>NC_058139.1:18139210-19344210 GCF_011075055.1 Mangifera indica | reverse complement strand
TTGGATAAATTTTCTTAGGGTTTTTGTGTTAGATTAATTGTAGAATTGATTATTGTTGAAATGGTATTTGAAAAAAGAAGTTTGGGAGATGAAATCTCACCACTCAAAATTGATAGTCACCACGCAAATGTTTTGCTAACCACACGAATTCATGTGGTGAGATTTCTTAGAGACGGGGAGATTTTTTGGATTTTTCAAACACTCTAGAGTACATGAACTGATGTGGTTAGGGGCCAAAATACAAGTTTTTAAACAGTGAATCATGTAGTGGGGCAGAATTACAAATTTGAAAAATTCATTGACACGCAAATTCATGTGATAGGGTACAAAATGCATTTTTCCAAAATTTTCTGCCACGCAAATTCGTGTGGTAGGTTTGGTGGGACAGAATGAATTTTTATCAAAATTATGGGTTTTTTGATATTTTTCATATAAGAGGACAAATTGAAATTTTTGCATTTCAAGGTCTTTTTATATATAGAATTCGAATTTGAGGTCTGTTTTTTCTGAATAATGCATCTATATTTAGAATTGAATCATTTCTAGTATAAAATTAATATAATTGTAATTTAATTTTTGTATAGAGAGCTCGACAAAAGAGAAAAAGGGATGAAAAAAAAGATGAAATCAGATTCTTTATAAAATAAACACTTCAAAGCTCAAGTTATTATGTGTGGATATAGAAATGTGAGAGTCGTGATTAAGAAAATATTAACAGAGTGGTAGTTGCAAATGTTTCAGCATACCTGTTTCAGACACATCTCAAACCTTAAGGATAGCAGATTTAGTAGGTGTTAATACACTCCTTCATGCTAAGAGTGGTAAATAAGGCAAGCTCGAGTGATGAGTTATGATTTTGAGTTAATAAGATTGATGTGAGATTCAACCCCGTACAAGTTCACCATTATGACAGACCTTCAATTCAGTTATATGTTGGATATTGATATGTATATTCCATCAAAAGCCACAGATCAGATCCACCATATATATTTTTATGGGTGTAAGTAATTTATATATGTCGATCTAAGTCGCATTTCCTAGTGGAGGCCTTGGGGAGAGCACGAGACTAATGTAGTAAAGTTGACTCTATTGTTTTATCTTCACATGGGGTTATTAGAGGTGATTTGAGGAAAACAATCCCCCAGAAGATATTACAATTGGCTAATCATCTTAATAGGTTCAATACATACCTATGGGAAGTACAGGTGTGAGAAATGACGTATCAATCAATTTGTGATAATATCTCTCAAATTTCTATAGATTCTAACCCTGTAAAAAAGAAGAAAAACGTTATGAAACAATATGGTATCATGGGATTCCCACTAGCATTATAGGTAATTTGTGGCATTTATTAATTTTTAAAAAATTGTGATTAAAATTGAATTGATTTAATACGATTGTAATTTTATAAAGTAACAGATTTAAGTTGAAATTGTAATTTTAGATATATGAGACTCTAGACACACTACATCAATGGGTGGATATAATGTCAATTTCAAGATCTACCCAAACGTTAAGATGGCACATGAAAAAATCTTAAGATGGGATGTTGTCCCAACTATTTTCACCGGAAATGTAATAAGTAATTATTTGTTATTTATTAAAATATGTATAAGGTATAATAACAAGGTTTACTTAAACAAAAATTTGCAAGTTGATGTTAATTTTCTACTAGTTCTATCTCCAATAGAGAAAGTCGTAGACTGGTTTGATGACATTGTTTGATACAATAGGGTTGTTAAATAGACAGTCTTCTTTATCAACATTCTTTTTATCCTCGTCAAGAGATGCATCATCAGGTCCTTTTGATGTTGCTTCTCCAGTTATCACTTTGTCTCATATTGAGGCTCCTATCACCAAGCCTACTTATGCCACTTAGCCTACTTTTGTTGACGCCCTTATTACGATCCTTGTCATCGAGCACATATCATTGAAGCTCTTTGTTATGCCTTCCACCACTGAGCACATGTCAGATAATCCTCTTATCATTGGACAAGATTTCTCCATTCGTTACTTTAATGTTGCATTCTCTCAATGCGGCAATCTTATGTTAGATCAGTTGACTCATATAGAGGATAAGATAACTTGTATAGAGGACATAATGACTCATATAGAGGACACATGATCTCATCTCTACACAGATACTCTCATACATGTAAAAAAGTTAATAATATATTAGATATTCCAATTATTTAAATATGCAAACATGTAAACCGTATAATAATTGTATATGTTGTTATAATCTTCTAGTGATGATGATGATAGACTATCGATAGGGAGTCCAACATTCACATCTCCATCTACTATCGAGGTAAGTGCTAAACTTTTTAAGTATATTGAAAATGATATTTCAGAAATAATTTTAGTATTATGTTAACTCATGATTATTGATATTGTTACAATGTCAGTTTTGATGTGAGACTATCCAAGGAAGATCATATATTGACTTTTAATGTGGGCAATGAGAGATTATCGTATGAGGTTTTCCCATTGAAGCCTTTTATGATGGTTCAGATAAGTGTAACATTATTTGTAAATGTTGTATCCCAATTCAATATTCGTTTATCAATTCCCTGATAACTTGTTATTATCAACATTATGACAATGCCCTGACTTTTATGAGACTACACCAACAAGAGATCCCATCTTGACATTTGTTCCTATAATAGAGGTATATAAATTGTCAACTATATATTTTGTAATTTTTGTTAAACACTTTGATTAACCAATATAAAATGTTAATATTGTTACAGGATGTCGACGGTGATGGATCACTCTATAGGGTTTTCCCATTGACACATTCTATGATGATTCAGGCATGCATAATATTATTTTTTAATATTATATCTTAATTACATATTCAATTACAGATTCCCTGTTAGCTCATTACTATTGACATTATGACAATGTCCTGGTGTTGATAAGGCCATATCGAGGGAGGGTCACATATTGATATCTATTCCGACAGTAGATGTATATATATTGTCAATTGTATACTTTGTAATTTTTGGTAAACACTTTGATTAACCATATAAAATGTTAATACTATTATAGGATGTCGGCAATAATGGATCATCTCATGAGGTTTCCTCATTGACACTTTCTATGCTGATTCAAGTAAGTATAACGTTATTTGTTAATATTATATCTCAATTACACATTCGATTATCGATTCCTGGTTAACTTGTTACTATTAACATTGTGATAGTGTCATGCTGTTGATGAGGCCACATCGAGGGGAGATCTTATATTGACATCTGTTTCGATAATAGAGGTATGTATATTGTCAACTATATACTTTGTAATTTTTGTTAAACATTTTAATTAACCAATATAAAATGTTGATATTGTTATAAGATGTTGATGATAATAGATCACCTCATGAGGATTTTCCATTATCACCTTCTTTGATGGTTGAGGTAAATTGTTAGATTAACTAATAAAAATTGTTAATTTTTTAATATAAATTATCATTTAACTTTTATCTATTATTGTAATAGGATATTCAATTGATCTATCTCAGCACACCAAGTATAGGAAAAAGGTGATTGATGTTGCCTCTCAAGATGATGAGTTGACTGACATTACTTGTCAGAGGATGATATGGTTAAGCTCCCAACATAGGAGGAGATAGTTTAGGTATGCAAGTTTCATTAATGTTCTCATTATACAGTTTTATACGTATGAATGAAAAGTATATTATTTATTTAGTGTTTTCATGTATTTAAATTCAGTCAGTCTAGAAATTTGATATAGTAAACCTAACCTCTCTTGAGATTTCCTCGACCATGACTCTTGCCTTACAAAAGATATCGAAACAAATTTGAACATTTCACAAGTTAATATAATTTTAAATGACATATTATTTAGTTTAGTATCGTGTTTTCGCACACTTTGTGATCGATTTGTTAAAAAGGGACCACTCGTTTGTAGCCAATACACAAATCCATTAAAACCAATGATCCAATAGGTAAAAACTGTTGTGCCATTATTGAGTAACAAATGCTAGGAAATTTTCAAGAAATGGTATGGAAAACCTGATCTATTCGAGAAACATGAGGTGTACGACATAGGAATGAGAATCGAAATTGCCTTTTAGGGTACAATCATAGACACATCCAAATGGTTGTCCAACGAGGTGAGTTTACTTGGTCAATTAATATTGTTTTTTAATATAAATATCATTCAGATGCGTGATAATGTTATATTATTTATTTTTATAGCACAATGATTCATTTTTGAGATTATTAGGTCAACGATAACATAATGTTATGGCAGAGGTCCATCAAAACAGGGCTACAGTTTTAGGTTGTTTTGTTGCACACATCCCTCACAAATATACTGCATGGATGAAAGATCAGTATAACTACTAGTTTCCTCCATTTTTCACATGACTAGTCAATGCGGATTATCCCTCTAACTTAGATTTGCAACCTTAGGGTGTGGTGGATGAGTTTAGAATTTGATAATCAATTAATTTACAAGGATTATTGAATTAAGGTGTAATATATGTATTTTGTTAATATATACAGGTTTTTATCCCAATAAACTTCGATAATGAATATTGGGTAGAAGGCGTCCTAGATTTTAAGGAGTAAAAGATCACAGTTTATGACTTGTTATAGAGTTTTATTGTTGACCCGGAGATATTTAGTAGAAAGATATTGAGATATATATTGATGATACCACATTTGCTAGTTGTCACATCATTTTGGTCTTATACAGGTCGAACTCTATGGGACAATCCATTTGCATTGCATAAGATGATGGATATATCACAACAAGCGCCTCTATCAGATGATTATGGTGTGTTCATATTATGTTACATTGAGTGCTTGACACTTGGCCGACGATTATCTTTTGAGGTCAAGGACTCATTATGTCTATGAACACGTTTAGCTAAATAGCTATTTTTTTAAAATATTGATTGATCTTTATATTATAAGTGTTTTTGTGTGTGTGTGTGTCTATATATATATATATATATATATATATATATATATATATATATATATATATATATATATATATATATATATATATATATATATATATATATATATATAGACACATACATACATACATATATACATACATACATACATTAACAAGTACAATCATAAGTTTTAAAAATAATATATTACAATCACAAACTTTATATATAAAATAACAAGTACAACCACAAATTTTATATCAAAATGAACAAGTACAATTACAAATGCAGTTATCTCCAACCCTTTTTTTTACTTGTTGAACTTGATGGTATGAAACTTTGTATCAAAACATGACTTTTGCAATTCTATCTCGTATGTACAGATTTCTGACATCAGCTACAAATAAGTTGGTCAATAACCTCTCCTTATGAAGGATGTTTGTTGTTATTTGTTGGACATCTTACATGACAACAATAGACGAAAAGTGGATGGATAACGCTTGCCTCATCTGAATGTAACCACTCTAATTGATCCCTTAATAGATTGACAGCCTTCACATAGACTGCACAGTAAAAGGCGATTCTATAGTATGGATGCACCATTTAATATAGATGGTAAGATTCATGTATCCAGCAATGGTGATGGCATGCATACCGAGAATATGTGATAATTGAAATTTTCTACATGTATATGCCTACTCTGTAAGGTCAACCACACTATCGTATTAACTACTACTAAGAACCTCATATCGTTTAGATGTAATAGGATGCACTCCAAGTTTAAAGACTTTCGCACATATTTGGCAATTTTTTCTTTTGCCTAAGGTGTTACCAAACTGGTGCAAACATCTGTAAATCATATAAATATCAACACATATAGTAAGTAATTAAGTATAAGTATACATAAATACATTTATAACATGTTATAATATTGAATATGTATTTACTTGTATGATTTCTTTTCTTATAAAACTATCATTGTAATGTACCTCTGATGAACTCAATAAGCACAGTAATGGGTAAACTCCGAGCATGTCTAACAAGTACTTTAAACGACTTAACAATATTGATAATCATTATATTATATCTATGCCCTAAGAAATATGTCCTTGCCTACTGATCGAAACTTACCTCATACAGGTACGCTACTACATTAGGGTGCACACGAGACAATGACTTCATTATCTCTCAAAATTCATACTTCATGTATGTCTTAGCTATTTCCCAGTACATCCATACAACTTTTGCAGTCTTTTGTATGTTACAGTAAAAGTGATGACAACAACAATTATGGTGTACACCTGGGAATACTTCAGTGATTGTAAAGAATATATTGACACATTGATTTAAAATCATTGCTACATAAGGTACCTCACTCAAACAATCATTCTACTTTGTTAAAAACCAACACCATGTGTCATGATCTTCCTTAAAATTGATGCCAAAAGCCAATGGACATATCTGATTATTACCATCCAATGCAACAACGATAAATAATTGACCTAGATATCTACCTTTTAAGAAGGCAATGTCAATACAAATAATTGGATGAATATATTGTTAAAATGCACAGATACTATAATTCAATGTCATGTAAAAGTATTTAAATCATTCTTACTCATTTGTTAGTGTATGTGTCACAATTCTCGAATAATAACGTACTGAATTGTAACAATACTTTGACAGTAACATAGATAACTCTTTTGGGTGTAGATGGGTGGTCAAAAAATTTGGATAACCAATGAAATGCATCAATATGAATATTTTCACCATTAGGATTTATTTGTGAGAAACTACTAGTACCTTTAATATCTTCATTAATATGTGTCTTTTCTTCGAACTTTGGTTCCTCGATAGGAATATCATACATAACCTTTTCAGCAAATTCATTCCAATTTGGAAATTTTTCTTTGTTGCCACAAACAAATTCTTCTGCACTATATAATACATCAACATGAACATCATTTAAGTATGCAAAGTTTTCCTGAGAAAATTCTTATTTCGGATTAATCCTCATATTTTGAATCTCTCGTAAACAAATCTCCTGATCTTGTGAATAACTATTCGGCTCACCACATTGTAAACCCTTATCTGCTTGTTAACCCTCATAACTATCATCATTAACTATAGTTGTTACAAAAACTGTAACACATTCTTTAAATATCCTTCGATTCATGTTACACTTTTCGCTCACCATATGGATTAATCCCTTTAATATTGTGTGCTCTAGAATTTTAATCAATTTCCTATTACTTCTATCATATTTTTTTACATTGTTAATTTTTTCTATCCATTTGCGCTCGTATCTAATTAAAACATATCCCACCATTTAGATTAATCCTACAATAAAATATATAATCAACATAAATAATATGACCAAAAATATTATTTATAGATTTGTGTTACATTATTTTATTATTAAGTTTGAATTTGGTGATTATATTTCTATTACACAATTACACCTATTCCATAATTTTATTACATATTGTGAGTATTGATATACTTTGATTAATTTGATACTAATTTTTGAAGATATCATTTATCACTATATTGTAAACTATTATTTTACCCCTAGATATTATCTAATATCTCTAACACCCTTTATTATAAATAATTATTTTACCCCAAAATATTATTTAATATCTTTAACATCCTTTATTGTAATATATCATTTCACCCCCTATTATAATAATTATAAAATATCTCCTATAATTTTTATCAATTTTTTTTTACACACAACTCTAATTTATTATATAAAACACCATATATAATTATATTATCAATAAAATAATAACAATTGAAGTTATAGTACATATAAATATCCCGATATCACGAACTTTTTTTCTCTCTCTAGAAATCTTTCTTAGATAATGAATAAAATTATATGTATTAATAGATATAAAAAAAGATATGATTTATATAAAATAAAACAATAGTAATTTTGATATTTTATTAGATATTTAGGTATTTTCGTTTAAATATTTTAAAATATGATTATTTTTGTTTAAGCATCAAAATTAGGGATAAATTTGCTTATTATCCATGAAAAATAGATCATTTAATTAATTTTTCTATTTTAAAATCAAAAATTTTAAAAACACATTTAAAATACAAATTAAACAAGAATGTAAATTAAACATAAATAATTTATATTTTTACCCACTAGGATTTGTCCTCGGAACCCTTTACATCAATGTAAATCAACTCTCACCAGAGGATGAGGTGACCAAGTCACATAATTAATGTGATGCATATGATTTATCAATTGAAAACATGCTTTACGATCAGACCCATAACACTTTTGGGGACTTTTTGAAGCTTTTCCTGTCAACTTTTCAGCAAATCATGTGGGTTGATAATGTGTCGTTTTGAGTTACCAATCTTATATATTTCCCAATTTTATTCATTATATATATATATATATATATATATATATATATATATATATATATATATATATATATATATATATATATATATATATATATATATATATATATATATATATATTAACATTATTATAAAAGTTTTTGTGTCATCTCATGTGATAATCACTATTTATTTGATTAATTAATTAGTTATAAATAACAATTCAATTAATTTTATTAAATAATATATATTTAAAATTAAACTATTTTAATAGGTTCAAACTATAATCTAAATCAAGTCAGATTATGTTTTTTTAATTTGATTTAAATTTTAAAATAGTTTAGTTTATTTTGAAAAATTTTTAAACCATGTTTTTAATATAATTTGAAAAAACTCTTAAATTAAACTAAATCAAATTGTGTACAATCTTGATTATTTCTCATCCAAGATTTGATAAAATAACTTTTTTTTTTAATTTTTCAAATTTAAAAAATCAATTTTCCCATTCATTAATCTAAACAACACATTAGCTCCAAAATTTTATAAAAAAATATTTTTATGCTTAATTTATATTAATTTTAATTAAAAATTAAAAAATTAAAATTAATTGCAGGTATAATATCTCTTACACTAGTCCCAAAAATTTTAAACATGGCATTAGTGCAGATTTTTTTTTTTAATAGGAACCTTCCTCAATATTATCTCTTAAAAACTCTCAAAATCCTTAGCATTTGTCTCTCTTGACAAATTTTAATTGAGAGTGTCTAAATTATCGAGTGAGCAGAAAACTCTAGAGGTGCATTTTATCGAGGGTTAATAAAAAGATTTTTGATAATATATATTTTTTAATTATTTATATTATTTTAATATTAATAATAATATGACTAATAATATAAAATATAATTTAATTATCTCTTTTATCGTAAATACTAAAAAATGATATTACAAACTTATCTTTGGTTTCTTATACATCCCAATAACAAACTTTAACTTATCATGCTATCAAAATTAAAAACACTAGATGTTACGATAAGATAAACTATATAGTCAAAAGAGTGAGCAATATTATCAACAAAATTATTGAGTTGGAACTCTAGCTTGAATTCAATTTATTCGAGTCAACATGTGAATATGAGTCGAATTGTCTTGAATCAGATCTCTTTTTTTTTGTTATTTATTAAATATATTAAAAATGAAAGCAAAAAAAGGCATGTATAGGAAGTACAAAGGGAGAAGTATCAAGTAATGCATAATAAACCAAACAATAAAATTATGCGTACATATTTTTATACATAATTTAAATATGAATAATGTTACATGTATACACTTTTTATACATAAAACAAGTATACATATGATGTATCATTAGAGGCATCAATTGGACTGGCCAAATGGAAGCCTGGAAATAAGACCCGACCTGGCCTGACGCATAGGCCTTTCAAACCCTTTTGTGGGTCTAGGTATTAAGCCCTTCTGGGAATAAGTTCTTGTCTTCGTCTTCCCTGACAATAGCTTCGTCTTTGTCTTCCCCGAAGAAGCTCTTCGTCTTTCACCGCTCCTCTGATGTCGATCCAGTATCCAAATGGAAAGAGAGAGACCGCCAGAGAGAGAGAATGCTTCGGGAGGGAGAGGCTGTCTGCAATAGAGCTAGAGATGTTGTCAGAGATTTCAAAACGAAACCCTATGGTGAAACTGTCATTTTTTAAAACTTAGGCTAAGGGAAATTTTTAGTTTTTAAAGTTTAGGGGGACAAAAAGAGATAAAATTTAAGGGGTTGGGGTTTCGTTAATTTTAACTGCTCATTGGTTGGTATTTTAGATTATCAATTTTAAAAGGGGGAAACTTGGGAATACTGCATACCTTGGTTAAGAAATAGTCCTTTGGCCAAAAAATATTACAAATAGGAGCCATTGGCTTCTATAGTAGGCAAAGTCGTAATGGCTCTTGCCACGCAAGTAGGAGCCATTTTTAATTAAATTTTTTTTAAAATTTGTTCCTCCTATATAAACAACTCAAATCTTTTCTATTTTCTAATTTTATTTATAAATCTCTAAATCTCAATTCTTTCATTATATTCTCAATCTCATTTTCTTTTATCAATTTTTTTTTCAAAAATTATCTGAATTCGCAAACAATAATTCTTTGTGTTTACAATTTCGTTTTCATTTCAATTTTATCATTACAAAATATTACAAATATATTCAAGGTCAAATGAATTCAATTAATTTGAATATTATTATGTTGATGCTGGTGATATTATTGATAATATACAAGGTGGAACACCAAAAAGTGAAAGTGGTATAGACACAGGTTCGCATTTGACAGAGAGAAAAAGAAAACAAATGTTTATGGTGTGGGAGCACTTCAATCAAAATACAGGAAATGATCAGGGGAAAATTAATTCGTCAAATAGTATGTAAACATTGTATTTCTTGTTTGACATGTGTAAGTACGAGTGGTATAGGACAACTTCACTGACACATTATTGATTATTACAAAAAAATTTCACACAAGCTCATAAGGCAAAAAGAAATTGCATTCACCTAATTGTGATCCATTGGTCCCAACGCCAGTTCAACATAAGGTTCGAGGGGTTCCCAAGATATGGGGGAAATATCAACTTTCACGTATAATCAAATGAAGATGTGGGACTACATGATAAGGTATGTAGTTGTTTTTTATCAATCTTTTAGTTATGCAGAAGATGAAATTTTAGAATAGATGATATAAAATAATGTTTAATCAACATTTAGAAGAATTTCTAAGTCAATTCTTAAGTCAGATATCTTAAGAAATTATGAATTAATGAAATTAAAAATTATTAGAAAATTAAGTAATTTTAATAGTGTTATTTCAATAATTTCTGAGTTATAAACAACTACAAATCAATATATAAGGTATTTATGTGCAACTACTTGTTACATTAATTTTGATTGGTATTTATGCAAAAAAATTATTGCATATAAAAATTTAGAACATTTGTATGATGGTTTTATAATTTATCGTGCATTACCAAATATTTTTTAGAAATATAAAATTAATAATTTTATTTTTTCAATTACTTTTAATAATGTCAAAAATAATGATAAAGTTATTGAGTACATATATAGTCATTTATCTCCTCTATTTAATGAAAAATTATTTCACATTAGGTGTGTATGTCATGTTATTAATTTTATATTTCAAGAAGGCTTAAACTCGGTTAAATGGCATATATAAATAATTAGACATGCGATTATATACATTTCATCATCCCCATTACGAGTACAAATATATCATCAATTATGTAAATCAATGAGTTAAGTCAAAAAAATTAAAAGTAGAAATTAAAACTAAGTGGAATTTAACATACCTCATGTTAAAAGTATGTGAAATATATGAAGTTTCTATAATACAATACTTCAATACTCAACCAAAAAATTTGACAAATCTCATTTTTTTGATAGATCAAAATTGAGAGATAGCTATAGCTCTAATGAATATGTTAGAGCTATTGAAGATAGCCACAAACCATTGTTCATATGTGTATTATCTAACTACTTGTTCAATAATATATAGTATGATAGAAATAAGTAATCTTTTTAAAGAACATGAGTCTCGTCATACTTTTGAAAATATATCTAAGTAAATGGAACAAAAATTTTAAAAATATTAAAGTAAAATTCTTTTAGTTTATTCTGTAACTATTGTCTTAAATTTTAAGGCAAAAACTAATTGAATACAATTTTATTTGATATTATTGATGAAAATTTGTCAATTAATAGTAATGTTAATTCTGTTGAATATGTCTAAGATTTTCTACTTGACATGTACAGTATTTATGAACAAAAACATGGAAGGACTGGACAAAATTTAAAACCAGAGGTAAGTTTCAATAGTTCAAGCAAAAAAAAAAGTCATGCATATGACACTCTTCTATAAAGGTACGCACCCTACGAGTTAAAATACAAATTATAGTCAATTTTATAATTATATCAACATTAATCATTATAAAAAATTGTTCTATGATATAATGTTGATAAACTAGATGTTTTGACATGGTGGAAAGACAATAAAGAAACTTTTCATGTGCTTATCGTCATGCCCAAGATCTACTAACACCTTCAATGTCAACTGTAGCATTGGAATCCGCTTTTAGTTTAGGTAGATGTGTGTTGAATGATAAGCGATCTAATTTATACTCAAACATGGTCAAGGTGATTAGTATATGAAGGATTTGATCAAAGCTGATTTCAAATTACAAAATCGAGTGGTAGAAGATATCTTTAAAGAATTTAAAAATTTGGACGTTATGTGATTATGTGATTATGTGGGCCTAAGGCTCAATCTGACTCATTTTCACCTCTATATGTTATTATGTAATTTAATATTATTTTTTCTTAATTTAAAATTAACTAATCACATAATAATATATTATTTATATACTTATTTTATGTAAGAAAAGTCTATCTACATAAGTTTATTATTTAGATTTATAGAGAATATATCATCATATAATTTAATAATTTTAAATTAAAAATAAAATAATATTTAATTATATAATAATATATTATTTATATATTTCAATTATATATAAAAATTAAACAAGTTTTATTGCTTTAAAACAAATAGTGAATTGCCATTTGAGGTGGAGTTCCGTACCAGTTGTTTGTCCATTGGACTCCTTTACATCAATCTGAAACGTCTCTTGTACGAGGATGAGGTGACCAATCACTCTTGTTTTCATTATTGAAAGGATGCTTTACGATTAGGGCCATTCCTCTAATCAGTTACCAGTTTGGAATCCAAATAACACTGGGTACCATTTTTGGGGACTTTTCAAAGCTTTTCTTGTCAACTTTTCAGCAAACCATGTCGCTTGATAACGTGTCACTTTGAGGTATCAATCTTATATATTTCCCAATTTTATTCATTAATAGTACAAATATATATATATATATATATATATATATATATATATATATATATATATATTATTTTTCATAATAACAAAAGCCTGTTATTATCATTAATTTTTTTTTATCAATATCACATCCAAAATGTATAAAATAAAAGGCCAAAAGACTTATTCCCATCTAAGGTTCCTTAAAATTTTAAACTCTCTATCAAACTTTTAAAAAACTAAAATTCAACCTATAACTTCTTTTAGAATTTTTTGTTAGATTTAAGGGTAAAACCGTTATTTCATCAATATTATTAAAAAATTATAATTTTATCATATTTTCTTTCAGGTTTTGAAAATCGATAATTTCACCTATTTTCAAAACTTTTACCCTTAACTCATACATAAAAATCTAATAAATGTTTAATTATGTGTGGAATTTTGGGTTTTTAAAAGTTGACAGGTGAAAATTTGGAATTTCACTAAACATTGAGGGGGAAATATATCTTTTTGCCAAAATAAAATACCCCCTCATATTGTAGCATATGGGAGTATGAAGAAAAGAAAACTTGTAGCTTAAAATGTATGTGGGAGCCAAGAGCGCAATGTTTGGTGACAATAATGAATGTTAAAAAAAGGCCAAAAGACTATTTTCAACCCAAGGTTTGATGTAAACCCAACTTTTCATTTGTTAATTATTGAAAATCTAAATAGTTATTTGTCTGTTAAATTTCATTGTTACTATCAAGGGTAAAATTGTTATTTAGAAATTTAATTTAAACTCATATTTTGAATTACCCTAAAATTTTAAAATGTTTATTTTTGCCTCTTAACCCCATATTTTTCAGGTTTAAAAACTAACTTCTCCCACAAGTCTAGGGTTTTAAATTCCCATCTTTTTTCCCATTATAATCGCCCCGAAGTTTCTAAATCATTTCAGTTGCACCCCTTCTCTCTCTCTTAGTTTCCATATCTGATCTTTAACGACCATTCATCATCTCTGGCTGACAGCTCTCTTCTTCCCCCCTTCCCTCTCCCTCTCGATTACTCTTCCTCCCCTTTTTGATAGTCTTCACCAAAGAAGAAGACAAAGACTAGTCGTCTTTGTTTGAAACAAAGACGGAGACAAATGGAGTGGGAAGGGAGAGCTATTGATAAGGTGGGAGGGAGAAACCGATGGTTGGTAGTGGCCAATCGTCGTCAGAGAGAAGGAGAAAGAAATGTCAGGGTGCAACTGAATTTTTTTAAAAATCTGGGGGGCTACCACAATGAAAAAAAATATTATAGTTTAAAACCCTAGACTCAGGGGGAAAAGGCTAGTTTTTATACTTAAAAAATATGAGATTAGGAGGCAAAAATAATTTTTTAGAACTTTCAGATAATTCTAAAATATGAGTTTAAATAAAATTTCTAAATAACGATTTTATCTTTAATAATAATAATAAAATTTGATAGATAAATAAATATTTGAATTTTTGATAATTAATAAATGAAAAATTAGGTCTATATGAAACCTTGGATGGGAAATAGTCAATCGGCCTTAAAAAATTTTTAAAAGTATGTACCTAGGATGAAAAGGACAAAATAACATTATAATATACATTAAGTATGTACTCAAACTGGGTACTCATAATTTTATTGGTGGGTGGATTGGTCATGTAACAAGTGAGGCTTTGTTTTTTGAGAAGTAGATAAGGAAGACTTTGACATAGTAGAAATGTAAAACAAATTAATGAGATTGTGAAGAATGTACTGTCTATTTCTCTCTATATTCACTGATACATATTACATTACAACTTTGCATGAAAACGGAAATAACATAAATCCAAGATCATAGAAAAACATACCCGATTTAGAAATTTATAACTTTGGTGATGATTGGTGATGCAATACGCTCCTGACGGAATCCACAACACACTTTGCTTGATTCACTTCTTTTTTTTTGAAAAATTTCTTCCAGATGACAGAGTATTACAGAAAAAAAAGAGTTCTGTAATTTTTTGCATAAAAGGTTATCTCCCAAATAAAAGTTACATTTATTTATATTAAAAGGGAGAGTGACAATTAACTTCAATAACTGTCAAGGGTAAAAAGGTAATTCTTATTATAAGAGGGTTAATTTTGCCTTTTAACCCTAATGGATTAGGTCAACCTATCATAGGTGGATTGGATCCAATACCTCCCACTCACACATGATAGGCTAATCAGAATCATAATACTCTTCCACAGAAATCTTACAAAACAAAGCAATTCAAACCGACAAATGTATCACGCAACCTTGTGAGCAACCTACACTTAGGAGCTAATTTACTATGCATCTATTAGGAATAACATAGTTGCTTCAATCCGAAAAAATAATAAAGTATTAGTCTCGTAGTACCCCAGACTTACTCGATAACACTATCTCCTTTTAATCTCTCATTTATTATTGTGTTATATTCCTATGTATCCATGATCAAATCAAATCTTCTATATAAGTGACATGATCGGTCGGCCAATGGACACAAGTAACATATAAGTCTTCCTCTTCTACTCAAAATTTTTAATTTAAACTTAGTTGATTTTTTAGTCATGTTTCATAGACCAAATCATATATGATCATAGGTTTCAAGCTAAGATAGCAACACTAAGAGTAAATATCAAATAACAACAAAGAGTCAAAGAATACCAATATAAGGTAATTCTCATAAAGTCTCACACAGTGAAGGAGTAGGGATTCATCATTCCACTACTTTAAACAGTCGTCTTATTTATGCACACATGGTATGAATCATGTGTTACAATGTGTATCTTTTCAAAATGTCATTATCAATATTATACAGATCTTAATTCAGTCGTTGCACTCAGTACCTAACCTGAGTTCTTAATCATCTCTCCAATCTTGCAAGTATCACTATATATTAAGAACTCACATCTGACATTCACAAGTTATTTGGACGTGGTCCAAACCGGTCATTTTCTAATTCATCAAAAACATGACCTCATCTTGATTAATTATCAAGGTGACATATTCAATAATTCGTTTCTTAAGCAACTCTCATCTTTAAGTGTGCTCTCTCAACGATATCAACCTTAAGAAACATGTCCATCTTTGCACACTCTCCTCAGCATCAAAGACAATTACTCGTGTGAGAGAGCCAATCAAACTTGTTTGACATTATCATTTTGTTGAGTTTTCAAAAACAATGTGTATAACTATAAACACCAAGAATTTAAACACATAAATAAAATAAATTCAAATTCTTTGATGTTCTAATGTTATGTTACAAGTACAATATATACTCAACAAGTCATCTATCATATTATACGCAAGCCAAGAGACTTAACATGTGCAAGATATACATCTCTTGAAATTGGTTTGGTTAAAGGATCAGCAACCATGTTACACATAGAAATATATTGTACCATCATTTCTTTCTTTGAAATGATGTCTCTGACAAAATTATATCTGGTGTTTATATGTTTAGTTCTATTATGGAATTTGGGATTTTTTATGAAAGCTATCACAATTTGATTATCACAATTCACAACTATAGGATCAACATTTGCGTACAGTACACCCAAATTCTCAAAAAATCTTTTTAACCAAATAGTTTCTTGCACAACAGCAGAACATGCTACAAATTCTACTTCCATTATGGATAAGGCTATGCATGTTTGTTTCTTACTACTTCAAGATACGGCATCATTTCGGAGTAAGAAAGCATAACCAGAGGTTAATTTACATTGGTCTAAATCACCAACCTAGTTGGCATTCGAATACCCAATGATACGTAAATCTTTTCCTTGATAGGATAAACAATAATCCACAATACCTTTCAGATATCTCAATATCCTCTTGATAACCTTCCAGTGTTCTCTTCCTGGATTCAATTAATATCGACTAACCAACTCGATAGTGAAGCATATATCAGGGCAAGTACACATCATTGTGTACATGAGACTTCCAATCACACTTGAATAAGGTACTAAGGACATTTTATTTATTTTATTTTGAGTCTTTAGACACAAATCTTAGCTCAACAAATCATCTTTTGACACAAGATTATATATGAGTTTGCAATTTGCTATGTTGAATCATTCTAGAATCTTTTGGATATAACACTCTTATGACAGAGCCAAAAGTCTCTTAGAACGATCTCTTTTAATTTTTATATCTAAAATATAATCTGTTTCATCCATATCTTTCATATCAAAATTTGTAGATAGCCAATTTTTAATAATCATCACATATTCTAAATCATTCTTAGCTATCAGCACATCATCTACATAAAGAGATAGAATTGTAAATTTGTCATCAAACTTATTCACATAGACACAATGGTCTTGTTTTAATATCTTAAAATTATAAGACAATATTGTCTTATGAAATTTTAAATACCATTGTTTTGATGATTGTTTCAGACCATATATTGATTTTCGGAGCTTGCATACTTTGCGCTCTTAGCCTTTCACCACAAAACCTATAGGCTAATCCATGTGGATTTCTTCATCAAGCTCCCCATTAAAAAAAACTGTTTTGACATCTATCTGATGCAATTCTAGATCTAAGTGTGTTATTATAGCTTGAATGACACGGATTAAAATAAACCTCACAACAAGGGAAAAGGTTTCTTCATAATCTATCTCTTCTTGTTG
Organism: Mangifera indica; assembly: GCF_011075055.1. Classification (NCBI taxonomy): domain Eukaryota; kingdom Viridiplantae; phylum Streptophyta; class Magnoliopsida; order Sapindales; family Anacardiaceae; genus Mangifera; species Mangifera indica. The sequence goes on along the minus strand of NC_058139.1, from coordinate 19,326,389 downwards.
AGTATAAGTTTTTGCTATTAGGCAAGCTTTGTATCTATCTATTGAGTCATCTAGCTTCTGTTTAATTTTGAGAATCCATTTATTCCTAATAGGTTTTCGACCCGGTGGTAAGTCCACTAGACTTCAAACTAGGTTAAGTTCTATGGATTTCATTTCTTCCTTTAATGCCTCTTGCCACTTTTCTTTATTAAGGGATGATAGAGCTTTTTGGATATTTTTAGGCTCATCATCTTTAGAAATAGTAGTTATGAAAACTTTATTTTTAATTTTGAAACGTCTCTTAGGGATTTGAAAACGTTCGTTCTTATGCAATTGAGGATCTTTGCTCCTACTATCCAAAATAGATTAGAACTTAATCTTATTGTTTCCACTATCTAGAATAGGTAAAGACATCGTCTCTTGTGACACAACTAATAGTCGTTGAGATGAACCTTCTCCACATTCATCTTCTGTCTCATATAAATGGAAACTTTTATCAATATCACCATTCTTAGGAATTCGTCTTCTATTAATATCGTATCTCTAGATTTTATTTCAATCATTCTTCTATTAGAGTTTTCTCCTATGAACAGGTACCCTTTGGAATGTTCAAAATATCTTATAAAGATACATTTCTTGCCTCTTGGTCACAATTTTCCAAATTTATGGAATGTGTCATGAAAATATGCAGCAGGTCCTCAAAGGTGTATCATATTTAATTCAAGTTTTCTACATGTCTATAACTCATAAGGAGTGGAAGTTACTAACTTAATGGGCACACGGTTAAGTATATAAGTCGCAGTCAATAAAACATCTCCCTAATATGAAATTGGAAGATTCACTTGTGCTATCGTAGACCTAACCATTTCTAACAGAGTTTGGTTTCTTATCTCAGCTACACCATTTTGTTGTGGAGTTTTGGAAATCGTTAATTGCCTCATAATTCCTTTCCCACTACATAATTTCTTAAATTTGGTATATAAATATTCACAGCGTCGATCAATTCTCAGGGCTTTTATTCTTTTGTCTAACTAATTCTCAACCTCATTTATATAATGTCTAAAGCAATCTATTACTTTTAACTTATGAGAGATCAAATAGATATAACCAAAATGTGAATAATTATCTATGAAAGTTATGAAATAGAATGTTCTTTTTCTAGCTCTGATATTCATAAGGCCACAAATATCTAAGTGTACAAGTTGCAGAGGAATTTCAGCTCTAATAGTTTTACCAAAAGGTTTTCTAGTAGTTTTTCTTACTAGGCAATACTCATAAATAGACAAATCTAATTTCGTAACAGGTCCTAATAAACCTTCACGGGTTAATCTGTTCATTCTTTCTTGGCTAATATGTCTTAGTCTAGCATGTCATTTATTTGCATCCACACCTAGATTATTAGGAGTTGCAAATAATGAAAAACTAACAAAATTATCATTATTACAAAATAAAGTGTCTAACACTATAAAACCTTCAAACAGAAATCCAGATCCATAAAACACATCATCATAATAAAATTTAACTAAGTTTCCAGAGAAAGTTAAGCAATATCTTTATCACAACAGAACCATTACAGAGACTAAATTTCATCGAATTTCTAGAGCATATAAGACATTATGTAGGTAAAAGGTTTAACCACTGCACAAAACCAATTTGCATGTGTCCATTCCTTTTACATCAATTTTGGTATTATTACCTATATATATTCACCATGTTTCCCTCGGTATTCGACGAAATTCCACAAAAATGTCTCTATCACGAACTATATGGTCTGTGGCTCCTGAGTCTATAGTCTACATAGGATAAGATTCAGTTAAGAAAACGGTACTAGAAACATAAATCTCACAATTTGAGGTAAAATAAGGTAATACCTTCTTCTGCTCTATGCATTCATGGGCGAAGTGACCCTTGTTCCCACAGTTATAATGGCAGTTTTAACTTATCTCTTTTTTCGAAGTGCTTACCTTTTTTACACTTGAATCATTTATCCTTGTTCACAGGTCTTTGGATGATCTCTTTTCCTTTTTTGGATTTTTGCTATTTTCTTTTATAACCAGAAAACTTCCTCGAACTGGACTCAACAACAGATGCACGAGCATTTGGTCTAGCAGCCTCTAGGTGTTCAACTTCCAGTTCAAGATGGTGAGCAATATCATCAAAAGTCTTGATGTTGTCATTATGAGTCATATTCACTTTCATGTGCCCCTGACTATCAGGTAAAGATCATATAATAGTCTGCACTTGTTGTTCATCAGTCAATTCATGCCCAGCTTTCTTTAACTTAGTTATCATGTTCAACATTTTTCTTAGATGTTGTTTCATCGGCTTATTGAGAACTTTCTTATATATATTGAACTTGATGGTTAACTACCTTAGTTTGGATACGGTTACTTCTCTAAACTTTTCTTTCAATGCCACCCACATAGCATTTACAGTTTCAAATTGCTCATACTGATAAGCAATATCATCATTCATTGAGCTGATGAGAATACTTCCGGCAGTTGAATCTTTCTTTTTCTAGGCATTATAAGCATTCATGTCACGCTTATGTTGGGCATTGTTAGGATTCTGCCCCTCAGCCAGTTGGGGCTCTTCCATAACTTGATTAACAACCTCCAAGGCATCCTGTCCATCTAGGATATAGTGCATTCTCATTCTCCATATTTTATAATTGTCCTCATTCAGTCTTTCTCCCTTATTCAAATTGGCAATAATGTTTTTCAAAGTCATTTCTATATATAACTACAGAGATATGTCAACACAACACCAACAATAAGATATATACACATTTTATTGTCACAATTATATATTAAAAATTAAAATATTTCACATAAAGCATAGATTCGAAAGTTCACTATATGCACAATTATCATCTATGACATAAATGTTCTATATTTTAACAATTAATCCAATCGCATCAATATAAATTCTAGATGAGAATAATTAAATTCTACCAGTCTCAGCATTTTCATAAACAATCATAATATATATTATATTATATCAACACATAGTTTAATATATCTATAATTCAAAGAAGTTTAATAGAATAACATATTAACAAATTAAACAAACAAGCACAAAAGTAAATATGAATATGAAATTCAAACATTTCAATGACTACGACCAACTTCTAATTTGGCTTGAGATTTGTATGATTTAAAACAGGGCATTTTTACAATCGGACGCTCTTCATATTTATAGGGATTCAATCTCCACTAATCAGATTGAGAAATGTATTTTTCTCTATCTTTGACAATGTTAAATGTAACTTCATCCAAAATAAAATTATTATAATGCTTGCGATAGCCAACATGCCTCACACTTTGCTAATTTGGGAAAATAGAGAGAGATGTTGATTTTTTTATGTTCATTACAATTCAGCGTTCTTCAGCAAGTTGTAATTCATCTACACATTGCCAATAATTCTTGAATTTCTTGTCCCAAATAAGATTAGAAATTATTATAGTCCAATAATCTGACAATGAACTTAGTAGTCCAGATATCCTCTCTATTTCAGTTAATTTTATGCCCTTGTCTTTTAAATCGTAATATCTCTCACGCATGACACCAAGGTGAGTGAAAAGATTGTGCACTCGATTCATCTTATAGTTCAGATAGTAGTCCTTAGTCAATATGTTTACCCTATATATAACCAATAAATGAACAATAATTAATACATATACACAACAATATAAACAACACATGTTCATATGTTTAGCAATGTATAATTCAAAACCATGATCAAAATAACATCTATAAGTGTTCAATTCATACATCAATAGATTACACAAAATAGAATATGAGTCAATACAAGTTGTTAGACATAAATGGAAGCATGCACATGCTCCTACTCGTCGCAAAACTGGTTTACATGCTTCCACTTGTCAGAGAACATTGCTCACTCGTCTCCACGCATTGGGAGCACAACTCACACGCTGTCATACATCGGAATGCACCTTCACGCACCAATTACAATTCACACGCATCGATCAAATATTGACCGTTGACTGGTCTACCATTGACCATTAACCGGTCTACCATTGACCGTTGACCATTAATCGATCAAATGTTTGACCAGTCTATCCATGGGTTAGGACCTGAGTTAGGTAGACCTGATTGACCAAACAGGTTGACCTATTGACCGATGAGTTTTGACTAACCTGTTGAATAATCAGGTCAGACAATCGAGTTTTCCCAACCCAATTACAACTTGTAATTGCAGCATGAACCCAAAGTTTTCGAGGGCAAAATTCGCATCTTTTGGCCACCCAATAATGACGATTTCATAAGGATTTTAAAGCTCGTGGCCCACAGATTCATATCCATAAAAGTTTCGATAAAAAAGTCACCAGATTTCAGTGAATTAGATGCATGAACGTCATGGTTTTGGGTGAAAAATAGGCCACTGAAATTCGTCTAATTTCATCCGAATTCAGTGCAATTTTTTCTAACTAAACATGCATCTCATGTCCAGAATTCATGCTAACATGATTCTAGGCATCAATTTCACAAAACTACAACGAATTCATCAATAATCAAAATACGTTCGTACGCATTATATATAAAAATATTGTTCACGCAAATTAATTTCTAAACATGCTTCCAAATCATGTTTATATCACCAATATCACAATTGCACAGATAAAACCATGCTCTGATACCAATGAAAGTGGAAATAACATAAATTCAGGATCATATAAAAATATACCTGATTTAGAAATTTATAACTTTGGTGAAGTAATGCGCTCCTGATGGAATCCACAACATACTTTACTTAATTCACTTTCTTGTTTTCTATAAAATTTCTTCCAGATGATAGAGTATTAGAGAAAAAAAGAGTTTTGTAATTTTTTACGTAAAAGGTTATCTTTCAAATAGAAGTTACGCTTATTTATATTAAAAGAAAGAGTGATAGTTAACTTCAATAACTGTCAAGGGTAAAAGGATAATTCTCATATATAAGAGAATTAATTTTGTCTTTTAACCCTAATGAATTAGGTCAACCCATCATGGGTGCACCAGATCCAATACTGCAGAAAAAGCTGAAGTAGAATGACAATCACAGCTAGAAGAATCTACTATTTCTGCGATTGAATATTTGATGGACCACAAAGGCTGATTTTAACGAGGCATGATTTATCTGATATGTGCCCCTGATTAATTAACCATGGCTACCCAGATAGTCCCTTACATCTCTTTTGTCATTCTTCTGGTGCAGTAAGACTGAAATTATAGAAGTAAAACAACAACAATGTTATAACAAAACCTTGCTTGCTGCCATACTCTGAGACAACACAACACATCCAAACAACATTCTGTTTCAGAAATCTACATTTCTCAAGAAAGTTTCCCACAGTTGGATCTTGGTTGGCCTATTATTTTTCAGACCAGCACAATAAGACAACTTTTTTTGTTTGGAATCCCGCTCAAGTTATCCCTTGAGTGCCACAATAAGACAACTTCCTTTCCACCAATCTTCATTTGTTTTCAGCAAACCCAAAAAACTACAAATTCAGGAAACCAGACAAAAATGAATAATAAGAGAGAGGCTTACATATTACATTACATTACAGCTCATTCGGCTTCCCCCACTCTTTGTTGAATGCAGGCAAAGAGAGAGAGGGTATTCTAGTAACTCTCATTTCCAAAACTAAGCCTAGAGCAATAAAATCTATGTAGCCATGGAAACTGAGCACCTGTTGCCTTGATAATTTCATGTTTTAGCTAAGCTGTCATGACCCCATCAAAGTAACAGGCCCATCTCCATCTATATGCAAAAATGGTTATGCCTCTCTTCTTTCCAGATCAGATGACTAAAAAAGTGGCAAAAAGAAAGATTGAGTGAATTCAGGAAGAAGCTTGAAATTGATGGACTGAAAACTACCTTTTTAATTTGATCCACCTTCGATAATTATGTCTTCTCCACCGCCACTCCTATTAAGCCATTTCATGCATGTCCACATCTATTTAGTAAATTCAACCTATATTTTACGGTTGGTAACAACAACAGAAAGATCCAAATGGCCTTAGATTTTCAGATTGACGGATTCCACATAGTGCCCCAATTTTCCAATGATTTCAACTTGAGAAACTCCTTTCTTTGCCATCTCTTTTTAACTTCTTCTTATTAATAATGCACTGCTTTCCTTTCTACTCCGTCACCACTCTTCTGAGCCTACTAGCTAGCTTTACATATTTTCTTTCATTTCCATATCTCCATTGAGCAATTACAGAAAGGGAGTTGCTATGGGGCTTTCTATAAGTGAAATTTTGATTGGATGATGAACATAAAACAACCTAGTGGCGTACTCAGAAAAGCAAGCGAGTTGTCTGCTGAGATATTGTTTCAGATTTAAGCAGAATATTGAACATTTCTACCGATATCTGATTCCTAAGTGGGTTCTTAAGATCAACAAGCTTTGTGTTTCTCAGTACTTGTGGGCACCGGAGAAGTCCTTGAAGTGGCAGCAGCGCGTTGTTCAAACATCAGCGTGAACAAGAGAAATTTTACTTGAAAATAATCACTTCAACTGTAGTTTTACAGCATAGGTATTGGAATCTTGAGCTCCTAAATCCGAAAATCCCCTGTTACGCGCTTCTACTTTTGAGTTACTTTTGTTTTTCTAAGCTGATGGTGGATCACTGATTTTATCTCAGGTTCAATGTTCAAGTTTGTCGAAACCATATGTCGAAATCGGTTGCAACTATAGTTGGAGGTGCTGCAGGGGCACTTGCTTTAATGGCAGTATTCGTTGGACTTGTGTGGTTCTGCAAGTCACAATGTAAAAATGTTTCAAACAAGAATTCAGAGACAGGTTCCTCAGATCCATCCGCACTTGGTAAGTCTTCTGTGTACAAAGACAAAGAAGCTTCTGGTGGCTGCTCATGTCACAGTGTGTGTTCACTCATTAACTTTATAACATTACAGTTGAGTGGAATAGAGGGGCTGGATCAATTTCAGCCACAGGCCAGCCTCTATCTGGAGCCCATGGAGCACGGCAGTTCACAATGGCAGAGTTGGAGCAAGCCACCAGGCCATTTAGTGAAAGTAGTCTCATTGGCTATGGAAGCTTTGGTCCAATATACAAAGGCCTGCTTCTCGATACTGTAGTTGCTATCAAAAGGCGCCCTGGTCCTCCTCGACAAGAATTTGTTGCAGAGGTATGGTTAATATTGAACATATTCATTTAAAAATGGTAAAATATCTGTAGAACTCAACAGAGATTACTGAGTCCTTCGAAGTAAACAGGTTAATCATTTGTCAGCGATCCGACATCGCAATTTAGTTAGTCTTCTGGGTTACTGCCTGGAAAATGGCTCTCAAATGTTGGTGTTTGAATATCTACCAAATGGCAACATGTGCAATCATTTATATGGTATGGTTCCCCTGCACAATTTTGTTTTGTATGATTTGTATGCACTAAATGTTACAAGAATCTATTGTTTCGACTTGGAAAGATATGGGGCAAGAGCCATCGGCTAAACTGGAGTTCAAACAGAGGGTATCCATAGCTCTGGGAGCAGCTAAAGGTAAGGCAATGAAAGAGTTCTATAAAGTTATCAAGATTTGGGAAGGACCCAAATCACAGTTTCTTAATATTTGCAGGTTTATGCCATTTGCATAGTCTAAGGCCTCCCTTGCTGCACAAAAACTTTAAAACAGCCAATGTATTGGTTGATGAGAACTTCATTGCTAAAGTTGCAGATGCTGGAGTCTCAACTTTACTTGACAAAATAGAAGAAGCAGACCCATCTCACATGACTAATGTCAATGTTTTCCAAGATCCAGAGTAATTTAATTTATTCTGATTCTTCCTTTTTGGTAAATTAATTAGCTTTCACACCTATTTAATCATTCATCACATCCTTCCAAACCCAATGCTTAGGCTAGAAGGACCCGGAGGCTTCACAGAAAAGAGTGATGTTTATAGCTTTGGCGTTTTTCTTTTCGAGCTTGTAACCGGACATGAGGCTTCACATATTACCTCCCTGGGATCTTATGAAGCCTTAATTGAATGGGTAACTAAATTATGAATTCTTTATTTCTTTGATGCCTTTAGTCCAAGGTTTCTTTAAAGTTAATAAGATTGGGAAACACTAAAGGGGACTACTGTCCCCAGGTCTCTTCCTTTGTTCTTTCCTTTTGAGCAGCCAATAAATGTGAACCTCAGTAATTTTTGTTGATTTCTCAAAGGTCCGATCAAGATTGAGTTTAAACGATTTTGTGGACCGTCGCCTGGTGGGAACTTTCACTACAGATGGAATCAGGGACTTGATCAGGCTGACTCTACAATGCATGAGCTCTCCTGGAAGCAAGCGGCCAAAAATGGAAATGGTTATGGTTGAACTTGAACGGATTCATGAGAAAGAAATGGCATTAACAACATTTATGGGCGAGGGAACTTCTACAATTACTCTAGGTAGTGAACTATTTACTTCAAAATGAAATAAGAAGGGGTCCTGTACAGGGATTCATATGAAAGTATATATTTAAACTATGTACTTTTTCTGAATCCATTTCCAGTTGAATTCAAGTAGTCTGGAATTCACTAATCAGACAAAATTGAAAGAACAGCACTACTAATTAACCCACTCTGACTTCTAGAATCATACAAACAGAAACAGGCAGACCCCAGTGGATATTCTATGTTTCAAGAGACATACCAATTCTGGCCTTCATTGCACTTCACTGTGTGGTCTGTCCCCTGAAAATCCCTCAAGCAAGCACAAGAAAGAGTGTCAATTTCATTGAAAAAGTTTACTAATTAAGCTAGATTCAAACTCAAAAACGTTGAGAGAGTTTGAGTAATTGAAGTAATGGATACTAAACTCGACCATCCCTGTCCGATCCTAATACAACAAATGTTATGCAAGTCATGTTAAGCCATCTTTAAAAGGGACCACATAGACGTTGATTATGACAAAGCTCTTCCCCCACCCACAAATCATTTCTGCATTCGGGCCAATTCAACAACAGCACATATTCATCTCATCAATTAAAAATATCAAGCAGTTTCAAATCTTGTTGTCGTCTTTTTTGTTCTTTGTTTTAACTATGTAGGTTATTTAGGCTTGTGGAGTGATTTGCCATTGCTTTTTTTTTGCATACATACGCAGAATGCCGCAACCCAACACACCCCACACCACCCACACACCCCGCGCCCCCCCCCCCCCCCCCCCCCCCAAGCAATAGATAGGACATGTTTAACATATTACTCAAGATGCACATAATGGATTTAGTTGTCTAAATTCACTGAATAAGAATATGCATTTGCATGATAAAAATGTATGCATTTTATTTTTAAGATGTTTCAGTTAAGGCAAAGAGATTTCTTGCTCTTACTATCAGAGGATTATTTATACAAAGGCCAAATCTGTTGAGTCCAACTAATTTCTATACTTTGACCAAAGCCTATACCGCAACATGTTTTGGAGGCTTGTAGCATTAACAAGTCCCTCATGAAGCTTGGTGTAAAAGGAGACAGAGTGATTGTTAAAGAGGTATGCCATAACTTACAATTTATCATTCACGTTTTTACATTCTTGTGGTATCACTCCATAGCTGTAAATATTGTGTTTCATACTCTTTGAACTGATCTGTGATGTATGGAGTTTTTCCTCACGATGTTTGACATGGTTCTCATATTCCAAATGCCAAAATAAAAAAAAAATGGAAGTAGAAGAAGACTCTATTGTGATAGCTCCAATTTAAGAATTTGTTTCTTTGGTTAAGTGCCATCTGTCCTCTTTTCCACTTCCTGCCAGATGGAGATTGTGTGGCATGACTCTACTGAGAATTCCGGTCCATCAAAGGTAAAAAAGGCCCCAGTGGAAGTGACATATCTTTGTTATCAGAGCTTGTTCACTACCAATCATAGCAGGTATCTATATAAAGTTTCAATTTCTGGCTTCAAGTCATGTTGGTAATCTTTGGAAAAGTTTAACCTCATTATTATTATTGTGTTTTCATCATTTGATACAATTTAGAAGCGGTGTGCTTTGTGATCTAGTAACTATCCTACAAATAGAGTTGAACTTTGTAAGACATTCACTGCTTCGCTAAAATTAGAGTCAAATGATGCACCATGTAATTGTATTTTTTGGGTGTATAGTTAATCGCCACTTTTCTGCTGAAACTGAAAGAATTTTGTATGCTGTGATTTACAGTTGCTTAAGCATCTTGGACACTATGAATCTAATTAAAAGGGAAGATGATATAGAGATTTGATTAGCTGACCTTAATCGGTACAATTGTGGTAAGTGTAATGACAAACAAATATCCGGTTGCCTTCCAGCATGACATGATGCAGACTTAAAATACAAACTTGTCTTCTGCATGACATGTTGCAGTATGGTGTCCTTAGTAAAGTTTGAAGTGGTTGAAATGAAGTTAATAATTTTGCATCTCATAGTGCAGTAAAGACTAGCAGGAGCAGATTCAAAAAGGTAATTCAAGCCTTTTTCTAGGCCACTTGTGTTATTTACTACTGAATAGCCACATAATTGCATATCACATAAGCATAAAATTATACATACCAACAAATTGCACAAACTTATTTATATAAACTGAGATGGTAGCTTAGGTCAAAGGACTATTTCTCACCCAAGTTTTAATGCAAAGATAAATACATACTCGTGAGGTTTTAAAAGCCCAGACACCCATTTGCCACATCATTTATGTTAAAATTTGTTGTTAACTATTATGATAAAATCGTTATTTAATCAATAATATTAAAAAACTAAAATTTTATCTTATTCTCCTCCTATAGTTTAAAAAACTAACAATTCCCCTCATACAGAAGTTTGAAAAGTTACTTTTTTCCCCTAGGGTTTCATCATTCCCTTCCTTCTCTTGCAACGTTCCCCAACCAACCTTCCATTTATCGTTACTCCCTCTCGCATCTCATATGAAAACGTGACCACTGTTCTTCGACCATGAACACAACAAATCATCCATATCCATCGCTCAATGAACGCTTTCCTTCCCACCTTCTTCATCGTGTTTATGGCCAGAGAACGATCTAAATGTGGACGGATCGACATCAAAAGATTCATCTAATATCGATTCATTGATTCAACGAAAATTGTTTATCTTCGTATGATGAAATTGGTCTTGTGGAATGGTCAACTGCGGGAGAAGAAGGTGGTGGGAAGGTCAACTGATGGGAGGAATGATATTCGATCGTTAGAGAAGGAAGAAAAACCTAAAACAGAAATGTAGTTTTTCAAAGTTTAATTATGAAGAGAAATTATCAATTTTTTAAACTAAAAAAAAAAAGATATAATTTTTTAAGATTTTAAGATTTAATAGTAAAACAATATCTTTATCTCAAATAGAAATTAGTGTATGAATAAGTATTTAAATTTTTGAAACTTTATAAATATATATTTATTATTATATTAAAACATAAATAGAAAATACTCATTTGCCTATAAATATAGTACAAATATCTTATGAATGTTTTACTCCTATCATCAAGCTGAATTAAGTGATAAAAAATTTTCAAAACTTGAGAAATTTTATATAAGAAAACAAAATAAAAGCTTAAAACTGTATTTCTTTTATCATAAATAATACAGTTTTCTATTTCTGGCCCATAATATCTTACTTTCAGGGCCGCAAATCTGGCGGTTTGGGCCCTAAAATCGAGGTCCAAGTCCAACCGTCAGAATTAAAAGTCCTCGTCAAACTCTTCGATACGTACCAGGTACGTGCTTAGATTATGTTTGAAGGAGGCGTATATTTGCCACGTCACCCGCTTGTATCACTAAATTTGTACTCAAATCACACGGCAACATCATCGGCCGTCCGATCTGACAGATTTTTAATGGTGTTGTTGGTTCGTACGGATTATATGTCAATTTGTTATTGGTTTAGAACATGGAGGTGGATTTTAAAGCCCCTTGCGTTGGCTTTTTTGGTACTGTGTAATAATATTTGCATATAAAAACATATTAATGCATGGTTCAATAGTTTTAAATTAGAGAAATATTAAATGATTGTCTCATTTAAGATTTGATACAAAATCAATCTTTTATTTATTAACTATCTAAAATCTAAATTCTCATCAATAAACTATTAAAATTAACATAAATAATTAATTTTAAAAATAAAATCATTATTTAATTAATAATATATTAAAAATAATAAAACATTATAAATTTTTCTCATAAGTTTAAAAATATAACAATTTCTCCCTAGATTTTAATTTAGAGATATGTCAAATGTCTTCAGTGTCGATCGTTTTGACTCAAACCATTTAGGTCTCTGACGCTCTCTCGTCTTCATCACCAATCAAGTCTGGACAATGATAAAGACCCAAGCAAGCATAGATCAGCCACGACTTGAATCGACAACAAAGACCTAGACAATCGTAGACCCAGGCAATTTTCCACTCGGCCACAACTTGATTCATCACGACAAAGACGTCACCAATCATTGGATGAATGACATCAGAGACGAGTGTCGAAAGCAACATTAGAGAGAGAGACATCATCAGGAGGGAGAGACAGCGTCAAAGAGTCGATTGTTCATCAAAAAATTATCCTAAAAAAGTTAAAACCCTAGGAGAGAAATGTAAGATTTTAAAGTTTAATCTTGACGGAAAAATATTAGTTTTCTAAACCTAGGAAGAACTTAATAATGTTTTATTATTTTTAATATATTGTTAGTTAAATATATTATTATTTGTGTACATAATTTTATGTTCATGCGATATATTTTTTTAAATTTCTAATATAATTGGGCCTTTTCATGATTAATCTTTTTACAATAACATTATACGTATATGTTTTTTATATATAATTTAGGTATATAGACAATATATTACTATATAATTGGATGATTTTAAATTAAAAATAAAGTAATATCTAATCATATAAAAATACATCATCTATATATCTAATTTATATACCAAAAGTATATACACATAACATTGCTTATTTTTTTATTTCTTGTGTAAGAGTATTATTTAGAGTAAATTACGTTTTTCCCATTTAAAGTTTGACTTAAATACACATTTCTACCCTGTGATACATATTCAAAATCAAATCATGTTGATAAAAACAATTAACAGTATGAGGGTAATATAGAAATCACCATCCATAAATTTTGTAAAAATTAAAAAAAAACTATTTTACATATTAGACTCCTATGATATAAACACGATAATTTATTCATTTAACACGTTTGAAAATTTACATTTGTAACCCTAAAATCGTAGTCATCGATGAATCTCACCATTGTCGTTATTGTCAATAAAGCCATGATACAGAGGCAGTTGAGAACAACAATGACATGTGATAAAAAAGGTGCACCAAAAATTGAAGATAGATCGAGTCACGTAGTGGGGGGATATTTTGGAATGGCATTGTCAATTTTTTATTTCAATAACTAGAGGTTCCATTGACGAAAAAAAGACAATGTTGTTGTTGGAATGAGCCTGAAATAGAGACATCAACATCAAAAGTCTCTAACACCTTCACCACCATAAGCATTGAGAGAAAATGTATTCTCTCAATTTCCACACAAATCTACATTCAAGATTTCAAGTGCTATCACCCATGCGAGTCCTTAACACCTTCACCATCACCCATAGACTTCTTGGTGTCTCTCTGTGGATGAGTAGGAGACCTCCTATTTTTTGAGTTATGGAAGCATCCAATTCGTGATGCGAAGTGTAGGAGCCTTTGAATGTATTATATGTTCATAGCCTTGAATATTTTGATACGTATTGATTCATGTTTTGAACCTGCATTGTTGGGATCTCATAAATATTTTCATTTGTCCTGTTTTTCTGCTACATAATTCATTCTCAGGGCCTATGTATGGGATCCGTTCAATTGGTATCAAAGCCTAAAACATTAAACCATTACCTATTATTATATTTGATTGATTTTGGTGGATTATATTGTACTTGATTAATTGTTGGTGTCTGGTCAATACGTATTGATTCATCATAACTTATGTTGTTATACAAGAAATCGTGTCATTATGCATTTCTTGCACAATGATTGATCGCTAATGTCTACCGAGACATCATGTTACAGTGGAAAACTGTTACATGCCCTGATGACCCATTGGAATAAGGTGGTATGACCAAGAGAATAGAGTTTTGCGTAATAGAAAAATTACGATTTTACAAAATTTGGTTAACTAAATTAAATCTAGTTGATTGATTCAATTAAAAACAACAACTTTTGTATTTGAATACGTAGGTTGACTAGATTTTGTTGGATCAAAATTTCAATTTTCTAAATTCGAGAATTTTTGTGCACAAATTTGAAACATATGTTATGCATTTTCTCTCACACACTTAACACATGTCATGCATTATTGTCCATGTTTTAACTCCATTGATATGTGTTGTCACACATGGTTGAAACATACATGCATTGCCCCTATTTATAACATTAATAATACTTCACCGGAATTTTTCTTAAAAATAACTAACATAAGTGAGAATGTAAACTCTTGATCAATAAATTGAATCACATTAATAACTTTTGTTTTTATTATTTGCTCATGTAAACTCGTGTTATATCTACATACTATTCATTATATCGTGGATGCAGAATCACTCTAACTATAATCGCCAATATTGCACTTCTTTTTGTGCAACGCTCAAATGCTATATACTTCTAGTTAGTATGTGAGAAATCTCGTCAACAATTTTCGTACTACATAGTAGTTTAATATTCATAAATTACTAGAAGGCTAGCTTTCTGTCTACCTCAAATGCAAGTTAAAGAAATGAATTTTGAATCCAAAAAATTAAAATCGCTATTCATAAGATAATTGTCACAGCAATAATATTTTATATGAAAGCATCTAATTCATGATAAAATATATAATAAAAGCTAGCTATAGAGCTATATATGGACTCTTTATATGAGAAATTAAGTATCGATATGATTTACAGAAGAAGATAAGATCAATAGAACATGTTTCATGATGATGACAATGTGATTAATAGATTTCTTTCAGATGCCCTAGAATACGATAAGGTCAACAACATCAATAATGGCAACCACACTAAATGAAATTAGCTCTATTAGGTTAAAAAAAAAAAAAAGGTTTAATTTTTTTCAGGCTTGTTACAAAGCTATGAGAAGCTTACATTGAATTTGCATGGCCTAGGCATAAATAAAATAGCAGTAGGATGATGGAAATATGTAGTGGCATTCATCTGGGTTGAGCTTGGAAATGATTTATTTGGAAGAACACGCACATGCATG
Organism: Mangifera indica; assembly: GCF_011075055.1. Lineage (NCBI taxonomy): Eukaryota > Viridiplantae > Streptophyta > Magnoliopsida > Sapindales > Anacardiaceae > Mangifera > Mangifera indica. The sequence goes on along the minus strand of NC_058139.1, from coordinate 19,311,173 downwards.
GTGGATATTTAGGAAATAAAATAAGCAAAGGTGCGCATGATTGCCCGGTGGAATGGCACGAGTGTGTTTGACTACTTTTAACCCTTCGCCTTTCGTTAAAGTCCAAGTCATAAGACATGCAGCTGTCTTTTTCCCTATATCCCGGCTAATCTTTTGAACTTGAAAATTAACAATTTCATTTCTGTTGAATCTGCAGAAATTCTCTTGATGTTTTGACCCTAAAACAAGAAGTTCCATGACAACAAAACTTGCAAGAAAATTGACTGTAGGGTTAGCTTAAGTGATTAAGTGAAAAGACTCTTCTATAAAAGAATAAGATTTGAATAGTATGATCTCTTATATAAAAAATTTGGATAGATTAACTTGAGAGCAAATATTATGGTGTTATAAAAAGCAAAACCCTAATCTATTCAATATAATAGTTGTAAATTCCGTCACTATAATCCGAACTTACTTGTCTGGCAAAGTTAATCAGTTTAGGCATTAAAAAAACAAGAAACTTGCAAGGGAATGATATTACTCCTTTACATCTTGAATTCCAAGTAGCAGCTTGCTCTTTCTCACATCTTCTAGGAAGAAAACTTAACTGGGTCAAATTAGAGCTAGTAGTTTCATCGTGCGGGATTTATACCATGTAATTTTGGATTCATAATTAAAAACTCTCAATTATAATTTAATTTGAATTACTCGGGTCAATAATTTTCACCGTTAACTTTTAATATTTATTCAATTTATTCCTAACAAATTTTATAGTAATATTTTTTTAAATATTCACATCAGTTCAGATTAAGTTTATTTTAGTTCGAATAAACCCAATTTAGTTTTGAGTTATACCAAGTTAATCCAAATTAAATTTGTATTAAAAAACTCCATCTTAAACCAATTTTTTTCACATTGAGTAGTGACGGATTATTAAAAATTATCAGTCTAACCAAATGGTAAACTTCAGATTATTAATTTTTTTTACAATAAAACTATATATACATAATTTGAGTATGCAAATAATATGTCATCATATGATTAGATGATTTTGAATAAAAAAAAAGTAACACTCAATCATATAATAACACATTATCTATATATTTAAATTATATATAAAAAATATATACATATAGTATTACTTTTTTTTAAAATTATTATATGTGTAATTAATATATAATTAAATGTTTACATGAGTAACTTGGTGGAGCGGGATGTAAATTCAAATGTTTTGATATAAATTGTCACCACCACAATTAATTAGAATTGAGTAATCAATGATACATAATTATAAGATTTACATCAATATAGAGATTAAAGTGTATTTGTCAAAAAGGTTGAACTAAATACTTTTTTTTTCTTGAATTTATGACCTCTACTCATTCCACTTCCCAAAGAAATTATAGGGATTTATACTTATAGAATAATTAATAGCAATAATTTCTCTAATTAATTTAAGTTTTAGTCTACATTAATTATGAATGCATGTACAAAAATCCATATTTTTTAGATGGATCTTCTTCAAATCTTTAGTGGAGTAGTCAAGCCTCATGGATTCCAGAGCAAACATATGCCATTTCTCAAAAGAAACAACAAATCACATATTAACTTTAAATAAGTGTTTTCGAACATTGATTTGATAAAAGAAGTAATTTAATTTAACAATAAAATTATGTGTATTTATTTTGGATGCACAAATATATATATATATTTATATGTGTTATCATGTGATTAGATGATTTTGAATTAAGAATAAAATAATAATCAATCATATGATGATACATATGAGTATGTATATATTTGTGTATCCAAAATAGGTACACATAATATTGCTCTTAATTTAATTTATGATCAAACTGTTTGATTGATGATCAAATTGATTTAATATATAATATAAATTATTTTAATATTAAAATAAATTTAATTTAAAATTATATATATATATATATATATATATATATATATATATATATATATATATAAAATTGAGTAAATATGGTATTTGATTCAAAACTCAATGATAATTTTTTTTATTTTTTATTTTTAAAGCATTTTAAAAGGGGGAAATGCTAAAAACAAGACATAGGTTGACCCATATGATTATGATTAGTTGTTGCAATTCCCAATGCCATTTAAGGGGATAAAAATTACAATTAGAATGAATTAAATTTGTCTTAGTGCCCCACTTAGCGCAGCTTGATTAATTTATGTTGCTTTACAAAGTTTTTTCTTTAAAGCTTTTGATTACCCTTTTGACTGTAGCCTTTTTCTTCTCACTTTTGGAGATCACAGAGAGACAAAAGACCCACCCCATGTCTCAACACTTATGAATTAATCTCATAATTAATCACACTTAAAATTCCCTTAATCTCTTTACAAAATTATTTTTCCATGAATCTTTGACGTAGACATAGCGCCGACTGCTAATTATTCCAAATATGAGTCGTAATAATAATTCAACAAAGCTTTAATGTTAACATGACCACAAATAGAGGCAGTCAAGTCAACAAATTGAATTAATTTTACAACAAAGGCAAAAAAATCACATATTGATGAAAACATGCATGTGAGAATTTAAGTGTATAAAGTGAGATTAAATTAACTTTGACTAACTGGCACTGTGAAGAAGGGACGCTTCTTTCTTCTTCGGCCTGTTGTTACCATGATCTCGAGCCATGAACACAACGAATTATCCAAATCCATCGCTCGACAAACGTATTCCTTCCCACCATCTTCATCGCGTTTGTGATCGGAGAACAATCTGGATATTGATGGATTGACATCAAAAAATTCATCTAATACTGATTCTTTGATCAGACGAAAACTGTTCATCTTCACCTAACTAAATTAGTCTTCAGCCTATTGTTACCATGATCTCGATACGAATAGTTTATTTGGTTTTGATAATTTTTTAATCATATAAAAGATTATAATAATAATAATAATTATTATTATTATTATTATTATTATTATTATTATATTTAATAAAATTAATATGAATAAATAATTATTGTATTTGATTGGACGTAATAAAAGTATATTAAAATATTATTTTATTTACCTATCCTTAAAATTTTATTGAATATAAATTAATATTGTGTTTAATTAAACTAACATATTTTATGTTAAAATAATTATTTTGTGTATTTTTTAAATTGTTCTTCATGTTAATAATATATTAAAATTTTTTGTTTGTGCTATCAAATTATGATAAATTAATTAAAATTTTTCAGTTGAAATCTTATTGTTAATATATTTTATTTAAAATGTTTCTTACTTTACTTATTATTTTAATTGAAAATTAAGGTATTTTTATTCTAAAAATTAAATAAATAAGAATAAAATAGTAACAAAATAAAGATTACCTAGGTAAAGAGAGTACTTATATATTACCAATCATATCCGTATTGATAATAAAATATTACCGTAATTTTTTATTTTTTATAAACCAAAAAATTTAATGACAACAATAAACAATAAAACTATTACACACTTATATGTGTTATCATATGATTGGGTTGATTTTGAATTAAAAATAAAATAACATTTAATCATGTGATGACACATGTAAGTGTGTACATACTTATATACTCAAAATAGACATACATAGTATTGTTCCGGTAATAAAATATAGATAATCAAAGTAATTAAATATTATCCAAACCAATTGCTCTTCAGATTTAACCATTTTAATTTTGCAATTAGATAGAAAAAAAAAAGGCCTAAGGACTTATTCTCACCCAAAGTATGTTGTTATCTCAAGTTTTCCTCCGTTAACTTTGAAAATCTTATTTTCCCACCCATGGATGGTTAAAATTAACAGAACTCTAACCTCTTAAAATTTTATCTCTTTTCCCCCTAAATCTTAAAAACTAACTATTTTCTCTCTATGCTAAGTTTTAAAAAATGGCATCTCCCTAGGGTTTAGTTTTCAATCCCTGTCTTAAATCCGATGTCATCGCCAGCGACGAAGCTTCCCCGACACATCCCTATGCTCCGACGGTCTCTCTCCCCTCCTCTAGAATGCCTAAGGGGAAATAGTTAGTTCTTAGGGTTTTGGGAGAAAAAATAGATTAAATTTTAATTTATTTTTAGTATTACAGATAAAATAATGATTTTACCCTTGAAACCGTTAATTTTAACCATCCAGAGGTGGATAAATGGGATTTTCAAAGTTAACGAAGAGAAAACATGAGATAATGACATACTTTGAGTGGGAAATAGTCCTTTGGCCAAAAGAAAAATTAAAATCTATCCTGCCATTCTTTCATCTTCCATGTTTCTACCACCCACTCAATCAACAATGATTCATAATCTTGGTTAATTAATGTAAATTAATCTAGTAATTAAGTTTGACATTCCTAGCTATAGAAAAGCATGCCACAAGGTTCCTTGGAGATTATGATTTATAATGGCACTTGAAAAGCATTTTAAATTCCATAGCTCAAGGGGCTAGCTAGGTATAGTTATAATGGTGTCATTTTCAGGTTGATTGCTTCTTAGTTCTCCACGTGACTTAGATCATGTTTTAATCAAATAATTATTTAGTCTTAATAAATTATATATTTCACTACTTCTCACATGAAGCCCATAATGTAAGAATGATCGATGCTTACATTAGTTTGACGAAATAATTACCTCGTTAATGAATGATAATATATATTTATTTTAGTGAAACTGGTATGTAATTAACTATTAATTCATGAAACACAAATTACATTTTTCATGTTCACTGTTGCCCAAAGTCAATTCATCAGGGCATCTTCATCTTCATCTATCATCGACCTTCATCATTAGTGACAGAGGGAGAAGGATGGGCTGAAGAGCTCTCAACAGAAGTCTAGTCACCAAATAAGGAAAGAAAAGATCGAAATCTTATGGGGAAAATGTAACTTTTTAAAATTTAAAGTTGAAAAAATTATGAGTTTTTAAAACTAAAATAGGGAAATACAATAAAATTTTATTTTTTTAATATTGATAAAATGATAATTATACTCTTGTATTTCATAAATAGTATATTAATAATAGTAAAAGTGATTAAGAAAGACAGTAATTTATATACACATAATTTATATTTAAAAAAAATTATACAATGATGTGATAATACCTTTCTAGGAAAAAGACTATTTCCCACCCAAATTTTAGCCCAATTTCAAAGTCACATCCACGAGAGATGAAAAGCCCAAACTTTCACTCATGATCAAACTGTTATCCAAATTTTTAGTTAGAGATAGGGGTAAAATCATTATTTTATCTATAAACTTTAAAACTTCAAAATTTTATCATTTTCCCCCTCCAGGTTTTAAAAACTAACACTTCAATCTATCCCCCAAGTTTAAAAAGTTTAGATTTTACCCCTAGGTTTTGCTTCCTTCTCCAGCCACCACCGACGATCAACACTTTCCACTGATCTCCCTTCTCTAACTACAAAGAATGACGAAGGACAAACCTTCATCGTCCAAATTTGGACAACGAAACGTCGTCCATATTTGAAAGAACAGACGAAAGACAATGTTTCATCATCCTTCATCGTCGCATCTAGACGACGCAACGAGCTACAAAGGATGACGAAGCGTCGTTCTTCGTCATCTGGGCTGTACGATGAAGAGATCTCTATCTCTTCGTCGCACCGTGCGACTAGGAGATGGAGATTTCTTCGTTATATCACCGTCATCGCACCAGGAGAAAGAGGAGGTCAAAAACGATGTCGGAGATGACACCAGAAGATGAAGTTGAAGAGTGGAGGTGAAACTGTTGTTTTTGAAAGTTATGGGGGCGACTGAGTTTTGAAAAATATGAAAACCCTAGGTTTGGGGGGTGAAAATGTTCCTTTTCAAAGTTTAAAAAATTTAGATAAAGGTGAAATATTAGTTTTTAAAACCTTGGAGGAGCGAAAAGTAATAAACTTTATAACTTTTAATATAAACAATAAAATAACTATTTTACCCCTTCCTTTAACAGAAAAAATTAACAAAAGTTTGATCATGTGTTGAAGTTTGAGTTTTTCATCTCCTGTGGATGTAGGTTTGAGATTGGGCTAAAAGTTGGGTGGAAAATAGTCATTTTCCCTACCTTTTTACTGTTACATATCAATATTACCACATTATTATCATTAAATAACTCTTGTATCATTTAAATATTCAACTATTTCACATGAAGCCGATAATGTAAGATTGACCTATGTTTGCATTTGTCTGATGAAACGGTTGCCTCATTATTGAATGACAGTCAATAAGAAGGAATTCATTGATTAGTGGCTAGCCTTCCATTTAGGTGTTTTGACAGCTACATGCACAACAAAAGGTATTTTCATTTTAATCTTTCATTTTATTTTAACCCATAAGATTAAGTTGTAATTAGCTTGTCTAATTGAGTTTGTTTGTGTTGAAAGTGTATGAGAAGTGGATTGAGTACTGTATATAGCTAGAATCTATTTTTTATTCTGAGATTATATTTTTATAATTTCTATGGGAAAGTAGGTTGGAAAAGTAGGGAATGGCATTTGCATTTTCCTTTATTTTCTCTCTCTCCCCTGTTCAAACCAGAGTCTTTAAAAGACTTAACTATTCTCCCCTACACTTCCACTCAAAATCAAACTCTTCTTTCTCCCAAAACCTGTCCTCTCCATTTTACCACATTTTCTTTCGCTTAATGGCTGCGTCAAAAGCCACTGATAAACCCTTTCAAGTTTATGAATCCGTTGGTCATCATCACCCTCAAATGGGGTTCACAATTCTTCAACGTAACACATCCCCCCCTCAGCCCGGTGAGAGAAGAGGCCGGAGAAAGCAAGACGAGCCTGGAAGGTTTCTTGGCGTGAGGAGACGACCGTGGGGTCGATATGCCGCTGAAATTAGAGACCCTACGACTAAAGAAAGGCACTGGCTTGGCACATTTGACACCGCTCATGAAGCGGCTCTGGCTTATGATAGAGCTGCATTATCCATGAAAGGCACACAAGCAAGAACCAACTTCATTTATTCATCTGACAACACTCTTCTCCCTTCTCTTCTTTCTCCTTTTGATATTCAAGCTCTCTTTACACCGTCATCACAGTTCACAAATAATACTACTAGTAATCACACTAAACAATCTACACTTCTTCACAACATGACTCCTCAGCCAGCTGACATTTCCAAGAGTAAGACCTTCAATATCCCAATTAATAATGAAACTAGTGTTGAAAATCCATGTGGGTCAGTTGATAATTCATGTTTCTTATTCTCGGCTGATTCTTCTAACTCTGGCTATCTGGGCTGCATTGTTCCTGATAGCTGTTTAAACCCTTCTGCAAATCATCATACTACTAGTACTACAAACTCCAAATACAGTAGCTCTAGTTCTGCTTCAAATGAACAAAACATCTTTGGGTCAATGAGCTCAAGTTCCACAGATAGTCAGTCACATTGTAACAGCAACTATGGAGGATCACTTCCTCTGGATATAACTAGTGTGACAACAATGGCAACCGAAGCTGGGAATTTCCCTTACGTTGGTGAATTCAATAATGGATTTTGGAGTGATGAAAATCAACAGTACTCATGGGAGATGATAAAGAACTGCGATGAACTCTCAGCCATTGTCAACCACAACCCTGGAATGGTGGAAGATAGTAACTGCATGGGAAGTTTTTGTCCAATTATGGACAATATTAACCTTAGCTATGGGCTATTGCCTCAAGCCATGGCCATTTCTTCTCCATCGACTTGCTCTCCTTCAGTTCCTCCTTTTGGTGGAGATGTAGTTGACTTTGGTTATTCACTCTTTTGAGTGCATTGAATTGTATTACTTTATGCCTGTTTTCATGCACTTTCTTTATGTATTTATCTATTTAGTAACTTGTGGCTTTTTTCTTGCAAAACATGTCCCTTTTTCCTTTTCCTTTTTAACACTACTAACTACACAAAAAACTTCCCACTTATGAGTAAGAAGAAAGTCATATATCTAGGTTTAACCTACTTGATGTGTAGTTAATTCCATCCCAAAATAATTGTTTGACAGATCTAAGGTTTAATTTATTTAACGTGATCAATTCAGTTTTGAAAAAATACCCTAATTCAAATAAAGTTTGCTCATTAAATAAAAAGACATAAAAGTTTGAGCTATTAATTGAACCTCCCCAAGCTTAGAAAGGAAGCTGATTCAAAAGGCTTCTTTTAAAGCCATTAAATTGATTTTCATGGAAGGAAAGGAAGTCTCATATCAAACTTTCAGATTATAGGTGGTCTGTCTAAATTCGGTCATCATAGTCTGTGTACTCTCCAACAATGGCTGCATGGATGTCTCTCTTTCTTCGACAACTCTAATCCCCCAAACATCCATGCCACAGTAAAATCTAGCTACCATTGAATGTTAATTTTGCAACGATCCGATCAACCAAATCAAAATTTCTTTCATCAAAACAAAAGTTAAAATGAAAAAAAAAAGGGGGAAAAACTCTTGTGGTATTTTGAGTTGCATGCTTGGAGTACTTTTCATGGGTGAAAGCTTATAGGGTTTTATGTTTGGCCTTTTGTGAGTTCTAAAAGATGAGCATGCCACAAGGCTAAAACTAGACAATTTAGGACGTAATCATTTTTTCAAAGAAGAAGTGTTAAAAGTCCAAATTTAGTACCATCTAGATATAATTAAATTTTTTATTTTAACCTTCATAATCACTTCAACAAATAAATTAAAACTATAATCTTAATACATTATTAATGGGTTTCAAACCTATATTATCATACTTGAACACTTTCACCTTTCTGAGTCAAGTTTTTCTCTTAGGGCATTAGTTCATATCGATGAACTTTGACTGTTTTTCGTTCTAGTTAATCCCTTTTTTGCAGCCATAGATAAACCTAAATTCCACTTAACCGTTGGTAGATTTAAAGTTTCAACAAAAGTGCGTCAAACAGGAAAAATATATAAATTTTGCTTAAGAGCATGTAAGATGATACAAACTGTGCATTGTAGGCTGCTACTGCTAGGATTACTTAATCTATGCGAAAATCAAGAGCAAATCCAGGCAAAGTTCCTTTCAATAAATTCGATGAACTGAAAGATAGAATTGACAAAAGATCACGTTGGATTTATAAGTATGGTTGCTCTGTACTTGTTTTACAAGACAAGGTATGGTTCCCAATTACGGAATCACCACTCTCCAGCATCGTATCTTTTTCTTCTCTGTCAATCTCATCTCCACTCTCCAACTATCCTTCCCTTACAACAACTGAAATTGAATTTTATGAAAATACCCAAAAAACATAAATAACAAGCAGCCTTTATAGAGTGACAACGGAGTGAGATATTAAATATAAAAGCATAAGTTTAAATCTTTCTGATGATATTAAGATAAAAATTTTGATTTATCTAATACGATTCAATATTTCACTTGCTTATTTGAATCTATTCAATCTAGAAAGGGTTAACCAACTCAATGAAGGATTTCTCGTTACCAAAAATCCACTATTTGCCATGCAATAATAGTGCACATTCATGAAAGTTGATCCCCAGTCTAGAATTAAACTAGAACCATATAGATGTCTATATATGTCTTGCCAAGAAGACCATTTCTTTGTACAGTCACTATAAAAAACCAATGCTCACAGTAAGTAATGAAGTTCAATCTCATGACTAAATGTAGATATGAAAAAGAGAGAAAGAAGAACAATTATTAGAGAGTCAAGAGTGATTTTCCATATATTTGTATAAGATAATAAATTTATCAGTAGCCATATGTCTTGCATTTCAATTGTCACAACAACTATGTATCTAAGTCCCATATAAGGTAGCATGGTGATGCTTCCTTTTAAGTCTCTTCAATTCTCTCTCTCTATTTTTTTTTTTTTTTTTTCCTTTCCTTTCACAATAAACCCCAGATAAAAAGTGGGGGAACATGAATACCTTCAAACTCCTTTTATGCTGAATGGAAAGCTTGTTCCCGAACTTAAGAAATCTATAAAAGGATGGCATGAACACACTGATGTAAGGGACGGATGCTGTGGGTTGGATATTTTATGTTCCGAAAAAGGTTGGAGCATAAATAAACACAGCTCCAAAAGTTTGAGGGGTGAACACAGATCTCCCTAATGGATCCGAAGATTCTTTCGTGGTTATTCAAAAGCAAGGTGTAAAGGCTATATGAGTTTTGCTGAAGTCCTTAGGTTTGGCCACGTCTTATTCAAAATAAAAAAAGGATGGCCATATTAAAGATATATGAACACAGAGATGATCAGAGCTGATGAGGGCTAGACCTGAGTTGAGAAACCGTAACAGAAGAATGAAGCCTCCTATTTTGATGACTTGCAGAAAAAATAAGATTTGGTTCATGAATTTCAAAAAGAGGAATGAAGAAGAGTTTTTCTTCTTGCTTAATTTGATGTGCGAGTCTCAGTGCTGCTACTGATGCCAGATGTTGAAGAACCAGAACTCTGCCCAGATTGTTGTGTGCTTGAATGAGGAATGGGTCCACTTTTTGAAAATATTGAACCCACTGATCCGCTAGTTGAGCTAATTGTTGAAGACATTCTTGTTGAAACAGGCTCCTTGCTGGATCCTGAAACAAGTTCTGGTCGCAAATCCGAAGATGAGGATGATGGGGCTAGTACACCAATTGAAGAGCCAACAGGGTAGGGTGCGACTGGCATATCAGCTAGAGAAGATGCAGATGGACTGTAGTTTAGCATCCTCACTGGATGATCAAATTTGCATGCACGGCCATATTTGCATACTCCACGTTGTGTGTAATGAGTACATGGAGAGGCACCCTGATAATCAGAGGGAGAAGGGACAGAGAGAAAAGAAAGAAATATCAGCTACATAAATACTTTTTCTTGGTAGCAAATATAGTAAACCAGACTCATGATCACTAGTATATTGGAAAATAGACACATCCATTGAATTTTATGAATTAGTGTAGTTTTGAAAACCTGCATAAACAAATGACAGCACAAGCAAATTATAATGATCGAAGAATAAGACAATTTTTATAGAAAGGAGTATAAGGCAGAATTTTAAAGCACAAAAAGGGTTTTTAAAAAGTCACCATAAAAAACATAAAATTACTGAAGTTAAGTAAGCCCTCAAATCACTTTCCTCAAACTAACTTTAATAGAATAAAGAATGAACTTGTATTGCACTTATAAATTTTAGATAGCATGCTTCAACATATATGTCATGAACTGCTATGAGACTGTTTGCATACCCAGAAGCACCGAAAGATTTATTTTTCCTTGTTTACCATACACAAGAAGTAGAAATTAAGGAAGAGTTTGATGATATAAAGAGAGCTCAATAAATAGAGAAGAAGAAATCAGCTTCAGAGTCAGCTATTATGAGAAATAAAATCAGATAATTAGTAGAGAAAAATGGATTCAGAAGCAGACAAGTAGTAAGAAGGACAAATTTGGAATGAATAGATAAATAGAACCAGAGTAACCTCAAAAGAATGTGAGAAAGACTCATGGTGTTTTCTTCATACGAAAAACATCAGTCACACCAAAATCACATATGACAAGCAGAAGATCCTAATGAGCAAATGGTGAGAAATTGGTGATTTTATGGTTTGACAGCTTTCCACCGGTCCATAAGAATTAGTACCCCCTCAAATCTCCTCAATATATGCACCATAAAATCATCCAAACCTATATCACATTGTTCCCACTAAGCAGCTCACAAGTAACATAACACAACCATATTTACTAGGTCAACATTTTGAGTCATCATATTTCAGAAAGTTCTAAACATTAAAAATAAAGAGTATGCCCTAAAATAAATAGGCCCAGGAAAAGAATTATATATTCTGTGCAAGGGAGACACCACGGTTGACTAGAATGACAAATCTAAAGCACGAATTAAATAATAACTAATGAGATGACAATAACAGCGGACAAGCCTGGACCTGTGAACCAACCGAAACAGAGGATGATACTAGGCTCAGTAAAAAGATCATTCAACAAATTTTGGTCACTGAATGTTATCCTATTTCGTGATGATTTCTCAAATCTATGGACTTCTCAGACATCCTAGCATCCCACAATATCGCCTATAATTTCAGTTAAGGTGACCTTGTGAAATTTGGCAGTTGCAATGATGTCTTTCCCATGCACTTATCAACAAGATTGAGTAATTGAATATTTTAAGTGAAACTATTTTGGTGTTATTTATGTGGATCTGAATAAGACAGCAATCCAATTAATATTAACAATTAATGGCTCAACCTTGGTGCTCACCAGAATACATTCAAAATTCAGAGCATAAAGAGAGGAAGGATGATGAGAAATATTTCTTGCAGAAGCTTAACTCCAGTTCAAGTGTACAAGAGAAATAACATAGTGAGGACCAGATTCAATATCAAAATGCGAGTCTTACTGTGAACATTTAACCATCAACTCCCAATATTCATTTATATGTATGATAGATTTACATGCCAAAATAAATAAGTAAATAATTCTCATTCTGCATATTATATTCTTAAATGTTTATTCTGTATTAACTTTTAGCATCAAAATAAAATATCTTAAAAAATTACTACAGAATATTAGGGGACAAAACTTGTCCCAATATACTAAAATTTTACAATTCACCTTGGTGCTTGTAGATAACTAAGACGTTATTAATACACATGTAAAAGTTGTACTGTGTATGAATCTATCTATAAGAAACTAGTAACAGTAGAATTGCCAAAGATGATAAATTTTTAAACAAAATATTTCATGATAAAATTGTCAATCATCACAAGGAAATTTCATATGTTAGGTTGGCAAGAAAAGGAAAGAAACTCATATTTGTCTGGATTCAAGAATGAGTGCACATATTTCATACTGAAAAAGTGTTTGCTGAGCCAACCATTCATAAGTATCTAATTAGATTCATGATCCAACCTGGGAGAACAACTTTAGTAAACATATAGTGAGCAAACTTGAAGAAAAAATTGGTAACATTTAAGTCTTCGAAAAATGGTGGCATTTACAACATTGATCCATACCCTCCTAAAATTCTTACTCTAACGAATGGGCCAATTTCAGAAAACAGCAGAAGGCAAAGGTTTTTAAGAGAGTTTACATTATTATTACTCAGATAGGAAACATAGAACTTGATAAATGAATAAAAATAAATATGCTAAATGGGGGAACCAGTAGTCCATAAAACAAAACTGCAAAACACACAAGAGAGCATAAACTTAAGCCACTACAGAATTACAATCTCTAAAACTAAAAGAAAAAATAAGTGTATTCAACTTTTTCTGAAACTGAAGGATCTGCTTTATTAATTGAACATACCATAAAATAAAACAGCCATATCACAATGACCATATAAGCCTTGCCATATTTTACCTTAATCCAATTAGAGGACAAGTGCCTAGATAAAAAGAAAAAGTTCCAAGATTCTAAATTCAGAGACGTTTCCTGTATGTAATATATACCCACCATAACGATCAAATTATGCTTGTTCAACTTTGAGGCCAGAATAAAGAATGTCCGAACACTACAAATCTCAAGCTTAAGCTCCATAACCTAAAAAGTGTTGGCTCAAGGATATACACCCAATCACAATAAAAAGGAAACAGCAAAAAATTGTCTGGCTGATGTCTCTTCCAGAAACAGCACAGGAAAAAATTCAAAAAACTTGTTATATCGATTCCCATGTAACAATCTTTCACCCCAATAAGTCCTTCCGATTTGTCCTTCAACTTGCCATGTCAATGGTGGAAACCAATCTCTTTACCCAATAATAAACTTCCATTCTTCCAGCAGCTCAAATTCAACTCTTAAGCAAATCAATCAATGTATAACATAACTTTGTCTTTGCACATGCTAACATGAACTCTAAGTTTAGCACAAAAAGAAAACCTTGCGTATGAGGAAACTTTCAATAGATTCAAGGAGTAAAACAATGACATAAATGTTTCTTTCTTATGAGAACATTGCAACAGTGTAATGAGAAACATATATTATTTTCTGAAAAAAGATGGTTATTATATATTGTGTATGCACAGTAATTGTCAACACACAGAAATGAGAATAAGCAGAATAAAAATAATTCATCAATGAAAAACATATATATCCAAAAACTAAAAAAGTTGAAAAAGGATGTGGATCTAGTAAAATTCCAAGCAAGTGTCGTTGACCGGACCAGACTTGGGTTTTTGGGACAGATAAAATCAAGGCTAGACAGGGTATTTGAATACTAAACAAATACTTTCTTCTCTAACATAAAGCATGATAATGCAAATAAGTCGCAAAAGGGTGCTTACTGGACGTAATGGAAGACGGTTGGCATCAGTTTTTGATACAGTCATTTCTTGAGGATGATGATATTTACATGAGGATCCAAATTTACACTCCCCAGTTTTCAGGTAATGTTGACATTCTGGCTGGCCAGGTCTCTCTGGAAATGCATGCTCCTGGCTACCGCTCGAAGGACCAACTGTAGAAGGCATTGTTTGATAAGATCCAGTATAGGCAGGTGCTGAAGCGGAGAGTGTTGTCATCCCATAAATTGAACTTGATCCAGCAGCAGGTTGAGTGCCAGGAGAGGCAAGTTGGTTCACAGGTGTCTGCACCAATAGACAGTAACAGCTTAAAATAAAGTTTACAGATAACATGATGCAGAAGATGGAATGAAGGATGATTCAAATCTGCCTACCGAGTAAGGACTCCAACTTTGATAGGGAAACATGCCTGGGGAAACCAGCATCAGACCATGAGGGCCTTGCACATACGAGTTTGGCAACAGAGGAGGCCTTGGAACTACAAACCCATACTGTTGAGCTGAAGGAACAGATGGCAGTTGCACAATTGGATATATTGTGGGTGCAGGCACTGGAGCAGGCATAGGTGTAACTTGAGGTGCTGGAACTTGAATGCCAGCTGGCTGTGGATGATGGAATTTACATGTTGGACCAAACTTACACTGCCCAGTTTTCAAATAGTAGGAACACTCTTTTTCACCCTGTTTATTCAAAAACTCCAGTTTATTGAACCATTTAATTATGAAATTAAATTCTGACATGATAGAAGTTTGGAGAAATGAAACATCAATGAAACAAACCGGACGTAATGGGTAACCATAATAATTTAGCGTCACATGAGTAACAGAACCAGCTCCCTGTCTAGGATGGTCATATTTACACGATGAACCAAATTTACAAGTCCCAGTCCTCATGTAGTACTGCAATTTGAATAAAAACAACAAAAATAAATTAAAAAGCTAGTCACAACTTCCTCAACTGTGAAAAAAAAAAAAGGCAGTAACTAAAACTGCAACCCAACTCAAGGGTCTGAATACTCCATTGGAAATTGCTAACTAAATAATACTAACATGCAGCAATGCATGCCAAATAATCAAACAAATGTTAAACGAAATACTGAAATGTATAACTCTCCAGCAATCTCAATGTACAGGAGAACGCCGAGTAAATTACGAAATAAGATGACAGGACATGAGTCATGATCACACAGCATGTGTGCATTAATCTGAACCAAACTTCATCAGAAAGTAAATTGTGTGGAAAAACTGAGGTGGAAGTGGAATTATTCCAACTCTAATCACATGGCGCATAAATAAAGTAAAAATACTTTCGATGAAAAGAATCAAATTAATGTACATTTTCTGTAATCATCTATCTCCACAAGACCCAATTCAATACCTTACACAAGGGCTGGCCCGCTCGCTCTGGATACTCTCCCGCACCAGCTCTTGCAGCTCCCATAACCTACCAAAATAAATAATCATAACTCACGGATGAAGAAAACGAACCACACATCAATTAAACAGGTCACCATCAGATCAAACTCCAATCATCACAAATTCAATCGTGCTACTTCAATGCACAAAATGCAATTAAACTTACCATATTTGACAAGATCAAAACAGAAAGAACAGTGGAAACCACATGATCACATTCATAAGATCAATGAAAACCCTACTATTCATTAAGCCCTAAGAAAGAACGAGAGAATTAATAATAAAATTACCCCGCCCCGGTCACGTGGATGATTGAACCGACAGCTCGACCCATACCCGCAAAACCCGGTCATCAAGTAGTAACTGCAATCAGCCTCGTCAGGCCGCTCCGGGTACAGTTGCCACATGGACTCTAACACATTTCCACAAAAGAAAACAAAACTCAAGATCAAATAGAATAGCATTCACGTTGAATAACAATAACGAAATAGAAATGCGGGTACGAAATAATAAATACACGATTGTGATATAGAATACCTTCGGGTCTGGTTTCGGCTCCCGGAGCGGTCCATTCAGGTGACGGATCGAACTGTGAACCTTCACTGACCCGACCGTACCGCTCCATAAGCTGCACTGGGTGCGAACCGGACCGAACAGAGAGATAACCGGAGAAGAGAATTCCGAATGTATGTACAATGAGAAACCCGATCGAATCGGACAGGACTGTTTGGTTGTGTACCCTGTGTCAGTGTCTGTGTGTGTTTCTATTTGTTCCTTCAATTTACACAAACACAACACAGCACAACACAAACTAGTTTTATGGTTGTGTTTGGTCTGGGTCTTCGGAGTTCCTCTCTCTACTTTCACTTACACAATTCAACACAAGACTCCCTTATTCTGTTTCAGTTTTTCAAAGCGATTGTTGTTGATCTTTATTTCTGTGTTTGTTATTTGGGGGGTTGTGTGAGTGTTCGTTTACATACGCGCCACCAAATAGATGTGAAATTAGCGGAAAACAGTGTACTGGGAATTTCTGAAAAGACGAAATTGTCCTTCCTTTGAACCGTGTGATTGGATGAATAACTATGTGACAAAATTACCCTTGAGTTAAGCGAATATTTACGAAAACGTAAATAGTGGTTGAGTGGCTGCTGGTGGTAGTGGTGCATTGAGAAAACAGAGATGGTGAGGTGGAAAGGTCGGTGAACGTTAGCGCTACGTGGCATTATGGGAAGATCTTCCTTCCTTAAAAGTGGCAAAAGGTGCAAAGTGTTCTGAAACATTTTATAAAGCTAAAATAAATTAATTAAAATTCAAAAAGGCACGTACATATATAAATATATATATAAAAGATTATATTGGAGGTTAAAAAAAAATCATATATATAATAAGAATGAGTAAAATAAATGATATATAAATATAATAAATTAAATTTTAATATAAATTAATTAATTTTATATAATATAAATTTTAATTTTTATATTTATAATTTTAATATAAATTTCGATTTCTATATTTATAAATTTAATATATTTTTGACAGATTATTCTCTTAAAGTAGTAATTAACTATTTTTTTATGTGTAATTTTGAATTTATTATCTTAAATTTTCAGATTTGGATAATTTATTTTTATATTATCAGTCAATTTGATTATTAATTAGTATTAAACTTGGAATGGAATGCAAGGTTACGAGATCGGACAAAAACATTCAGAGGCATACACTTTTTCCGCTGCCCAATTATAAAATGCCACGTCCAACCAAAACGAAAGCTACACTAGTCTTGCTTCAACTGTTTTGCAACACTTATTTCATCCCCCACGCTACTACTTGGATCGTGAAGTACAGGCGAAGCAAATCCAATCTTTTCAACAAAATAATTAATTGGTTTTTCCGCTTTAATATTTGATATTTTATTATTTTGAGAAAAATACCCTTCCGTCATCATCCATATATGTTGGAAATACCATTTCACAAAAACAGTTAACGTCACTTTTATATATATATATATATATATATATATATATATATATATATATATATATATATATATATATATATATATATATATAAGTAATTACGTGTTTATATATAAATATATCACTATATTATTAAATATTAATTTATAATTAATTAAAATTATTATTTATGTATCAAAAATATATATATATAGTTTTATTATGTATATGTATCAATAAAATTATATATATACAATTTTGATACATAAATAATATGTCATCATATGATTAGATAATTTTGAATTAAAAATAAAATAAAAATTAATCATATGATAACATATATTTAAACAATATATAAAAATATATACATATAGTATTATTATTATTATTATTATTATTATTATTATTATATATGTCGGATTAATTACGAAAATTTGTACACAATATTCATACAATCAATTAACTGAATCACAACATAGTTATATAATTCATACACATAGATGTTAAAAAATACCTAAAATTAAAAGTTTTAATAATTTAGACAAACATAAAATGTTATAATTGATGTAGAATTAATTTTTAAATCAGATCAATTGTCAGTTTAATGAAACTGATCTTCCTTTCCCTTAAGTTCCAATAATGGCAATATTTTTAATAAGTTGATTTATGGTATGTGCATGTTGTATAGAAAAATGACATACACTTCTTTTATTATAGTTTATTGAACCCTCCTATTACAAGTCAAGTAAACTTAATAATCAATATTTGTATCACAATAACTCATATTTTGTCTATAAAAGTGCATCAGATATTCAACAAAATTGATCGCAGTATGTCATAAAACTTAAGGCCAAAAGACTTGTCCCCACCCCCCCCCCCCCCCCCCTTCGGGTCCTTCCAAAGTTTAGTCTATTGTCAAACTCTTACTAATTAAATTTCAAAAAACTTAAATATTCATTCATCAACTGTTAAAGTTAAAAAAAAAACTGTTAGTTTGAAAGTTACAATTGTCACTTAACCAATAATATTTAAAGGCAAAAAAATTATTTTTTATCCAAGTTTTAATAAAAAGACAAATATAAACTCATGAGGTTTCAAAAACCTAAGGTCTTACTTTTCAGCTAACTACCATTAAAATTTTTTATTATGGTTAAAAGTAAAATCGTCATTTTATTAATAATATTAAAAAAAATTATAATTTTATCCTATTTTCCCTCCAAGTTTTAAAAACTGACAGTTTCACCCATTTTCAAACTTTTTTAATTTTGAAAAGTAGTTTTTTCACGCAAATCTCTAGGTTTCTATCTTCCCACAGGCTACTATCTCTGACGATGGTAAAGAGGAAGAGAGGGTAACATCTCCAAGTCTAGGAAGTTTCACTGTCCATGAAGATGTCTCTTCGTTGACATCTAGAAAGAGATAGACATTAATGTCTCTTTCTAGATGTCAACAAAGAGCATCTCTTCATCTCTGTCAACAAAGAGACATCTTCATCGATGATGAAGCTTCTTGGACTTGGAGATGGTTGTCTCTTCCTCTTTGTTGTTGCCAAAGATGGTGACTAGTGGGAAGATAGAAAACCTAGGGATTTGGGGTGAAAAAACCACTTTTCAAAATTGAAAATCTTTTGTAAATGGGATGAAGCTGTCAATTTTCAAAACCTATAGAAAAAAAGATAAAATTATAATTTTTTAAATATTAATGATGAAATGACGATTTTACCTTTAATTTTAATAGAAAATTTTAACAAAAGTTAAGTAAACCTTACAAATCTATATTTATCTTTACATTAAAATCTAATAGAAAGCCTTTGGCCTACAACTTAATTCATTAGATTATATATTTACCTAAAATTTATTAAATTAAAATAGTATCAATATTTGTCCATTTTCAAAAACTTTTATCATACAGAAATAAAGAAATAATTTCTTTTATAAGTCATAAAAATTATTTAATCAAAATTATCAAAGAAATTTAGGAAGTTTATAATAGATTTTAAAATATTATTAAATAACTGAAACTAAAATAATTTAACCCAATTAGTCGCCGTGCCAATTACATGAATTTTTTGGATTTTATAAAATGAATATAATATTTATAAAATAAAATTCTTTTATTAATAAATAAATAAATGTTTTTCCCTTTTTTTTTAAAAGAGAGATGTGAAGCAGCGCGTGGGGGAAGCATTGAATTTTTTAAAGTATATAAATGACAAATGGCCAAAGGACTTGTTTCTACCCAAGGTTAACTGTAATAGAATGCATACCTCCAACTTTTAAAAATTCAAACTTCCGCCCATAAATAAAATTTTGTTAAAAAATTCAATTAATGTTAAGAGTAAAATCATCATTTAACAAAAAAAATTAGAAAACTAAAGTTTAATTGCATTTTCCCCTGTCAGTTTGAAAATCTAATAATTTTCTCTCACTCAAAGTTTGAAAAATAGTAATTTTATTCTTAAAGTTTTGAAACAATCGTCAAAGACGACAAAGTTTACTATCTCTAGCCGTGCTAACTCTTTTGATCAATTTATCTCCTCTTGTTGATTTATTCCCACCACCGACGATAGTGATATTCTCCGATAAAGACAAAATCATCCTCTTCGGGGTATCTTCTTCTCAAAAGAAGATGATTTCGTCTTTGTCTGAGATCTCAAATGTCGTCTTTGTTTGAGGTCTCAGAGGTAGGTGGGAACAAGTTGACAAAAAGAGATAGTATTGGTGCGAGGACAAATATGGTCGGAGATCGCAAATTTTGCCATCTCTGATGATGGTTTTAACACTTTAGGGGGTGAAAATTATTTTTAAACTTTAAGTAGGAGAAAAATTAAAATTTTAAATTAAAGAGAAAAAATATGACAAAATTTTAGTTTTTAAAATTATTTTGTTAAATGATGGTTTTACTATTAACTTTAACTAAAAAATTTTATTTATGGATGAAATTTTAAATTTTTGAAAATTAGAAGATAAGATTAAGTTTACACCTAGCTATGGGTGGGGCCATGACAAATTAAGCTCGGTTGTTTCAGTTGCATTCCGTTGTGGAAACCAACGGCTGAGATGCAATGTCCCAAAAAGGGACGTCCAAGATGTCTTAAATGTCGGCATTTGAGGACTAAATGGAGCTACGACACAGCTTATAAGTCTATAAATGCAAAAATATGGAAGAGAGTAGAAAGAAGGTGAAAGAGGTAACCGGGAGTAGGCGGTTGGAGAGTGAAGTGATTAGGAAAGTGGTACGGAAACAGCCGGTGAGCAGGTGGAAAGGATTTTGTCTTGACTTGGACAAGTTTTGGCCACATACAAGCTTTTAAAGATTTGGTTGGTGTTGGAGGGTAGCAAAATAAGCGCATCAAATCGACCAATGTCGGCGAGGTGATTGGATTCGGATCGGATCTTTTGAATATGGTTAGAGCAATAAATAATGTCTTTGAGAGTGTATTTACAAGATTATTTATTATAAATTATTATTATATTTAATAATAATTAATAAATATAAATAATAATTATTTTTGATTTAATATAATAAAAAGGGCAAAAGATTATTTCTCACTCAAATTTTAACCTAATTTTAAAATCATATTTATGATAATTGAAAAACCTAAATACTCATCTATGAATTAACTGTCATTCAAATTTTTAGTTAAGAATAGGGATAAAATGATAATTTTATCTATAAACCTTAAAACATTGAAATTTATATCATTTCTCCCCCTAAGTTTTAAAAATTAACACTTCAACTCATTCTCAAAATTTAAAAAATTTATATTTCACCCCTACGGTTTGCTTCCTTCTTCAGCTATTATTATTTCGATCAACAACTGACACTTTTCATCCATCTTTTATCTTCAACTATGAAGGACAATTGACCAAACATGACGACGAAGGATGACAAAGCGTTGTCCTTCGTCGTGTCATCCAAACGACAAAGGACGACGCTTTATTGTTGTGTTTCGAAGACACAATGAAGCATTGTCCTTTATTTCTTATTGCTAATTTAGACGACGAAGGGTTGTCCTTTATTGGAAAAGACTTGCACTTCTTTTTTATTGTCGACTGGTTCTCAAGCCACCGAAGATGAAACTTGGAAAGGGGAGAAAAGTGAATTTTTTAAAATTTAATCATACGAGGTAAATATAAGTTTTTTAAATTAAGAGAAGAAAATAATATAATTTTTTTAGGTTTATGGGTAAAATGACTATTTACCTTTATTTTTAACTAAAAATTTGAACAGTAATTAGTTTGTAGGTGGACGTTTGGATTTTTCAACTGTTGTTGATATAATTTTGAGATTAAACTAAAATTTGAGTAGGAAATTGTCATTTTTTCTAATAAAAGTTATTAATATATTATTTTACTTAAATATATTTAATATTATTATTTTAAATATTTTAAATTATTTATTATATTAATTAAAATAAGGGTTTTTTATCCTAAAAATTTAATAAGTAACAATAAAATTATAATAAAATTAAGATTACTTTATTAATACTTGATATAGAATTGATAATAAGATTACTTATTATATTAATTATCACATCATAATTAATAATAAAATATTAGTAAAAATTTTTATTACATAACAAACTAAATAAAATGATATAAATAATAAAATATAAATTATTAGAGTAAGGACAATACTTTGTGTACCTAATAAAATATAAATTATTTGAATACATAAATAAATACACTTATATGTGTTATTATGAGATTAAATATTACTTTATCCTTAATTAAAAATAATTCAATCATTTAATGACATGTAATAAGTATGTATCTATTTATGTACTTAAAGTAAGTACATATATTTTAACGACTAGAGTAAAATTTCAATCCCTTTAACCAAACACCACCTATGAGTAAATAACATTTTCCCACCCAAGGTTTGGCCTAAAAACTTTTTCACCTTTAGTTCGCATGAGCCATAAATAACATTTTCCTGCACAAACAAAAATTACGTTTAAAAAAAAAAACTAATGAAATAAGGTAAAATTATAATTTTATTATAAATTAATTTTAAAAATTTTTCTATCAAATTCAAATATTTGAAATTTAAAAAGTCAAATATTAATCAAATTCAAATATATAATTTCAATAGTTGTAACATAAAATTTATACCCATAATTTTTGCATTATATAGTTATGTTCAATTTTTTAGGATATAACTATTATTGATGAAATTATTGAAACAGACTAATATTTTATAATTTTCTAAAAAACCCTTAACTTTTTCTAAAATTCCAATAATAACCCTTAAAAATTTCAAAAAAATTTTTAAAAAATATAATTTATCTCCTATTATATGATTTTATAACAAAAACACTCTGATTTATAAAAAGATAGGAAGAAATGGTGAAAATAAAAAGAAATAAAAATAAAATGCTTCTTATATGATTTGAACGTTAAAAATATTTATAACTTAAGTTTATATTTTTTAATAAAAAATATTATTTATATTAATTATAGGGTGAAAAAGTGTTTTGAGATAAAACCTTGTTTGGAAAATGTAAATTACTCTATATTTTATTATTATTACGATTTATTTATTAATTTTGTTTTATTAAATAATTAAATACTTCGGCTATAAATTCTAGACGAAGCCCGACGTATGCCCAACTGTAGTGAGGCGTTTTGCCGAGCCGACGTATTTTATTCGAGGGTTTTCTGTTTTTTCCGTTTATTCAACTTGGACGGATTTCTGAAGTATGGAGCTCGCTGAAGGAGATGTCTGGTGAGGAGCATAAGGCGATAGGTAAATTTATTCTATTATTTTTGCAATCATGGCGTCTAATATTCTCCGCGGAACTTTAGTTCACAGCTATAGAAGATACAATATCAGAGCTTTTTTGAACCACGAATTTCAAGATTTTTGGAATCCAATTTTTGTCAAATACATCTCAACCAAATCAAATGAGCAGTCTTTTACAGTCTCTTACCTCATTAATTCATGTGGGTTGTCGCCAGAATCTGCTTTAACAGCATCCAAAAAATTGCAATTGGAAACCCCAGAAAAAGCCGACTTAGTACTCACCTTCTTCAAGAACAGTGGATTCTCAGAAGCACAAATCTCTGACCTAATTAGAAGATACCCATTACTGCTTTTATCCAATCCTGAGAGAAACCTTCGGCCCAAACTTGAGTTTTTTCACTCCAAAGGCTTCTTAAGTTCTGATCTTGCCTCTGTTTTAAGTCGGTGCCCTACTATCTTGCGAAGAAGCTTAAATAACCATATAATCCCTTCTGTTGCTTATCTATGTAACTTGCTTCAATCCACTGAAAAGGTTACTGCCCTAACTAAATGGTATCCTTCTATTCTTACTTGTGATCTTCAAATTTTGGTTGTGCCTAAAATCAATGTTTTAAGAGATATGGGTGTACCTGAGACACATATTGTTAGGCTATTTTATAAATGGCCCATGCTATTCACATGTTATTCTCATCGTTTCAATGAATCTGTGAACTTATTGAAGAAAATGGGTATGAATCCTTTAACGTCACTGTTTGTTAAAGCTATTGTTGTAATGTCAGTAATGCCCAAAGCCAAGTGGGATAAGAAGGTTGATTTTTACAAGAGATTGGGTTGGTCTAAGGAAGAGATTCTTGCTGCATTTCAGAAGAATCCCTGGTGTATGATGACATCGGAGGATAAGATAATGGCAGTGATGGACGTTTTTGTGAATAAAATGGGTTGGACGCCTTCTGCCATTGCTGAGCGGCCACAACTGTTTTCATTGAGTGTGGCGAAGAGAATTATTCCTCGTGCTGCAGTTGTTCAGTTTCTTTCAACAAGAGGTTTGCTTAAGAACAATTTAATCTCACTTAGCCCATATATTATTTCTGATGAAGCCTTCCTGCACAAGTACATGAATTGCTATGATGAGGCCCCTCAGCTAAAGAAGCTGTACAAAGAAAAGCTGGATCATTCAAAGATGACCAAGTGATCAATAAATTGTGGTAGAAATTTAATATTTCTAATATTTTTACTACAGAATAGTTCAATTCTGTGTCACTTTGTTTTGTTAAATTCTTTGTATGCCGACTTTCTGAAGTTCACATCAGAAAGAGCATTCAGTCGAGGCTAATTTTTTGGTTTACTGGCACTTTATTTTTTTAAAGTGATAGGAATGCAGCATTTGTAACATGTTCACATGTGAATTTGAACTGATGCTTTCTTTTTGTGGTACTTGATCATCTATTCTGATTTCTTTTCAAGCTGAAAAGAGCTTTTCTCCATATTACTCATGGTTTATCTGCAATTTCAGTCTCTTGAGAAAAGAATATGCTCAAAAATGAGATTTTAAGATTTATAACCATGTATCATTCTAGAATCTCTAGTCTTGCTTATCCCTGTTACTGCTCTGTAACTGGTTCCCTTTGTTTCAGTCTAATTTTAGCTATGTATGATATTGATTTCATTGATCTACCTTGAAACTAAAGAAAATTGTATTTTGGATAAAAGAAATACATGATGAAACTGTTGCCAAAGATATGTATTCCAATACATATCTAGTGAAACCCTTGAATTTCAAGACAGAAACAGCTTGATTTGGTGGCTTCCATTGTAAATTGCAATCTTCATGAACAGCCTGAAACACACCTTTTAGTCTGTCTTTTTGTTCTTTAATCAATCAATTCTTCAAATGATTTTATCACTTAAATTTTATGCTGCTTGTCATTAACTTTTGGATAAAACTCTTGCATTTTGCAGTTCACATACTTTCTTTGAGATCCTTTTTCCATATCCCAAGCTTGGAGAAGGAAAGATAAAAGACAACCCTATATATGGAAAATCGTCCAAAATCATCTAAATTGATAATCTTAACATGTATTTAACATGTCAAAGGGGTTAGACTAACCCTTGACACGAACATATATCCTTAATTTTGCATAGTTCGTAAAATTGTAGGTCATATTAAACTCATAAGCTTTGTGAACCATACCAGCTCTACCGGGGCCTTTAGGTCGAACTGAACTGACTCGTGAAAAAAAATAAAATAATCTAATATTTCTAAAAAATAATGTCTGAAATTAAAAAATATGTATAATGTGGTAGGTCGTCCATTAAAAGCCCATCAATGTATGACTAGAGGTCATGGGCTGTAACAAAAGCCCTACACTAGATTAAAAAGTTTTGCCGAGCCGCTGTATTTTATCGGAGTGTTTTCAGTTTCTTGCCTCTGTTCAACTTGGGCGGATTTGTAAAGTATGGAGCTCGCTGAAGGAGATGTTTGGTCTGGAGCGTAAGGTGATAGGTAAATTCATTCTATTATTTTTGCAATCATGGCGTCTAATATTCTCCGCGGAACTTTAGTTCACGGTTATAGAAGATACACTATCAGAGCTTTTTTGAACCACGAATTTCAAGATTTTTGGAATCCAATTTTTGTCAAATGCATCTCAACCAAATCAAATGAGCAGTCTTTTACAGTCTCTTACCTTATTAATTCATGTGGGTTGTCGCCAGAATCTGCTTTAACAGCATCCAAAAAATTGCAATTGGAAACCCCAGAAAAAGCCGACTTAGCACTCACCTTCTTCAAGAACAGTGGATTCTCAGAAACACAAATCTCTAACCTAATTAGAAGATGCCCATTGCTGCTTTTGTCCAATCCTGAGAGAAACCTTCGGCCCAAACTTCAGTTTTTTCACTCCAAAGGCTTCTCAACTACTGATCTTGCCACTGTTTTAAGTCAGTGCCCTCATATCTTGGGAAGAAGCTTAAATAAGCGTATAATCCCTTCTTTTACTTATCTATGTAACTTGCTTCAATCCACTGAAAAGGTTATTGCTGTAACTAAACGCTTTCATTCTATTCTCACTTGGGATCTTCAAGTTTTTGTTGCGACTAAAGTTAATGTTTTGCGAGGTATTGGTGTACCCGAAACACTTATTGTTAGGCTATTATATAAATGGCCCATAGTATTCACATATTATTCTGGACGTTTTGATGAAACTGTGGACTTATTGAGGAAAATGGGTATGAATCCTTCAAAGTCACAGTTTGTTGTAGCAATTGTTGTGATGTCAATAATGCCCAAAGCCAAGTGGGACAAGAAGGTTGATTTTTACAAGAGGCTGGGTTGGTCTAAGGAAGAGGTTTTTGCTGCATTTCAGAAGAATCCCTGGTGTATGATGACATCTGAAGATAAGATAATGGCAGTGATGGACATTTTTGTGAATAAAATGGGTTGGACGCTTTCTGCCATTGCTGAGCGGCCACATCTGTTCTCATATAGCTTGGAAAAGAGAATTATTCCTCGTGCTGCAGTTGTTCAGTTTCTTTCATCCAAAGGTTTGCTCAAGAACGGTAGCATCTCACTTAGCCCCTATACCATTTCTGATGAAGCCTTTCTGCACAAGTACATGAATTGCTATGATGAGGCTCCTCAGCTAAAGAAGCTGTACAAAGAAAAGCTGGATCGTACAATGATGACCAAGTGATCAATAAATAGTGATAGAAATGTATTGTTTCTGATATTTTTACATCAGAATCGCTCAATTCTGTGTCACTTTATTATGTTAAATTCTTTGTATGCAAACTTCCTGAACATTTAGTACATACTAATTTTTTGGTTTACTGGCACTTGATTTTGTTGAAGTGATAGGATTGCAGCATTTGTAACTTGTTCACATGTGAATTTGAACTGATGCTCTCTTTTTTTGGTACTTGATCATCTGTTATGATTTCTGTTCAAGCTGAAAAGCTTTTTCTCCAGATTACTCATGGTTTGTCTGCAATTTCAGTCTCGAGTAAAGAATTTGCTCAGCAATGAGATTTTAAGATTCATAACCATGTATCATACTTGAATCTCGTGTCTTGCCTAACCCTGTTACTGCTCTGTAACTGGTTCCCTTTGTTTTCTAATTTTATCTATATATGATATTGATTTCATTGATCTACCTTGAATCTAAAGAAAATCGTATTTCGGATAAAAGAAATACATGATGAAACTATTGCAAAGATATGTATTTCAATAGATATCTAGTGAAGGTTAAAGCTTAAAAACAAACGCTTGAATTTCAAGACAGAAACAGCTTGATTTGGTGGCTTCCATTGTAAATTGCATTCTTCATCAACAGCCTGAAACACATCTTTTAGTTTGTCTTTCTGTTCTTTAACCAATCAATTCTTTAAATGATTTTATGATTTAAGTTTTATGCTGCTTGTCATTAACTTCTGGGCAAAACTCTTGCATTTTGCAGTTCACATATTTTCTTTCTTTGGAGATCCTTTTTCCATAACCCAAGCTTGAAGAAGGAAAGATAAAAGACAACCCCCATGTGGAAAATGGTCCAAAATCCATGTTAGACACAAATTACGGGGTCTAAATTGATAATCTTCACACCTGAGAATACAAGATTATCCGGTATAAAACATTGAAATATTATACAAACCTCCCATTTTTCTTTCATGTATATTGCATGTCTAAATCTAATTGATTATAAATAAACATCTACAATTAAGATGTTTATGGTGGTGTTGATAGAAAGATGTGTTAATAAATGATTAGACGAAGTACTGTACCTAAAGGACATGTGGCTTAGGCTGAGGTGTGTGTCCCTAAGGAGGAGGGAGGCTCGGGGCTCATGACTAGCAAGGATTGGAATAAGGCGGCTATCATCAAACACATTGGGAACGTTGCCCAACCCAAAAATCGCCCTATTTGGGTCAATTGGATTGAAAAAAAATTTGCCTTGAGAAGAAGAATATTTGGGAAGCTAAAACGTCCAAGGAATATCCTTGGATTTGGAAGAAGCTTATAAGGATTAAAGATGAGGTCAAGGGCAAAACTAAAGTTCAAATTGGGAATGGCTTAAACACTTGGTTTGACAATTGACATCTGTTATGTCCTTAATTTGGGAGATTTGGTGATCTAATTCTCTATGTCTCGAGACTTGATATATATGCAAAGGTTAGTGACATTATTGGAGAAGATTGTTGGAAGTGGTGGGGTGCTAACTCTAGAGGCTTTAAGAAGGTCAAGGAAGGTTTACGTACAACTCTGTTGAGGGGAGAAGATTTTATGGATGCTGAACCCCAATGGTAGATTCTCCTTAAAGTCAGCGTGGGAAGAAGTTCGCACCAAGAAAGATAGAGTAAGTTGGCATGAACTGGTATGGCATAAAAAATTTATTCCCGCATGCCATCATTCTTTGGTTGGCCATTAGAAAGAAGCTCACTACTAAAGACATGCTCGTCAAGTTTGGGCTAATTAATGACGCCACTTGTATCCTTTGCGACAATGGTAATGAGAATGTGGATAATCTCTTCTTCCAATGTTCTTTCAGTAATTACAATTGGAAAAAATTCCTTGAGATCAACGGCTTGGGGTATAGAAGTCAAGGTTGGGATGGTTATACAGATAGGCTTGCTAAGAGTTAGAAGGGCGAGAGTCTTAAGTAAACTACTTGCAAGATGGGTTTGGGACCTTGTATGTATGTAATATGGAAGGAAATGAATAATAGATGCTTCTTTAAGGGAATTCTCAGAAACAACATTAGAAGAATGGTGAGAGATAAAGGGGCGGAACTTACGAACATTGAGTTAACCTGAGCTAATGCAATCACAGCCCAGAAGTGGAGTCTTCCGCCATCCATTTTCAAGAGCAAAAAGCAGTAGTTGGAGTTACTTTCTGGATACATTAGTCTTGCTGGACTTGAAGTTTTTTTTCCTAGTGCTGGTCTTAAGCTGAAGCCCTGCTACCCAGTCCTGGTTTTTAATCTTCTTGCTTATTTCCACTCGACCCGTTCTGAATTGTTTTCTGGAGAGAGCTACAGTCTGGTTTTGGTTGCTGCCTGGGCTCTTCCTTTCTGACTTGCGATCCCAATTTTGCGGCTCCATTCTTGCTGCTCAAATCTCCCAGTTTCTGCGCACCAGTCCTAGAAGTTCTCAGTCTGCCTGAGTTTGACGGGTTCTACCATAGAGATTTATTTTTGCTTTGTTCCCCTTGAGCTGATTTTTTCTGGAGCTGAAGTCTGCACAATAAAGTTGTCATTGCAGTTATTGGCAGAAGCAAAGCACTACCAGTCTTTTGTGTTGGCCCCATATGCCATGTTGAGCTAAAGCCTGCCACTTGGCAGGCTTTTGTGTTTGTTTAGCTTTTTAAAAATTAAGGTTCGGGCACGACCCAAAGCCTTTCAGGTGTGCTTTCACGGGCTCTTAACAAGTTGACTAATAGATCAATTCAAAAAATTAAAAAAACACATTACTATTATGTTTTATTACTTAAAATTAAAATTATTAATTTTTTTTTGCCTGCTACAATAGCGAGCAGTATTGAACATGCCAATAAAAAGAAAATTAACTATTATAATATCACGCTGCCTTACAAGCCTTATATCATGTCTGGGACATGACTTAGGATTTTTCGTATAAGGCCTACGTGACGTGACCCAAGCTTAAAAAGTTGTGTCTATGTAGAATCGTATGTTGACCTAATTTATTTAACACCTCTTCCATAATCAATAACAAAATGAGAGTAAAATAATGAGAAAATTACTATTTCCCACCTAAGAATTCGGCCAACTATTGTAAGTTCTAACCAATTGAATTCATTAATTACAAAAACTTATCTAAGATCCAATTTTGTTATATATAAAAAAAAATTTTAAAGGTATAAACATCATTTCCTTTTCCAAAATATAAAAAAAATGCCAATATAGATCATTCTTTTAGATGTGTGATTTTGCTTGAATACAATAAGAGAGATACATACAATCTTGTTGGATCACACCTGTTTAATATAATTTCAAATGTCTTAATTAGATCACATTTTTTTGGGTTTGATATCGATGAATTTAATAATATCACAACTCGATTAGCCACCAAATCGAACTAGATTACTAGCAATTACAATTTTCAATATTATTATAATTATAGTAAGACAAAATAGTAAGTGTTAATATGGTTATATACTTGTGTAACATTGTGTCATGTTTTTGTGATTTATCATATGAAATTAGGGTTTGGTTGGGAATTTATAGTTTGGCAATTTAAGGGGTGGAAAATGTAATGTCCCCAAACATTTAGTGGGATGTTAATTTACTCAAGTTGGAAAAAAATAAGAACTTTACAAAACGGTGCGTTTAAGTGGGAATGATGCTTAGGTTATTTCGCCTTTCCTCTTTATTCTCTTTCGGAAGTCATTCGTCGATGGAAGAGATTTTCCGCGGAGATCTGTAACTGTAAGTTTTTTTTCCCGCTTATAGTGTGTTTAATTCCAGTTCTCATGTTGCATTTTCTCTGTAGAACTGTCACTGTCTTAACGGCACATAGATTAAGTTCTCTTCAGAAGTACACATTTTTATCTGTTAATTACATCTCTAGTGCTAGCAATGCAAATCGACACTCCTTTGTTGTTTCATACCTGATAAACTCATGTGGGTTATCTTTAGAATCTGCATTATCAGCTTCTAAACGTGTTCATTTTGAAACCCCAGAACGGGCTGATTCAGTTCTCAACTTATTCGAGAAACATGGTTTCACGAAACCCCAAATTTCAATCCTCATCAAGCAACTCCCACAATTGCTTGCGTCTAGTCCTGAGAAAACCCTTTTGCCAAAACTAGATTTTTTTCACTCCAAAGGCTTTTCTAACCCCGACATTACCAGAGTATTATGTTTTGAGCCAGGTATTTTGAAGAGAAGCTTAGAGAAACAAATAATTCCTGCTTTTAACTTCTTGAAAGACTTAGTCAAGTCTGATGAGACGACCATTGCAGCAATTAGACGCTGTCCACGTATTCTCCTTTACCGTATTGACAGCTATTGGGTAGATAATGTTAGAATCATGAGAGAATATGGTGTGTCAGAATCATGTATTGTGACATTAGTTCGTTACCAGCCTAGAACATTTATGATGATTCCTGATGCGTTTAAGAAGATTGTCGACGAAGTTAAGAGGATGGGGTTTGATCCTTCAAAGTTGAAGTTTGGGTTGGCAGTCTTTGCATTCAGGGCAATGAGCAGATCGACATGGGACAAAAAGGTGGATGTTTATAAGAAATGGGGTTTGTCTGAGGAAGAGGTTTTTGAAGCATTTGGGAGGACTCCATGGTTTATGATGGCATCTGAGAATAAGATTATGGCAATGATGGATTTTTTTGTCAATAAAATGGGTTGGGAGTATTCATTTATTGTCAAACGCCCAGCACTTATTACATTGAGCCTAAAGAGAATTGTTCCAAGGGGCACTCTTTTTCAGTTTCTGTTGTCAAAAGGTTTGTTAAAGGAAAACCTTTACATTCCTAGCTTTTTTGAGGCTCCAGAGAAGTTGTTCCGGAAGAAGTTTGTGGACTGTTTTATAGAGGAAGCTCCTGAGGTGTTGAAGCTGTATCCATCGAACTTCTCTAGTTAACTACCAAGTGAGCTGTAAGCATAGTTTAGAGTGGTGCAATCGTAGAATCCAAACATTATGACTTGTCTTTTATTTTATTTTAGATGTTCTGTAGTTTGATCCACAGCACACAGCACAGCCAAATTTCTGTTTAATTAGTCAATGGTGGTTTCATGTTTTTCCTGCAATTGACTTGAACTGCTACTCATGACCATTTTCTACTGCTATCGTAGTTTGTCTTGTTTCATCGTGTGCACCTCTGCACAATATGTTCTTATTGTGTCCTCACCGCACATTATCCAGGTTATGACTTTTAAATGTCAGGTCGGTTGCTTATCGTATACTGGATCTGAACATTTGCTGAATTCTGTGGTTTACTGTATCAGGCTGGCATTCTTTAATGTTTCCTTTGATTGCATTAAAAATTCCATATGTTATTCTTTTTTTCATTTGTTAGATGTATTTGGATAAAGAACAAAATCATCTGATGGTTCTCTGCAGCTATAAGATTGATTTTTTAATTTGTGGTATGACCCTAGCATTTTGATTCACAATTCGCCAAGTTGATGCTTGTTTGACTGGATTTATACAAGTCTGTCTCTCAAAATGTGATGGATGAGTTGGTGCAAGTCTCTCTCTCTATCTGTGGTGGATGAGTACACAGCTTGGTTACAGTAAACCTATTATACGAGGTCATAAGTTTAAATGTTTTTCTTTGTTTTCATGTATAAAAAATATATAATAAGAATAAACTGTTAGCTTTTTGCGAGCAGTTTGGCCCCAATGACGCAACTCATGCTGTATTATTAGAATATCCTTCATGTCACCAAGTATCAACAGATCACTAAATCTACCGAACCATTACAGACCCAGATATTGTTATGTTACAGTGAGTATATAGGAACGGAAAAAAAAGAAAGGAATATGCGAACTGTGCATGTATAATATGATGAATAATAAAAAATGTATGTAAAAAAATGCCGTTAAAATTTGTATATAAAAAAAATATGAAATATATATATATATATTTATGAGTTTAATATGGTATATTGTTAATAATATATTTATAAATTAAGATAATATTATAATAAAATTAGTAATTTTTATGAATTTCTGATTGAAAATCAATTTAACAATTCAAATATAAAATATTTAATTAATTATTAAACTTAATATAATATAATAGATAATTAAATTTTTTTGTATAATAAGTAATGTACTAGTCCGTTGGAAAAAATAAGTAAATTAATCAGTTTAAATTTTAGATTTTAAATTAGAGTGATTTTTTTTGTATAGGTTATAGGGGAGGAAAATGTAAAATTAGGATCAGAATTAATAAAATAAATGTTATTGAGTTTTTTTTAAATGGTAGTGAGATTTTCGTAAATAATTAAAAATAGAAGACACAATTTTATATTTTAAGTTTAGCGAAAAATTTAAAAAATATAGTAAACGTAAAATACGTGTATAATTCGCTTTTAATATGAGAATGACATAAAATACGTATTTAATACGTTTTGAGTTCAAAAATTATTTTGAACATGTTTGATACAGGAACACGAATAATACGTGTGTTTACTAATTAGGGTTGAAAATATTCAAATATTATTCTAATAATTTATTTTTTATAATTGACATTACTTTGTTAGATTTCAGTAATCTTTTATGATCAATAGTGATATGATAAGTAATATAAGAAATAATCTGATTACTAGTTTCACGGTATTATATAATGAATAATGCTATGCGTATCTACTTTGAATATAAAAATAAATACATACTTAATGTATATTATTATGTTTTTTTTATTTTAGATTTAAAATTGTCAATTATTTAATTATATATATCAAGTATGTACCTATATATATATTTAAAGTTGGTGTGTATGGTTTTATGATTAAAAAATTATTAAAATAATTTTAATTTTGTTATAATTTTTAAGATAAAACATTTTTAGTTTCAATTATTTTAGAATAATTATATATAATCATATATAAATAAAATAATATATTATATTAAATTAAATACAATAAGTTAAAAAATACACATCAAGCGTTTTTTTTTTTAAATGTATTTATCAATCAATCTATTTTCTTGTGCACTATGTAATTCTAATAATATAAAAATATATTTAATTATAAATAAGTAACGAAATATTTTTAGTTTTGCTTGAGCTAAGCTCTGAAGAATGGAACCCAAAATTATGAAAGTGGATTGCATTATTCCAATACTAGGATAATGATAAAAATTGAACAAGAAAAATTTTTTTAATTTAAAATTATTTAATTATATAATAATAAATTATTATTTATATTATTTATGTAAATAATTCTACTCAAATATAAAATAATAAATTTGATAATTTTGAAAAAAAAAAAAAAAAAAAAACAATGGAAAAACCCACTCAGACAAACACTCCCTTTTTTGGCCAGAATTAATTTTATTCATTTTAAAGTTTTCGCGGTTTTATCCCAAAATTTCTTCGTCAATTTCAATTTCTTCATCCTGATTACTAAAATTCACCGAAACAAATATTATGTTTGCTTAATCTTCTTCACTTCTCGGCATCTGTGCTTCGATCGCTTCGGTTTTTGCTGCTTTTCCTTGGCGCAGACTCGTCACCAATGCCTCGACAAACAGCTTCTCTTTGATCGGCCGGTTACTGACTTAGCATCTTCTTTGTTTGCTTGCTTGTCTCGGATCCTTTGCTTCTGCTCTCAGTTAGGTTGGGGAATTAAATTTTGTTAACTGGGAGGTGTTTTGAAGTTGAAATGAAGGTTTAATTTGTTTTCGGTTTTGGAATTATTTTTGTTTTCCTTTCTTACTTGGTTTCGCAGCAGTCAACTGCCTAAGCTGAATCGTTGCGAAACATTTTGTTTTGCTTAGTAGCTTGTGTGTTTTGTCAGATTGTGGTTTAGATTTATGAATAGTTGGAAACTGATTTCATTGTATCATTTCATTTTGTATTTTTTTCCGTTTCCGTATTAAGTTTGTGATGGTGTGAAAATTTCGACATTAATGCGTTTAGTTGTGGATCTTTTAAAAAATTGGTTTCTCCTTTTTGTCAATTTTAATTGATCTTGGTTCTATGTCCAATTCTGGCACGTGTTTCTGTACAGTTGGGGACGCGGGAATGAAATGATGGTGAAATTAATGAAGTGATCATGGTTAAGTGTCCTTGTTTTATATATTGGTTCTGGAGTATTGTCATGGATAATAAATGGCTAACTGGTCTCTTATTTTTTGGTAGATTTCAAGACTATTGAGTTAGTCATTTATGGCCCCGACAAGAAAATCTAGAAGTGTAGGTAAGCGGCATTCTTATGCTAGTGAAGTAGTGTCTAAGAAAAAAGGAGGAAATGCTGACAAAAGTGGGCAGCGGGTGAGTTCTAGCTTTGTTTAGAGGATTGTTCCATTCATAATTTGTCAACATTGATGAAGCTTTCTTTTGTGTCGTTTAATTCAAATGACAAATAATGTTCCAGTTATATTTATGTTTAGTAGTAACGTGATATCCCATGTGTTTGACTTCTAATCTTGGATACAATATATTTAAATTTGCTTTTTTCACAGTTGGATTCCACATATTAAACAAATAATAATCTCCTGGACTGGGGTTTAATTTGATTTAGTTATTCTTTTCTCAAACTTCTTGGAACACACTTTCTCCAATAGTTTTGGAAGTATATCGTCTGCAGTAGAAACCCATATTCTTTATGAGGATAAAATGATATATCGACTATTTAAATTTCTGACAATATAATAAATCATCATAGATACTCCTTCAAAAGAAGTACAGTGATGTTATTTACAAAATTATGAATTATATTACAGATTTTCTGTTAAAATTGTAAACCATAGACCATAGCAATCTTTTGTCATTTGTTGACAGAAACTGCTCTCTTTCTACTCTGTTGCTTCCTTGATGCCTTAATTTGTTAAGATAACAGTATCTTTCATGTTTTTAATCATTAAATCTCATATAATAATTTTCTTACTCTAGAATAATCATGTTTCTGTAAGCTCTTAACTACTTAGCTCTGTCAACTGTCCTTTCTTTTTATTGTTGATCCAATTAGTGTCTATAAATAAAGATGCAATTGAATATTTTATACCCACCACTATGAATTTCCGTTTAAGTATATATTCCCATATAATTTTTATCAGTTTATTTGGATTTATGATTATGCAACCTTAATTGTAGACGTAAAATCAATAATATTTGCTTCTAAAAAGTGTGGTTGTGGACTCAGTTTTTAGTTTTACAATTATTTGTTATTGTATTCAGAAGAGGAAGCTATCCGACATGTTAGGGCCGCAATGGAGCAAGGAAGAACTTGAGCATTTCTATGAAGCCTATCGTAAATATGGAAAAGATTGGAAAAAGGTTATTCCAGTTTGCAAATTTGAATTTGGTGCAGTGATTTTTTGAAATATAAATTACTAGGTCTAGTGCCATTACTTGGTTTTCATGGCTAATATGAGTTTATAAATGCAAATAATGTTACTAAGTATTTTATTGGAAGAGGCTTGTGACTTCATGTGTGAAACTTAATACTA
This sequence comes from Mangifera indica, assembly GCF_011075055.1. NCBI lineage: Eukaryota > Viridiplantae > Streptophyta > Magnoliopsida > Sapindales > Anacardiaceae > Mangifera > Mangifera indica. Next base: position 19,274,672 of record NC_058139.1, on the reverse strand, counting down.
TCACTTTTCTGTACTATTCGAATCAATTCTATATCTGCTATAGAATAATGCATTTATTCTCTTTGACAACCTACAACTACTTTTAGTTTTGGTCTCATTTGGATCTATAGGTAGCTGCTGCAGTGCGTAACCGGTCTCTAGAAATGGTTGAAGCACTTTTCACTATGAATAGGGTAAGCATGATCTTATATTACCTGATTACAATCTTCAACTTATTTCAATTTCTTGATTTGTAAAGCTTCAGAATTATTTTCTTTGATGTTTACCATGTATAAATTCAACGTAGTACCTTTTTGCATTGTTTTGCTTTGTCTGAGGCATAACTTTTCTTTGTGCATTCCTAGGATTGCTCCTGCAAATTTACATTGTGTTTTCACATTCCAACAGACTGACCTGTACTTTAGTTTGTCTGGTTTAAACCAAGTGAAATGTTGCTACTTGCTTTAATGCAGTATTTTTCTAAAAAGATATTGCTTTGCTGTGCTTCGGCAGGATGAAGCTTCACAGGAACACACATTTGAAAATGAATTAAATTGGAATCGCCTAATGTATTTAAAACTCAAACCAATTTTTGTGGTTTTGAGTTTATGAAGCTTGTATTGAACTTGATGAGTATAATTTGAGTGGCATGGATGTGTATACTAGTATGCATGTTTATATCTTTTTTTAGAGAAAAAAAGAGATTTAATTTTTTGATATTCTGAACATAATTGAAACAATAAAGAAATTGATTTCGATCATTGCTTTTGTCTGTCTTTCAGGCTTACTTATCTCTTCCAGAGGGCACTGCTTCAGTTGTTGGATTAATAGCAATGATGACTGATCATTATGGTGTTCTGGTGAGATCAAGATTTAATCTATTAAGCTTGTATAGACTATCATATAGATCTGAGTGTAAGATATTCTGTGCTTGTTTCACAAAGTTGGTTTGCGCTGTGGAAATCAAAATAGTTGCTATAGTTGCTTTATTGTTGCTGCAAGTACAACAAAAGCGAGGAGATTATTAACCAGAAAGAATTTTTGCAACAAATACAGACCACATACTGTGATGAAAAAATAGAGGATTTTTCAATTTCCAATAAGAAATGATTTATTGGCTACACAAACATCTGAACATATTCATGCAAACATATTGGAAGGAAATATGAGTTTACCACACCATTTTTTCATATGAGCCTTTGCACTTGTATTCTATATATATTTCTATCTCTTCATGTGAAGGTATTTACTAAGGTTTTGACTTGACATAAGGAAATGATCAGCTCCTCCAATTTTTGCCTGGTTGACTGGCTAAGAATCTGACTTGGCCATAACCAGAATGTGTGATTCCTGAACTTTGAGAGGAAATCAAGGATGAGTTTCTTTTTGTGGTGAATAAATTTCATTAAAGAGGGGAAAAAAGGATCACAAAAGTCATGGGCAAAAAGAGTGACGAAATCTCCTTTTTAGTAAAAGTTAGTTTGACTCAGTTTTAGTGTTCTATTTTTCTATATTTACCCTCCTCTTTCTTGCTTGCTATCTGTCTGGGGTGTTTGATCAAAGCAGAGCATATTATTTACCTCATGATTCATTTGACTGATAGTAAACTACAATCAAGCATAAGATTTTGAAATTGAAGTTATGAAATGCTACCTTTCATTGTCGGCCTGAAGCTCATTCTCCTGTGAAAATCTACAACCTCTCTCTTTCTTCTTTTTTTGGTGCATAGTTAATTTATTATCACGCTCCAAAGTGCTCATGTGATTTTGTGATGGTGGTTTATGCTTGTTAACTTGGAGAAAGGTAAAGTAAAATTGTATTCACACAGTTTACATTTTACAATCTGGTTTAAATAGAAAACTAGATGCCTAACTTCTAGGTGTATAAAAGGTTAATTACACAATTTATGCTAATCTATTCTATTATGGAAAGAACTAAAATAGCAAGTAAATTTCTGTCATATCTTTTCCTAAAAACATGAGATCCGGTCAACTATCTTCTTCAACACTCCCCCTCAAGCTGGTTTGAAAATATCTCTCATTTCCAGCTTGGACACCAACTCATCAAATTGTCTTCTTGGAAGGCTCTTCGTAAGCATGTTTGCTACTTGTTGTGCAGTAGGCAAATAAGTCATGCATATCTGTCATTTGTCAATTTTTTCCTTGATAAAGTGCTTGTCAATCTCCACATGTTTGGTCCTGTCATGCAGGACTGGATTGTGAGCTATAGCGATGGCAGACTTGTTGTCGCAGTATAGCTTAATTGGAGAAGTTAACTTGATATTTAGGTATTCTAATATCTGCCTCATCCAAAGACCTTCACAAATGCCTAGGGCTACTGCTCTATATTCTGCTTCAGCACTGCTCCTAGCCACCACATTCTGTTTTTTGCTTCTCCATGTAACTAAATTCCCACACACAAAGGTGAAATACCCAGATGTTGATCTCTTATCTGTTATGTCTCCTGCCCAATCTGCATCTGTGTAGATGTCAACCTGAAAATGTCCATTGTTAGCAAAGAATAGACCCTTACCAGGTGTCCCCTTTAGGTATCTCAAAATTCTCACTACTGCCTCATGGTGTTTCTGACCTGGTGAATGCATGAACTGACTTACCACTCCAACAGCAAAGGTAATGTCAGGTCGTGTATGAGCTAGGTATATGAGTTTCCCTACCAACTTTTGATATTGCTCCTTATCAACTAGTTCCTCAGGTGTAGATGCTTCCACTTTCAGATTAGGTTCCATAGGAGTTTCAGCAGCCCTACAACCAAGCATTCCTGTTTCACCCAAAAGATCTAGTACATATTTCCTTTGGCATACTGAAATCCCATGTTCTGATCTGGTAATTTCCATGCCAAGGAAGTACTTCGCCTCTCCTAAGTCTTTAACTTCAAATTCCTTTGCCAGCAACTTCTTAAGTCTGTCTATTTCACTGTCATCATCCCCTGTTAGGATAATATCGTCAACATACACAATCAAGACAGCTCGTTTTCCCTCACTAGAGTGTTTAACAAATAGGGTATGATCTCCCTGACTTTGTCTATACCCTAGTTTTCTTACTACTTCTCCAAATCTCTCAAACCAAGCCCTTGGTGATTGTTTTAGTCCATATATGGACTTGATTAGTTTACATACTCTCCCCCTGCCAACTAAATGCTCAAAACCTGGTGGTGGTTCCATAAAAACCTCTTCATCTAGATAACCATTTAGGAAGGCATTTTTTACATCTAGTTGATGCAATGACCATCCAAAATTTGCAGCTAAAGAAAATAGGATTCGAATTGAGTTTACCTTAGCCACAGGTGCAAAAGTCTCTTGATAATCAAGACCATGTGTTTGTGTAAATCCTTTAGCTACCAAACGTGCTTTATATCTCTCTATGGACCCGTCAGCTTTACATTTGACAGTGAATACCCACTTGCATCCCACTGCCTTTTTTTCTCTGGGCAATACAACACTTTCCCATGTGTTATTCTTCACTAGTGCATTCATTTCCTCCATGATTGCCTCTTTCCACTTAGGACACTCTAACGCCTCTTGTATGTTTCTAGGAATAGAAAGATGAGAAATTTTTGAGGTAAATGCTTTATGTTCACTAGACAGTTTGTGGTATGACATGTATTTGGCTATAGGATGATTAGTACATGATCTAACACCTTTCCTAATAGCAATTGGAATGTCCAGATCTGTGTCAAAAACTCTGGTATTGTGCTCTGTAACTGTTGGACCAGAATTAGTTTGAGAGGAAAAATTTGGTTCAATAGTAATAGAGGGATTACCTGTGTTGTGTAGCTCCAGACCAGGTTCCATGGGGTTAGCTGATTGACTTTGGCCTTGAGTTGAAGGATGGTCTCTATTATTTTGATGTCTCCTTCTGGTGTAAACCTGTATCTCGGTTGTAGGGTCCTCGTTTAGTACCTGTGATGTTGTATCTTCTCCTGTAGTTGGCAAATTTTGACTCAGAGAAATGGTCTGATCTGCAGGGTTTATTTCTATGGGTTTATCCAAAACACTAGGGAGATGAGGAAGATAAGGCACAGGTGAGCTAGCACCAGTACTGGTCTGATCCTGGAAACTTTTTCCAGTACCTGTTCCAGTCCGTGCAGCTTCATCTTCAAACACCCTGTTATACTTCTCCCCCTGAAGATGATTTTCAAAAAATGGTTGTTGTTCAAGAAATACAACATCCATACTAACCTGTATTTTCTTAGTTTTAGGATTAAACACTTTGTACCCTTTTTGGTTAGTTGCATAGCTTATGAAAACACATTTTTCAGCCTTAGGAGCAAGTTTTGATCTACCCACATCTGTAATATGCACGAACACTGTACAACCAAAAACTTTGAGAGGTAAATTTGAGTGCAATCTATTGTCTGGAAAGAATTCCTTTAAACAACTCAAGGGAGTTCTATGATTTAGGACTCTAGAGGGAACTCTATTAATCAAATATGCAGCTGTTAGAACTGCATCTCCCCATAAATAATGTGGAACATTCATAGCTAGCATGAGGGCCCTACTAACCTCAAGAAGGTGTCTGTTTTTTCTTTCTGCAACCCCATTCTGTTGAGGTGTATGACCACATGAAGATTGATGTTGAATGCCTTTTTCAAGTAAAAATTGTCCTAAAATTTGATTGAAGTATTTTTTACCATTATCGGTTCTTAGAATACTAATTTTGGTTTGAAATTGTGTTTCAACCATATTATAAAATATTTTGAACAATTGTTGAATTTCTGATTTTTGTTTCATTAGATACACCCAACATAGTCTAGTGTGGTCATCAATAAAAGTCACAAACCACCTTTTGCCAGATAAAGAAGTGATGTTACAAGGCCCCCAAACATCACTATGAATCAAATAGAAAGGTTTTGAAGCCCTATATGGTTTTGAGTTGTATAACTGTCGGGTACTCTTAGAGAATGAACATATATCACAATGCAAGTACTGATTTTTTAATTTCTGGAACAAAACAGGAAATAAATGCTTTAAATAAGGAAAATTAGGGTGACCTAACCTATAATGCCAAGTCATTATTTGCTCTCTAATTGAGAGAGAGTTTACATCACAAGATAACCCTACTGCTTGATCTTTTCCTCCAAAATAATAGAGTCCACCATCTTCTCTAGCACTGCCAATCTCCTTCCCCAAGTTCCTGTCCTGAAAAACGCATTTTTGAGGTGAGAAAATGACTAAACAATTGGAGTTTCTTGATAGCTTGCTGACTGACAGTAAATTACAAGACAGATTAGGAACATGCAAGACAGATTCTAAGGTGATAGCGTTAGAGATTTTAACAGATCCTTTCCCTGCTATAGGAGTGAAGCTACCATCAGCAAGTCTGACCTTTTTGTTACCAGGACATGGAATGTATGTGTGGAATAGAGAAGACATGCTTGTCATGTGATCGGAAGCACCTGAATCAATGATCCAAGGTGTGTGATCGGTGAGACTCAAAAAACTGGTAGATAAATTACCTGTGTGGACAAGAGAGCAGTTAGGAGTTGATGAATGGTTTACTAGTTTCAGGAGCTGATCTATCTGTTCCTTTGTGAGAGACACTTGTTCTGCTGAATTTGCATTAGGGAAACTCCTTCCCTCGCCTTCCAATTTTCTGGTTTGCCGTTTAATTTCCAGCATGTCTCTCTTGTATGGCGGGGACGGTGACAGTAGTCACACCAGACTTTCTTCTTATCTTCTGGTTTGCGAGCAGCAGCTTTAAGAGCCGTATTTTCTTGTGAAACCAGGGCTGAAGTTTCAATAGAAGCAGGTACTGGCTCCTTTTTCCCTAACATAACAGACCGTCTACTCTCCTCCCTTCTAACTTCTGCAAACACCTCATTTAGAGAAGATAAGGGACGTCTGCCTATAATGCGACTCCTAACTTCATCAAACTCTACATTCAAACCTGCCAAAAAGGAATATACTCTAGAATTATCCACTTCCTTCTGATAATGAGCTGCATCAGAAGGATCCTTCCAAGTATAGTCTTTAAAAATATCCAGCTCCTGCCATAACCTCTTCATTGCTGAGAAATACTTTGTCACAGTCTCATTTCCTTGCTTTAATTCTCCAAGTTTCAGCTGCAACTCATAGATCTGAGATTGATTTCCCAGATCTGAGTACATTTCTGTCAAGTTATCCCACAACTCTTTGGCTGTTGAATATCCTAAGTAGGTTGCGCTTATATCTTCCTCCATAGAGTTGGTAAGCCACGCCATAACCATTGAGTTTTCTGCCTCCCAAGTTGCATATTCTGCATCCTTCCTGTCTGGTTCCTTCTTTTCACCGGTCAAATACCCAATCTTTCCCCTTCCGCGAATATACAAGCGGACAGATAGTGACTAGCGATGAAAATTGTCTCCATTAAGTTTTAAATTGGAGATTCGGACAGTATGTTGATCGGTTTGATTTGACTGGTTTTCTGGGTTGGTTGTCATTGTGGGGTCTCAAAAAATAAAAGAAAAAAAACAGCCTAGATCTCAGAGTTGAGAACCTAGCTCTGATACCATGTTAACTTGGAGAAAGGTAAAGTAAAATTGTATTCACACAGTTTACATTTTACAATCTGGTTTAAATAGAAAACTAGATGCCTAACTTCTAGGTGTATAAAAGGCTAATTACACAATTTATGCTAATCTATTCTATTATGGAAAGAACTAAAATAGCAAGTAAATTTCTGTCATATCTTTTCCTAAAAACATGAGATCCGGTCAACTATCTTCTTCAACAATGCTTTAAATATAGTGTCCTGATATTTATTGCTGTATCTATGAATACATATTTGATTATATAGGCTATTTTATCTCTATCAAATAGCTTGGTGCATCTAGGTAGTGCAATAAGCATGTAGGAATGGCCTATATGGAATTAAAGTTATTAGTTTCTGACCTGGCAGGAAGGAAGTGAAAGCGAACAAGAAAGTGATGAGGGTACAGGGGCCTCTCAAAAATCTCAAAAGCGTGCTGGTGGAAAATTTCAAAATCGTGCCACAAAAGGATCAGATGAACCATTTCCAGATCTTCTCCAATTTCAGTCAGCTGCATCAAATTATGGATGCCTGTCATTGTTGAAGAAGAGGCGTTCTGGTAAGAAAGACTGTGTTACAAATCTCTCTCTCTCTCCCTCTCTCTTTCATGCGTAAAACTGGTGATGTGTTGGTCTAAGGAACCTGCTTAGTGTGTTGTTCTCCTGTAGGTCTAATATAATTAAAGTTTGAGGACTTAAACTAAAGAGTTCTTTGTATACTTTGAATTATTTTGCTGTTCTTCTCCATTAGGTTTTAGAAGGGTATCCCCACCTTCCCCCTTAGTTTCCACTTTTAAAGTGCTAATAACTTATTTTCTTGGCATTTTCATATTTTCTAGAAAGTAGGCCTCGTGCTGTTGCAAAAAGGACTCCTCGTGTCCCTGTTTCATATTCGTATGACAAAGATAATGCAGAGAAGTATCTTTCACCAATTAGGCAGGGACTGAAACCAAGGGTAGGTACAATTGACGATGATGTTGCTCATGAGATAGCATTAGCATTGACAGAGGCTTCTCAAAGAGGTGGTTCTCCTCAAGTTTCTCAAACACCAAAAAGAAAAAGGGGAACACCTTCACCCGTTCAGAATAATGTGAGGATGGTAATTTCTCTTTATTTGATAAATTTTTTTTTTCCTTTTTCTAGAATCACTTTAATGATATAAATTAATTGAGTATGGTGTTTAGCGTGATGAATCAGAAATGACCAACTCCAAGCTTCATGGTGGTGAAATGGACGAAGATGGTTGTGAATTAAGTTTAGGTAGCACAGAAGCAGATAATGGATATTATGCTCGTGACAGAAGTCATTTGATGGACACAGAAAATACTGGTACTTTTGAAGGTCAACAAAAAGGAAAGAGAAGCCATGGCAAGAGACCAAAATTAGAAGAAAGTGTAAACAATCAGTTGGATGACATAAAGGAAGCCTGTAGTGGGACAGAAGAAGGACAGACAATGGGTGCTGTGAAGGGAAAATTTGGAATGGAGGTTGATGAAAAAATTTCAAGGTCCACTTATAAGGGTTCAAGAAAGAGAAGTAAAAAGGTTTTGTTTAAAAGAGGTTAGTGGTTGCATCTAATCCAAATCTCCTCTCTCCTCCAGGCCAGCTTTCCCATGTTTCTTCTTCTTTGATATATAACTCCAGATATTTTTAGTCCTTTAATGAATTTAGAGAATTCTTTGTGACCTCTGTAAATTTCTTCCTTCTTCCGAAGGTTTTATTGTTATGGAACATTGACCTTTTTTGCCTCTTATGAACATCCATGTTTTGTCTGTGTCATTTGTGTAGAAGAAGCTCATTTTGTTTCCCACAGAATGATTAGAATTATCTAATTGGATTTTCATCGTTTTGGATTTAATGAAGTTTCTTCTTTGTCCATATCATAACAGTAATTAGGGGGAGGAAGTTGGAAGTTAGTGCAGTCACTTTTTTATCTCCATTTTATGGTTGAAGTGTATATAAAAGATGGATTGACATTATTCTTAAGGTTCCCTGTATACTTGAATTTTGTGAACCGAGTCAGTACTTACCACCTGGTGAATGACATTAGCTAATTTGTTAGATATCTGCCACTGCTCATGGTGCTCATTTTGCCACTCTGAAATTTGCTTTATTCTCTTGGATGACCAAATTTATGTTTCTTTTTCCCTTTGGTTTTTTGTTTCTGCATGTTGTGAGGCATTAAATATTTTTTTAACCAATGCATGATCTGAATGATATCTGTTTTCCATTCCACTGCAGTGGCCAATAGTTTCTGACTTTATGAGAAGTTGTGTATGCTTCAACTTTGACTTATCTCTGTCTTCTTCTTGTAGAAGCATCTGCATATCTTTTAATTGTATTTATATGTTTGACTCTGTAGATGAAGGCTCTACCTTTGACGCCCTGCAGACATTGGCAGATCTGTCATTGATGATGCCCGAAACAACTGTTGATACTGGTAAGATATCAAGGGTGTAATCATTCTTTGCAGTATCTTTTCTCCTGCCACATAGCTGTTTTGGCAGATTTCCAGTAGAATTCTGGGTAGTTTTAATTAATTTATGATTTTATTTTCAGCTGAGTTTCTTGTGATCAAGATCTAATCTTTTGATTTTATCTGTCTTAGAGTCATCTATTCAGGTAAAGGAAGACAAGTCAATTGACGAGTCTAAGGTGAAGGGGAGTCGTTCAAGTCCTGGAGTTAAAGTCACTGCCTATAAAACATCCAAGTTGGGAAAATATCACAGTGATAATAATGGTGATGTACCAGAAGCAGAGGAGGGAAATCATCAGACAAATGCACGAACCCGTACAAAGAGACAAAAGTTCTTGCCATTTAAGCTAAGGATGGATGTAAGTTTTCTTTCTGCATTTTCCTTTTTTATCTGGTCAAAATATATCCTTTCAAGTTCATCTCATACACCAATGACCATATGCAAGTTGCTTTCTAGGAACAGATTCCAAAACCTGAAGATAATACCGATTCTCATTTGGACAGATCTCAGAAAATTGAGGTGTGTAATTTGTCTGTTAAAAAATTAATGACTGGTCTCTTATCTGTTCTTTTTTCAAACTTGGTGGCTTTTCTCTAATTTCATGCATTTCATATATTATAAATTAATGAATAGATAATGTGATATTTATACAAAATATTTATCCATGATATTTAATTCTGAAGTTTAACTGTGCTGAAGTGTTTGAGGTCAGTGCCCGCTTGCATCATTAAAGTTTCATTTTAGGGATTAGGATAAAAGTCAGATTGACAACATTCATGACAAATTGATTATGGTTTTGACCAAATTACCAAGTAATGGCCTAGTCTAATCATCTGAAAATACTGGCTGTCTGCTCTTAAGTATTGAAAGTTTAATGAAGTTTGAAGTGCAGCTCCAGTGAATTTCTGTTCTGGTTGAGGATTACACTTGTATAAGTTTGAACAAAATTGACAAATTTTTGACTGACTAATAAAGCTAAGAGGGGGCATTTATCAAGGGGACTTCACCTTGTAGCTTCTATCAAGAATAAATTTGGAGCAAAAACAAATGTAATGAAGCTTGTTGATAGTGACCTGTCAAAAAAACCAGATAACACCCAACAATTTCCCAAAATCCATTACACAATTAACACAAATTTCAGTGGAGCAATTTGATAGGGACCTGTCAAAGAAACCAGATAACACCCAACGATTTCCGAATTAATCCAAGACACACCCAACATGCAAAACTCAATAGATAGTAGTGAAACAGTTCCAACCAACTATATATGTGTATTAAATTGAACTAAATAATCCTTCGACAAACTGTAAACAATAATCAAATTAAACCAAGAGTTACGAAACTCATAAACAGGTGAAGGATCATAAACAATTTTTGGCAACAGAGGTACTAGATCCTCCCCAGGCAATTTACACCATTTTCATGATTCAATTGTTATTTTTTCCCTTCCTTTTTCTTTTCTCCTTCATCTCTTTTTACACTGCTAGTACTGTCTGCCTTGTGTGTTTTGCGTTGTCACTCCATCCATTCCCTTTTTCGTTCCCACGTGTCCCTCTTTCCTTGCTACAATCCAAGATTCCCCTGCTTTGGCTCTCATGTTTCTTCTTGTACACCCTAGGTTCTAACATTACCCTGCCCAATAAGAATCACCGTGTCCTCAAAGTGGAAACAAGAAAATTGTGCATAAATTGCTTCAAAACTCTTCAAAAGAAGGCATGTTTTGTAATTTGCTAAGAACTTCTCATAATTTGTCAACGACCGTTTAACCTCTAGATCCTTGAGCAATGTTTGTACTATCTCAATTAACTTTTCATTGCTTCGTTCACTGTATCTAAACCCATAACTTTTGCTCTTGATAATGCCAAAAACTCTACTAAACCACTTGACTCGAAAAGGTATTTGCTGCATTGTCTTGATTTATTGTCTTACACTTCTCAATTTTGGATGGTCGTGTATCTGGCTTGCTGAGGTTTTTCAAAACAGCTTCAGTTTGGTGTGTTGAAATAACATGCCAATAACTAAGTCACATGACTCATCATCAAACGATTCTTTCTCAGTTTGTAGCATTTGTTGGAGCAATTTCTCAGTAGCCTTAGTTTCTTTGCCCTGGTGCATAGTTGACCATTTTTGACTCGTCATCTAGTTAGCAACTAAACCACCATGACTACAAGCCACCAAAACTTGTCATATCATTAGGCTTCAAACCCGATTCCTTCATCTCATCATCCACTCTTAAAGCCTTCCTGCCACAAGGATGTCTTGATGCTTTAAAACCAACTCCATATTTTTCATAATGGCATAGACATGAGATTGGTGGGATCAACCGCTATGTTGAAGTAATGACCATTATGAGAACAAGTAGGTAATCAGGAGCCTTCACAACTTCCCTTTCAGTAGAATGCAACTCAAAATACAATCCTCAAAAAAAATAAGTTCTTCCAAATTACTTACATCTTCATGAAACTTTGGCTCGTATTTCATTGTCCACTCAAGAGGTTGTTTACAATCACTAGCACCATCATCATATTAGCCCTCAAATAATAAGCATAAAAATTAATGTCAAACTCATTTGACTTCCTAGTTAATTCCACTTGTATGACTACATTATTATTAGGTTTTTCATATCCCTCTCCCTCCTGAAAGATCTTTTTCAGCATGTTTTTGTCTTTGGTAATATTAGAAACTTTTTTTTTTTGGGTGATTGGAGGAACTCTGCCCGACTTCGCCGGATAGGTAAACCCCTGGGTACAGTGAACAAAAAAAATATTAGAAACAATTTTCTAAGAGTCCAACTTTAGTTTTATTTGGAAGGTACCATTAGGAGGCACTGCTACCGCCAAACCCTACTATGTTTCTGTCGATCTCCCGAAAACCATGTTGAGGTTTTGCTTACAATAGCACTCCTCCCCTTTCTTCATTGTTTTGACTGCTTTTGCTAAGACAAAGCATAAATATCCTTTTTCAGTAGTGAATTCCACCCCATGAGATTTGGAGACCAATAAGTCATCTTCTAACCAAGCCTCGTACTTAACAAAAACTTCATCAAGGTCTCTATGATTTTCCTATTTTCCACTAGTATTTTCTTAAAGATTCCTCTCTTTTTACAAATGTCTTTAAAGTTGATCCAAACAAAAATTTTACCATGAACCAAAGAGATGTGTAGGATAAGAGTTGTTCTTGGTAGCATTATGTTGGCCAATTTCTTTAGGAACTTGGTCCTCACTTGCTGGTTATTCACTTATTTTGACTAATAAAACATGAAACTATTGATTTCTGCATCCGTGGTTGGGTCGAAATCTCTCATCACATATGAAACGTAGTTGTTGGAAGGAAGTTATCATCCCATCACGTGGGCATCATTTGCTCTTGCCATTGTCTGTCTAGACTTCTTGCTTGAATGAGTCAAGGGCAATGGTTGTTGGTTTGTTTCGACTTGGATTAAAGTTGTTTGGATTGGTCTAGGTGGGTGATCAGTTTGTGTGTTGAAGTTGGGTCGGGCTGTGTTTATGTGATTTGGGTTGGAGTGTGTGGATGAGAGCATTTGGGTTGGTGTATGGGATGAGTGGATTGGAGTGTGGTGAGAAGAGTTTGGGTTGGAATGTGTTAGGAACCCAGCTCTTATTTTACTAAAACATAAAATTAAAACACAAAAAACATAATAAACTAAAACTATTTCATTAATCAAAATATTACAAAGATAAACTGAACATTTCAAGGAGTTCAGGGCCTCCCATTTTTTGGCCGTTCGAGGTGCCAGAGACTTCTCTAAATCAGCCAAGGATGGCTGCCCTCAAACAAAACCCTAACATATTTTCTTCTCCCTTTCTTTTAAAACCCAAAACATATATTTATAATAGAAATTGACCATTGGATTGAGGACAAGTGTCCTAATCCTAACATTTCCCTCCCCTTCAAAACCATATTTTTCTCAAAATGGATATTTATATAATGATTTTTTTTCTTTTTTAATTTTTTTCTGATTTAAACATTTTTTTTTGTTTTTTTAATTTTTTATTATTATTATTATTTTTTAATCTCCCTACCCCTTCTCTCTATTGTTGCTTATTCACTTTTTTTTTTCCATTGGCCCCACATCTTTTCTTTTTCTCTTCCCAAGAAACCCACCTACTGCCTTTCCTTCTATTTTCCCAGCAGAAGCTCTCCTCCATTTCCCAACAAACCCACTGCCACTGCCCTCCACCTTTTTTTTTAAAAATTTTTTCTCTCTCCTTTCTCTTTTCTTCTTCTCGTCTTTTTCTCTTCTTTTTTCTTCTCTACGTTTTCTCCCTTCTGTTTTCTGTTTTTTTTTTTCGCTTCCACCAGCGTTTCATTTTCTTCTCCTCCTCCTTCTTCTTCTTCTTCTTTTGTTTTTGTTTTCCTCTTCTTCTCTTTTTGCACTTTCGGACTCATTTCTCCCTGTGATGATTCTTCTTCAAGTCAGCCTCCTCTGTGAACATTTTTCGGCGACTCTACACTTTTTCTGATGAATCTTCACTTTTTCGACCATCATTTGTCTTCCCCACTGGATTGAATGCTCTGATTCCATTTTGTTAGGAACTCAGTTCTTATTATACTAAAACACAAAATTAAAATCCAAAAAACATAATAAATTAAAACTATTTCATTAATTAAAATATTACAAAGATAAACCGAACATTTCAAGGAGTTCGGAGCCTCCCATTTTCCAGTTGTTCGAGGCGTCGAAGACCTCTCTAGATCAGCCAAGGATGGTTACCCTCAAACAAAACCCCAATATATTTTTTCCTCTCATTCTTTTAAAACCCAAAACATATATTTATAATAGAAATTGACCATTGGATTGAGGACAAGTGTCCCAATCCTAACAGAATGGGAATTTCCTAATTATAGAATATGAATTGTGCTTGAATGGTAATTGATTGGGCTTGTGGGGCAAATGCAACAATTGGATATGGTGTCGGTGGGTGTAAAATGTGTTGAGTTGGAGACTCATACTCAGAGACACTGCATGCTATAGAATCAGACCTATCAAAGAAACTAGATAGCACTCAACAATTTCTCAACAAATCCAATATACAACCAACATGCAAAATTCATTAAGCAATCTAATAGCAATCTGTCAAACAAACCAGATAACATCCAACAATTTCCCAGCAAATACAATACACCACCAACACACAAAACTTAGTAGATAGTAGTGAAACGATTCCAATTGACTATGTATGTGTATTAAATTGAATTAAATAATCCTTCTAACAAGTATGAACAATAAACATAATAAACCAAGAGTCACGAAACTCATAAATGGGTGAAGAATGATAAACAATTTCTGGCAATAGAAGTGTTGAATCCTCCCCAAGCAATTTGCCCCATTTTCCCCCTCTTTTTTCTTTCCACTTTCATCTGCTTTTATTGTATGCCTTGTCTGTTTTGTGCTGTCACTTCATTCATTTCCTTTTTGCTTCCCACATATCCCTCTTTTCTTGCTACAATTCAAGATTCCCCTGCTTTGACCCTCATGTTTCTTCTTGTACACCCTAGGTCCTAACACTTTCATTGTATGCTTGTGTTCTTCCTTTTAGGAGATATGAAGAAAGTAGGTATAATTCTATTTATCATTTGTTTGCTTTATAGGGAAATTCCAGGTTTTAAAGTTTGTACTGTTTTCTCCGTCATTTCTTTTCCCTCCTATTATGAGCCTTAAGTTGCTATTATTTTTCCATATGGGAATGTGCTATCAGTTGATCTGTCTATTTGTTGCAACTGGATTTTGTTCTTTGTAACTTTTATGTGCCTATTTTGGCTGATGTTTTCCTTTTATCTATGTAGGCCACAGATGAGTTGAAGAAGTTTGTGAGTAAAGGTAAGCGTACTCACAGTTCAGCACAACCAAAACATGGAAAATTGGTGAAACCTCCTGAACGTACTTCTAGTACTGGTCAGAGAAAGGAATCGAATAATGCAGGTCCATCAACCACACATGTTCCATCAACAAACGAGATCAATTTACCCACCAAAGTCGGGAGCAAGCGGAAGAATACTCCACGAAAACTCCTGATTCAGATGGATACAAAGTCTTCTGGGGATCTTTTAAATGGCCAGTCTTATAAAGCAGTTCCATCTTTAAATGACAAAACACTAAAACTAAAGGTCTGATATGGTTCACTGTTCAAATTCATTATAGTTTCTCTAATCTTGATTTTCCCTAATTTTGTATATTATATATGCAGGATCAGCTTTCTGGTTGCCTATCTTGGTACCTAGTACAGAGATGGTGTGTTTTTGAGTGGTTCTACAGCTCAATTGATTACCCATGGTTTGCTAAAAGGGAGTTTGCCGAGTACTTAGATCATGTAGGGTTGAGTCATGTGCCGAGATTAACTCATGTTGAATGGGGTGTCATTAAGAGGTATTAGCCTTTTAACTTCTTTTCAATATGGAGTTTTTCTGTATTCTTGGCACATTTTGGCTGTAATAGTCATTTTGGTTTTCTTGTTGGCACAGTTCCCTTGGCAGGCCACGGAGGTTTGCTGAGCCATTCTTGAAGGAAGAAAGAGATAAGCTTTACCATTATAGGGACTCTGTCAGAAATCATTATTCCGAACTTCATGCTGGTATTAGGGAAGGACTTCCAGCTGATTTGGCCCGACCATTGGTTGTTGGGCAAAAAATTATTGCTGTTCATCCAAGGACAAGAGAGATTCATGATGGAAGTGTACTAACTGTTGATCACAGTCGATACAGGGTTCAGTTTGACCGACATGATCTAGGGGTTGAGTTTGTCAAGGTAAGTCTTTTTATTGCAAATCTAATAATTCCTTATATCTTCATTTTGTTTTTGTTTAAAAGCTTTTGTATACTTATATTCTTAACCAATGAATGTGGACATCTTTTACATAAATAAGTGGCACCATGGAGATATTTGTCTTGTACTATGAAGCTAATTGTGGAAAAATGGCAAAACACCAGACTAAAGTCTAGAGGCCCATGCCAGATTTAGTTTATTGTTTTTCTTACAAATATTAGACATGGTTGCCTCCTGAGACAAATTGCTTCTTACCATATTCTGCCCTCTACCTTTTCAGTGGTTGTATTATTCAAGGCATAATAGCTCTTTCATAACAGGATATTGATTGCATGCCTTTAAATCCATTTGAAAATTTGCCTGCATCTCTTACAAGGCAAAATGTTGTCTTTGGTAAATTTATTGAGAATCTTAATGAGCTCAAATCAAATGTGCAACTGAGAGAAAGGAATGTGGAAGGATGCATGAAATTTGCCCTATGTGAGAACCTGGAGAACGGCAATGGTCCATCTCATATGTCCCCTTCAACTAATCAACGCGTCAACCATTTATTACAGCAGCAAAAGGTAAGTGGTTTATAGAATCATTTTTTGCTGTACACATATAAATAGGTAAATCACAGGCAGTTCATATCGTGATCTATATTGTATGTCTATTATCAGATCTGTAACTTGAAATTAGGAAAGGGTGCTCGTTTGCTTTTTAAAGAACAAATAATTCTGAATTATGTTTTTTATTTCCTGGGATTGTCTTTATATGCTCAACCAAATGAAGTATTTCACCAACTTTAAATCCTCCATCCCACCCCACCTTCTTTTTCTCTAAGTACTTGTGCCAATGGCTCTACAATCTTACACCTGAGCTAAGATTCCAGAATTTTCAGATGAAGAGAAGAGGGAACTATTTTGTTCAGGGGATTTTATCAAGCTATACATTGCAGGTTAGAGTTGGGCCTGGTGAAAATATTAATGCTCAGCAAACAACCTTGCAGCCTTCTATTACTGTGCATGTCCAAGGAAAGGAAGCTGATGTCCATGCTCTTTCTGAATTGACTCGTGCTCTTAACAAAAAGGTATACATGATCATGCACCAATTTCATATTTTTTTTACTTCTCAGAATCCTTTAATATGCATAGAATTAATTCAAAGATGTATGTCTCTTTTGTCCTTGTTTAAGTATCATTTTTTCCCTAATGTTATTTCTACCTTTTTGGTAATTCATGGTGCCGCTGTCCTGAGGTTTCAATTTTACATTGTCTTGGATTAGGGCTAGATTTGAGAATTTGGCTCGGCTAATGAAGAACCGAGCTCAAGCTTGAGTTCAGGCTTGGTAAGCCTGAGAAATGCCTGATCCGGTTTGAGCTTGCCGTCTGGCGAGCTGCTTGAGCTCGGCTCAGTTGGGCTTATCAAGCCTGAGCCAAGCCGAGTTTCTTAGCAAACTCCAATTGGTTAACATAATCTGCAACAAATTAAAAATGTCTAAATGGAAGTAGTTGTCTTAATTTTTTTTGTCAGGCATCTCAAGCATTTATTGGTGAATAACATAATTAATAATTGTGTGATTTAGTTGCTGGAACTTGGGAGTTATTAATATCCTTTCTTGGGGTTTGTTTACATAAAACTTCACATTCTTGGTGTATTAGATGAGTCTGCTCCGCCATCTTCTTTTTAAAGTTTAAGTTATTAATTAAAAAAATTACATAGCTAGAATAAGGGTGGTTGGATAGCTGGCTTTACTGTTCTTGATTTATAAAAAATATGTTTGATTTCGATGAAGTTCATTGCTCCTTTTCCTCAATTTTTCCCTTTTGTCTTGATTGAAACAAAAACGCTGTATAACATTTAATTATAAAGTGTTGTTTTTGCTAAATATAGCGAGCTCACATGGCTTGTGAGCTGCTTTGCTCTATAGCTCGGGTTTGAGATCGAGTTCGCGAACTTCAATATATATAGCTTGGGTTTAGGCTCGAGTTCGTATCTAGTAGACTCGTTTTTGGCTTGTTCGAGCTCGAACATGCTCAGTTCGAATTCAGCTCTATCTTGACTGCTTTATAATTTTAACATGTCATCCTAGAGGAAATCCATCTTTTAGGGTTTTATAGCTGCTGCTTCGCGAAAACCTTCCTGGTTGCTTTTTGAATGATCAGAGGTCTTTGAGACAATTGTAATGGTGTTCTAGTTTCATGATATGTAATTTGAGTGGGAAAGGTGTCTAGATTGTAGTTATTTGCTTTATCTGGGTTGTATTCTATATACTTTATACCCCCATCCTCCTCACCTTTTTTCTTTCATAAGGTTCATATACAAATCATTTCAAGTTCTGGATGATATTGATCTTGCAGGAGGCTGTGGTGTCCGAGTTGAGGCGCATGAATGATGAGGTGTTGGAAAACCAAAGGGATGGAGATAACTCTTTTAAGGATTCTGAACTTTTTAAGAAGCAATACGCTGCCATACTCTTACAGCTAAACGAAGTCAATGAGCTGGCATGAATTATCCATGGACCACTTTTCAGATTCTTCCATTTCCTTTATCTCAAAACATTTTACTTTAATCAGGTAGCACTTGCTTGACTTAATTTTCTTTTATATGCAGGTTTCTTCTGCTCTCCTTTTTTTGAGGCAGCGCAATACTTATCAAGGGAACATCCCTCTTTTATGGTCAAAGTCCATGGCTAGCTTAGGTGACCCCAGTGCCCACTCAAGCTCTTTTGATTACATGGCTTACCAAACCCAAGAATCTGGGTCTCATGTTGCTGAAATTGTTGAAAGTTCAAGAACTAAAGCCCAGAAAATGGTTGATGCTGCTGTGCAGGTAAGAAAGCCCAGATAACCCTATTTCTGTCCTCGTTGGCTACTTATAGGTATCTGCTATGCTTCAAACACTTTATAGATTACTTGTTCTTCCGTTTAACCTTCATTCGATTTAAAGACATTCTTTTTCTATTTTTATTATTTCAAGTGAACCTTTGTATGGTTTGCTTGTTTTCACATAGAAAAGGGAGAATTAGTCACTGTCTTGTGTAGATTTGTTCCCCTCGTTATTTTTCCAATATCTCTGTGGATCTCTACTCTATGGATGTACTTTCCTCAAATCTCAACTTTAGTTTTTTTTCTTCTTCATCTTCCTCCAATCGCATTGGTAATTGCAAATACCAGCCTTGAACCCTTTACCTTGAAGGTATTTCTAAGGTAGAATACCACCAAGGAAGATTCTAAGGGTTCTTCATCTTGTTATTCCTTTATTATTATTTTTGGGTGTGTGTGATTATCAATAAGAATTATTTCAAGTGCACATATGTTAAACGTGAACTATCACACACAAATTAGATTTAACCCCTACCTTTACTTGCTGGGTCTCTGCGTCCATTGTGGCTAAATGCTTCCCTCAATAGTGTAGCCATTTTCCTTTTTAGCTACATGAGATACATAGTCAGTGTTTAGCACCTTGCAGTCCAAAGGGGATTTTTTTTTTTTTTAATTGGGTTGGCAGTGCTGTAGCAGTCTTGATTTGGCCTCATAAAAGGAAAAGTTTCTATAAATCTGCTAGGTATACGGCAATGATTTAGTCTCTTGATCAAATAGGGTTATTATTCAATTATCCCAAAAATTGTTAATCTTCTTATCATGGTTGTGGCCTCACCATCTTAGCTTTAATACAGTGCATTTATTCTGACCACGTTAACCATTTCAGGCAATGTCATCTTTGAAGAGTGGAGGAAATGGCATCGAGAAAATTGAGGATGCTATTGATTTTGTAAATAATAGGCTTTCAGTGGATGAATTAGGTGTTCCATCCACATCCTCTACCCCCATAGATTTAGTTCACGTCACTCTTACTTCACCGGTTGAGGATCAGCTGAACACCTGCACATCAAATTCATTGGCAAATGATCATGTGCCCGATTCTAAGTTGAACAATTTGCCTAATGAAAATGCTGCCCAAATTCCCTCAGAATTAATTGCAAATTGCGTAGCTACCTTTCTCATGATTCAGGTAAACTTTTTAATTTTATGTTCTTTTCTTATCTTTTCTCTCTTTTTTCTTTTAAATATTTGTTTGCAAGATTTAACTTTTTACGTTGATGGATCTTAATATAAATACTCAAATACTAAAACCAAAGACTAGTGGTTTTTAACTTTATTATGTTAGTGATTACGCCCAACCTTGTTCATCAGTTCTGTTTCTTTGTAAGGTATTTCCTGCTGTAAAACACAGGTGATATGCCATTGCATTGTGCTATTACAACATCATTTTTTTTTTTTTTTTGGATTTTATAACTGTTGGATGTAGCAATATGTTGTCAATCTTCACATTCACAACCACGAAGATTTGGTTACTATTTTTGTCGTTGGATCAATTAAAATATAATTACATTATTGTTGTATTATATCTGAATGGCCGATAAAATTTTTGTTCCTGGCATAACTTTCTGATTTTAGTGGACAGCTTGGTATTCATTTTTGGTTCCTCTTTGAGTGTGTTTTGTGAAGTAAGATTTGGCTGTTAGATTGAAAAATATGCACATAATATAACTCAATTTTATTGCCTTGATAAAAAATCGCAGAACTGTACAGAACGACAGTTCCCTCCCTCAGATGTTGCACAGGTACTAGATTCAGCTGTTACGAGTTTGCAGCCGTGTTGTTCACAGAATCTTCCAATTTATGTAGAGATACAGAAATGCATGGGAATCATTAGAAATCAAATATTGGCTCTCATACCGACGACAACATAGATCTCATGTTCTCAACATCTGCAAAATCTGTCTGTTCTCGTGTTGAATTTTGCACGTCATGCAAGGTTCTAAATTGTGCCGTTGACGCTGTTTATTTGTTAATTATTCTTATGAAATCTGCAATAGGAATCTATGCTTTGTATCAAAATAGAGAAGAGAAACCTTTTGAAATAAGAGTAGCTGAGAAATTAGGGCGATTATGTTTTCAGATTCTTAAACCAACTCTGTACTGAATAATGATTTTCATGTTGTTTTGAATGTTTGAAACATGCTTAGGGCCTAGGTAGCATGGAAATGAAGACGTCGGAATGTATTTTCTCAAAAAATAAAAAATGAAATAGAAACGTGTAAATATTAAAAATATAAAGTATTTTTTATAAATATCAATTTTTTATAAAAAATACAGTAACAAGTATTTTAATTTTAAAAAAAATACAACATTTACAATTTAACACTCAATTTACAGTTGATGCAACAGTGTGAAAGAAAATTACTTTGTCAGCTAACACTTTCATAGGACACAAAATAAGAACATTGACTTTCTCCACCATTTCATAACAACATATAACAAAAAAATTTCAGGCCCAAATTACACTACAAACTTAACTGTTTGAAACTTGTATGTATAAATTAAATAAATATTTATATATTCATCTTTTATAATGGAAAAAAACATATATGTAAATCAATATATTATATCAAAATGTAAATAAACCAATTTACAAACTCAACATTGTTTTATCAAAAGAATAGTTTCAAAGGTTCAATATCCAAGTTATTAAGCAAAACATAATGGAAAAAAATAAATGAAGTATTAATATATTTATTGTATTTTCTCTGTTTGATCATTCTTCTTATCCATTATATCATTAGCATTTTCATCGAAAAAGGCAGATTCTAATTTTAGTTCATCTAATGAGAGGTTGGCTAATTCAATAACTCTTATATCTTCCATACTCCCTAAGCTATCTCCACCAACATTTAACATTTTCTCTTTACCATCATAATACTTTGAGCTGACCATTGATAACAAACAAAAATTGTTATGAACAAAGACCAAGTTTTTGACATGTTTTGAAATTAATTTATGCCTCCTAATTGAATGAATGAAGAAATAAGTATTCCAATTCCTTTCACAAGAGGAGGAAATAGGTTGTTCGAGTACTTTGAATGCGAACCTTTGAAGCAATGGAGCACTTGAAACAAAACACGCTCATCACTTCCTTGGTTCTGTATCAAATCTAGCACCAATTGAGTCAGGATCCTCAAATGAACTGTTTTTGAGGGAGAAGTTAGCATATTCATCTATGCTTTAACACACTTACCTTAAGAAAAGATTCTTCTAAAATATTTGTTCCTTTCAATGGATACTTCCCTATCCATATGAGAAGACACTCTACCTTCATCTCCTTGAAGCCATTGTTCACTATAAAAACCTTGACAAACAATAAATATATCAAATAGTTAACAAATCAACACCTAATTTAATAAATAGATATATAAAATGAGTATGAAAGAAATATATAATTCAATTAGATATTTACCTTGGATTCAATGAATGAGCTAGATAATGGAGTGGAGTATTACTCCTTGCCCAACAATTATAAAGAATACTATGGACCATCGAATAGAAAGAAGAATCCTCGGTTGAAAACTTTCCTTTGTGTTCATAAATAACATATTTGACCTTTTAAATGTTGAATCATAATACTCATAAACCAAATGAAGACATAACTTATTTGTATCATACAATCAAATCATATCATAAATCAGTGCAGTGAAAACAAGAATGTAATTGACCTTCGCCTACCAATTCTCATCGAACAGCTTATCACAAACAAATTTTCTTTGCCTTGATCAATCTTTATATTGTCCCCGTTGTTCACTTACAATCATTGATTCTAGAGTACACCTAATTAACTTAAATATTTTGAGTTTAACAAAAATAAAAACAAAACAAGTGTCCGCGATTGAAAGTAATTTCAAAGGACTAAATTGATTAAACATAGCCAATTGTATTGACTGGTTCATTATGAAATTCTTAATTACAATGACATCACCATGAATTTTAGTTATCTAGTGACGTTCATCATGTCTCTTGATTAGATTCCACTTTTTTAGTTGTATAGATATTTTTCAAAGCTAGGTTTAGAATATGGACAACACATGGAGTCGAATAAATATGTGAAAACATGCCTTTAATGATCCTAACACCTTTGCAATTTTTAACATTATCACTTATTACTTGAATTACTTTTTGATGATCAACCTTATAAATTTTTTCCTTCAAGAAATTAGCAATGGAATATTTATCTTTAACTTTACCACACAAGTAGCAGCTTTAATAAACATCAAGCCAAATTCACAAACAACGATGAAATTAATCAAAGACCTCTTCTGTGCACTCCATCCATCACTAACAATACTAACACCTTTTTCGATCTAGGTTCCAACAACCTCTCTACATTTGATTTCTCTTGTTGAAGTAATGTAATTATTAATTTATTGTATCTAGGAGACACATAACCACCCAATGAATGATTAGCTGCAAATGGAAAAACATTAACATAGTTTGGATTCTTAGCAAAATTAAAAGGAAGCCCACAAGTGTAAAACATTCTAACAATTTTTGCATCTAATCGAGTTCTAGTTTGTATGTCGAAAGATTTAGCAATAGGAGAATTATTAACTTTTTTCCTCTTTAAAAAAGGATTTGACCCACTCAATGATGATAAGGATAAAGATAATGATTGATTTACATTGGTAGTACTACTAGGCAATGACGCTTAGGTTGTAAAATATTTGTCTTATTGGTAGCTTCATCATCTAATTTTCTCATTTCTACTAAATCTTCAAGTTTCACTTTAGAACAAACACCAATTTCTTTCTGTATAATTTTTAATAGGTGAGCTCTAACTCTAACATAAGTCCCTTGTTTTTCTTAATGATAAAAATTACAAACCCATTTGCATGTACCATTTGATTCCTCAAGTTTCTCAATTTTTGTGACATATTTTCATAATAGATTTTGGTTTTTATCTTTTTTTTTTTGTGGAACCCATACTACTACTACTATTACTTCCATAACAAAATTTCTAAATCCCACAACAACACAATGATAAATTTATCTAAAATAATATATTTTTATTTTTTTTCTATTTTCATGTACTAATACAGAATGAGGGAGAAAAAAATACAAAGTCTACGCACAGTGGACGAATTAATGTCTGATAAAGCTGGACATGCTTTGCTGTTACTACACGACATTGGTGATGGTCTGAATTTGAGTCATTGGAGACAAAAAGGATGTGTGATAGGCTGAGTGCATTAGAGAGGAGATGTTAGGTTTAGGGTATTATAATTTTATGGGCAAGAAATACATTTCCTTTTTACTTTAAATTACCAAAACGACCCTGCAATGTTTTGTACTGGTTTCGGGCTATTTCAAAAACTAATACGTTATAGAAGCTTGGAAACACACAATGTTGTGTGTTTCTGTACTTCCTTGCTTAGAGCATAATCCATACACTTGCCTCATTCTTTATCTTTATTGGTTTATCCTAATTATCTAAAGGAGAATAATAACTGTATCAAAAGTTATTTCATTGTTCTCACTTATGTCAAAGGCTTACAGCCTGACTTGGCCCACTCGATTTTAGAACAGTTCGTAGGTTGATCCGGGACAACCTAATATTATTATTATTTTTTTGATTACCATAATAATAATAATAAGAAGTTATAGTTTCTTATTCCTTAGTACATTGTGATTTGCCTATAGGACAACAACTTAACATAAATTTAATTAATCCCAAAATGGCATGACCTCTTTCTCTTTTTGTCTACCAAGTCTTCATCTTCATTTGAGCTTTTCTAGAGGTTGTGTTAAAAAACCTATAGTGTAGCTTCCTTACTTCAAAGAAAGGTATCAATTGCTTCCACCTTTGAGCCTTTTGGGAAGTAAGGAATATGAAGCAAGGGCAGGTAACCATAAAAAGCCATCCAAATGAGACATCTTTATATTGGTGTAAGTAAAGATGTTATACCAATATTTTGCTAATGCAAGCCACTTAAACCAAGTGTGCGTTAAGTTTCTAACCATACATTTTAAGTAGGTCTTTAGGCACCTATTAATCACCCTTGTTTGCCTATCATTTGAGGATGATATACAATGGAGAGTTGTAATCCAACTCCTTGTACCTTGAACAATTCTTCCCAAAAGCTTCAATTCATCAAGGAAGACCAAAACTTCAAGCTAATTATTTTAGTTCATTCTAGATTCAAGACAAAGACAGGCTAATGGCATACAAACTATAGTTGCTAGCACGGGGATACACAATGTTTTCATGTTTCCTTGCTCAGATTGGTGCATCCTCTTGTCTAAGCATCCGATACTCTATGATGCATGATTTCCATCTTAGAATTTATAGTCCAATTGCAAGGCTTCTTTTTAGGTGTTGCACCATGGGAATATGTTGTAGAGAGAAGGCGTCAATTTCCTCTCATTTCCCTTGAGGACAAGGTTCTTGAGAATGGGGGATTTGATACAAATTTAGACTGCTAAGATTGAACAATGTCGTTTGTAATGATCACTAACCTTCTGTAATGTTGCATTTTGCTTAAACCTTCTAATGTGTCCTTTTGTTGTATATGTGAATTGAATACAAAGAGTAATGCTACATGATATGAGAACAAGAACCATGGAAGCACAACAACCACAGAAGTTTAGCCAAATGCGTAAACCACCCAAGTGAAGCAAAGATTATTTGCAAATATTAGCTCAACCACTTGAGTAGGAAGAAGAGGCTAAGACAACAAGTACAATAAAATAACAAATTCAAAAAGCATGACCATTAGAGCATAATAAGGACATTATGCAACAATGACAACATAATTAATTAGTTATATGAAATATGTGAGTGAAACATGAGAGAATTGGCTACTGTGTGAGGGTCACTTTGTCTTTTTTTTCTTGAACCAAATTATGAGATTATAATCACCACATTCTCTATATATGGAATGCAGATAGAATGAATGAAGGAAAGGAGGAGAATTTTTAACTTATTTTCTTTGTTTTGGAATTGAGTGCATCCTTGAATTACACTAATTATTCTCTATTTTATTTACTGCACTACTTGCTCTCTGTTTGTTATTTGCTATTATTTGATGTTCTCGTTGTCTTTGCCCTTTTAACAAACCCATGGTTGAAAGGACACGCTCAAATCACAAAATGTGCGAGGAATGCGTGACTTGCCTTACTAATTAGGAAGAGCATATCATACTCAATTCTCTAATATAGGTAACATTCTAAAGGAGATCACCATGAAACTTCATTATCTTTGAAACTCGTTTAGAGTAATAAGTCATACCCTATGTCCATCTTCCTGGGGAGACTTCGATGAATCGTGAAGACCCTTCTAAAGTTATTTTTACAAGGGTTACTAACATTGAATTCCAACTCAAACCCATGCACTTAGTTGTCCCATGCTTTGATGGCACTGACCCTCATGGTTGAATATTCAAGTCTCAAGAATTTTTTGATTACCATAACACATCAAAAGCTCAACAATTGACCATTTTTTCTGTTCATATGGATGATATTACATTGAGTTAGTTTTAGTGGATGGAACACAATGACCAACTCTGTTCTTGGTCCTAGTTTTTGCATGCCTTCATAGTTCATTTTGGATTGTCGAAATACTGTGATTTATAAGGTGAACTTTCTAAGTTGAAGCAAACATTTACAGTTACTAATTTTCAGTCTCGATTTGAAGCCTTGTCAAATCAAATCACTAGTGTTTCATAATCCTTTCTCTAAAGTATGTTTGAATATGGTCTTTAAGCTGATATTCAATGGGAAGTCAGAGCTATCCAACCCACTAACTTCATCTAGGTTATTAATCTTGCTAAACTCAAGGAAGATAAACTAAATGATGGCAACCTTTATCCTTTAAGCATACACCTTCCCTTACCAACACTTATTAAACCACATATACTTTTACCAATGCTACCTCGACCATCAATTATTGCCTCTAACACTAGTTGACTTTCCTTCATACCAGTTAAATGATTCTCACTAGTAGAGATGATGGAACGTCGTGAGAAAGGTCTTTGTTACAATTATAATGAAAAATTTCATCAAGGGCATATTTGTAAGCCCAAACTATTTGCATTACTATTGATGGATAAAGAAAATGTGACAATACTGTAGCTAAACAACCATTATCCCTTGAAGATCTTTGTGTTTCTTTCTAGCAAGATAATTACTGTATAGCTAAAATTAATCTCTATGCTCTTGCTAGACAATTTTCTCCTCGCACTTTTTGCCTCTTTGGTTAACTTAACAACTCCAATGTCTAAGTTTGATTGATATAGGTTCCATTCACAACTTCATCTAAGAATGGCTGGTTCACCATTTGGAACTACCCATCATCCCTTCCAAGCATTTTAAAGTCATGGTATGAAACGATACCTCTTTGTCTTGTACTTCTTATTACCATTAATTGCTAGTGAAAATTCAGAACCAACCCTTCAATATTGATTTCTATGTGTTACCTCTGCAAGGTGCTAATCTTGTTCTTGGAATCCAATGGTTAGAATTGCTTGGTTCAATGACTATTAACTTCAAAGACCTCAAAATGGAATTCATGTGGGAAAACGTGAAAATCATCTTTCAAGGAGATCCTACTATTACCACCACACCAATTCAGTTTAATCAATTAAGGTGTCTCACTGCTTCACATTTAATAGCTTCTTGCTATCAATCAATTGCCTTAAATTCTCTAGACATGTCATCCTTTGTTACAACTTTTAACTTACTAATGGAGGTCAAATTTGTTCTCACCACTTACAAATTAGTCTTTGACACCCCTACACATTTACCACCAGTTTATGATGTAGACCATCACATTCACCTTTAACCAAATGGCAACCCCATCCATGTTTGCCCGTATCGTTATCCCTATTTTCAAAAGGCTGAGATTGAAAGACTTATTCAAGAGATGCTTGTTACAAGAGTAATTCACCAAGCAAGAGCCCTTACTCATCTCTAGTGTTGCTTGTAAAAAAGAAAGATGGTACTTGGCCTTTTTGTATTAATTATCATGCCTTGAATCAGATAACCATTTTGTATCATTTTCCAATTCTCACAGTTGATGAATTACTCAATGAACTTTATAGTGCCACTATTTTTTCTAAAATTGATCTTCGAGCAGACTATCATCAAATTCGTATTGCTTTTGAGGATATTCATAAGACTGCCTTTTGCACCTATAAAAGCCATTACAAATTCATAGTCATGCCATTTGGTCTCTCTAATACGCCATCAACCTTCCAAAGTGCAATGAATTCCTTATTGCGGCCTTAGCTTCATAAGTTTGTCATCATTTTTTTTTACGACATTCTTATTTATAGTAAAGATTTAGCTGCTCATGTCAGCCATTTTCAAATAGTTTTGCACTGCTTGTGTTCTAACTTTCTTTATGCTAAAATGAATAAATGTTATTTCGCTAAACCCCAAATTGAGTATCTTGGCCATGTAATGTCTACAAGAGCTATTGCACCTGATGCTACTAAAAAACAAGCCATGTTTTAATGGAAGTCCCTAAGTAATCAAAAACAACTCACAAGATTCCTTGGTCTTATCGATTATTATCGCAAGTTTGTGCCTTATTACACCTCTATTACAACTTCTCTCACAACACTTCTCCTACAACATTTCTCCAAAAAGATTCTTTCTGTTGGTCTGATGACGCCAAACATGCCTTTCAAGCCTTGAAGAAAGCCATGACCTATGTAGCAATACTCTTATTACCTGATTTTACGCAACCATTCATTGTCGAGACTGATGCCTCTGACGTAGGCATTGGGGTAGTACTCATTCAATCCAACCATCCAATTACTTACTTTAGCAAAAAATTAACTCCAAAGATGTGGAAAAGGTTAGCCAATGTGCAAGAACTTGCTATAACTGAAGTAGTTAGAAAATTGTGTCAATATCTCTTAGGGTGTCGTTTTGCTATTCATACTGATTAGCAAAGTATTTGAGGGCTAATGAAGCAATTGATACAAACTCCAGAGCAATAACGTTTCTTAGTGAAACTTCTTGGCTATGACTTTAACATTGAATGTAATCCTGGTAAAAGTAATAAAGTTGTCGATGCACTCTCTTGACAAGATGAGGTTGATGATGCCCCTGAGTTTAATCCATATTTTTCTACTTTCCTTGTTGTCTCAATAAGTAAATTAATCGAGACTATTTGAGATGGAACCAGTCAATTTGATAAACTAAAATCATTAGTCTCTAAAATCGATAATGACCCTCATGCATGTGCTAATGTCAAGAGAGAAATGGTCTTGTATTCTTTAATGGATGGATAGTTTTGAGTTAGAATTCCTGGGATAAAACACAAATAATACAGGAGCTTCATTCTTCCTTAATCGGTGGGTATGGAGGGGTGCACAAGATTGAAGCTCATAATTTAGCCTAGTTCTATTGGCCTCAATGAAGTCTAATATTATTCACTTCATTCGCACATGCCTCATTTGTTAACAAACAAAACATCGGCCACTACCTCCTGCTGGCCTTCTCCATCCTTTATCGACACCAACAACAATTTGGGAAGAATTGTCTATGGACTTTATTATTGGGTTACCACCATCCAAGGAGTACACTGTAGTGTTCATTGTTGTTTATTGCTTATCGAAGTATGCTCGTTTTCATGCCTTGCCAACATCATTTACTACTACTAAAGTTGTTGTTGTGTTTGTTGATATAGTTTGCCATCTCCACAAAATACCAAAGACAATAGCTTTTTATTGTGATATGATATTCATAAGTAATTTTTGGCATGAATTGTTTCGTCTCAGTGGTACTAAACGCCAATTAGTCATACCACCAATAAATTGATGATCAATTCGAGGTGACCAATCGAAGCTTGGGATAATATTTATGATGTTTTACAATGGATAACCGCAACCACTGGGTTCGCCTTCTACCATAGGTAGAATATTCATATAACACTTTGTATCACTCTTTCATTGGGTTTACTCCATTTCAAATTATGTATGGTTGTTTGCCTCTTACTTTTTTGCCTTTTGAGTTGGGCAATACCATTGTTGAGGCAGTTAAGCAGCATCTCCTTCAATAGGATGCCATCTTGCGTGAGCTCAAATATAACTTAAACCGCACCCAAAATCGCATGAAACAAATGGTTGACAATCATTGACAGGAATTGCAGTTTGAAGTAAGTGATCTGGTTTTGGTTAAATTACAACCATATCGACAATCTTCTCTTGTCCAATAACAATATTGCAAGCTAAATCATCGTTACTATGATCTTTTTGCAATTGTGGCCAAACTCAAGTCGGTTGCTTATAAACTTGATCTCTTAACCACCTCTAAGATTCATCCAGTTTCTCATGTATTGCTCCTCTAACCCTTTCGTCAAGATTTGAAACTTCATCCTACAACTTTACCAACCACATCTGTAGATAATCATCCTTTGGTTCGTCCCTTGGCTATCTTGCCAACTCATATCATCAAGCAAAATTTTTAAGACATCACTCAACTACTTGTGTAATGGGAAAGTTTGCCACTGGAAGATGTTTCATGGATTACCTTAGATGAATTTCGCTCCATGTATCCATATTTTCATCTTGAGGACAAGGTAGTGCTTGAAAGAATAGGGAATGATATGAGAACAAGAACCATGGAAGCACAACAACCACAAAAGTCTAGCCAAATGCATAAGCCACCCACGTGGAGTAGAGATTATTTGCAAATATTGCCAGGACCACTTGAGTAGAAGGAAGAGGCTAAGACAACAGGTACAATAGAACAATAAATTCAAAAAGCAAGACCATTAGAGTATGATGAGGACGTTGTGCAGCAAGGACATCAAAATTAATTAGTTGTATGAAATATGTGAGTGAAACATGAGAGAATCGGTTACTATGTGAGGGTCACTTTGTCTTTTTTTTTCTTTAACCGAATTATGAGATTATAATTGCCACACTCTCTATATATGAAATGCGGATAGAATGAATGAAGGAAATAAAGAGAATTTTCAGCTTATTTTCTTTCTTTGTTCTGGAGTTGAGTGCATCCTCAAATTGTACTAATTATTCTCTGTTTTATTTATTGCACTACTTGTCCTCTGTTTTTTTTACTGCTATTACTACATATACAAACAAATGGTACAAAGTTATTTGTATAAATTGAGATGTTAGTCTCTGATTGAGTGATTATAAAGTTAAAGCAAAAAATAAACAATTATATTATTTAGTCACAAATTACCATTTGATAAAGTCGTACAATCTATTTGTATGTATAATTCTATTTGAATAAAAATGTTACAAGTGTGTGCTGATGTGACAGCAGTCAGTCAATCGAGTATAAAGGGTTTTATAATGAAAATTTGGAAAATATTTTACAATTCTCTCTCTTTTTCCTTTTACCTCTCTGTGTGTTTCAAATTTTTCTCTAGGTTTTTCTCTTGTTCTTTGATCCTTCTACTGATCTTCAAAATTTCGATAACAAGAGGCATCAGTCAACTGGTACACTAAAGTGTATGCATATATTTGAACGAGAAGAAAATGTAACTTAGAAAATTAAAAGAAAAAAGTGAAATCTAGGTTGGGTATGGGAAGAAAAAGAGGGCAGAGAAGGAAAACAACAAATTTTCTACCTCTCAAAGCCCTTTTTTTCTTCTTTCCTTAATCCTTCCATCTCTTTTGTACATAAAACAGAATACAATATAAATAAGACCCTGGAAACAACTTGAGTTCAGTTAAAATAATAAATAAAATTATGTATATATACTTTTTAATATACAATTAAATATATAGTTAATGTAATATCACATAATTGAATGATTTTGAATTAATAATAAAATAATATCAAATTACAAGATTATATATTAACTATGTATAAAATTATGTACTCCATAATATATATCTAAAAATAATTTGTGAAAAGCTTTGTGAAGTTCACTTTAAGCTCACTATTTGCTAAATCAACTTACTTTTAATCAAGAATTAGTTCATATCTGTGATTTTGCAAAGATGTTAAAACTAAAATGAAAGTGCAATACCATGCGCGCCAACCCAATTTAGAACCCAATGACATGTTATTAAATAAAAGTTATTCAACCATACAATAAGGAATATTAATTAAAATAGATAAAAATTTGTCCGCTTATACCTTTTTAGGCAAACGCACAGTAGTTTTACTTTTATAAGCAAATTTTTTTGTAACTCCAAAAATACCCTTCTAGCTCTGTATACGTAGGCACTGGAAGGAAGGTTTGAGTACGTGGGTGCGTGCGGAGTGCGCACGGAGTGCGCACGGAGTGCGTGGGTGCGTGCGGAGTGCGTGGGTGCGCGCAGAGTGCGTGAGTGCGTGGGTGCGCGTGGTGCGCATAGTGCGTGTGCAGTGCACTGTACATATATTATATATATAAAAAATATTATATTATTATATTATTATATATATTTATTATATTATAATATTATATATATAATATATAATAATATAATATATATTTAAAAATTATTATTATTTATATATATTATATTAAATATTATAATATTTAATATATTTATTTATTTATTATATTTTATTATATTATTTAATATATATATATATATATATAAAAGAAAGGGTGCGCGCACTGCTCACGCACTGCACGCACCACGCATGCACTCACGCACTCAAGTTTTCCTTCCAGCACCTACGTAAACAAGGCTGGGAGGGTATTTTTGGAGTTACAAAAAAATTTGCTTATAAAAATAAAACTACTATACGTTTACCTAAAAAGGTATAAGCGAAAAAATTTTTGCCTATTTTAATTAATATAAATACCCCATTAAACACTCAAAGGTGAATGCACATAATTTTACTGAATATGAAATTGTTGTAACCTTAAAACCTTACAATCTCATCTTAGTTGTCCTTGCAAGCAATCTGTTATCCTTTAACGTATTTAGTTGAGCAAGATGGTTTCATCGGAAAATCTTCAAATTCTTTATCATTGCTGAATTTCGTTGCAAAAATCTTTAGTACATTCTAAAAATTTAAGTAAAAAGTAGCCAATTATAGCTTTTGATGAGGAAAACATAACCCATAACCCTCTAGCTCCACATCCTTTTCACTAGCAACCGTGGCAGAAATTAACAATTACAGATTTCATCTCATGCTCCTCAAGAACAAGGCATCTACATTAATGGCACAAAAGTTTTAGCAATAACAATTATATGGGCAGAGGAAGATGAGCAAATCTTGGAGAGGAACTCAATCGTCCCAAATTACATGCCTCTTCTCTTTCAGCCATAAATTCTAAAAATAAGGCATCCAAGAGCATGAGGACTCATTGGTTAATATTTTTTTACCAAACAAAGATCAAATCACCGTGTGATCTACTTCAATCGTATTTTAACACAGGTGTGAAATTTTGCGCACAAGTTGTGTAGAATCTGACACCACTGGATTTTAGATTGATATTCGGCTATTATTCTTAATTAACCAAGCAGGAACCTAAAGATGTCACTGATCGAAACAATCCCCTCCACATGCTTACTCCCAGCCTCCACGATCACAAGCCGCCGAACACCTGAAATCAAATGTTAATCGATGATTAATAAAGTAGTTATAGTGTTGCAGCACAACTTACACCTTGAGGCAAACGATGATCAGTTGGGCAATACTGGCATAAAAAGAGAAAAAAGTGACAATGATAGTTATGGAAAGTTGAGATTTAAAACTAGTAATAGAAATGACACGGTAGACACGACAAGAATACAGGGTACATGAGGCTAACACTTTTGGCTGGACAAACCTCCTTATCATGTACAAGTTCAAACTCAAAACACTTTATTCAATTTACTTGCAGTTTATATTTTGGAAATAGCTTCACAAAATTCCCAGTAATCTCGCTTGGAATGTAAGATGACAGGTAATGTGCATCCATATTTCCTTTTATCCCCATAAGGAAATACATGAATGTACTCTGTATTGATGAAAGCTATTTGTTACAATGAACATTAAATTATGAAAGCATCCAATTCCATTACAGTGGATTGAAATCAATGATGGAATTGCAAAACTTGAAAGCTACAGTCATATAAAGAAAGGAGGCTGACACACATAAATATGATAACAAATTAATAACAGAACTGACAGTGATAACAATCCTTCAATTTTTAGGCAATATCACCTGAAAATATTCAAGTTCAAAGAAACAAGCGCATATCAGAAAAACTGAAATGAAGAAATAGTTTACCTGGATTTGTCAATCGCTCCATTACTTTATGCAAAGAATCTGATGGCAAACACATCTGACATCTTTGAGTTCTAAGCTCATAAGGAGAATATGAATCTTGTCCCAATTGCAATGCCTAAATTTTATTTATTAAGGAAAACAGAGAGAGAAAATGCAGTGAGCCAAGTTCCCTGTTAGGCAAAATCTTCAACATTTTAATCTGAGCTTTGCTGTAAAGCTATGGATAAAATCAAACCAAAGAAATGTTGAGCAGCTAAAATAGATTTAATACCCAACAAATGCAAAAATCAAGAACTAATAAACAATAATGTATTAATATCACTACTTTACAATGTATAAACTGTGAAGTTACTCTACCTGATGAATAGTCATTTCAGTAAGATTAATATGGGTGTAAGCTGTGTCTTTTGCCAAAGCAGTTATGTCACTGTGTAAAAGTAACCATTATTACCCTTGATTAAAAAAAAAAAAAGTTCCAATACCAGAAATGTACTTCTAAAAGCGACACTTACCTCCGACAGTATATATCTAATAATGAGTCATTATCATCAACTATTGGTATCGAACTTACTTGAGCTGCAACAGCAAAGTATGCAGTAAAATAGTATGAGATTGTAGCAAAAATAGAGAAATCAGGCTGCAATCTAAATCTAAATTACTGTATTCTTTAACATTTTTTACCAACCCAAAACAACTTCTAGCATCAGTACTAACTAATACAAGAAGTCAAGAACTACATATTCTAAGTAGAAAAGATAATCCAAAACGGAAAAAGGAAGGCATAGTATAACAATAAACCTACATCCAACCAAAAAGTATAATTTCATTAAAACTAATAAAGAAGATCCATGATTATAATCAGTTTCTTGTAAAGGAAAACACCAGGGGATTGGAATCCTTAAAATTCAACTTTTAAAACAACACTAACTTTTTCCCTTGCAACACTCTCTCTTCCATAGATTTTCTGAAATAGCTGAAATCAAGAAACACACCTTGAACTAACAAATTTAATGCTGAACTAAGTGAAGCACTAGGTCTCAACATTGCTAATGGTTTTCGATTAGATTCTCCAATTTTCGGAACCCATGTACCAACAGGTATCGCACAAATTGGTACTTTTAAAATGGGCACTGAGTCAGAACAATGCCTAAAATATCTGCAAATACCTGAAAATTAAGATCCATTAGTCAGAAATAAGTTATGAAACACTCCTTAAACAACAAAGAAAAAAACTTACATTTTAGTATTCCACAAAGTGAGGCAAGATGTAATAACTGGGGAAATGAACCATCTTCTGAGGCTGAATGGATTATGGGAACTGTAGCCACCTCATTTCGCAAAATTTTCAAAGCAACATCCTTCAAGTTATCATTGGGACCAGCCTGCACAATCAGTATATATTGGAGTCAATGTACAGAGCCAACCATACAAGATAACAACTGAAGACACTGGCTGTGCAGCAGAAAGCAACTAACAGATGAGATACACATAACAGATAAACTTAAAGAAAGGGAAAAGAGCAGAATCATAAGTCCAAGCTTCAATCCAATGTATTCAATGCAATGTATTTAAAGAAACTAAGATTGAGTACAATTCACATTGGAGCTTCATGCACATATACTGACATGCAACAAAGTTATCACACAAATTTTATTGAAACACTAAAATAGCAAATCTTCATTATTAGAGCCCTCCCAACATTTTTACTTGTCATTTATCCATTTAGATATTTTCCCTTCAGTTACCCTTTTATAAAAAGAGATTTATTGTTTCTTACACAAAAAAAATATTGAAACAGAAAATCTGAATGGGCCAACAACATACGTCATGCAAGCATGACACAAATCCCGTCACTTACATGGATGAGAGGTCTTGAAATTGCCCTCCCATGCCCGTCAATTTGTCTGTTCATATATGCTTTCCCCTCTTTCCAGGCTGAAATGGTGTGTGTTTCAAGCTCTTCCTCTGACAGATTTGAGCCACGATTTCCAAGCTGCATGTAAATTGTGACCATACTTTACAACGAACACAAAAAGGTATAATCCAATTGTAAAAAGCTTTGACAAAAAATATTAGCATAAAATGACAAAATCCAATATGCAAAGCAAAAATAGTCACCGAAGATTCAAGCTAAGATTTCAAAGCTTCTATAGTGCCTTTGAATTAATTACATCTAAGTTGATAAATTTATCTGAAATCACTTAACTTTCCCAATTACTGGTTCTATAGAAGTAGAACAACCATCACATTGCATTATAAATGTACATCAAATAAATAAAGTAGCAGGAAGATTCCTGATTGGGTTTTACTCTTAAAGTCTATAGTTCCACAATCTGACAGATTAGCAGATTCAAAATCATTAAACTTTTCCAGTATTCCCAAGAAATCATGAAAGAAAAAATAAGTGAAAAAACTCAACAGAAAAAGTTGACTTTACACACATACCTCTCTTAAAATCATTATAAAATCTGATGCACTAAGAATTCCAACAAATCGTCCCTTGCAGAAGTCCCAAAGTGGAGCCATGGAAATACCCTGGAAACAATTTGACTCAGAACAAATGGATATCCAAGCTCTTTATCAGCAACAAGTCTCGTTGTACAGATATGATAATGTGTCAAACTTTCTTTTTCTAGCATCCTAAGTTCTGTAAGTCTGATCATCAATAAAATCCAAACTAGAAAAACTGATGGGAGAAAAAGTAAAAAGTGGAAGCCATAGACTGACAAACTTCTTGGTAAGACTGAACTCACAGGAACAGGAAGAATGATCAGTCAACCATTTCAAAGTACAAATTCCTTATTGCACATTGGAATCACAGACCACACTGTCAAGAAAATATTATTCAGATACCTGCTCATACAGTATATGAAACGCTTGTTTTACAGGTAGATTAATGTCCAACGCTACAACCTGTCAATGAGGTTTGTAATCATGTTCAAGTAACAATCAAATGCAGATCTTGTGGAGGACCAAATGGTCAATGGTAAAGCATCCAAACCTTGCCTGACTCGGGAAGTAACTCATAAGCAGTGTGCATAGATAAGAACCTAGATACACGATGACGGGAGACCTGTAATTCAGATTCTGACAACCTTGGCATTGCCTCAGTCAAAGTACCATCAGGAATGCGAACCTGCATGTAAATCAGAATGCAAAACAATTTAAAGCCTATACGACAGTATCCATGAGTATGAAATAAGTACTATAACACAAATGCCAGAAGGCAAATGTATAGACTGTCTACTCAGGTGAAACCTGAGTCATGACAAGATAAAGCAATGAGCAAGCAAATGCAAAGCATTGAGCTAAAACCTGACACACATCCTAATTCTTGAGGTCAACATCTTTGGCTTACACCCTTCACTGTAGCAAAAAATACAATGAAACAAGGCTAGAAGGGCAGCACTAAGTCTCCAGGTAATAAATGTCAACTCCAGATATCTGATTGGCTATTTAGTTGTAAGAAACAAAAAGATATATATTAAAGAAGAAAATGGAGGCACAAGAATGGACCAGATGAAAACACAATATAACACAAGGCAACACAGGAGGAGGAACAAAAACTATACAGCAATGTCTGAATGCATCTGAAGCTCTCTATTCACTGAAAGCAAAGAAACGTTAGACCCTTGCATCAAAAGCACCCCCATAAATACAAACTAACTTGGAACCCCTTTTCAATTAAGATAGACACAGAAACAATAAATAAATAATATTTATTTATTTATATTAACTAACTCACTCTTACCACACGCTGAAATGGTTCGTTATCCACATCCATGTTCGATCCAGAAGGAACTAATGGATTAATTCCAGGTATGAAATTAGGTTCTGTAGGTAGAAGCACAGTGTTCACAATCCCATATTCGCTACTTGCGTAAGATTGGTGGTCATCATGTCGCCATTCTCCATCAACACAAAACTTAAACTGCATGTTATATAGATATAAAGAAGAGTATATAAGTCTCCAACATCAATTCAAAGCAAAAGTTTTCTAGCAAAAATCCGGCTGATGTAAGTCTCCAAAACACATCAAATCAGGTTCATACCCATATTTCAAAATATTAAGTTATGTGAAAGGACATGTCAATTGCTTAGCAAGACCATCACATTATTCAATTTAAATTTCTGATTTCTAAATTGGAATTCTCCAATGATGAAGAGCACAGGGTAACTGCAGGCCTAGGGAAATGTGAAACTCGTCTCAAATCTGCCCGTTGTTCTCTATCTCTATTGTCATTGCTATTACTACCAAGTTGTCTACATCTCTAACTTTGCTACAACCACTCCATTAATCATTTCTAAGATTACAAGTGTACTACGTCAACATCTTCAAAACATACACAAGTAATTCTTAAGCATGGAAACATGAACCCACAGTATTGGTTACTCATTTCATTCTCATTGATCGCTTTTCCAACACTCTAACTCACCAGTTACTAAGACATGCTTGTCTTAACCGGCACAAGTCTATAAATCCCTAAGATTGTTACCCAAATCATCAATTTAAAGGCATAAATTCAATCTCTTTGATCACGGTCACAGATACAGCAGCAAAAGCCATGAGGGTACGTGCCAATTCTGTACCTTATAAACACAAACACCATTTTACCACCACTGTAACTCAACAAGTTCAAAAATAAAGTAGAATATAAGAAATTCCAATACTACCAAAACTAACCTGGTGGAAACCTGGTGGTACGCTCCAAACAATCTGAAATACAGTAGGGCAACCTTCCACCGGTGACATTGGTAAAAGCTCAGACCACCTTAACACCACCCAAAAAAAAGAAATGAAAAAAATTTAAAAATAATAAATTTAAAGTTGCTAAAGTGTTACCTATTAAAAGAACCGCTTAAATAAACAGTTCTTCCTCCATAAGGCCAAACGAACCGCATTGGAACAAGTACGGCAGCTGAAACTCCGCTGGTTTCCCGGGCAGCATCCATGCCCGGATTAAACATTTGCCCCGAATTCATCAATTTACGTTCCAAAAACACCTCTCCTTTCAATCAGTGTACCTTTCCTTCTAATCACTGCAGAAAATACCGTACGTCAGCTGCGAAATTGTGCGGATTTCACAAGCTAAAAAACAATTAAACGAAAAACCCTAACTTGGACAGAATCCAGAGCTGAACTCACCAAAATACAAACAAAATGAAACCCTAACAAAAAAGAAAAAAAGAAGCAAGAAACAGGATTGAATGTGATAGAATGTTGAGAAGAAGATCGAAAATGGATAGAGATAGATACGATCGAATCTGATTTTCTTTTCAAATTTGATAGCGACGTTGAATAATAATAACAACAAAAATAAATAAAATTGAGAATAATAATGATTGGTGGAGTGAAAATAACGAGGAGAGAGTCCAGACAGTCACAAAACGCAGCGTCGCGTTGTGATAGAAAGAGTGAAAGAAAATGGTAGTAGTGGCGGTGATGAAGATGCAGACGAAGAGAAGATGACGATGATGTGGTGCTGATTTGTAACTGGTAAAACTGTAAAAAAGAGAACCGGAGGGAGGGGGCCGGTGGTGGTTATTGTATTAAGTTGGTCGTTTTGTTGAATCTGTTGGTTGGTTCCGTGGTATCTCTCACTTTGCACGTGCGGATCACGAGACGAGGCGATAAGGAATTATTGAATAATTAAGACAGATCATTTTTATCAGCAAAATTTTAAAATCTTAATTATTTATTATTTAATTAATTTTTTTAAAATAAAAATAAAAATATTATTTATTAAAAAATATTAAAATAATTAAAATTTTATTTTATTTTCTTTAATTTAAAAATTTAACAATAACACTTTTTATAGTTTTAAAAAATTGAATTTTTTTTTAAAGTTTTATACTTTTTCCCTTTTTCTTTAATGATCATTTTCTGGCCAATCTCTCATATGAACGCCCTTTTCAAACTCTCAAACAAATACAAATTTTCAGTCAATCGAAGTTCAATTGATAATTCATCGGCAAAAATTTGTGTGACACAACTCTATACATATAAATGTTTGTTTTTTTAAACTAAAAAAAAAATTTAGATAAAATTTTAATTTTTTAAATATTTTTAATTAAATAATATTTTTATTTTTTATTTTTAATAAATTTAATAGATAATTAAACTTTATAGGTGGGGGTTTGGAAATACGCTGAGCTTTGGCTGAGAATAAACTTTTGGCCAATAATTAAGGGCGGTGTTGTGTTTTTTAGTGGGAAATGTACTGGCCCGGGGGGTTAATGCTTCAGATTCCGGCTTTCGTTTTTGTTAATTTCCTTCGTCGGATTCGTGTTTTCATTTGCGTTATTGCGGAAACCTTGAAAGCCCCTTTTTTATTTCTTTGATGGTAAACTTCTTTTGACTGCCCTTTATTATTAGCACCCTTTGTATTATTTGGGGCTCATCAAAAGAATCCGTAAACCGAATCGAATCAGCGTTCGAAATAATAATAAAACTAAAAATAAGGTAATAAAAATCTAGTTTGGTTACAATTTAGGATTTTGGATTGATTTTTTTTGGTTCAATTACCAGTTAAATAATATTTGTAAACTGGTTGATCTGTGTAGGTTAGACCTTACTTCGTTCGTTTGTTGTTCTTCTTTTTGATGTGATAAGCGTAGAGCATTTCCGGATCTTTCTTATAGGTTCGTTGTTTCTTTATTAATATACATTTTTTACTCACAAAAAAGGAGAAAGAAAGGATGAAGAGGAGTTTCTGGGTTCCAAAGAATTTCACATTCATTGTTTGCAAATAATGGCCAAGAAGAGCTGATAATATTATGGAAGAGGTAACTGAGAAAATAGAGTACTATAGAAGCCCAAGAATAAGCCCAAAAAAAAAAGGATAAGACAGAAATAAAAAATAAAATCAGTGTTAAATAAAATTTTGGTCCAATGATAATTAACCGAAAGTTTGGTTCGGTTAACTGGTATTTCAGTTTAAAACTAATTCACCTTTTAACTAGTTCGGTTTAGTTTTAAGAGTTTTTTTGAATGAAAAAATTGATTCAATTCAAAAGTAGTTAGAATGATTTTACTAACTAGTTTTGAGTACGCTACTAATATTCATCTTTTTTAATAGAAAGAATAAGTATTTTCCACCAATTTTTTGCCTTTAGAAAAATTAATAATATTATATACATAATTTTATATATAAATAATGATGTGTTTTCATATAATTTAATATTATTTTATTTTTAATTTTTAATTATCTAATCAAATAATAATATATTATTATTTATATATAAAATTATACGTAAAAATTATACATATAATATTATTATTGAAAAATAACAAATTCCCACTTTTTATTAGATTTGGGTGGTAAATTTTGTCACATTTTAAAGAAAAATACGAAAATTACAAAAATACTCTTAACGGTCAACGTTTTGAAATTTAATTATTAATATAATATTTTTAATTACTTTTATACCCTTATAAATAGCAATGAAATGAGAAAATTCTTTCCTTTTTTCAATCCTGGCTATTGCCTCAACCTTCTCTGTGGACGCCTCCTTCTCCGGTTTGATTTTGAATCTCTTTCTCTCCCAATTTTTCTCATGAAACAAATACATCTTGCATAGTCAGAGAGTTTCCTTCTTGTCTCTGCAAAGCTCCATGGCAAGGAAGTGCAAGTAAAGTCCTCATCCTCCCTCCTCAAGTCTATCACAGTGTTTTACGCCTGTGTGCAGTGGCCTCAAACTCAATCAATGGAGGCTACTGAATTGTTTGTCCAATGTCAAAGTACTGTTGCTTTTTTCTGTTACCAAACATGCGGTCAGCCAGCCAATAGGCCACCACACCACAACAAAGGGGAGAAAGATGAAGGAAATAGTATCAGTCAAATCAGATTAATTTTTACCTTCATGTTTCCAGCTTCTGTAATTGCGGCAAGAATCCTGTCTTGACCACCTAATTGGGCACATCACTTCTCCAAACTCTCTTTGTCCCATCTTCAGCTCATTACCTTATCTATTTCTTTCTCTTTCCACGGGCAAAGCTAGCCAAGAATTTAGAGAATGTTGCCGATACTATGCAACTAAGGGGAAATTAATTAAAATAGACAAATGAGTTGCCGTTTATACGTTTTCAGACCAAACTTTGTACCCTTTTCCTTTATAAACAAACTCATATTTTTATTCTAATAATATTCCTTTTTCACTTAACTAATCTCTTTTCATTGTTTTCATCTTATTTTCACCATTGTCTCTTTTCTCAACACTTCAATGACAATACATTCTAGCTATTTTCTTTGTCATTCATCATTATCATATACCAAGTAAGTTTCTTTTATATAAATAATAACTTATATTAAAAAAAAAATTGTGATTCGAATAATTTCTTTGGGAATAAAAGTAAAAAAACTTTAATG
This sequence comes from Mangifera indica, assembly GCF_011075055.1. Classification (NCBI taxonomy): domain Eukaryota; kingdom Viridiplantae; phylum Streptophyta; class Magnoliopsida; order Sapindales; family Anacardiaceae; genus Mangifera; species Mangifera indica. Next base: position 19,232,522 of record NC_058139.1, on the reverse strand, counting down.
ATAATTTCTGAGAGAGGTTGAATTTTTTTAGTTAAACATTTACATTATTTGTATAATCAATATCTATACCAAGTTTTGGTACCCAGTTCTTAAAAAAATGGAAATAGCTATATTCTGGTAAATTGCAAGGTTTGCAAGGTCTGCGTTAGCAGAGTTTGCATTTGTGTGGTTTTCGTTTGCATTTGCATGGTTTGCGTTCTATTTTTTGTCTCTTTGAAGTTTCTATTTTTGTCTATTCCGTTTCTGGGTTACTTAATTAATTAAAATTTTGTGTGTATAGGAAAATGGGTAAGCTAATATATTTGCTTGGATATGGTGGATATTAGGTTAACGAAGGTGATAATAGTTTGAAGTATGTTGGTAGAGTTTAGACATTTTTATCAATCAATAAAAAAATAAATTATGATGGATTCGTAGAAACAGTGTGTTCTCGTTTGTATATTGATCAAAGTTGCATTATTGTAAAAATTTATATGCAAAACCTAACCACTTTCAGTGATGTACCATATTTATTAAAGAATGATTTTGATATTCGAATTACGATGAGGTTATCTAAGACTTATAAAAAGGATATGGTATTTCTTATAGTGTTTACAAGGCCTACAAAAGTCAGAACTAACATGCAATAATAGCAAGCCAAACCACAACCCGAGTTCAATCATTTGAAGTTATGGATGATGCGGTTAACTCTTTGGATAACATATACGGTGAGACACAACCAGAAAGTATGCCCGAAGGTGATGGTGTTAAGGTTAGGGTATATTATGAAATAGTAAGAACCTTTGTAAGGTACACAAAAGAGATGTTATGAGAGTGGTTGTTCTAATAGATAATTTCCAATCAAATGAAGAAGAATATGGTGGTTATGATGATTAAGGTGATGATGTTGGCGATGACAAGGGTGATGATGGTAGCGATAGTAATAATGGTGATGATAATAGTGATAACAGAGATGATAACATGGGTGGTCATGAAATAGGGGTTGGTCCAAGTGTGTTAGCTGAGAAAAGTTCATTTCATAACACTCCAATAAGGCATGGTGGGCTCATTCCTATTAGCGTACAAGTTTCAAATCTTTTTTTTTTTTTTTTTGTGGTCCAAAGCCTTACAAGGATGTGGAAAATGAGGGTATTGCATTACATTCAGCTCCACCATGAGATGGTAGAACTAAAGTGAATGATCAATTTACGTCTAAACAGATGTTGATAGATACGATGTACAAGGATACTTTGGAAAGGGTTATTAGTTCAAGTTGGCAAGTTCAAACAAAAAAAATAGGGTATCAAATGTGCACATACTCAAAGTAAATGGAAAGCACGAGGAGAAAATTTTCAAAACACTAATATTTTTGTATTACAAAAGTTGGAAAATCACACTTGCCTTCGAGATGTCATAATGCCTTACCATAGATAGGTAGACAAATGGAAACTTGGAAAAATATTATAGTTTGTGTTTACGATGACTGAATATGTCTATAGGTTGAAAAACATCATAACAGACGTTGTAGTTAGGTATAAAACATATATCTCCTATACTCAAACTTAGTGTGTGAAGAATTAGACATTGAATAAGATTAGAGGTTTCCCAGAGGAATCATTTAGACAATTATTGATATATTATTACAACCTAAAACGAATAAACCCTGACACTGTTACATACATTGACATTAATATTGATAATCGGTTTTATTTTGTCTTTATGACTTTAGGATGTTCGATTAGAGCATGTTGAAAATATTATCGTCCCATCATTTGTATTAATAGATCATTTTTAAAAGAACAATATTGGGGTACACTGTTTGTTGCTATGACAAGGATGAAAACAACCAAATTTATCATTTGGCATTTGGTGTCGGGGGAAAGGAAGAAACGATGACTTGGACCCCTATTCTAAGAGCGTTACATGGGTGCATAGGTGACCTTCTAGATTTGGTCATCATTTCAAATAAACACCATGTTATCATTTTGAGAAGGCAATGTGCATGATTAATTATGAAAATCCATCACTGAGTGTTTATTTGTATGGTATTGACTATCAATGTTGGGCTCGTGCTTACTTCCCTAGTCTCCGATATAATATAATGACGATAAATATTGCAAAGTCGTTTAATGTCTTGGCACGACATGCGCAAAAATTATCAGTTATGATGCTACTAGAGTTTTCACGTTTCACTATACAGAAATGGTTTTATACCTAACGTAACTTGGTAGGTCTATATAATTTTTCAAGTTTTAATTTCTCAACTTATGTGTACAATGATAAAGTGTACATTTATAATATGAGCAATGTTATGTGTACTTATTTTTGGTACATAATTCATATACACAGCGATATGTCATTTATAATTTGGTGATTTTAAAATATGTGTCATCATATGATAAAGAAACATCCAATCACATGATAACACCTCATCTGTGTACATAAATTATGTACCAAAAATGGATATACATAGTTTTATTGTTTTAATATTTGTTTGATCATGCAGAGACTTGTATTAATCAACTTACTCTGTGTGCAGAGGAGAAATTGGTAGGTCATATTCTTAAATCACCCAACATGGTTGTCAAACCAATTACTGTAGACAAATATAAAGTTCACGGTGTGGGTCAGTCAGTCGATATAGTAGATCTTTCTACGAGGAATGTAGTTGTAAGAAATTTCAATTGTCACATATACCATGTACATACATTTTAGCCATAGCTAGGTTCTAGAATCTTTTTTATTGTTATTAATAGGCGAGCAAGTACTATTTAATCGATTATTGGAAAACAGTATAGAAGAAAGTGTTGATCCATTGGGAGATCCTTTTGAATGGATATATTTGGAGGTATTTTCTATGTTCTTTTCACCCCCGATGCAATGTCAATGTTTAGGTCAACCATCGGAACACAACAGAAGACCATCACAAAGGGAGGAAATAGGCCAACCTGTTTGTAGTCAACGTCACAAATGTAGACATACTCAAAATACTTGTATGAACCCTTTATCCTAAACAAGTAGAGGACGTAGGACATTGCGTGTTGGTCTTGCATAGCCATTCAGGTATCAATTTGTTTATTATACATTGAATTTGAAATGATATTGTTTTAAAACAATTGTGTTTTATTTATGTTGTTGCAGGTGTTGAACGTGTGTGATGATGAGAGAATTTGTTATTAGTCATTGCTATCACTTATATATATACAGAATTGTTACAATGTGTTGGTTATTTTTATTTTTATTTCTTGTATTATAAACTTGTTAAATATTCAATGGGCATTTGACTATATGTTAACGTTTAGAAAAAAATTTTGCCAGTCTCCCCTATATTATTTTCATTATCCATTGTATATCTTATTCTTGTTTACATTGTATCCAAAAATGCAATCCAATATACATATTCAGTCCACCCAAACTTTGTTCCATCATATCACAAAATAGCATGATAACATAATAAGCAACAAAATAAATATATATTGACCGTTCATTGTGAAATAATAAAATAAATATACATTAAACATGAAGCAATAATATAATAATAAAACGATGTACATAAATATCGTATATCAATCACTGGTCAGTGAGAGAAAATCTTAGACGCGATTATCTTACACAAATGAATGGTGTCTTTAGTTGTATAGTCAAATAGGCAACTAGTGGCTAAGTACTCTATCATCATAAGTGTAAAGACTCCACAATCACCTAAGGTCATGCCTTGATGTGGAACATCGGTACATCATGCAAGCGTGAACGGCTTCATGTTAGGGTCATCAATCTTAACCTCCCAATAGCTAGTGGCACTAACACCATATTGACGAACCTATTTGTGGAACTTATGAAGTTAACTAAAGAGTCATATACAGTCAAGGTCCATGTTTTAAGGTCAATTTCACTGCACGCGTAATGTTGACAATCGTAATTGATAGAAATGTGTACCTATAAAAATGATAACCAAAGGTTAGTATAAAATAATCATAATTGGAAATGTGTTAGCGTTTGTATAATGTTGAACATATATACTACTTTGTCAACTTTCGCCCATAGGATGTATCCCATATCTTTTGCTTGATCTAACACCTGTTGACATATCCCATCAATGGGATCTAATAATAGTCGAGGCCATTAAAAGTTTTTTTGGCCAACCGTCAAAGGATGTATTAACACAAGTCCAACTAACATCTGGGTACGAATGGTGTAACATAACTAGGTAATTATCCATATGCTGAAATTACAACAAAAATATAGATTATAATTACATTGTTAATAATAACAACAATGTATAAATATAATATATGTCGATAACTTAGTCACCTCATCCGATAACCACTTGTTTTCTATGCAAAGCTTGTCCCACTAGTTAAGTTTCTTACAAGGGCCATGTAAATAAGTTAATGTTGTGTCATTACAATTAGCTCTATCATACCATTGACCAAAATCGGTGTACGTTCATTGGCTTTCTTCTCGTGACTGACGTTGTCTCATAGGGTCAGTAAATGGGCTAATGGTCATCTCTTCTTAATAATCCTACCTCGTAATGTCCTTTAGGTATTTGACTGAGATTATATTGGTATCTCCATAGGTTCGTACTTAGTGACCACCTCATATGCATCCTTACGTGTGATTGCATCATTATCACATAAACATATATCATTATTTTGAACCACCTTAATAATGACCTTAGTCGACTCATCCTATGTTATCATACAAAATTATTATCATTATCATCATTGCATTTTCAATATTAACCATATGTATTTTTTTTTTAACATTAACCTTATCTACAAGGGCGACATAAAACATACGTTGCATTTTTGTAACGTTTGTTTCAATTGATGTCTTTCACTCTTCAAATTGTCTAAAACGTTGATCCACTATCTTCATGAACACACATAACATTTATTTAAATCGAACACTTTCAATAGTTGATATGAGTCCAATATTGGTGACATCAAGAGATTTTCTAATGGTCTATTGAGGGGACATCGACAACCGATGTGTAAACCGATGCTCAGACCTGGCAATCAATGGGGCAATCCATTTAGACATGATTAGACTATGTACTGATGTGCTTTGATATGCATGATAAAGAGATTGGATTATATCGCCAAATTGAATAGAGGTATGGTCATTATCAGATTCTTCTACGTACCTCATGTATTCCATGACCTTTTTATACCATATAAATTGCCTCTTTTTGGTAGATGAACTTAACACAGGAGTGACAACATCTTGATAAATGTATGAATTTTTAAGTTACAACAAATTTACTAGCTTTCTATGTTAAATATAAATTAACATATCTGAAAAGTCTTAAATATACTGTTAACAAGATCTTAACCTGGGCATTCAAGTGACTTCCATTTCAACATCCGAGGGATCTTATCTTTGGACTGGCAAGCCATAAAACCCCTAAGTTACTGAGAGTTTTATATATCCACAGTTGCATTCCATAAAAAAATATTGTGAGATGAAGCATATAATCAAACCAAAAAAGAAAAAAACAATGTAACTCTAACTTAACCTAGTATTTATTTATAAGGTTACCTGAAATATCACTGTATATCCCATTAATGCATAACTTTGCACTGAAATATTCGGATCATATGTTTGATGATCATTCATAATTTATGTATACCTTTTCTCCACCGCCTGACTTATAGATTTTGTTGTCAACTTTCAAACCATAGTCCCCTATGAAAATCTATTGAATGCATCTCAATCATCAACTAACTGCAATATATGTTCTGATACCACTTTTCGATTATCTGCTCTTAATAATTCATAATGTATTAAATATAATATGACTACTTTGACCGTATCCTCATCATTGTTTCCCTATGACTTAAACATTAAAGTTTTATTGAGAGTACCATGACTCACAGATTTGACATCTGGGAAATACTTGTCTCTAAAATTTGATAAATTCGTTTTATGTATTCAGTTATATCTGCTTCCCTACTAAACCTCAGTCCAATCATTATAACAAACTTAATCGGACTAAATCTACATTCGATCCCATTTAATCCCTTATTTACTTGCCAGAAAAGTATACTATGTAATAAAGTCAAACTATATCCATGTACTTCAAGATTTTAAAAGTGTCCAAAACATGTTTGTCTGAACAATATCTTTCGCTTTGAATTTAGTTTTGCCTTTATATGTTTCATCATATCTTCATGACTATGAATATTGATTGTAACTCTAAAATCATGCGCATCATGAAATCGTCTCTCCCCTATCTGTTCATTAATTGGAAATTTATGCAAAAACGAATTTAAAATGAAATGTTATTCATTAAACAGTAAAGTTTAAAATAATTCAAATTCACAAGTGCAAGCAAACATGACATTTCATGAACAGTGTATGGTTTGCATGACATTGCGCGATTTGCGGGACATTGCATAATACGAGATTTTGCGTGGTTGAGATGACATTGCACCATTTCCAAGACATTGTACAATTTGTGTGGTTCCTATAAATTTGTGTCATTTTTGACCCAGTTTTTATTTGGTCAATTGTTATACTTTTAAACATTTATGTCACACTATTAATGGCAAAACTACAACTCTAATTACCAATAAATACCATTCATAAAATTCAAATACATTAATCGACAAATTTAGGGTTTGAATCTAAAAATCCTAACCGCCACAAGAATGACCATAATCGCACACACTGTCTAATCCTATTTCAATCAATTCAACAACACTCAACAATCAATAACCATAATAGGTTTTTACATCCGTTTAATAAAAATAGGCATAAAAAAAATTTAAAAAAAGCAAAAATATTAACTGACCTCTGAAGCCATTGAAATTGTATTGTCTTTTCCTGAAATTTTGCTACTTGTCTACGATGTTGCTGCTTGCCCGACATTATTACTCTAAGGATATTCGCAAGTGGTTTGTGGTTTGAGATTTTCAATTTTAGCTTTCACTTTTCTCTTTTCGACTAAAGTTACTTTGTTTTTTTAACTTAGGGGTAAAATAGGAATAGAATTTATTGTTTGCTTATAAAAGTTAAATCGCTACATGTTGGCCTAAAAACATAAAAATGTAACTCGTTCGCCTATTTTAATTAATTTCCCTACAATCAAGTGAGAATAATGGAAGATTGATTAAAATAGCCTTTTTTTCTCTTATATACATATAGTCACATTTTTTTATTATACATATATAGTCTAAAACATAAAATATCCAAAATACTCTTAGGCTCTATACTCATCTAGCCAAGAGTCACCCAACCAAGCATAAACTCACTCGCTCATCCAACCAAGACTGAAATATGAGATAAAATGAGATAAAAATATGAAAATAAGTTGGTCAGGTTGTTAGCCCTTTGGTCGATCAAGCACCCAACCAACCAATTTATTTTTAAAAATTGGTTGGCCAAGTGTCTGGTAAGGTGTTTGGCTAGCCAACCAACCAACCCATTCAGCTAACCCCAAATCTCATAATTTTCTTCTTTTAAAGGTAAAATCAACTTAAAAAATGGTTATATTTGTATAATTGAAAAAAATGTAGTTTTATATATATATATATATATAAGACAAAAAAAGGTTATTTTAATCAATACCCTGAGAATAATTCTTCCTATTTGATAAAGTTTTTACCATTAATTTTGAGACTTTAGTTTGAAGATGACGAATAAGAAAATCTATGATATACCTAATAATAAATCTTAAAAGACATTAAGATTGAATAAAAATAAAATATAGGAGGGTTAAAATAAAAATAATAAAATCTAAGATGGTTGAAAGAGAAATTTTAATATTTATATTAACAATGAAATCTTCAAACTTAAATGGAGTCAGTTGACTATTATTGACCCTCTCTTTTGGCCTGTCATTACTTGTTGTTTGTATTAGCCAAAAGAAGAAATGATGCTTGTAAATGATTGTGAATTGGTGAACTTGAATATATGTTTTTGCAAAACAAGAGAAAAAAAAGTTTTGGTTTTATTAGATTTTGTGTTACCAATGGTTTCATCAAAAGTTAGGTGGGAAATAGTCATTTTGCATAAACTTATGGTGAAAATGATCACTTTTTTCTATGCATGCAACTATGGAAACACCTAAATGGAGGTCTATTAGTCAATTAGGCCAAAAGACTTACTCCCACTCAAAGTATTCTACTTTATAAAGTTTTTATCCTTTAACTATGAAAATCTAAAAAACATACCCATAAGAGGTTAAGTCTGTTAATTTTAAGAGTAAAATCATCATTTCATCTGTAATATTAAAAATAAATCAAAATTTAATATCTTTTTCCCTCCTAAAACCCTAAAAACTAAAAGTTTGCCCTTAAGCCAAGTTTTAAAAAATGACATTTCCCCTCTTAGGGTTTAGTTTTCAATCCCCGACGTTAAAATTTGGCACCATCATTAGTGACAGATTTTTTGATGCATTACTATGCTCCGATGGTCTCTTTCCTCTCCTTTGGAACGCTAGCCAATGAAGATCACATCTTCGTCTAGGAAAATGATCATCTTTCCAGGTGTCTTCTTTTGGAAAAACAAAAAGTTTCATCTTCCTAATAAAGCTCTTTGTCTCTCTGACTTTATTCAACTTCGATGAGACGTTCAACTAAGAAGAGAGAGATCGTCAAAGGGAGAAGAAGCTTCGGAAGGAAGAGACCACCGACAGTGACGTCGAAGATGGTAGGGAAGTTTGAAAACTAAACCCTATAGGAGAAATGTCATTTTTGAAAACTTAGTCTATGGGGAAAATAGTTAGTTTTTAGGAGTTAAGGGGGAAAAAGAAACAATTTTTAGGAGTTAAGATTTCATTAATTTTAACCGCCCGTGGGTGCGTTAAATGAAATTTTCATAGTTAAAAGGCAGGAACTTGAGATAAGAGGATACTTTGGGTGGGACATAGTACTTTGGCAAATCAATTAAGAGTAAAACCACGTGCATAATCTATATGCACAACTTTATACACAAATATTGACATGTCACCATGTGATTGAATAGTTTTAAATTAAAGATAAAATAATACTCATTCATATAATGATATATCATTGTTTGTACACAAAATTATACATATTAGTTATGCTCATAATTTTATTGATCAATTTATTGCATCATAATTACTTTGCTATTTAGTGTCATGCACTAACAACGACCATGAAAGATGTAATTTGTATTTTGTGAAGTAATTGTTAATTACTAAGTGGTTTCACTAAAATATATAAACATTTATTAATCTTCAATCATTAATGAGGTAATTATTTTATGAGACAAATACAAGCATAAATCAATTTTGGGATTCATGTGAAGTAGGTTAAAAAATAATCTAAGACTAATTAAGTAATTAAAACATGATCAAGCCACTCGGAGGTTGGTATTTAGTTACATTTCCAGTCCTAAATAAACAAAAACTATAAATAGAAATTAAATTTTCATATGCAGATATAATAGACAAAATTAAAAAGAACAATACTATGTGTACATACTTTTAGTATATAATATAAGTATATAAATAATGTGTTATCATGTGATTGGATGTTATTTTATCTTTAATTTAAAATCATTTAATCACATAATAAAACATCATCTATATATATAAAAAATGTATATGCATGTGGAAACAATAGTTTCTATTGATAATCTAACTTAAGACATCGAGGATGAAACACACCTTAGCTAAATGCAAGAACACAAGAGGGAGAAGAAAACAAAAAACAAAGACTCTAGAATACAAGAGATAAAATGTATTATTATTGAATGAGTGTGAACAAAAAAAAATTACAAAGTACAGAGATCTTAATCTCTTATGTAATTGGTTGAAAAATTACAAGATAGTCCCTTAGTTATTGTCAAACTCCAGTTGAGGACAACATTATTTTCAAATTACAACTCAGTGTTGTATAGTTCGAAAACTATCATTCACACCTATATACTAACATTCCCTTGTAAACTTGACCCTCTTCAGTCTCAACACTTTCAAGATCTCACCTAAGTGTTACGTCCCAGTTCAAAAACTGTCATTCTTTCATTCATTCTCATACGCTAGTATTTTCCTATAAAAAAGTATACCTTTTTGTTGGTCACAGTAATCCTTCCCAAATTGTATATTAGGAAGCAGTAAATTTTCAGGTGATACATAGATATGACTCCATAAACACTCTCACTTTTCCTTTCTCTCACATATATTTTTTTCTCTCTTTTTTTCTTGTCTTTCTTATTTTTTTCTTGTTTTCTTGTTTCTTTTCACTCTTGTTTTTTTTCTTAGTTTCCTCTTTTCCTTTTTTTTTTTCTAGCCTCTTTGTCCCCTTTTTTTTCTTTGCTTCTTTTCTTTTCTTCCTTTTATTTTTTGTCTTTTTTTTTCCTTTGTTTTTTTTTCTTTCACTTTGCTCTAACAACATAAAATTAGTTTAAAAGGTAGTGAAACAATACCTGCCTTTCTTGACCACAAGAGTGCAAATGACCATCAAAATAAGATGTAATGACCAACCAAGATAGACAACAATGCATACAAAATAACGAAAGAAAACTTGATAAGTGAGCACAGTTTGTAAAAAAAAATCATCATATTGTTGGCACTACAGCTCCAAGTGAATCCCTGTAAGAACCACTAGAAAACACTAACGTAAGATTAGTAAATAGTCACTCGCAATAAACTGAGAAGAGATAAGACCAAACTAACAATAATAACCAATTCTCATCTATATGTGGGTTATAAGACTTCCAAGATGTAAATACATTTTGCCATTTATTGAGCACAATTAAAAAATAGAGACAAATTAAGAATCTAATGAGTCATAAATCTAAAGAAATGTGACACTTATTACTCATCCCAGTTGTTAATCACAACATGCATTTAGGTACCAGATACAGTTAGAAAGCATTAAACTGAAGAAGAAACAAAAAAAAGGGAAGAGAAGAATGAAAAACAAAAAAGTACTTTAACATTTCAACCATTGAAGACTAGTTACTTATCATTACTACAAACATTTAAAGCATTCTTAAGATATTTATACTTATGAGTAGACAATGCCTTGGTGAAAATATCAACCTTTTAGTGTTCTGTAGGTACATATTGAATAACTACATTTTGTGCAACCATTTTATCCCTAATATAGTGAGCATTTATCTCAATATGTTTGGTCCTAACATGGAAAGCAGGGTTAAAAGCTTATGCATTTGCATTCCAGTTATCGCACTAGATGACATGAGGTTTATGAAATTCTAGCCTAAGTTCAGTGAACAATGTTTTAACCTGAGCCACTTATGTGGCAGTGTGAGTTAATGCTCTGTATTAAGCTTTTGTGGATGATAAGACAACAACTTTCGACTTTTTGGAACACCATTGTATCAAGTTGGCATCAAGAAATAAATAGTACCTAATTGTGGACCTCCTATCTTGGATATTACTAACCTAGTTTGAATCTGAGTAGCATTCAAGCTATAAGGTAGAGTTTTTGTGAAAGAATAATCCATGATTTAGGGTACCTCTAATGTATCTAAGCACACATTTACAAGCTTTCCATTACAATTGGATAGCATTTTGAAGAAATTGGTTGAGTTTATTAACAAAATAAGAAATATCTAGTCTTGTTAGAGTCAAACATTGTAATTCTTTTATTAGGTTACAATAAAGTAAAGGTTGATCAAAGGATTCACTATCTTCTGGAAAGAGTTTCGAGTCAGTAGCAAAAGAAGTGGTACTCGGTTTAGACTCTTGCATATTAGCTTTGTGAAAGAGATCCTTAGCATACATAGTTTGACACAGAGGCAAGCCATTGTTATTCCTAGTGACTTCTAGACCCAGAAAGAAGTGAAGAGGCTCTAAGTCTTTTAATGCAAATTGGTTGTTTAACTGAGAGATAAGTGTCTCAATAAGAGTAATGTTATTACCAGTTAGCAAAATATCATCCACATAAACTAATATATACATAATAACTTGATCAGACTCATAGATGAATAGGCTAGTATTAGCCACAAAAGGTAGAAAGCCCTAAGACAGTAAAGTAGCTTTGAGTTTGTCAAACCGGGCTTTCAATGCCTGTTTGAGTCTATACATGGCTTTATTAAGTTTGCAGACAAATTTCTAACTAGAAGTGTTACTAGAAAAACCTTTTGATTGAGGTGTATACATAGTTTCAGACAAATCACCATTTAGAAAGACATTGTTAACATCAATCTACCTAATAACTTAGTTGTAGGTAACAGCCACACTCCTTAATTGTAGTAGATTTAACCACAAGACTAGAGGTTTCAAAATAGTCTAGGCTAGGGGTTTGTTAAAACCCTTTAACAATGAGTCTAATTTTATATCTTTGGACAAACCCGTCAAAATTATGTTTAACTTTGAAAACCCATTTACACCCCACTATATGCATGCTATTAGACTAAGGAACTAGATTCTAAGTATTGTTGGAAACCAAGACATCATATCCAACTTATATGGCTTGTTTCCAATTAAGATTAAGAAGGGCTTTAGCTACTGTATGTGGCTCAGATTTGGATGAGGGATAAGAGGTAGAGGCACGAAAATGCACAAGATAATGCCAAATGACACTAGAAGTTATACATTATCTTGGTCGAGGAAGTTTGCCAATTTTGGCTCTGGTTAACATTAGATGTATATTGCTAGTAGAAAGAGCTATGGTTGGAACAATAATGAATTAAGGTTCAGAAACACGTTGAGTATTATTGAGGGATAATGAGAGACAAGGCAAAAATGTATTAATGATGAGTGAATACATTGAGGCTATATTGTAGAATGAAAAGGTGAAGGAATGTGATTGGTAGTACCTGAATTATTGCTCTCAAGTGTATCTTGATCACCATCATCTAGTGGAATGAGATTATAGACTTCTGGAAAGTTAATTATAGTCAGAGCCAAGGGCATTGGCGAAAATCTAAAGGTAGGTTGATGACCAGGTAAAGTCTATAGAAAAGGATTTTGACCATGATTGGGGGAAATAGGCAAGTTGAAACTTAGTATCATGCTTGAAAGGGAATTTAAACTCATTGAATTTGACATTTTAAGCAATATAGATTTTACCTGTGGCAAACAAACATTTATACCTTTTATAAGAAGTACTATAGCCCACAAATGCCCATTTTTCAATATGAAAGTCAAACTTCTGAGACTTGTATGGTCTTAGATAAGGAAAGACTGTGCATCTAAACACTCTAAGGACAAAATAATTGGGAGACTTATGAAATAAAACCTAAAATGGTGAGATGAAGTTTAATGTAGTAGATGGAATCCTATTGATGAGATGAACAAAGGTGTGAAATGTAAGCCACTAAAAATGTAAAGGCATGCCACAGTGAGCTAAGAGAATTAACCCTATTTTTATAACATGTCTATGTTTTCTTTCAACCCTCTCATTCTATTGATGAGTATGGGGGCATGAGTATCTAGATGTAATGCCATCACTAGCTAGATATAAAGCAAGAGATTTGTACTCTTCTCCCCAGTCAGACTGGACATACTTAATTTAGGTGTTAAACTGTTTCGCCACTAATTTGTAAAACTTTACAAAAACATTTTTAGTCTCAAATTTGAGTTTTAAGGGAAATATCCAGTTAAACCTATTATAATCATCCATAAAATGGATCTAGTATCTATATCCTTTTGATAACACAATAGGAGAAGAGCCCCAAAAATTAGTGTGAATAAATTCAGGGGATTAAGATGCTTTAGAGGTGGAAGGTGGAAAAAGTGTTTTGCTTGAGTTTACCAAACTAGAAAGCATCACAAAATAACTTGGGGATGACATTAATATGGGAAAGATTGATGGTTTTGAGAATAGCTAGCACAACTTTAGAGTTTGGATGACCTAATCTATCATGTCATAGATCATAAGAAGAAAGAGAAACATGTAGACCATTGGAGTCACTATTAGAACGTGCATGGCTAGAATTGTGAACAGATAAAAGTGCAACAGTGGAACATGAAGCATTAACAGGAAAATCAATGCAATAATAAGTAAGAAAATCAGAAATATAATTCAATTCATAACCAATGTTATCAAAAGAGTTAAAGATAAAATTCAAGCCAACAGTTGAAATGTAAGTAGTGGTATAATTATTATCAATAGGATTCAATACAGTAGTTGAAATTAAATCAGTGATACAATTATTAACAACAAAATTTTATTCAACTAGAGACCAGTCTAGACTGTAACATCCCTCCCCATAAGTACTATCCACCGAAAAAGAAATATTACGATTTAATATCCGGAGTGTCTTTTTAAAAAAAAAACAAACAAAAGCTACTTTGAACTTAACTCATTATTGAAAGAATTTGAAAATTATTCTAAGAAGATTAAAAATCTGGAAGTGACCAAAAAATATATATATCTTATATGAAAACTCATTTAAAAGCATCTGAAAACATGGAGTAATCATATACAACTGTACAACCATCTCAAAAAGGTCAAAAGTTAACAAAAACATGCGACTGTATGCATGTAATATACACTAGAGATAACCTGTTCTAGTCAGATCTATCTTCGCTGACCTGACCCTGTCTTGTAGCAACCATGATCACCTGTACCTGTAATCATGAAAAAAATGAAGTGAGAGATAAAAACTCAACCCCATATCATAACCTCCATAAGAAATCGAGGAGATAATCTAGTTCATTTTTTACTATTTGGGTTATACTTTGTCCTATTTGATATTTATTTGATACTTTCTAGAAACTGACTATAGAGATTTGGCATCTTTATAAGCTCGAGCTCTTTTCCTTTCTCTCACTACACCATTTCTAAATTTGAATTGAGTTTTACTACAAGTATGCTCTACTGCGAGTGAACCCTATTGGGGGTCTATGTCCTACTATAGATGTGTCCTACTATGGACGTGCCTACTGCGGGTGGTATAGTGTAAAGTGCCCTTTCATAGTTCATAGCATGCATGCGTGCTATATATCTTACTAATTTTACTTCCATCTAAATCTATTCATAACTCACTAGACCATACTCTTGAGACAACCCTTAAATCTTGAGTCTGAAATTCTTTTTCTTGCTTTTCTTTCTTTTCTTCTTCTTTTCTTTTTTCTTTCCTTTCCTTTCCTTTCCTTTCCTTTCTTTCTTTCTTCCTTTCCTTTTTCTCCTTCTTTTCTTTCTTTCCAAAAACTGTGAAATACTATTCATAAAACTATTCATTTGATAAGGCAGCCTTCTTTTTCATACAATTTAATAGTCTAAACGGTCTCTAATTCATACAAGCTATATATCATTGAAAAGAGATTCAAAAAGCTTTCCAACAAGCTATAATAGCACTCATGATTCATTAGATAAGATAGTCAAAATGTGAGATGAATTCAGTGGTAAAAACTTATATTTCCTGTTTATTTGGGTAAAATAGTCTTTTTGATTCATATAATATTTAATAGTCCAAACGATCTCTAATTCATACAAGCTATATATCATTGGAAAAAGGATTCAAAGAGCTTTCCAACAAGTGATAATAGCATTCATGATTCATCAGATAAGACAGTCAAAACGTGGGATAAAATCAATGGCAAAAAAATGTTTTCACTGTTCATTTGGTAAGACAGTGTTTTTGTTCATGCAATTTTATAGTCCAAACGGTCTCTAATTCATACAAGCTATATATCATTGAAAAGAGGATTCAAAGAGCTTTCTAACAAGCTATAATAGAATTCATGATTCATCAGATAAGTTAGTGGCAAAACTATAAATATTATCTAATTTTTTTCCATGAATAAAATCACACACATAGATACCCTAAATGGAAAAACAACATTTCCCAATTTCAAAATCATCATTTATAACATAGATCCAAAGAACCAAAAACATAAAACATGAAACATATCAAGGATAATACCTCTTACCTTGTTTTAAGCCAAATCTTTACAAGTTGGCTCTCTCCTCTTTGTTTTGCTTCATTTATCACCAAAACCACCTTAAATCAACACCAAAACACACTAACATCTTTATATAACATGTATCCAATATATATAAACATAGGAAAAGGGAAAAAGAAAGAGATCTTTTGGTTACCAAAGCTCCAAAAGTGTTTTCTCTTTTTTCCTTTCTTTACTTTTCTTTCAAACTCTTCAAATCATTCACTTTCCTTCTAAAAATAAAGAAAACAAGCATGAAGGAGGCTGCTTTTCTGGAAGAGGCGGAGAAGATGATGGAAAAAGGGTAAAAGTTGCCTTTTTTTGACTTTTCTCTCTTTATATAATCTTTATCTCATTTTCTTTTTCTCTTCTCTTTTTTTTTTTTATTTTTTTTATATATATATATATATATATATATATATTTATTTATTTAAAATTGAAATTATCTCAAAACATGGTCAAAATACATAAATACCCCTAGAACATACTTGAGGGTATTACATAAATAGTATGTCTTGCTTTCATAAAGTAGATAGGATGTTTGGGCAAAGTTAGCCTATAGAGACCATTCCTAAGTTTTCCCTGCAATAAGATAGCACCACTCAGTTTATCTTTGATAACACACTGATCATTAGAGAATTCTCCTAGCATATTATTGTCTCGAGTGATCTTGGAAATGCTAAATAGATTCCTAGTTATATGAGGAACACACAAGACATTTCTAAGGTGAAAATCTTTGTCATGGATAATACTAGGTAAGGCTAACTGACCAATGTGTGATATGAGTAAATTCTCACCATTTCCAACCTAGACTTTGTCACTTCCTCGATAGGCAAAAATAGTTGCAGGTAAGGAAGGGTCTAAGGTAACATATTCAGTAGCACCTAAATCCATGAACCAAGCATTGTCTTACACAATTACAGTTGTGGTTACTGAAACATTAGAGGTACCAGAGAAGTGTCATTTGCCAAAACCTTTACCTTTGCTTCTAGTAGAACAATGGCAGAAGAGGCTTGATAGGAGTGTGTTGAGTAAGTAGAAGGAGCATTGGGTCTAGGTGTTTGATTATAATAAGTATAGGTAGTAGGTTATGTGGAATACATTATAGGTCTTGATGGAGAAACTTGTTTTACAAACTGGTTATAGGGAAGTTTAGTGTTTAGAAGTTACTGATGATTGAGAGGAAGATTATTGGTATGTGGACTGATCAAAGGGTTTGATAAGATTTACTGAGTAGGCTTTATGAAACTTAAGAGATACTCTAGTGTTCAGGTTTTATTGAGCTCTAGCAATTTGAATTTCTAATTTCTGGAAAAGATACTGAGCATCTTGGAGGGTAAGTTTGTCATATTTAATTCTACCCTAAAGTAAAGACTGGTCACAATAAGATCACATTCAAACTCAAGACTATCAAGGATATGACTTAACAATTCCTTATCAATATACTGTGACCTCTAACTAGAAGAACCTCAACATATTCTTTCATTTTTTCAAAGTATTCACTTATGTTGAGATTATTCTTTTTAGTATTTTGCGTGAGATTTTTGACATGAAGTAATTAGGATTTGGATTCAAGCACAAATTCATTCTCAAGAATGGCCTAAACTTCATGAGCATGCTGACATTTTGAAATGATTCAAAATATACTAGCAGAAATGGAAGACAAAAGCCAGCTGACAAATTATTTGTCAATTTTTTTCCAAACAATATACTTAAGACTAGGTTTTCTAATGACAATTTGTTCTTTAATCGTATTAGTTGTTTGGACTTGGATGAAAAGGGGAGGACAAGTGGAATACCCTAATAGTTGACTCTTTAGATCATGGGCTCTAACATTAAAAAGAACCCATAACCTCTAAAAAGTTTAGGAGTAATAGATTGTAGGTCGGTAGAGAAAGTGAAAAACCCTACAGCAGTGGAGTTAGATTGACACCTTTTAACTACAGAATTGACAGACTTTTCCATTTTGAATTAGAATAGGAATAAACTAGATAGACACAAAAACAAAGAGATAACATCGACACAAACATAATAAAGGATTTGAGGATAGACTCAGAGCACTGACTTAAAACACAATAGAGAATTGCAGAGGAATGTCACAGCAGAACCACCTCTATAAGAGCAATCTACACAACATAACCAACAAAAGTATAGAACACCAATTGAGTTATCACAATAGCAAGTAAGATCCACAACATAAGGCAATCGAAGCATGTTAGATAACAATCACAAATAGCAAAAAATACATAGAGAAAACAAAGATATGGCATTGATACATGACATTGTTACACCTAGGAGAAATGAAGGTAATAGTACCTTTCTCTTTCACATCAGTAGCACCATACTCCTTAGGTTCCATCTTATGCATCAGTGACACTAACAAGACATAGTATAGAATCATAGCAACCACAAACATACTTCTCAGACTTAAGTGTATTAGATCCAACAATATTCCATCACTCCAAAAAAAAAAAAAATACAATTGTATATCAGAACATAACAAACCTAGAATACACCAAAGCTTAAAGAACATCAAAATTATTAGTTCACTCTAGCAAAAAAAAAAAAAAAAAGACACAATACATTCAGACTGATTTAGAAGTAGAATTGTCAAGAAAGTCAACAACAAGCAATTATACAACAAAGCTTAATTGAACAAAACATGTCTAGACATACTGAACTCAAGAACCTTATGAAACAAATAGTCATTCATCAAATCGTAACAGATTGCCAGTAAAGTCATATCCTATCAGTATGAATCAAGATCTTTTACGTTTAACATCATTATATCTGCACATATTGGTTCAAGATAATGCATGAAAGCAACATATATTCACCAAAGATCAATAAATATTCATCAAATCACAACAAATCAAGCAATATAGTAGCATATAAGATTAGATCTAAACATTTTTATCATATTAGAAACAGATTAACAACAAAATAAAATTAAAAAAAAACTAAACACACTCATTAACAACATATTAATGCATAAAGAACATCAAGACTACAAAAAAAGAACATCTAAAAGTCAAAGAGGTTACCAAAATCGCTCTTATAGTAACAGGTTTGGCGAAAATTAGTTTCTACCTTTCGATTCTAGGACAAATGACGCGAGTCTAACACTCTGGTACCATGTGGAAACAATATTTTCTAATGATAATCTGACTTAAGACATTGAGGATGAAACACACCCTAGCTAAAAGCAAGAACACAAGAGGGAGAAGAAAAGAGAAAGCGAAGACTCTAGAATACAAGAGATAAAGCATATTATTATTGAATGAGTGTGAAGAAAAAATTACAAAGCACAGAGATCTCAATCTCTTATGTAGTTGGGTGGAAAATTACAAGGTAGTCCCTCAATTGTTGTCAAACTCTAGTTAAGGACAGTACTATTTTCAAATTACACCTCAGTGCTAGACAGTTCAAAAACTATCATTCACACCCATATACAAACAATGCATAGTTTTATTGAATTCAAAAAGTTAGAAGAAATAGTGTAAAAGCAGATGAGATGATAATATTATTTCTCAATCACTTTCCAACTACTATAATTATTATAGTGGGGATGGGCTTGATCTCATCTGTAATGCAACTTTCTTGATAGAAATTTCTACTAATTGGAAAATTGCTCTTGGTAGAATTTATCAAACAGTAATTAGTGGTAGGAATGGAAGGTTACATCTTCCACTTGTTTGGGCATTCCTTAATGGTGCCTAGTCCAGCAGCATGACTCTTCAAGTTTATTCAATGTGTAGGACATGGCTCCTTATGTAACTTTAATTACACTTTTAGCTCGAACTCACAACAATTCTTAATAAAAATGCATAATTGATGGAAAAACATGATTCAAAATTTGACTTAATCATGCCTGTATATATGTAATTTCTTAACATTTCATACAAATTCTAACTCAATTTCATAACAATCCTTAATAAAAAAAAAGAAATCGTGTAAAAACAATGTCATTTGGATTCACATAAAATTGTTGCAAATTTTGTGATTTTTAGTGAAAAATCGTTAAAGATCTTCATGAAAATTAGATGTATTATTTCATTTGCATAACTATATTTGTGTACTCTTTGGAGTGGTGGCTAAAATCATATATAACCATTAGTGAGGTTGACAAAGAATTCTTGTCTTCAACAAGAGAAATACGTCTCATTCTATGACAATCAAATGGTCATCTATTTTAGTAAAAAATTGTATTTTGTTTCAAAGTCAAACATATTAATATGAAATATCACTAGATATGAGACGCATTGAAATTAAAAGAGTTTCACATTTGGAAGATTCATATTGATGATAATGGATAAAACATGATGAGAAAGCCATTGCCCATGATGAAGCTTCTTGTATGTAGAAAAGTTATTGTGTGGTCAATCCACCTTACTGGGTATTAGGGGGAGACTTGTTAATGGTCTCACCCAAGTAAAGGTCTTTATATATGCGTGTGTGTGTGATTTCCATTCTAATAGTATGAAATGGCAGTGGAGAATGGAGATATGATATGACAATGCATTATGAACAATCACAAATCGGTAATTTCCATTCTAATAGTATGAAATGGGGTTCTTTTTAGTGAAATTTGGGATGGAGCCAGCCGATTCTGGAGTCTAAATGATCATAGTTTGTTGACGGTATTGGAGATTCTGTAACTGACATAAATGGAGGGAACTACGAAGGAATCACAAAGAGGTTGGTTCAAGCAACTTAGAAAGGGACCAGATTTTTGCATTCTCAACCGATTGTATACACTCTTCAATGCCTACAATTCTTTCTTCCTTTGCTGAAGAAAAATTCTTTTAAAATCTTTTCTACTATGTGATAAGATTTGCAAAGCTAGAGGCAGATATTGTTACCAAACTTTTATTTCTAAAGATTTGGCTATCTAAAAGGAACATAAGCAATCAGGACTAATGAATACACTGAGTTCTGTCAAGTCACTTGACAAAATTTCTTTGATTAGTCACCAAAAATCCCCACAAGTGCAGGACCCATTTTTAAAATGGTGAAATCTATTTATATCTCTAACAACAAAATCCCTCTTTACAATGTCACTAATCAGCTTGAAAGCCTCGTGACAGTTGCTACACATTCTCAAGTTCTTCATTATTCTAATGGTAATTCCTTTAGGTATACTTATTAAGCCAAAAGCTAAAGCCAGTCTCTCACTGTGCAGGCTCACTATTTCCTCTTTGGCTTCCTCCTCCACATCAAAAAATACCAACCCTTTATTCCCTCCCACATACCCCCTTGCCTTCATTTTCAGCTCCAGCTCTTTCAGCAAACTCAAAATCTCACTCACTCTTTCACATAATATATCACCAGCATAGAACACATATGTCTTATTCTTTATCTCAACCCAGCTGCAGCCCGGTTCCTTGTAAATTCCTGTATGCTTCATTTCAAAGCGAAGAATATGAACATTTTCCCATTCCTCAGCCAATGCATAAGTGTTTGATAATGTAACATATGCGCCTGCAACTTGTTGATTGGATTCTATTAGTTTCTTACTAGCTTCAACAGCAATATCCACCCTTCCATGAAGCCTACTAGCTGAAAGAAGTGTGCCCCATAAGAGAGCACCTGCTTTAGGATCTACCTGGATAGATTTTGCTAATTGGTAGGCCTCATCAAGACGACCAGTTCTGCCAAGCATATCAACAACACATGTATAATGCTTTGCGTCAGGCATGATTCCATATTTTCTACACATGGAGCTTAAGTGTTCAAGGCCTTCATCCACAAGTCCTGAATGGCTACAAGCATGTAAGACACCAACAAATGTGACATCGTTGGGCTTTATTCTTCTTTGAATCATCTCTTCAAAGAGTTCAAGTGCTAATCTCCCAAGTCCATACTTTGCAGCACCAACAATCATTGAAGTGTAAGCTATCACAGAAGGGTTTGATATTGTCTGAAAAACTTTATTAGAATAAGAAACACATCCACATTTAGCATACATGTCAAGAAGTGCACTAGCGACTACATCATTTGAATCATGGCCACAACGAATTGCCGCCCCATGTGTCACCTTCCCAGAAACTAGTCTACCGAGACTAGCGCAAGCATTGATCAGACTGGCTAACATAAACTGATTTGGACGATCTCTCAACAAATAATTAAACTCTCTAAACATTCTTAATGCTTCATCCCCTTGAGCATTTTGGGCATATGCTACAATCATCGAAGTCCAAGAAACAACATTCCTACAACTCATCCTATCAAAAACCCTCTTAGCTCCATCCACATCATTGCATTTCCCATACATGTCAACAAGTGAAGAACATACCACAAGATTACATTGAAACCCAAAAACTTCAACCTGGGCATGAATTTTTTTACCAGTTTTGAGGTCCGCAAGCATTGAACAAGCATTAATTACTGTCGCAAATGTAAACTCATTAGGCAAAACTAAGCTTCCAAGCAATTCCTTAAACATAAATAGGGAAACTTCGGGTTGACCCATTTTGATATAACCAGACATGACTGAAGTATATGACACAACGTTTGGTTCGAGCATTTCGTCGAGCAGTCGATGCGCATATCGGGTTTCTTGTAGCTTCACATAGCAATTTATGAGATGATTTGCGGTAAAAGTGTCATTTAAAAACCCAGATTTTACAATGTGAGCATGTGTTAAGTATAAAGAAATTAAACGGTTACATTTCTGAAGCTTTTGAATCAAATAAATTTTGGTGTGAAAACAGGACAGTTTAATTTGGCGGGAAAGACAGAGAGGGGGAAAGGTAAAAAGAAGGATTTGGTAAACAGACTTTTTGACTCTCATCATTCGAAAGTAAAGACGGCCCCCCGCTTTGAGCAAAGACTAGGCATCCAGGAGAGAAAACCAGTGCCCCATAATTTGGTCTTCCTAGAGCTTTTTAAATCTTTATTTCATCTAATCTCTTTACTGTAATAAATCAAACCCTTTTGGAGTGCTTGGTTCAATAAAAAAAGATAACTTAATAATTTATTTTTATTATTTTAATTATTAATCATAATATAATAGATAATATAGATAACAATCAGATAGATATTAAAAAATTATCAAGATAATTTTAATTTTATAATAATTATATTTTTATTTATTAATTTTTATAGAGTAAATAATCTCATTTTTAGTTAATATAACAAGTAAAATAAAATATATTTTTGAATAATTATACTTATAACATTTAAGTAAATTAATTTACTAGTATTCTTTTATTATCTTTAACTAAATACAATAATTATTTATACCTACTCATTTTTACCAAATTTTATCAAATATAATAATCATTTATACTCAGTATTCTTCTAAATAATCTATTTTCTTTTAAATAATTTATTTTCAAGGTAATCTTTCAACTTTGATAATAAAATATTATCCAACCAAATACCCATTTAAGTCTTAATAACTTCGACCCATTTACTTATTAAGTAAGGTTAGCTAAGTGGGTCTCAATATCCTATTGAAATAGTGGAACCAACCGAAACAGTTTCCTATCCGAAACCTACTTGACTACTACTGATTCTGATTTCATTTGACCCATATTTTTTATTTTTTTTCTTGTAACTTCAACGTCTTTTTAATACTTAGCATAGTAATCAAATCGTGTATCGTATCATGTATAAAAAATTTAATTTTACATATCATATATTGAGCATCATATACAACTTTTAAGAAATAAAATAATAAAAAAATAATTAATACATCATCATTTTGAAAAATATCACAAGTATATTTGAAAATTTAAAATTTTGCATATATACCTCTACTACATCATCATTTTTTTTTTTAAAAGTGTATCAATCTATAGCAGTAATATGTATCATATCATACAATATGTTTACTGTATCATATTAATTATGATACATCGCATAATATATATTGTTTTTCATCTATATCATATTATATTATAGAATACGTATCGTATATTATAAGATACTAATAACTATACTTTTAAATAATACTATATGTATAAATTTATACATACAAACTGAGTTGATAATATTTGATTAGTTGTTTTTAAATTGAGAAAAAAGTAAATAATTATATCACCCAACTATAAATTATCACTTTAAATTATATAAATAAATTTATCATAATTTTATTCTTCTTGCCCTCATCCATTCAACTTTATTTTTCAGCTGGGTTTTACTATTCAAGCCAAACCAGCTGCCATGGTTAAAAACTCATATTTTTCTTATGCCTAATTACAAACTTAAAGCCCTCAATTACTCATCCATCAAAGGAAAAATGTTTACATTACACGATAAAGTCATTCCCACTTATCATTTAAACAAGAAAAAAAAATTATATTAAAAGGATGGAGCCTCAAAATGTGAGAAAATATCATTGTGTTTGACTCATGGAAAGAACAATAGAATAGAATGTAATAAGAAAAATGATGACAGGGTCGTAAAGGGGCAAATGAAAGAGGTAAAAAGGCATAATCTTGATTTATTTACACATTTTTTCAAAGTTTATGAAGCATGGCAATGAAAGAGAGTATTTTCTTGGGATATGGATATGAAAGCATCAAAAAGAAAAACGAAAGCCAATTTAGAGTAATATTTTACGTACCCACTTTGGATACATAAATATATATACACTTACACATATCATCACATAATTATATATTGTTTTATCATTAATTCAAAATTATATGATAACACATATAAATATATATATATTTATATATCTAAAATGTGTATATATAATTTTATTAAAATATTTAATCATATTAAAACAAATCATTATTAATATTAAAATTAGTTTTATTATAAATGTATGTAACATCATTCTTATTCAAAATCAAGAAGAAAGAAAAAGAATGTGGGAAGACTTACTAAAAGAGAGACTTTAAGATGAAAAGCCGATGCAAGGCGAAAGTGACAAAGGCATCGTATCGGTGATGGAGAACCAATGAAAGATGCTCTTGAGCTTGTTGGCAAAGTTGGCTTTTGCACTGTGGCGGTTGGAATTAGGGATTAAGGTTAAAGGAACTTGAGCTAACACAAGTCAAGGCTAGAGTCTGATTTTTTTTTTCCCTCTTTATTAACTATTTGAACAAATGACATCATTTTATTATAGCTAATTTGAAGAATTGTTTCGGTCCATACCCTCAATTGGTTTTAGATTGAATTTAGAGGGTTAGAGTTGGAAACTACTTGCACAGTTTCGATTCCACAAAAATTATAATTGAAACTTACCGAAGATAATTCAATTCTAGGAACCTATCGACTATTGCGTAATTCTAATTTTAAGCAATAGTCGATGCCTACAAAAGCCCAAATTGTGGGGGTTTTTAAGGACTTGGAACCAGAGGCAAAGTAGCACGGAAACTCATAATAGAGTACGTTCCCATATTTCAAAAATATTTTCGTTTCTGAAACTTCTAAAAGACATTTCAAGTAATTTGGAAATTTTTGAAAAATTTTGAAATGTATTTCTTTTAAAAGAAAAATTATAAAATCGATTAAACACATATCTTTTGTATTTTTAAACTTGAAATGTCTTTAAATCTTATATTGAATTCATCTCCTCCTCGACATATTATATAGATTAGTGTGTAGTATTGCTTTTTTCTTAAATATCTATATATATTTACTCAAGAATAATTTATAATAGATTTTATGACTCTATTTTTTTAATCATTTTTTTATTATTTATTTTTATATTATACAAATTTATATATTTTTATTATAAAAATTTAATATTTATAAAAAACTTTTACATGTTTTATATTTATAAGTTTTTTCATATTTTTTTTATATTTTTTTATAAATATGTTTTTAAATTTCTATTTTCATATTTACATGTTTTTCGTTTTTGTACCCAGAAGAAATTTTCTTTAATAATCAAGAAGAGGATAGACGAGAAAGGTGGACGGAGGCATGATGACATTGAACACTAATTTTGGTCAGCAGAAAAGGGGACATGGTTGGAGAATGGCCCCTACCTACTGGTAGTACTGCTACTCACTATCTCTGCAAAAAGAGATAACGTTCTGTGCTCCAACCATTCTGCTTGACTCCTTTGTTCATCTTCTTTAGTCTTTTACTTAACCCACATATTCCCTTCATCATAATGTCATAAAATACCAACAAATGTACAGACAAACAAATCCTGAAATATGACATAACATGCTCCTCGAATTATGTTTATTTGACAGATCAAGTAGCAGTTTGCAGAAGAAACTGTGATTGAACACGTATTAAAGATGATAAACGAAGGTAATTATTACTTCTTCATATTGATTATGAAGGTAAGACACCTGGTGGGCTTGGAAAGAACTGAAAGTTTGGTCCACTTTCCTGCCGGGAAAAAAATTTTCATGGCAAAGGTAAAGTTAGAAAGTCTTTTAACAGCATGTGAAGTTCAGGTTTCAGTCTCATCAGAACAAAATCTGATAAGATCTTGTAGCTTGTCCTCCACTAATACTTAGCCTTTTACATCCAAAAAAACAATTAAAAGGGAACCAAAAGATTTCCAAAATGCTGACCAAGGGGAATGTATACAGGAAAAAGATGGACCTTAAACACATTTGGACACTAATTCTAACTGGGGTGCATATAAAAAAGGGAAATTAATTAAATTACTCCAAAGATAAGGGGCAAAAAAAATTACCCCTACATGTTACTGTTAAACAAAACTGGCCCAAAATTATGAAGAGATAAAAATGCCTCTCATATCAAAATCGGCCATAACCACGCGCATCATCGTCAAACACACGAAAACAAAAATTTTGAATTCACGTTTTCACGCACTCGACAACTTCGATTTTTTCCAGCAATTTTTGTGACATTTCCGGCCACGAAGATGGACAAAAGGGTTAGTAAAACAACCCTTGTCATCTCTTTATGCATTTCGATTCACAATTTGAGCAATTTGATATGAAATTTGGGTGTTTAGCATTAGGGTTCTTATTTGAAATTTTTGACGAAAATGCTTAATTTTTTGGTGATTTTGATAAATCTTCTTAGAGCTTTTGTGTTAGATTAGGTGTAGAGTTGATTGTTGTTGAAATGGAGTTTGAAAAACGAAGTTTGAGAGGTGAAATGTGGCCACACAAATTCGGCAATCACTACGCGAATAGCGCAGTGACCACACGAATTCGTGTGGTGAGAATTGTTGAAGACAGGGTGGTTTTTTGCACTTTTCAAACTTCGTGGACTACACAATGTCTTGTGGTTGGGGGTGAAAATGTATTTTTTTCATCGTGTGGTAGGGCAGAATATAAATTGAAAAAGTTCGTTGACATGTGAAATTACGGTCAACCCCCCGAATTCGTGTGGTTGATGCGCGAATTTTCCGTGGTTGACGCATGAATTCACGAGGTGGGGGCAAAATGCAGTTTTCCAGAGTTATCCGCCACGCGATTTCGTGTGGTTGGAATTAGGGGGCAGTATACGATTATATATAATTTTAGGGCTTTTTTGATATTTTTCATATGAGAGGCAAATTGAAATTTGTCCATCTTAAGGTTTTTTGATGTATAAAATTCGAATTTGATATCTATTTTTTCGAATAAGGCCTCGATATATAAAATTGAATAATTTATAATATAAAATTGATATAAATTTAATATAATTGTAATTTAATTTTCATACAGTGAGCTAGACAAAAGAGGAAAAGGGACAAAGGCAGGGATGAAATGCGATTTCCTCCCGAAAAACACTTCAAGGCTCAAGTTACTACACGTGGATATAGAGATGTGGGAACCGCAATAAAAAAATTATTAACAGAGAGACAATTACAAATTTTTCGACGTACCTGTTTCGGATACTTCATAGACTTGAAAGATAGTTGATTTAGTGGGGTTCTAATACATTATTTCATCCTTCGAGCGGTAAATAAGGTGACCTGGCCAGAAGAGTTATGGTTTCGAGTTAATGATGTGGATGTTAGATTCAGTCCGTATGAGTTTGCTATTATGACAGGCCTTCGATTCAGTCATATGGTAGATATTGACATCTATATTTCATCGAAGGCCACAGATTGGATCTTCCAGACATATTTTCACAGGTATAAATCAGTTATATATGTTGATCTAAGCCATGTTTTCCAATGGAGACTGTAGGGGGAGGATGATGTCCCCCTTAATGATTGAAGCGCCCAATTTCTTGTCAGTCATGCTTGTGCGTATGATATATCAATTTTATATCGGTCAGCGATATCAGCAATGATCTCCTTTGGTCGATAAACACGATCAACTAATATGAATTTGGTCCTCAAAATTTGTCCTAAAGCTCGGGCACCTGTTTGCTTATGATGAGGTAATATCTTATCTCTACAACATGTGTGACGGCTATCCAAATGATGTAATTCAAAACTATCACTTTCTCCCACCCTAATTGTTCGTGCACGCCATTTACATTCTTCGTTACGACATTTAACCCCCCATCTAAGCGTGTCTGATTTGTTCACCAAAAATTGATATCTCCTACAAAGCGCGTCTTGATATATCGCATCAATGACATGTTGTTTACTTTGAAATAATGTACCAACTTTTGGAAAATCACTATCGGTCAATACTTTTGAGCTTCTGGATATAGATGGTTGATCAGGAAAAGGTGGTAACTAATGAAATGCATCAGTACAAACATTCCCACCAGCAGGATTTGTTTTCGAAAAACTACTTGTACCTCCGAAATCTTTATTAACGTAGGTCTTCTTTTCAACCTTCGATTCCTCAATTGGAATATCATGTATAACCTTTCCATCAAATTCACTCCACTCTGGAAAAGTTTCTTCGTAGCCATTAAGAAATTTTTTCGCACGATACAATGCATCAACATCAATAGTATTTATATGCAAAATCTTCCTCTAAAAATTCGTGTTTCGGATTGATCTCGATATTTTGA
This sequence comes from Mangifera indica, assembly GCF_011075055.1. Classification (NCBI taxonomy): domain Eukaryota; kingdom Viridiplantae; phylum Streptophyta; class Magnoliopsida; order Sapindales; family Anacardiaceae; genus Mangifera; species Mangifera indica. Next base: position 19,203,856 of record NC_058139.1, on the reverse strand, counting down.
ATCTCTTCTACACCAATAGTTTGATTTTCTGGATAATTACTTTGCTCACCACCTTGTAAATCTTCATCTACTTGTTGAGTCTCATAACTATCATCATTAACTGTAGTTATAACAAAAACTGGAACACATTTTTTGAAGAGGTTAGATAGACCGTTAAGAACTTCAACATCTTCATCATTCAAAATTTCTACCGGAATGTTGTTGTCGAGATGCTTTGGTTTCATACGTAACTGAATGTTAAATATTCTTCGATCTATATTACACTTGTCGCTCACTATTTGGATTAATTCTTCGAATGATATGTGTTCTGGAATTTTAATCAATTTCCTATTATCTCCAACATATTTTATAACATTGTCACCCTTTTCTATCCATTTCTCCCTATATCTAATTGAAGCATATCCAGCCATTTAGATTAATCCTACAATAAAATATATAATCAACATAAATAATACGACTGAAAATATTATTTACAGATGTCTATTGCACAATTATACATATTCCATAATTCAATTATATATTGTGACTATTTAAATATTTTAATTAATGTTATACTAATTTATGAAAATATCACTTGACCTTTACATTGTATAATATCATGTTTTCCTAAATATTATCTAACACATCTCTAACACCCTTCATTATAAAATATCATTTTACCTTCTAATATTATCTATTCAAAACTATCATCTAACACCCTTTATTAACAAATATCATGTTGTCCTATACTACTACAATATTTACAACATAGTCTATCTAATTTTTATTATTTTACTTATTACACACAACTATAATTTATTATATAAAATATCACATATAATTGTATTATTAATAAAATAATAACGATTGAAGTAATATCATGTTATCCTATACTACTATAATATTTACAACATAATCTATCTAATTTTTATTATTTTACTTATTACACACAACTATAATTTATTATATAAAATATCACATATAATTACATTATTAATAAAATAATAATGATTGAAGTAATAACAGGGATAAATACCTCGAAACGACGAACTTTTCTTTTCTCGCCCGAAATCCTGAACACGAACTTCTTTTCTCTCTTCAGAAATCTTTCTCAGATATGTTAAAAATGAAGAAAGATATGTGGTTTATATATAAATAGAGAAATGGTAGTTTTGGTATTATTTTGGGGCATTTTTGTTTAAATGCCTTAAATTAAGGGTATTTTTGTTTAAACCCCAAAATTAGGGATAAATTTGTTTATTACCCTTAAAAAAAATAATTTAATTTAGAAGGGTAGTTTTAGTATTTATGGGGATATTTGGGGTATTTTCGTTTAAATACTTTAATATAAAGGTATTTTTCTTAAACCCAAAATTTGGGATAAATTTTATATTACCCCAAAAAAAGGGGTAATTATTTTAATTTCCCTATAAAAAATGACAAAAGCATATATATCAATAGCATATATGATAATGTCCAACACAAGATGCTATAATTGATAGAAGGAAATCTCTCTAACAAAGGTCAATTTTTTGCTGCCATGCCTGAAAATTGGAAAAAATATATATATATTTTAAAGATGAAATATGCTAAGCACTAACCAATCTCTGTTTTAAATTGAAGTAATGTTATATGCACACTTTTGAGTTTATAATTACATATATAGATGATGTGTTATTATATAATTAGATGTTATTTTATCTTAAATTCAAAATCACTCAATCAAAATAATAAAATATCATTTACGTTCTTAAAAATATGTATACATAATTTTATTATTATCACAAAACCAATTGTGTCACTTGTGGTCCAAGTTGATTGTTGCCATGAATCACGATGCATTTACTTGAATCAAATTTATCTTAAATTATGAAGAACAGAGTATGAGGCCCCTACAGGCCTCACATAATGATACTAAGTGTATGGAAATTTAACTTTCTTTTTCTCTATAAATATTGAGTTGAGCAAGAGTGGAGCTCCCAAGTAAAGCTTTGCTTCTTACCTTTGAGTTGATATTTTTTGCTTCAAAATTCTGTTTCAATGGCTCCAGTACCAGTTTTTCCTATAAACGTTGGTCATATTGATGATGTTCAGGAACTGAGAAAGGCCAAACCAACCACAATTCCTGAAAGATTTGTTAGAGACGTAACTGATAGGCCAAAAATGGCCACAGAATTATCAACATCTACTGACATTCCCATTATCAACTTCTCAAAGCTCCTCAAAGGCAACCCAGATGAATTTCATAACGAAATTTTAAACCTCACTGCTGCCTGTGAACAGTGGGGATTCTTTCAGGTAGAATAATATATATTATTTCACTGTTTATGTATAAGTTCTTGTGAAAAAATAGTGATGAAGCTAATCTTTAGTTTCTTTTTGTCAGGTGATTAACCATGGGATTGATCTGAGTTTACTTGAGAGCATAGAGAAGGTGGCCAAAGATTTCTTCATGCTGCCTTTAGAAGAGAAACAAAAGTACCCCATGGCTCCAGGCACAGTTCAAGGATATGGCCAAGCTTTTGTCTTCTCAGAAAGCCAAAAATTAGACTGGTGCAACATGTTTGCTCTAGGGGTTGAACCTCACTACATAAGGAACCCAAAACTGTGGCCTGAAAAGCCAGCAAACTTCAGGTAAATACTATGTTTACACAATTTTGAGTACATAAATAAACATACAGATGATATATTATTATGTAATCAAATGATTTTAAATTAAGTATAAAAACACACTCAATCACATGATAATAATAATCCCATAATGTAACTTGCAGAAATGTCATATTTTGGCTTGCAGAATGTAATTCTTTTGCTTTTCTGCAGTGAAACTCTGGAGAGTTATTCAAAAGAAGTGAGGAAACTTTGCAAGAATCTGTTAAAATACATAGCAATGAGCCTGGGTTTGAAAGGTGATTTGTTTGAGAAAATGTTTGGGGTGGCTGTTCAAGCTGTGAGGATGAACTACTACCCTCCATGTTCAAGACCAGACCTTGTTTTGGGTCTTAGCCCACATTCAGATGGAAGTGCTGTCACAGTGCTGCAACAGGGAAAGGGTAGCTCAGTAGGACTGCAAATTCTCAAGGACAACGCATGGGTTCCTGTTCAGCCTATTGCAAATGCACTTGTTATAAACATTGGTGACACCATAGAAGTAAGAAAGCATAATCTCGTGAAAAACTTTAACCCATTTTTCAGAATGTTAAAATTATGATTCTTGCTAATTCATTACTATCATTCTGATGCAGGTTTTAACAAATGGCAGATACAAAAGTGTGGAGCACAGGGCATTGACACACAAAGAAAAAGACCGACTCTCAATTGTCACATTCTATGCCCCTAGTTATGAAACAGAGCTTGGCCCTATGCCTGAATTGTTGGATGAAAACACCCCATGCAAATATAGAAGATATAATCATGGAGAGTACAGTAAACACTATGTAACCAACAAGCTGGAGGGCAAGAAAACCCTGGACTTCACCAAGATTCAAATTGACAATTCTGCTTGATTATCCAGACTCCACTGGCTCCTCTGTTATTAAGATAAACTTTATGTGCATTTCGTTTTGGGTATTCAATAAGATACTTAAATGATGTGTTATCATGTGATTTAGTTTTATTTTATCTTTAATTTAAAATCACTAAATCACACGATTAAATATCATTTGAGTACTCAATTAGATACTCAAAATTGGGTACTCAAATAATATTTAATCGTGTGATTTAGTGATTTTAAATTAAAGATAAAATTAAATTAAATCATATGATAACACATCATTTAAGTATCTTATTACGAAATAGTTTTATTGTATTATTAATGTTTTAACTTTCCCTATTATAGTGGATAGAATAAAGACCAGAACCCAAGTTGCATGTTACGTATATAGCAAAAAGTCTTTGATGGACAGCACCGTTTATGAGTTCTGTATGATTCATATTTATTTAAGCACATTCATTATGGAAGGTTGTGGGGCTTATATACCAAAAAAATTATTGTCAAATTGTGTAAATTTGGAAGGAGACTTAGATCATTAGCATCTATAACCACTAAGCAAACGAAACAAACAAAGTTCAGAATGTCACTTTTACTCTTATCCATATTCCAGAATCTGAATAGAGAAAGAACCAATCAATGATAAGGAACCACCAAAACACATACTTTATACTACCTTATTCTGTAGAGTAATGGGTGATAGGTATATGAAGTTATGATTTATGTGACATGAGGATTCACCAGCTTGGGGTCCGATTAGAGTTAAAGTTTTATTTACTTAGTGTGATCGGTCGATCCCTAAAGGATGGTATAACTTAAATAAAGGTTATTCATTAAAATAAAGGTTATGATTATAATTTATGTGATTCATAATGTATCAATATTTTTATTAATTATAAATAAATCGAAGAACTTGTAATTAATGTGGTAGTGATACGTTTTTAGTCACATTACTTCAAATATAAAATTAAAATTTGAACTTTGTTTTTGTAACATTATTATATATTTTTAAATGAATCAAATTAACCATCGATGTCTGTTGAGGTGATTTATTATTACTAATTGATGTACATAATTCAAAGACGTGCTACGATAAAGATGTTGAAAATCCATTACTAACCCTTGATGTCCATTGCAGTGTCTAATAATTGCAAATAAATAATTGGATAAGGAATGATTTTCTAATGTATTTTAGCTCGATGCTTGAAAGTCAACATTTATTATTATAATATCAGTGACTTTAAAAAAATACTCTAATAACGTATGTGTTTAAAATAGGGGTGTACATAATTTGATTCAAATTATAAAATCAAACTATAGACCGTATTATATATATATATATATATATATATATATATATATATATATATATATATATATATATATATATATATAAAAACTATGTTTGATAAAATTTTCTAATAAACAGTTAGGTGCACAACTTATTTTTTCATATTTATTTTGTCATTTGTTATACGTGTATATTATATATATATTTTATATTTATTTTACACATGCATATTATGTTTTAGAAAATTATAATTCAGTTAATTTTATTAAATTATATATATAAATGATTTTAAAATATTTAAACTATAGTAGTTGAATCGTGTATCATATCATATATCAAAAGTCTAATTTATTATATCGTGTATCATATTGTATGGTACACCTTTTAAAAATTAAACAAAAAATTACTAATAAAATATTATAATTAAGATATCATCATTTTAAAAATTATCATAAACATCTTTAACATTTTAAAATTTTTTATATACACCCCTAATGCATTATTATTTTCTCTAAAAAAGTATATCAATTTGTATAAATAATAGATATCATATTGTAAAATATGTATTGTACCTTATGATTCGTTTATCGTATCGTATTAATTCAATATAATTTATAATACGTATCAATTTACATCTGTATCGTGTCATATCGTAGGATATGATACATATCATATATCATAGGATACTGATAACTATTGTTCAAACTAAAATTCAAATTGAAACAAACTGTATTTTTTCAATTTGGTTTGAAAGCTAAAATAGTTTGGTTTGATTTGAAAATTTTTCAAACTGTTTTTTTCAGTTTAGTTTGAAAAATCTCTCAAACCAGACCGTGCACACCTCTAGTTTAAAAATTACAAGAAAGTGTCCTAAGAAAAATTCAATGAGGACAAGAGTTATAAAGGGAATAAGTATATTTATTTTACAAGAGCATCCTCGCCTAATCATAAAATTTATTTAATCTTAAGCATTGAATTTTTCTATCATTGCCTGTTCTCTTCCTCTCTATCCCAATAAATTTTTTTATTTAAAGGATGAGAGAGAGTGGTTACAATCCTAACAATTATATTAAAATTTAAATTTAAATAATAATTTCTTAATAAGTGACATTAGCGAATAACATAATGACCGAAAATTGATACCTTAGAAAACTATTAATTTTCATCGTGGACAGATAAAACGAAAAATAAGTTAATTAACAAATTTTATCTTATGGGTGAGGAATTTTTATCTGTTGGTTGAGGTACAAAGTATCATTTATACAAATGATCGTTTCTCAGATAGATACTTCATAGATAAGAAACTACCGTATAACAATATCTTCCATCGATTGTTGAAGCAAGGGAAATCAATAAAGCTTTTCCTAGGTGGTTGAGGAGAAAAGATCCTCATCCAATCATGTATCCATGTTGGTTAAACCCTACATATTATTGGTTTTGATGGAATGCACTAACTAAGCAACTTGTGATTGATGATTCTAAGTTGAGGTGACATATGAATCCAAAGAACAAGTAGAGCACAAACTTCAACTCAAACATTCATCACATCTAATGTCATGTATGTATGTAGAACAAGCATAACATAAATTAATCATTATAAATTTTCTTTCATAATTCAAATATATAATTTTTTACATGACTAAATGACTATTTTCCACCCAAGGTTTGATGAAATAACAAGTTTTTACTCTTTAAATTTCAAAAAGTCAAATTTTTACTTGTCGTCTATTTTTGTTAATGAATCTATTTGGTTTTTTTAAACATTACTATTTTGCTTTTTTATTGAAATTACAAAATTATTATTAACACGTAATAAAAATATCAAATTATTAATATATTTTTATCAGTTAAAAAAATTATCATTTACAATTATAAAAAATATCAAAACTCCAATCAATTTTAAAATATTTTTTCAAACTATTGAAAGGCGTTTAAGATTATAAAAATTCGAAAAACACCCAAAAATTTTTCAATTTCTAAAAACCCCCTAAAATCCTTATTAACACCCCTAATATTTTTAAAAGTCATAATTTTCTCTCCAAACTTTTGAGAAGGGAAATAAAAAAAATGAAGGAAAAGAAGTAAAAAGAATAAGGAGAAAAGGTAAAAATAGAAAAAGGAAGAAAAAAATTAAAAATATAAAAATCCATGCAAATGATTTACCTATTTATTCAATTAACGACGTGTAAGAATTTGGTTTTATAAAACTTAAAAGATATAAAATAGCCTTATTAACTTTTCTCAGTTTAATATCTCGACAAACTTTTGATTTAAGTGTAAACATAATATTAACTATTGTATAAAACAATATTATTAAAAATATCGTATTTCGACGACATTCATTAAGAAAAAACGATATAATTTGTAAATTCTTCGATCCTAAGAGTTTAACAAAATTATATTCGAATTAAAAAGTTTTTATTTTTTAAACATAATTAATGTGTCAAGTTGATAAAATGATTAGCAAAAGAAACGATGATGCAATGAAATTAGTGGGATTAAATTCTAGAAAAGAGAAGAAGCAGATAAGAAGTAAAGCTGAGTGAGTCGAGGAGGAAGATGATGATGCAATGAAGTTAGTGGAGAGAATCCAAACGAAGAAAAATTAAAAAAGAAGAAGAAGAAGAGGGCACTGAAGAGGAAAGTTGAAAATATTTTAAGCAACATGAGGATGATTAACTCCACTCCACTACAATCAATTACCCAACGCATCGGGAAAAGATTCGGTGACGCATTGTTTCCCTGTAAAAGGGTCAAAGAGAAAATTATACTCCTGTTGTTTCGTGAAGATAAATAACACTTGCTGAATTTTCCTTTTTTTTTTTTTTTCTTTGTTTGTTTTCTGTCTAGCACATCAAAATTCCCAATGACAAATGAAGTGATAAGGAAAATAAGGAAAATAATGGTGCAAGATGACAGTTGAAAAAGGATATGGCCACGTACACCACTTCATAAGATTTAGAAGTGATATTATACACTAGGAATGGAAAAGACGTAATATTCCTGTTTTGATAATCTGATTTATTTTATATATATATATTAGATATACAGTTTATTATGATTTTACTTTGACATCTTAATAGTTTATGGGTTAACTAATCAGTTTAATCTTAGTATCCGTAAGTGACATAGAATATATATATATAAACCCAGTATCTCTCATATATTTTTTTGATATGAGATTTATTTAAGAGTATAACATTCATTTCTTTTATAGAATTCAACAAAGTTTTGTCATTGTAACATCCTCAGTTAAACCTCATATTAACAAAGCATGAGAAATATTGAGTTTATACGTGAATCCTATATTGTTGAGAATGCTAAGATAAGTTGTCGAGATATATTTTGAGTTACAGTGCTTAAAAGCAAACAAATGATATTGAAACAAAAATGTTAATCAAGATAAGTATGACTTTTGGATTGCGACATAAAAATGGAGAGTGGAGAGGGGCCAGCAATCTAGGAACCATGTTTAAAGAGAGGAAAAAAAAAAGATGCAACAGCAGAACTGGTTTAAGCTAAGCTTGAGTCAAACATATGCCATGAATTTGGCAACCCACTAATAGAGAACCAAGAGCTCACGCAAGCTGTTCCCAACTTGCCATTATCATCAGTAATTGTGGGTACATAGCCTACTCCTTTCCTTCTGTCTTTCAAACTCTTCTTTAGGTTCATTTAATAATAATATAAAATTAACCTGATCTGCGAAAAGTGGAGCAGCATTTTGTAAGAGTGAAGGAGGGAGCCAATAAGGCTAAAGAGAACCGTTGATTTTGGTTCATTCACTTCCATTTTGAAGCACATTCATCGAATCAATGAAATTCCCACTTCTTCAAGCCTCATGCTTAAAAAAATGTGTAAAGGTAGAAACACTTGAACCTGACAAAGTGACAAGAGCAATTATCAAAATGTCGTAGGTTGGAAAAATAATTGAAAAAGGGCCTTCGAAAATTTGCAGCCTTAATGATAATGCAGGCAGAACAGAATGCAAAACAATTGATGACGGCTACTCCTTTTGTACTGGAAAATAAATGTTTAATATTGGGAAAGTTGCCGTGTAACATTGGTAACAAAATAAAATATAATTTTCAGGTTCCATATCTTGCTGAAACCTACTTCCATTTTTCAAATGCTTTCCAACGTCACACAAGCTTTATGTATTTATTTATTTTTTAAAGAAAGTTGGAATCCACGTTTCATAAGCGTAGAAGAGACTGAAACCTAGATTTTATCCCTTAAGTTCTAATGCTCCTTTAAAGTTTTATTTCACAAGTGTGGCAGGTCACACAACCTTCTTTGATGCATATTCCTTGTTCCCATCAAGAGGGTTTGAATAAAACGAACTGAATGGTAGAATAGATCGAATTATTTGAAATTTATGGTTTAATTTATTTGGGTTCGAAACGGATTAATTTAAGTACAAAAATGTTTATAGTTTAGATTGTTATTAAAGTGGTTTGTACTTTTAAATCAAATCAAACTATAAAATATACATATACATATATTGTTTTTTTTTTTTCCACTAATGGAGCATATTGTATATATTTAGTCATAAATTATATTTTATTAAAAATATGTACGCTCTTCAACATTCATATTTCCTAATCTATTTATCTGTAAGGGGTTTTTTAAATTTATGAAAACATAAAAATATAAAATATTTTTAAAAAAATATTTAAAATAATTATATAGTATAATACAATATAATCAACTAAATACAATATAATCTATTTATGTGTAAGGGGCTTGTTAATTAGTATGTCTATGCATAACCCAACCCCTAGGCACAATGAATTGTGTCAAAACCAACCTTTTATGACTCTATCATATCTAGTTGAATCCAAGTTCAAATTTTAGAAATATTCAACTTACCGCATTCGTAAATCTAAAAAATTTTGATACAAATCAATAAAACAAAAAGATTAATAAAAAATGAATACAAAAATTATATTGTTTTAAATCAAGATTTAAAGTTGTCCCGTCACATATTGACGTACGCTTCACCTTACTTACAATTACCAATATATTTAATTATGTAGACAATAATATTTATCTGTAATTCTTAATATGTCAAGCTTAAAATATTATTAACACCAAAAATAATTAAAATTCTAAAAACTTTATAAATAGATTTATAAAAACAATATTTAAAACGTGATTAAAAACATCTTGCACTAACAATATTAAATTTTATTTTTATAAACCCAAACCATGAATCAAACTAAACTAGAATGTAATTTTTCACTTTAATTTAAAACACAAAATAGTTTTATTTAATTTGAAATTTTGTCAACCATTTCTTCTAGGCTCTAAATACCAATGTTCCTCGTTCCTAGTTTGGTCATTGCATTTCTTCCTAGGAATTAAAAGCGTTTCTCGCATTGGAAGAAAGACATTCACCTCATACTTCTTTACCTTACAATCAAAATGCAATTTTCATTACACATCTCGCATTGGAAGAAACCAACGATGTAAAATCACAAACAACAACCTCATGAAATGGACTTTTGCATACCTGCGTGATTCCTTTGCTCAACTTAACAATTTCTCCACCACCGGTTTACAATCTATAGTTGTTCTCCACGACTGGCTCCACCGATATAATTTACAAGCATCAAAGCTCTCCCTCCAAGGTAATCACCAACCATGGCACTCGTTATGGCAGTGGCTGTTTTATATGCCCTATTTCCAGAGGCAATAAGTCATCACTTCATGTTGAACCCAGGCCAGATTATGCCAAATACCTGAACAAATTGGGGTTAGCTTTGTCCCTCTCCAGATAGTCCCGAGTGATGAGGTCTTCAATCCTCTTTTTAATTGCTTTGAAATCAGGCTACAAAAATTTACATTTCAATTAACAGAGCTATAAACGAGGAAAGATAAGGCAGTACATTATAACACGAAAGGAATTGCTGTATATAAACCTTGAACATGCGGCCCAACTGCTCTACACACTCCAGCACCAACTGTTGGTGCCCTAAAACCTTCCGACTCTTCATGATTCGAACAATTGATGCATCAATTGCATACCGTCTGTCCTTATCAACATCTTCAGTCACTTTCTTCTTCTCATCCACAGGAGGAAGAGGAATCTGCATATTGAACACGGTTAAAAATCATCCAAGAGAAAAATTAGTAATTAGAAATATGAGACAAGAAAACATTTCCAGAACCTTGATCCTCCTCATTTTATCAGTAAACTTGAAGTTGAACTCAAAGTGATCTGTGGGAGAGATGCTTTTCGTGGGTGGCTCTTTGTTGAGAATCTTATACTTAGCACATGACAAGGAATGAAGCAGTCTAATAACATCATCATCAGACAAGTTCAACTGAGTCATGATCTCTGAATAACTCAGCCTATCGGAGGAATTGAATAGTAGCAAGGCAGAAGCCTGCAGACCAAAAAACCCTCAGTTAGTAATTAAGAAACCCATCTCAGAACCCACACTCTCCAAACAAAAAGGTATTATAAAGGATACTTGAAAAAAAATGGCATGAGCTTTCTACCTGATAGGTTGTGACAATCAGCTCAGTGGTTCTCGTTTCAAATTTCCCAATGAGATTACAAGTACCCAATGAATATATCCAAGTAAGTTTTCTGTGCTTGGTTTTTGTCTGATAGAATTCTCTAAATATTTCAACACACTTCACCTAAAGCAACACAGTTTAAACAGAATAATATTAGAAAAAGTTAAACAAAATAAGCATTTATGAGCCCAACATATGTAACATATCATTTCTTGTCTATACGAGAGATTTATGAACCTACCATCTCTGCTGGAAGGTTAAGATCAAATGACTTGTAACTTGGCCAGAAGCCAGTAGTTAAAACCGTAACTGTCAAATCAATCCCCGGGTTTGCATTTGGGTTGCTGTTTAGATATTCCTCGAAATTGTTCTGATTTTCCTTTGCCAATGTCAGGTCCGTAACCTAGAAAAAATTAAATAAATATATGTGAACAAAGAATAGAGAATCACTCCCTCCCTCTCAGTGTTTTCAATACTATCTGCATTTAACATTGAAACTTCTGATTCACCAAGGATAGTAAAGCGTACTGACCATCCCCTCCATCTTGGAGGTGAACTGACCACCACACTGCTGCTTCAGCTTTGTCAAAATACTTCTCTCATGGTCATCATTAGCACTCTTGTCAAAAAGAAGCCGCCGAGCAAGCTTTTTCCTGCCAGAAGCCATGCAATGTAAAGATTATATTTCTAAAATGACTTCATCCAACAAAAATAGAGTGATTTACTATCCAATAGTGATGGCTTATACCTGTAAAATTCAGCAAATAAATCCTTGTCGCTAATATATGCAAGCAGCTTCACTACCTGTGATAGATGACAGATTCACTTACAAAGTTAAACATCATGTCTGCAGAAGCCATATCAACACTACTCAATGATGTAACAAACCTTCTCGAGTGTTTCTTCAATTGCTTCATCACTAAGTTTCTCACTCCCACCCTTCTTAAGAATATTATCACAAAAAGTGGCTAGGAGTTCTGCACTTGAGCTTCCAGCAACACCCTTATTGCAGAAAACCTCAAAAGCCTCCTTAAGCGACTGCAGGAAAACACAAAACAATCAGATTATACAGGAGTCATTGAATGTTATCTTAAAATGCTGAACCTATTATCTATTTCAGACCTTGTGGAAGAGAGTGTGGTTCTGGAAACAATCATTTACATATGCTAGGTACTTGTCATGTAGCTCAATCACTTTCCTAACAAAAACCTGAAAACCACAAGAAATCAGTTCCTACACACACACACAGTCCTCGTGCTCAATAGAAGTGAAGAGGGAAAAAAAATACCTGTTCTTGCAAACCAACCATGTCCCTTTTTTCAGCCTATTAAAAAAAAAAAAAAACCATTGGCATGAAAATCCATGGATGTCTGCTAACAATTATGCCTTAAATAAGAACTTTTAATATAGAAATGACAGGTAGAACAACAAAACACCATTAAACAGAAGCCAAGCATACTGCAGTAGCAGCTTAAAAGATATGCTGGCTATAATAGAAATACAACTCCTTAAGCTCAGTTCCAACACCCTGTAAGCTATAAAAGTAATACAACTGAAAGTTTGACAATAAAGATAATTCTAAATACATAAAAACTTTATTTCAAACATATTATTCCTTCATTTGTATACTAGAGCATATACCATCTTGCCACTATCACACCTTCCAAAATCCAAAACCACATAAGAGATCTTATTTTCCAGTTTAGCTTGAGATAAAGAAATGAACTGTCGATCATGTCATTCAGCAACTTTAACTTCTCACAATAGTGAAGAGAACCACTAAATGACCTATGCTTCACTCAGTACAATTATTGACCATGATGTGTCTTGAAACCATTTTACACCATTTCTATTTTCCATCCAAAGGAGAATCTCCACCATATGCATGCAATAACTTGACTTTTCTAATTTAACTATAAAAATGATACTTGTAAGAAGTTTATCAGGTAAGGACTCTAAACAAAATGACAGAAAGGACTAAGTAACTACCATTAACACAATGTTACAAGTTAAAAAGCCATCTCAACCTGTGCAGGCCAATAGATTTAAATTGAACACAAGAGTTAAAACTATCTAAGACCCCATCATGCAAAAGATTCAACTCCAAATTTTACTTAGGCAACTGACCAAATATCACCTTCCCCAACCCTGCTCTGTAGCAATTGCCATAACTGCCACAAACACAGAGGGTTGGGCCAGGCAAGACGAGAAAAGGAGTAAGTACATGGTGAGTGAAGACCTGTTACTTGTGCATACAAGTAACAGTAATTGTCCCATCATCTAAAAGCTACTTTTGACGAAGTAAAACATGGCAGGTCTGAAATGTGACAGACCCTGCAAAGCAACTGATATTTGTAAAAGCTAAGAGCGATTTCACATAAAAAGAGCTTTAACTTTAGGTTTTCAGTCTCTAACATGGAGTAGGTGTATAACCTACATATAGTCAGAAACAAAACCCCACACCAAATACACACTAAAAGCAAATAGCCTCTATGTTGTCAGAAGGCACTGAACTTAATGATTTTCATCAAACTCCGACAGTCTTGCTCGGGTAAAATCAGAAAAGGAACATGTACAAATAGTACTACATGCACAAAACCCACAGCCCTAGAAAACATAAAGTTTGAAAGAAAGCACCAAGGCAAAAAGATTAATGCCAAAAAATCTAAACTGGAAACACCAATAATTAGGAAAAGAAATAAAATTCCTAGAAGGTGATCCCAAAAACAAAATTTTTAAATCTTCAGTCAACAGCTAATATGCTCTGCAAACTGCCATCTGGATAAGAATACCAACAATTGTAAATGTATGGCTTTACAGGAGTCTTCATGCGTAAGGAAATAAACAACGAACAAACATATACAGACCTTCTTGTTGCTTGCTGCATCTTCAGCCTGTTTAACCAAAGCTGTACCTTCGGCAGTAACATGCTGCACAGAGAGACAGAGAAAGAAGAAAATGAATGTACAAAATACAGAAGGAATAAAAAAACTACACTTGATTTTCCCTTAATTCAATAAAAATTTAAATAAGTACTTGCTTAAATATGTTGGAAACTGGGTCTAATCCTCGAGGTATTTTAGAAAACAGCCGGAACGTTCTTGACAAATCCTTCACCTAAAACATCACCCAGAAAGAGTTAAAAAAACAGCAGTTACTGCTTAAATTACAAACAATCTACAACATGTATTCAAAATATATGATAATTCAATTAATACCTTGTCATCTCTAAGCAGTGCATGGCATCCTGAGTGCTCTTTTTCAAGCAGTTGGTTAGCAAATACAGTCAACAATTCATGTTGAACTTTCTGTGAAGGAGAAAATAGACTTGTAAAAAGAACAATATCGATGAAAAATAAATCTTTGAATAGGGGCTTCATAAAATGGAAGAACTGCAAATACATGGTGAAATTTGAGTACTATGTATCTTGGAAACCTAGACAACCTTCCTCCATTTGACTGACTGATCTAAAAATGATCGATATTAAATAAAACACAATGGCAAACCTCCAGTAACTTTGGCTCACTACTAGAATGCAAGTAATGAGCAACCCTATCTTTCTCCCGTTTCAGACACTCCTCAGCCTGGAAGTACCAACAGACATATTAGAATCATTTAGAATTGTACAAAAATGAAACTTTGATCTAACAAGAGCATTTAAAGCATACTTTCAACATATAATCTGGGCAAGAATCTTCTAATATCCAGCTTGAAGCCTTCCGAGAATAATATCCAGATGTATCAATAAGCATGGCTGCTTCAAAGTCATTTTCATAGGAATCCATTTGCCCCATCCCAATTTCAACAAATATATCTAAAACATTTTTCAATAAAGCTCGATCAATCTGCTCACCCTCTCGTTCTTGATCAATCTGACTTAAAATAGTTCTGTTAATACACCTTAGCCAAACAATTAAAATGCATGGTGCAAACTTTGGCAAGAAACAACACATACCAAAGATATTACAGCATCTCTTACTTTTCCATTCAACTCCAGGTAGACCTGAAATTAAAACAATGTACGCATAACATAATTTGACATTGTAATACGTAGTGTTGACATCATGTGGAAGAAGGAAACTAAAACTATATGTTAAATTAAAAAAAAAAAAAGTTTAAGCAGATATAGATTTCAAGAGGAAAGGAAGAAAACAATCCAGCAAATACCAAAAGGAAATGCAATAGCACCATGCTCACTCATGGCATACCAGATCACGGAAACAGGAAAGCCCAACTTCATTAAGGGGTGGCAGTGACCTCCGAGCTATAAAGTAACGATCAAGATAATGGAAGAATCGAGAAAGCCACCTGACCATAACCTTATGGTTTTCCCACCGTTTTACAAGCTCTCTTAACATAAACTCATCATGCTTCTCTCTTATAGAAGGCAATACCTGAAATACAAATGCAGAAGTGTATGAGAACAATATTTAGAAACTATAGTGTAAAATGTTAACAACGAAATTAATGAATGAAAGAAAATATCTATTGTCAATTCCAACAATAACACTATTCAGCCGCATATGTACTGAGGGAAAGCATATTGTTGATGTCTTCGCAATTTGTTGACATAGATAACCCTTCAATCCAAAACCCAAAAATAACAAATCCCCATGTACACATCTTAGCTCACACCCTAAATAAATATCTTTTTCATAAATTCAATGTACATCAATTTAATACATATACACATAAAAGGGAATGTTGGACGATGAAGTTAATCTAATTAGGACAAGTTTATGAATCAATTCTGAAATATTGCAAACTTAAGCATGAATACCAAGAGCAGTATTGTTGGTTATGTTAAGCAATTTAGTAATAAGAAATATGGAACCTCAATTCTTAAATTGCAAACCATCGAGACAAATATAAATTCAAAGAAAATTATATTTGATAGATAAATATAAAAATACATCTACAACAAAATTACTACCGTGGAGGTAATGTATTCTTCAAACGACTCTCGGTACTTGTCATACAGCTGTTGGGAGTAGTCATGAGGAGGCTTTTGTGTACACATGTTATAGATGGTTCTATATGTGCAGTTAAGAAAAGCAGCAATAATAGTTATACAATTTTGTTCACTCCACTCAAAAGTACAAGTCCAATCAACAAATATCGATAAACAAAATCCCATAGAAATGGATACGTATAAAGCATCATATAGTCCTCAGAACTGAACTGCGGCTCGAGCAGCCCTTCCAGAATGTTCTTTAACTTTGTAATTCCCTTCTGCATAAACTCCCATCCTTGTTCTAGGTCAATTGTCTTCCGTTCATTCATCGCCATATTCCCAAACACTAATTCTCAATTCCGAGAAAACCCAGAATCTGCAAAATTGAAACAATCAACCCTCATACCAGCTCAAAATCATAATGGAAATTACTCTCAGTACACACCAAAACCTAATCACAACTCAATCAAGAAAAGAAAAAACCAAAATAAACCCTAAACTATAGCAACTCAAAACCATAGTACCAAGAACTCAATTAGATTCTAGTGAGAAATCAACACAAATTCACGTCATTCCCGTCACAGAAACCCTAACTACGTCTCATATATATAGACAAAAGCTAACACACACCTAATTCGAGAGTTCTCATAAATTGTCCATTCCTAGCTCTGAAACCAACAATCAAAGAACCCTAAAAATGTCTTTTGAAGCTAAAATAAACAAAGAAGGCTTAATCATCACTTCAAATTACGACACTTGTAGTAGCTACCGCAAGTGCTTAAGCTAATTTGCATTATATCCTCGGAAACCAAACAAAAAAGCCTAAGATTGAACTCCTCCGAGACAAAACCTAGTCGAATCGAAGCTCAATTGAAATTCACCGCTCCAAAATTAGGGAAAGATTCGAAAAGAAGAAACACAAACAAAAAACAGATCACAAGAAAAAACAAACAAGAAAAACAGATTAAAAAAACAAAGGCGAACTGGTTTATAACCAAAAAGACGATATAAATCGAAAAGGTAAAGACCTGAATTGAAACGAAATCGGAGCAAGAGTGAGTGGTAGACTGGCCGAAGCCAGGTTTTCTCTCGAGTAGACAGAGTGAACAAATGTGGGGCTCCTTTCGGTTTCGGATCCTCTTTTATTACATTTTTTAATTTTAATAATATATTTAAATTAATTAAAGTATATAAATTATGGGAAATTAATAAATACCTTAAATTAAGGGGTCTACTTAAAATTGTCCAAAACAATTAGGGTTAAGTAAAAATACCCTTTTTGTGAAATGCCCAAACTGCCTCTATATATAAACTAATATTTTTTCTTATTTTCCATGTTATTTTCCCACGGGTAAAAGAGATTTTCGTTGATTTTCATGTTTTTTGACCACCGAAAATGACAAAGAAGGTTAGTACATCTTCTCTACTCTTATTTAAATCAATTTATTATTCCGTCTGAACGAATCCATAGTAATTGATATTGAGTAAAAATAAGAGTGAAAGTGATTGTCTGAGTATTATGAGAAGTGTGTATAATAAAAGTGAGTGAGAGAGTTTATATAGATGTGGTGAATGGTAATTTTAGTATTTTTAAAAAAATTTATAGCATTTTTGCTTAAAAATAAGAAAAATGGACATTTTTACTTAATGAATGAGTAAAATGGGTATTTAATATAATTTTTCATAAATTATTATTTGTTTGTTCGCTCTTCCTATAAATTTTTGCTAATTACGTCATTATATCAAAAAGAGTAACTCATCTATCCTCGATAATCTATATTCAGGTTTTATATAATTTGATTTTCAAATTGTAGATTACAAAAGTTAATTCACAAATAAATAATTAACGAAGCCAAGGAACCATACATCTAACACTAACATAAAATTATTTTTAAGATTCAATAGCTATTATGATATAAATGTTTAAGCGTTTAAATGTATTATCTTTTTATATAAACACTTATTTTAATAGCAAAATTTTTAATTACCCTATATTAAAATTCTTTTTTTGGAATTTAAAGCCCAAGACTCTTATGAAATATTTGAACCATTAATTGACTTTTGAAACATGGACAGGAAGAGCTGAAGTTGGGATTTATGAATTAATAACCCAAAAATCACTTATCATCAATTGATCTAATTTGAATATATAATTGGGTAAATATTGAATCAAGACAATTCTAAATAAAATTTGAAATATTTGAAACGAGAGATTTTTGGGAATTTAATGTTAAATCACTTTCAACCTAACGAAGCTTAAACCCTAAATAATATGAAAATAGGGGTATTTAAAACTAGTTAATCGAAGTAATTTCACAATATTTTAAATTGAATTAAATTTTTTGTTAAGAGAAAATCATATACTAGTTAACTAAATCAAATTTTTAATTAATTGATTTTGAACCAAATTCTAAAGAATCATCCTACTTTTATCTTTTTTTTTTTAAATAGGTTCAATATTTCGTTAATTTCTTATTTAATTTTTTAAAATCAATTCGACTCGATTAATCAATTTAAAAAATAGATAAATCAATAATCGAATAAAAAAATTAGGTTTTTTATATTTTTAAACTGATATTTGAATTAATTTTTTAAATAATTTATTTTTCTGATTGGGATTTTAGTTCAAAATATATTTGACTGGATTGTCAGAAAACTTGAAACACCCCTAAAAATATACTGTTCAAAATGTTGCTATATTTCCCACGCACTATGCTCTTTTTCAAGTACGAGTCTATTTCTTATAATGTGGTGAGGAATTTTCTATCTAAGTAATGGTTGCTACGTATAGGAAGGTCTACTCAATTTGGATTATGGATCATTTTTTATTGGCCTAAAAAGTATTTCCCATCGAAGTTTTACCTAATCTCAAAAGTATATTCAAGACAGTTGAAAAACTCAAATCTCATTAATAAGCTAACTTCTATTAAAATTTTTTGTTAGAAAAAAAGGTAAAATCTTCGTTTTACACTAAACTCTAAACCTCTAAAAATTTATATCATCTATCCCCCTTAGTTTAGAAAACTAACAATTTTTCTCTATAATTAAACTTTAAAAAGTTGCATTTCCCCCAAGGTTTCGACTTTTCAGGCAATCTCTCCCTCTTTGGCAATTGACAGTATCTGGTTGTCTCTCTCCTTTCTTCCGATCTCATCTTTGGTAAAGAAAACGAAACTTCATCTAAACAAAGACAAATCGTCTTCGTCCAAATGAATCAATGAAGACGATTCTTGTCTTTGTTGATTCCAAATGAATCAATGAAGACAAGAAAACGTCTTCGTTGAGCGATGATGAGGTCAAATCTTCAAGCGACAATAAGACTAAAGTGATGATGAGACTGAATCTTCAAGCGATTTCTAGAATCGACAATGAGACAAAGATGAAGATGATTTCTCATCTTAGTCGATTAATCTAGATTCAACAAAGATGAGTTCATTCAGACAAAGTTTTGATTTCTTCAACAAGGATAAGACCAGAAGAAGGGAGAGGGACAATTAGAGGTTGTCGATTGTTAGAGAGGGAGAGGTCGCCCGAAAAGTTGAAACATTAGGGGGGAAATATAGTTTTTCAAAATTTAATCTTGGGGAAAAATTGTTAGTTTTCTGAACTAAAGGGGGAAATTATATAAATTTTTAGAGTTTAACGTAAAATGACGATTTTATCTTTACTTCTAACAGAAAATTTTAACAAAAGTTAGTGCATATGTGGGAATTTAGGTTTATCAAATGTCGCAGGTGTGTTTTTGAGATTGGGGTAAAACTTGGATGGGAAATTGTCTTTTGGCCTTTTTTGTTTTGCTAAATATTGTGAATCATATATTACATGCTTTATAAATAGATTTTTTTTTAATAAAACTATGTGTACCTATTTTGAATATATCTAATCATGTGCTGACACACAAAATTGTGAATCCATAATATTGGTTTTTTAAATGTAAAATAAATATAATTAAAGGCATAACAAAAATAAGTAAATAAAATCCTAATTACTTAATTTAAATTAGGATTTATGTTTTCACTTTTAAGTAATGAAATGTGTAATTACTTTTGTATGTCTAATTGGGATTATAAAATAATCTATCATCATATAATTTAGTGTTGTTTTATCATTAATTTAAAATTACTTAATCACATATTGATACAATATTTTATAGTCAAAAGACTTATTTCTACCCAAGGTATAGTGAAATCTCAAAGTTTTACCCTCCAATTTCCAAAACTCAAACACTCATCCATAAATAAATTTTTGTTAAAAATCTCAGTTAGAGTTAGAAGTAAAACTGTCATTTAACAAAAAAATTAAAAAGCTAAACTTTTACAAAAAATTTCCCCCTCAATTTGAAAATCTCACACTTTTCCCCTCAATTTTTCCTTCAAAGTTTGAAAAGTGACTATTTTCACCTAGATTTTTTCTTCTCTGGCAACTCACTTTTTTCAACCGTCGGTCGACCTTCCCTCTTTCTTCTCCCTCGGTTGCCTTTCCTTGCTTTGATTTTTCCTTCGTCTGAGATGGAGATGACGGTCTCCATCTATGATTGTCATCTTTGTCTCAAACAAATGCAAAATCAAAGCAAGGAGAGGCAACCGGCAGAGGGAGAAGAAGGAGGGAAGGTCGGCTTATGGGTGGGAATAAATCGGTCGTTAGAAAGGAGGGAATGCACATAGTTTTCATATATTAAAGGTTGGAAAGCACAATTGTATCAAATTGAGCAAAGATTATTTCTCTCTAGCTTCATTATACATTCTTCTGTCGGATCAAAACTTGAACTTAATCATTTTTCTTTCTTTGTTATACAAAGTGAGTACACGTTGTTTTATAAAGAAGTATGATGCTTCAAATTTTTAAGGTTGACTGATCATTTTCCTTTCTTTCTAGTTTTGAAAAGACTTATAGGACGCTTGATCCCTAAGAAAGCGTGAGAAAGTGAAAGAAATTGAGAACCAAACTAGGCAATTCATCATTTGCAAAGCTTTTCAATTTGGCAGCAGGGTCTATATTGACTAATGGAAAACATTGATGGAATCAATAGTTATATGTTAATGTTAGATTATTTACGTGAACATACAAAAGAGTACAAAATATTGAATTAAATTAGTTTAGGGTTACAAGAGTACCACAAGTGTCATATTTTTTGAGTTCATAAAAACTCCTAAAATTTATCTAAATTGATGTAATTTGTTTTCCTCTCCTAAAAGGTTAAATCCTCTCTTGTTATAATTTACATAAAAATATATAATAAATTATTGGACTTTCCCATAAAAAATTCAATAAACTTTAAAACCCATAACAAATTTATTGAATTTATTTTTATTAATTATTTAAACTCATTTATAAACTATTATTAAATTATTAAATTATATATTTTATTAAAAATTATATTATAATTAATTTATAAACAAAGAGAGCATAGTGGTACACATTTTCTTTGTCTTAGGAATCTAATGAAGACTCAATGTTCACATAGATCCAAATTTTGCTTTTGATTTTTGTATTTGTTAACTAGACATTACCAATTATTTCAAAACAAAATTATAGTAAAGTCCAATCAAAAGGGATTAATTTATTTTTTTCTCTGGAATCTTATCATGATAGGAACTTTGATAATTTTTTAAAAGAAGATAATTTATGATTTCGATCATTATAATATTTGTCTGACGGTACCTTTGTGTTGGTATTTTTTCAGTAGAGCAAGCTTAAGTTGTGTCAAACTTTTCAAGTGTCGTTTTATTTCTGTTAATATATACATTTAATTAAAAAAAAAAATCAAAAGGGATTGATTGGTTAAAAGATAACCCTTAACCAAACAACTTCTAAAAACGACGTGCTGAAATCAAGGCCGTAACATGCAGTGGAGGACCCTGTCTGGAACAGTAAAAGGTAAGGATATAAGGCCAAACCCAGAAAATTAACAGCCCAAAGTTGTTAGAAAAGTTGTGTCAACAGTTGATGGCTTTAGAGGGATTAGGATTGCATATATAAATATCTTTGTAGTGGCACTGCCCTTTTTCAAATAGGGAAAAAGGATTGGAATTTTTGTATGGCTATTCTAGTTTTAATAGAGTATTTCTAATGTTTTATCCAAGGTTTCAAGAACCAAAGCAAAGCATGAATCGTTTTGAGTATTGCTTTTAATTGAATTGATTAAATCGATCGGATAGTTTTAACTTGTCGGTCCAACTTGAATTTTAGGTTTTTGTAAAAACTTAAAATAATTACATCTGATTATATATTCTTTACACACTAAATTTTAATCTATGTATAATTTTCAATTAAAACTCTATGAAACACTTGTTAAAATACTATTACAAATTAATTATACAATATAACTATTACAACACAAATCAAAACAAAAATCAAACTTACTATATTAAACAAAGGCCAAAGGACTATTTCCCACCCAAGGTATGTTGTATTTGCAAGTTTCCCCCGTTTAACTTTGATAATCTCAAATATCCATTTATGCGCAGTTAAAATTAACAGTAGTAAGGGTAAAATCGTTATTTTATCTATAATATTAAAAATAAACTAAAATATAATCTCTTTTTGCCTCTTGAACTTTAAAAACTAAATGTTTCCCCTAGCATAAGTTTTAAAAAATGACAGTTTCCCCTTAAAGTTTCGTTTCCAGATCTCCGACGTCATCTCCGGTGCTATTGCTAGTGACCTCTCTCTCCCAAAGCTTACTCTTCCTCCGACAGTCTCTCTCCTCCCATTTGAAAGTCTGATCTATGTTGAAAAAGTCGTGAAAGACGAAGAGTTTTGTTGGGGAAGACGAAATCAATTAAAACCCTATAAAACACCTGTTAAAATACTATTACAAATTAATTATATAATATAACTATTACAACACAAATCAAAACAAAAATCAAACTTATTACATTAAACAAAACACAAGAACAGATTGAACAAAACACAAATTATGGGTTGGGAATACTATAGTATATTATATAATAGATTATAAAATTTAAATTTTATACTGTCAACTTAAATTGAAAATGCCAAAATAATATATGATACAATAATATTGTAATATATTATAAATAATATATTATATAATAATATTGCTTGGGAAGTTGGGAAAACCATCCTTCCCCCAAGATTTTTGACTCTACAATATTAAAAAATGAGAGTCAACATAATGAGTTTGAAGAGAAACTTGACCATAGCAGTGGAGTTGATGAAGAAGCACCGATATCTACAGTAAACTTTGGGCAGAAAGAGCAGAATTTGAAGATACAATCTTGGGCTGAACGACACAAACATCGAGAACAGTTGTATATCGTCAAATTCTGTAAGTTTTTTGGTTGGCTGGGTGCGTTTGGTTTAGGCCGAAGATGCACAGTCGAATGAATTAGGTTTTACAATTTTTTTTTAAAAAATTTATTATATATGATTCATTGAACCTGATTAGTTTAGAACTATCTTAAACCGAGAACCAATGTTAAACTGCTGTTCCAACTATGGTCCGATTCTCACAACCATGGTTGGTCGATGAAATATAGTTAATAACATAATTTTAAAAACTGAACCAGATCGATAAATTTGACTGGTTGAACTACCAACTATTAACTAAATCAATTAGCTCATATGTAAAATCAGGTTTAACTTGATGTATATAAAAAATTGATCTTTATTTAAAATTTATTATGAAAAACTTGAACATAAATATTATTTATCAAATTAAGTTTATTTTAATATTAAATAAGTCAAATTATATATTTAATAATAAATTATATAAAAATATTTTATATATTATTTTTAAACAGTTAATCGATCTGATCATTAATCAACTAATTTGATCATTAGTTAGATCAAATCATCCCCTTTACATAGTTTATATTTAGTCCACTTCTATAAATATTGCTTAATAAAACTGAAATGCCACACTTAGGTAAACGGTATGTGATTGATTTTGAGATCTTTTAATAAAATTAAGATTTTGAGATAAAATCAAGCCAACAAAACAAGTTGAAATGTACAGGGATATAACATTTTTACATGGTGCTGCTATAAATACAGTTTACATCCATGACTTTATCCGGTCATCCCAAATCCACTATGAATAGTAGGCAGAGGTGTTAATGGGTTGGGTTAGGCTGGGCTGGGCCAGCTGTGGCTCAACCTATCGGGCTAATGGGTCGGATCGGGTCTAAAGTCTAAACAATAATAGATTTCGGGTTGGGCTGACCCATTTATATATAAAGGCCCAAGCTTCAACCCATATAATAATGTGTCTTAATTGAACTGGGTCGGGTTTTAAATGGGTCGGCCCGACCCATGTAATCAATATTTAAAAAAAATTATTTAAAATTTTTAAACACAAATTATTTTTCAATTATTAAAATCAAAGACAATAACTTCAAATATTTTATTTATAATCTCTCACTTATAGCGGAGAAATATTGTGAGTACATGATAAAAAATATTATAAATTTTAATATAGTATAAATAAATTAATTTACATATTTTATAAATTATAAAACATAAACAAATATAGATAATATTCAAATAGAATGAATTCATTTGAAACTTGATTTATTTGTAATATTTTGTAATGATAAAATTAAAATTAAAATAAAATTATAAACACAAAGAATTATTATTTGTGAATTTAGATAAAAAAAGTTGATAAGAGAAAATAAAATTGAAAATATAATAAAATAATTGAGATTGAGAGATTTGTAAATGAAAGTGAAAATAAAGAAAAATTGAATGGGTTTATATTGACAAAAAAATTAATTAATTAAAATATTTAAAAAAAATAAGAAGGCCAAGGCTTTTGCCACAAGACAGAGGGAAGCAAAGCTTCTACCGCAGAAGCCTTGTGCCACAAGGTAAAAGGAAGCACACAAGATAGAAGCAAAAAAAAGAATATTTTTATTTTTAAACAATATCAGACCAACCCATGAGAGAAGCTTTGTGCCACAAGGCAGAAAGAAGCACACAAGATAGAAGCAAGAAAAAAGAATATTTTTATTTTTAATGTTTTGTGTCGAGCCTCCATTCGATCCGACCTAATTGACGTGTCTAATCGAAGGAAAGTCCATTACATACAGAATTTAAGTATTAATGAACTCTCTTACTGTTTGACTAATTAATTTCTTACAAACACTTACTATAGTCTATTTTCTCATAAAAAACACACACACCAAGCTCCACTTGGTTTCCAAGTTTTTCATGTTCATGTTGTTGATCTAATGGGTTTGAAGGTCTAATCCATATTATTAAATAATAATAATTTAATTTTATATTAGTGTCCTTACTATAAAGAGATATAAATATGTCTCTTTTGAATTTTTGGATATAACAGACAGAAGGCAAAGATTACACATCAAAATTTTGTTTTTTTGTGCTTATGCAAAACAAAGAAAGAAAAGGTTAAATTTTTACTTAGTGTTTGGTTCATCACTAGCAATTATCAAGATCATTGGGGCTTCATTTCAAGAATTATTTAAATAGTTATTTTTTTTATATTGATCTATACTCATAAAATATTTAAAATTCTGAACAGAAAAATAATTTTGATATTTCTTGATTATTGATTTCAAATTCATATTTAATTTGAAAATAATTATACATGTTTTTTATTGATAGTGAATTTAATTTTAAATTTGACTCGTAGTTTTATATCTTTACACGAGGGTTTCCACGTAAATCTTATATTCTTGTTTGTGGTTGTTTTGGCTTATTTCACACAAGCAATTGATTTTACATGTTTGGTCCAGAATGTACACATGTATTACAATAAAATTTTTTACACCCAATTATGAATATTTAGTTAAATACTCAAATAATGTGTTATTATATATTAATAAGATAATTTTGAATTAAAAATAAAGTAATATTCAATCACATTATGACACATTATCTGATTACCAAATTAGAAATTCAAAATTCGGTACGTATAATATTACACATTATATTAAAGATACAAACACCCTCCAACAATATATTTTACAATTTATTTATATACAAGAAGTTTTTGTCTAAAAGTTCTTCACCAAGTTTCACACTCCCCATCTTTCTTAAAGAATATTATCACAAAGGAGTTCTGCACTGGGGCTTCCAGCAACAGCCTTGTTGCAGAAACACTTCAAAAGCCTCAAGCAACTGCAGGAAAAACACAAAACAGTCAGATCATACAGGAGTCATTGAATGTCATTCTAAATGTTGAACCTATTCTCTATTTCAGACCTTGCGGAAGAGAGTGTGGTTCTGGAAACAATCATTTACACATGCTAGGTACTTGTCACGTATCTCAATCACTTTCCTAACAAAAACCTGAAAACCACAACAAATCAGTTCCTACCCACACACGCAGTTCTAGTACTCAATAGAAGTGAAAGAGGAAATAAAAGGTCCCTTTTTCAGGCTATAAAAAAAAAAAACCATTGGCATGAAAATCCATGGATGTCTGCTACAATTATGCCTTAAATAAGAACTTTTAATATAGAAATGACATGGAGAACAACAATACACCAGTAAACAGAAGCCAAGCACACTGCAGCAGCAGCTTAAAAGATATGCCGGCTAAAATAGCAATACAACTCCTTATGCTCAGTTCCAACACCCTATAAGCTATAAAAATAATTAGACCGGAAGTTTGACAATAAAGATAATTCTAAATACATAAAAACTTTATTTTAAACATATTATTCCATCATTTGTATACTAGAGCATATACCATCTTGCCACTATCACACCTTCCAAAATCCAAAACCACATGAGAGATCTTACTTTCCAGTATAGCTTGAGATAAAGAAATAAATTTTCAATCATGTCATTCAGCAACTTTAACTTCTCACAATAGTAAAGAGAACGACTAAATGACCTATGCTTTACTCAGCACAATTATTGAATATGATGCGTCTTGAACCCATTTTACACCATTTCTATTGTCCATCCAAAGGAGAATCTCCACCATTTGTATGCAATAACTTGACTTTCCTAATTTACTATAAAAATGATACTTGTAAGAAGTTTATTAGGTAAAGACTTTAAATAAAATCACAGAAAGGACCAAGTAACTACCATGAACACAATGTTACAAGTTAAAAAGTCGTCTCAACCTGTGCAGGCCAATAGCTTTAAATTGAACACAAGAGTTACAACTATCTAACACCCCATCATGCAAAAGATTCAACTCCAAATTTTATGTAGGCAAATGACCAAATATCACCTGCCCCAACCCTGCTCCGTAGCAATTGCCATACCCGCCACAAACACAGAGGGGTTTGGACCAGGCAAGGCAAGAGAAAAGGAGTAAGGACAGGGTGGGTGAGTGAAGACCTGTTGCTTGTGCATACATGTAGCAGTAATTGTCCCATCATCAAAAAGCTACTTTTGACGCGGTAAAACATGGCAGGTCTGAAATGTGACAGACCCTGCAAAGCAACTGATATTTGTAAAAGCTAAAAGCGATTTCACATATAAAGAGCTTTAATTGTAGGTTTTCAGTCTCTATGTGGAGTAGGTGTATATCCTACATATAGTCAGAAACGAAATCCCACACCAGATACACTATAAGCAAATAGTCTCTATGTTGTCAGAAGGCACTAAACTCAATGATTTTCATCAGACTCCAACAGTCTTGCTCAAGTAAACTCAGAAAAGGAACATGTACAAATAGTACTACATGCACAAGACCCAACGCCCTAGAAAACATAAAGTTTGAAAGAAAGCACCAAGGCAAAACGATTAATGCCAAAAAATCTAAACTGGAAACACCAATTATTAGGAAAGGAAATAAAATTCCTAGAAGGTGATCCCAAAAACAAAATTTTTAAATCTTCAGTCAATAGCTAAAATGCTCTGCAAACTGCCATCTGGATAAGAATACCAACAATTTGTAAATGTATGGCTTTACAGGAGTCTCCATGTGTAAGCAAATAAACAACGAACAAACACATACATACCTTCCTGCTGCTTGCTGCATCTTCAGCCTGTTTAACCAAACCTGTACCTTTAGCAGTAACATGCTGCACAGAGAGACAGTGAAAGAAGAAAATGAATGTGCAAAATACAGAAGGAATTAAAAAACTACACTTGATTTTCCTTTAATTCAATAAAAATATAAATAAGTACCCGCTTAAATATGTTGGAAACTGGGTCTAATCCTCGACGTATTTTAGAAGGGAGCCTGAACATTCTTGACAAATCCTCCACCTAAAAAAACACATAGAAAGAGTTAAAAAACCGCAGTTACTGCTTAAATTACAAACAATCTACAACATGTATTCAAAATATATGATAATTCAATTAATACCGTGTCATCTCTAAGCAGTGCATGGCATCCTGAGTGCTCTTTTTCAAGCAGTTGGTTAGAAAATACAGTCAACAATTCATGTTGAACTTTCTGCGAAGGAGAAAATAGACTTGTAGAAAGAAAAATATTGATGAAAAATAAAACTTTGAATAGGGGCTTCATAAAATGGAAGAACTGCAAATACATGGTGAAATTCGAGTATTATGTATCTTGAACCCAGACAACTTTCCTCCATTTGACTAACTGCTCTAAAAATGATCGATATTAAATAAAACACAATGGCAAACCTCCAGTAACTTTGGCTCACTACTAGAATGCAGGTAATGAGCAACCCTATCTTTCTCCCGTTTCAGACACTCCTCAGCCTGGAAGTACCAACAGACATATTAGAATCATTTAGAATTGTACAAAAAATGAAACTTCGATCTAACAAAAGCATTTAAAGCATACTTTCAACATATAATATGGGTAAGAATCTTCTAATATCCAGCTTGAAGCCTTCCGAGAATAATATCCAGATGTATCAATGAGCATGGCTACTTCAAAGTCATTTTCATAGGAATCCATTTGCCCCATCCCAATTTCAACAAATATATCTAAAACATTCTTCAATAAAGCTCGATCAATCTGCTCACCCTCTCGTTCTTGATTGATCTGATTTATAATAGCTTTGTTAATAGACCTTAGCCAAACAATTAAAATGCATGGTGCAAACTTTGGCAAGAAACAACACATACCAAAGATATTACAGCATCTCTTACTTTTCCATTCAACTCCAAGTAGACCTGAAATTAAAACAATGTACACATAACATAATTTGACATTGTAATAAGTAGCATTGACATCATATGGAAGAAGGAAACTAAAACTATATGTTAAATTTAAAAAAAAAAAAGGTTTAAGCAGATATAGATTTCAAGAAGAAAGGAAGAAAACAATCCAGCAACTACCAAAAGGAAATGCAATAGCACCATGCTCACTCATGGCATACCAGATCATGGAAACAGGAAAGCCCAGCTTCATTAAGGGGCTGCAGTGACCTCTGAGGTATAAAGTAACGATCAAGATAATGGAAGAATCGAGAAAGCCACCTGACCATAACCTTATGGTTTTCCCACCGTTTTACAAGCTCTCTTAACATAAACTCATCATGCTTCTCTCTTATAGAAGGCAATACCTGAAATACAAACGAAGAAGTGTATGAGAACAATATTTAGAAACTATAACGTAAAAATGTTAACAAAGAAATTAATGAATGAAAGAAAATATCTATTGTCAATTCCAACAATAACACTATTCAGCCGCATATGTAGTGAGGAAAAGCTTATTGTTGATGTCTTCGCAATTTGTTGACATGGATATAACCCTTCAATCCAAAACCCAAAAATAACAAATCCCCATGTACACATCTTAGCTCACACCGTGAATAAATATCTTTTTCATAAATTCAATGTACATCAATTTAATCCATATACACATAAAAGGGGATGTTGGATGATGAAGTTAATCTAATTAGGACATGTTATGAATCAATTCCGAAATATTGAAAACTTAAGCATGAATACCAAGAGCAGTATCGCTGGTTATGTTAAGCAATTTAGCCATAAGAAATATGGCACCTCAATTCTTAAATTGCAAACTGTGGTGACAAATATAAATTCAAAGAAAATTATATTTGATTGATAAATATAAAAATACATATGCAACAAAATTACTACCGTGGAGGTAATGTACTCTTCAAATGACTCACGGTACTTGTCATACAGCTGTTGGGAGTATCCATGAGGAGGCTTTTGTGTGCACATGTTATAGATGGTTCTAGATGTGCAGTTAAGAAAAGCAGCAATAATAGTTATACAATTTTGTTCACTCTGCTCAAAAGCATAAGTCTAATCAACAGATATCGATAAACAAAATCCCATAGAAATGGATACGTATAAAGCATCATGTACTCCTCAGAACTGAACTGCGGCTCAGGCAGCCCTTCCAGAATGTTCTTCAACTTTGTAATTCCCTTCTGCATAAACTCCCATCCTTGTTCTAAGTCAATCTTCTGTTCATTCATCGCCATATTGCCAAACACTAATTCTCAAATCCCAGAAAACCCAGAATCTGCAAAACTGAAACAATCAACCCTCATACCAGCTCAAAATCATAATGAAAATTACTCTCAGTACACACCAAAACCTAATCACAACTCAATCAAGAAAAGAAAAAACCAAAATAAACCCTAAACTATAGCTACTCAAAAACACAGTACCAACAACTCAATTAGATTCTAGTGAGAAATCAACACAAATTCACGTCATTCCCATCACAGAAACCCTAACTATATCTCATATATATAGACAAAAGTTAACATGCACCTAACTCGAGAGTTCTCATAAATTGTCCATTCCTAGCTCTGAAACCAACAATCAAAGAACCCTAAAAATGTCTTTTGAAGCTAAAATAAACAAAAAAGGCTTAATCATCACTTCAAATTACGACAATTATAGTGGCTACCACAAGTGCTTAAGCTAATTTGCATTATATCCTCGGAAACCAAACAAAAAAGCCTAAGATTGAACTCCTCCGAGACAAAACCTAGTCGAATCGAAGCTCGATTGAAATTCGCCGCCTCAAAATCAGGGAAAGATTCGAAAAGAAGAAACAAAAACAAAAAACAGATCAAAAGTAAAAACAAACAACAAAAACAGATTAAAAAAAAACTAAAGCGAATTAATGAATAACGAAAATGACGAATAAATCGAAGAAGTAAAGACCTGAATTGAAGCGAAATCGGAGCAAGAGAGAAGTGGTGGACTGTCGGACGCCAAGTTTGCTCTCAAGTAGACAGAAATAGAGAAATGTGCGGCTCTTTCGGGTTTCGGATCCTCTTTTATTACATTTTATAAATTTTAATAAAAGGAATATAATTAAATTAAAGTATATAAATTATTATTATTATTTGTTTGTTTCGCTTCTTCTATATTTTGATGATAAATTTCCAGAATTTAACTTTTTAGCATAGCTTTCTAAGAAATATAAATTTCTAACTACCAAAAATTTAATCATTTTGATTATTGAATAATAGTTTAGTGCAAGCAAAATTAGATTCGAATTGAGTTTATTCAAATGTAAGCTCAAATGAGATCTAAACGAGTTTAGCTTAAACAAACTCAAGTTTAAAAATTCAATATTTTTAAACTCAAACTTGAATTTCAGTTTTACAGTTATTCGACTTGTTCAACTCGCAGCCCTAAAAATTCAATACGAAACAACATCATTTTGACTAATATGCATTAAAATGATATCATTTTAGTAATGTGACGATTTCAAAGCTCAATTCAAGTTGAATTTGTCCTTGACTCTTTTGAAATGAGACGAGTTTGAATTCTTTTTAAAACAAGCTTGAACTCTTTTAAAACAAGTCCAAACTCGGTTTTATATAAATGAAATTGAGTTAAACTTAAATCAAATCCAACTCTAACCCTAAAGGCAAGTTCAGTGAACAGATTTACATTTTTAAATTGACGTGAAATTCATTTATTTATTTATATTTCTTAAAAACAAGAATTTATTTATATCTTAAATCTTTATAAACTTTTAAATTTTTATTTCTTATATATTAAAGGGAAGTTGAAATTTTTACCATTATTTGGGTTCGTTTATACAGATTTATCACATTTTTTAAATATTATATAAATTATCCTTGTCTTCAAGCTAGGGTTGACAAGGTCTCCAAGTTAGGGTTAGCGAGGTCTTTAAGCCTGGGCGATGTCACCAAGGCTTAGAGACCTCGTTAACCTGTTTTTGTCTAATTTCCATTCTCAAACCCTAAACCAAATCAGAATCAACAAATCAAATCTAATATTCATTTTTAAACCCTAAATCTAACAAAATAATGCAACCATCATCAACAATCTATAAATCATGTTATCAACTAGAAAAATAACTCACATATCCTCAACAATTCATGTTTATGTTTTGTGTGATTTGATTTTCAAACCGTCGGTGGTAAAAGTTAGTTCACGGATAAACAGTTAGTAAAGTCAGGGAGTCATGCATTCAATAGTAATGTAAGGGTATTTTTGAGATTTAATAGCTATTGTGGTATAAATGTTTAAGTGTCTAAATATATTGTATTTTTATAAAAATGCTCATATTTTATGGTAAAAATTTTAATATCCCTATATTAAAATCCTTTTTCGGAATTTATGAATTAATAACCCCAAAATCTCTTATCATCAATTGATCTAATTTAAATATATAATTGGTTAAATATTGAATGAAGACAACTCCAAATAATATTTGAAATGAGAGATTTTTGGGAATTTAATGTTAAATAACTTTCAGCCAAATGAGGCCTAAACCCTAAATAATGTGAAAAATAGGGATGTTTAAAACTAGTTGACTAAAGTAATTTCACAATATTTTAAATCGAATTAAATTTTTTGTTTAGAGAAAATTATAAGTTGAAATTGAACTAATTTAAATATTAATTGATTTCAAACCGAAAATACTAGTTAACTAAATCGAATTTTTGATTAACTGATTTTGAATCAAATTCTAAAGAAGCATTCTAATTTATCTTTTAAAAAAAATAGGTTCCATATTTTGTTAATTTCTTATTTAATTTTTTAAATCGATTCAATTCGATTAATTAGTTTAAAAAACAGATAAATTGATAATCAAACAAAAAAATTAGGTTTTTTATATTTTAAACCAATATTTGAATTGATTTTTTAAATAATTTATTTTTTAATTTAGATTTTAGTTGAAAATATATTTAACTCGATTGTGAGGTAACTTGAAACACCCCTAATAAATACACTGTTTAAAATGTTGCTATATTTTCCATTATATTTTCCATGCACTATGTTCTCTTTTACTTCTTTTAATGTGGTGAGGACTTTTCTATCTTAGTAATGGTTGCTACTTATAGGAATGTACACTCAATTTGGATTATGGATCATTTTTTGTTGGCCAAAGGAGAATTTCCCACCCAAGTTTTAACTAATCTCAAAGCACATTCGAGAAAGTTAAAAAACTCAAATACCCACTCATGAGTAATTTATGTTAAAATTTTTTATTGGAGATAAAGGAAAAATTGTCATTTTACACTAAACTCTAAAACTCTAAAAATCTATATCATTTGCTTCCTTTAGTTTAGAAAACTAACCAATTTCCCCTATGATTAAACTTTAAAAAATTGTATTTTTCCTCTAAAGTTTCAACTTTTCAGGCGACCTCTCCCTCTCTGGTAACCGATAGCCTCTGGTCGTCTCTCTCCCTTCTTTCGGTCTCATCCTCGCTAGAGAAAATGAAACTTCATCTAGACAAAGACAAATAATCTTTATCCAAATGAATTGATGAAGACAAGAAATCATCTTTGTTAAGCAATGATGAGGTTAAATCTTCAAGCAACAATGAGACTGAAGTGACAATGAGACTAAATCGATGACGAGACCGGATCTTCAAGCGATTTCTAGAATCGACAATGAGATGAAAGTGAAGATGATTTCTCGTCTTTGTCGATTCATTTAGAATCAACGAAGATCAGTTCATCTAGACGAAGTTTTAATTTCTTCAGCAAGGATGAGATCGAAAGAAGAGAGAAAGACAGTCAGAGGTTGTTGATTGTCACAGAGGGAAAGGTCACCTAAAAAGTTGAAACCCTTAGGGGAGAATGTAGCTTTTCAAAGTTTAATCTTTTGGGAAAATTGTTAGTTTTTTAAACTCAAAGGGGAAATTATATAAATTTTTAGGGTTTAGTATAAAATGACAATTTTATCTTTGCCTCTAACAAAAAATTTTAATAAAAGTTAGTGCATATATGGATATTTAGGTTTTTCAACTGTCCTATGTGTGTTTTTAAGATTGAGATAAAACTTGAATGGGAAATTGTCCTTTGGCTTTTTTATTTTGCTAAATATTGTGGATCATATGTTACATGTTTTATAAATAGATTTTTTTTTCAATAAAACTATGTGTACCCATTGGGTATATATTTAATTAGGTGATTTTAAATTAAAGATAAAATAATATTTAATCACATGATAAAACACATAATTATATATACATGATATTGTTTTTTTTTAAATGTAAAATAAATATAATTAAAGGCATAACAAAAATAAGTAAATAAAATCCTAATTACTTCATTTAAATTAGGATTTATGTTTTCACTTTAAGCAATCAAATGTGTAACTACATTTGTATGTCTAACTGGGATTATAAGATAATATATTATCGTATGATTGAATGTTATTTTATTATTAATTCAAAATTGTTTAATCACATAATAATATAATATTTAATGGCCAAAAAACTTGTTTCCACCCAAGGTATAGTAAAATATTAAAGTTTTACCTTCTAACTTTCAAAAATTCAAACACCCACCCATAAAAATTTTTTTGTTACAAATCTCAATTAGGGTTAGGGGTAAAATTGTCATTTAACAAAAATTTTAAAAACTAAACTTTTAGCACATTTCCCCCTTCAATTTGAAAATCTCACAATTTTTTCCTCAAATTTTCCTTCAAAGTTTGAACAGTGGTTATTTCCTCTAGATTTTTTCTCTTTCAGTGACTCACTCTTCTTGGTTGTCGACTGGCCTTCCCTTTTTCTTCTCCCTCAGCCGATCGCCTCTCTTTGCTTTGATTTTGCCTTCGTTTGAGATGGAGACTACAGTCTCGATCTCTGACAAAGGTTGGAAGAAGGAGGTGATAGGCAAAAAAAGAAGGAGGGAAGGTCGATTGACAGACGAGAAGAACTCGGTCGTTGGACAAAAAGAGAGAAAACCCTTGGGAAAAATTACCACTTTTCAAACTTTAAAGGAAAAATTGGAGGGAAAAAGTGATAAAAATTTAGTTTTAAATTTTTTTTTTATTAAATAACAGTTCTACCTTTAACCCTAATTAAGATTTTTTTAAAAAAATTATTTATAAATAGATGTTTGAATTTTTAAAAGTTTGAGGATAAAACTTTGGGGATTTCATTATATTTTCGGTGGAAACAAGTCTTTCGATTATATTTAATTACCCAATTAAATATTCAAAAGTAAATACATATAATTTTCGTATGTAAGTTTAGAAAGCATAATTGTATCAAATTGAGCAAAGATTATTTCTCCCTAGCTTTGTTATACAAAAACACTTTTTTTTCCATCGGATCAAAACTTGAACTTAATCATTTTCCTTTCTTTGTTATACAAAGTGAGTACACGTCGTTTTATAAACAATTATGATGCTTCATGTTTTCAAAGTTCTTTTCTAGTTTTAAAAGGACTTGATGCTTGATCCCTAAGAAAGCGTGAGAAAGTGAAAGAAATTGAGAGTCAAACTAGGCAATTTATCATTTGCCGAGCTTTTCAATTTGGCAGCAAGGTCCATATTGACTGATGGAAGGCATTGATGGAGTCAATAGTTATATGTTAATGTAAGATAATTTATGTGGACATATAAAAGAGTATAAAATATTGAATTAAATTAGTTTAGGGTTATAAAAATATCACAAGCGTCATAATTTTCAAATCTGTAAAACTCTTGAAATTTATCTATGTTGACATGATTTGTTTCCCCCTTTTAAAAGGCTAAAGTCTCTTTTATTATAGTTTACATAACAAGTATATAATAAATTATTGAACTTTCTCATAAAAAATTCAATAAATCGTAAATCTGTAATAAATTTATTAAATTTATTTTTATTAATAATTTAAAATCATTTAATTATATGTTTTATTAAAATTATATTAAAATTAATTTATAAACAAAGAGAGTATCGTGCTACACATTTTCTTTGTCCTAGGAATCTAATGAAGGCTCAATGTTCACATAGATGCGTCCAAATTTTGCTTTTGATTTTCCTATTTGTTAGCTTGACATTGCCAAATCATTTCAAAACAAAATAATAGTTTTGATTAATTTAGTTTGTATAAAAGGAGATGATTTAAGTTTTTGATCTTTTACAGATTTTGTTTGACAGTAGTTTTGTGTTAATCTTCTTTTGGGTAAATCAAACTTAAGATTGTATCGAATCCTTTCAAGTGTCATTTTGTTTCTGTTAATACGTACATTTAATTACAAAATAAATAAATCAAAAGGGATTAATTGGTTAAAAGATAAGGCTAAACCAAACATTTTTAAAAGACAACGTGCTGAAATCAAGGCCGCAACATGCAGTGAAGGACCCTGCGTGCAAGAGTAAAAGGGAAGGAAGGAAATAAGGCTAAACCTAGAAAGTTAGAAAAGTGGTGACATTAGTTGATGGTTTCAGAGGGATTAGAATTGCATGTATAAATCTTTGTAGTGGTACTGTCGTTTTTCAAATAGGGAAAAAGGAGATTTTTGTTTAAATCTCCTCATACCAACTCTAGTTTTAATAGAATGTTTCTAATGTTCTATCCAAGGTTTCAAGAATCAAAGCAAAGCATGAATCATTTTGAGTATTGGTTTTGATCAAACTAATCGGATCAACCAGACAGTTTTGATTAATCGATCCAACCGAAATTTCTGTTTTGTGTAAAAATCTAAAAAAATTACGTCTGATTAAATATTTTTTACATACTAAATTTTAATCTATGCATAATTTTTAATTAAAACTCTACAAAATTACATCCTCCTTACATTGTTGATATCTAATTCAATTCTAAAAATATTGTTTAATAAAACTAAAATGCCACACTTAGGTGAATGATATGTGATTGATTTTGAGATTTTTTAGTAAAATTGAGATCTTATTAAAACATAACTACAGATTAATTACAAGCATAACTACAGATTGATAAACACATTTAACTGAAACATCTCATCAAAATAATGAATTAGTTAGATATGTATTTGTAAGGAAGAGCTGACTAATGGGGGGGATGTAACAACTTGATTATGCAGTCCGACAGGCCTTATGAGAAGGAAAGGGTGGAAGCCGCAGGAGGTAGGGTCATCAACTGGAATGGTAGCAGCGTTTTAGGAGTTCTTGCTACTTCAAGGTCAATAGGTATATGTCAACACTGCCACTTCTAATTATTTATATATTTTCATACTTGTTGAATTTTACATTGAATTTTTTGATTCATTAGTTTCCTACAACAGCAAAGATTGGTATTTCTTCTGCTTGAAGTTTATTGCATGTAGCAGATGTTAGATGATATTACCGTTTAGATGTGGATTCAAATTGAGTCAAGTCTAATGTTGATCGATGTAAACTTATAATACCCAGTTTAAGTTTAAGTTTGAATTCCTTTGAATTGATGTATAGTATTGTCAAAATAAACAATGTTCTCTTAATGAGATGTACAATATTGTTAAAAAGACAAACAAGATAGTTTAGTTTTAATTCACCTATGTTTCTATCTATATTTCCCATTAGATGACAGATGAGCTCAAAACATGCTCTAATTAACCGTTTCTAACCTTATTGATCTTTTTTCAGCCGCATCAAATGTATAGAAGTACCAAATATAGAAGAGTTAAATTGCGAGAAAACACGTTTCTAAGTTTTGAGCTCTACAACATATTTTTCTAAATGATTCATATGGTGCATAATACAGAAGATCAATATTTGAAGTCGGTATGTGATCTTTGAGCTTGAGGTCACTGTAAATGAGCGAAATGAGTTAGATGACTTCCTAATAATAGCATCTGACAGATTATGGAATGTTGTGTCGAACGAATTTGCCTATGAAGTTCTTAATGGTCAATTGACGGTGAGGTTTTCAGATGATTGTAGTGAAACTTCTGCTGCCGAGACACCGACATTACGGATTGAGCTGGCTATGGCTCGAGGCAGCAAAGACAATATCAGTGTCATAGTAGTTGTGCTCAAAAGCTCGAGCAATATTTCTTGCTATGTTCTTTCTTCTTTCCTTCAAGCTTATGCTGTCAACAGGGTCGCTGGATAGTTGTAGAGATAATTTTATCTTTATATTATTTTGTTCTTAGTAAAATCCTATAAAGATATGTGCTAATTAAGAATCATCATCCATTTGGTAAAAAAAATCTTGTTTTGATGCTTCATTTTTAGTTCAATCATACTGACTCTGTTATCATGACTCTCAGTTTTGCACACTCAACATGAAAATAATTCTGAAGATGAAATGATCCCATGACAGAATTTGAATCAACTTAGAAGTCAGCTGGCAATACTTTCAGTGTAACACTCACAAGGAAATATCACTGACAAACCATATTCATATTAGAAACGTAGAAGGTTGAAAATTGCTCGCAATTCGCAACACCCATAAGGAAATACATCCAAAGCTGTTTTAAAGGACACAAATAAAGAAAAGACTGCTTTCAATATATAGAGAAGCTAGCTTGTTTCACTTCTCGATTCTCAATCTTTAACTGTCTCTGAAATCTATCAATATAACTAAGGAAGTAGAGGAGAGGGAGGATGAGCACTCATCTTAAATCGTCTCTTCACTCCTTTCATCCTCAAACCTTCGAACTTATTTTAAATATGATCTATTATCCTAATCTGACAAGCAAAGTTGAAAATCCTTCCCCCGAAGAAAAGGAAACCAAAAAGAAAACATTTTCCGGACTGCATTCAGTATAAACTGCACAATTCTTACTCAGAACCCCAGAAAGCTTCAGAACCTATTCTCTATTTCAGACCTTGCGGAAACACCTTGAGAACCTTTTCCACTTGAGCTTCCGGAAACACCCTTGTTGCAGAAAGACTTCAAAAGCGTCAAACAACTGCAGGAAAACACAAAACAATCAGATCATACAGGAATCATTGAATGTTATCTTAATATGTTGAACCTATTCTCTATTTCAGACCTTGCGGAAGAGAGTGTGGTTCTGGAAACAATCATTTACATATGCTAGGTACTTGTCACGTAGCTCAATCACTTTCCTAACAAAAGCCTGAAAACCACAACAAATCAGTTACTACCCACACACGCAGTCCTGGTACTCAATAGAAGTGAAAGAGGAAAAAAAAGGTCCCTTTTTTCAGCCTATAAAAAAAAAAACCATTGGCATGAAAATCCATGGATGTCTGATAACAATTATGCCTTAAATAAGAACTTTTAATATAGAAATGACATGGAGAACAACAAAACACCAGTAAACAGAAGCCAAGCATACTGCAGTAGCAGCCTAAAAGATATGCTGGCTAAAAGAGAAATACAACTCCTTAAGCTCAGTGCCAACACCCTATAAGCTATAAAAATAATACGACCAAACGTTTGGCAATAATGATAATTCTAAATACATAAAAACTTTATTTCAAACATATTATTCCTTCGTTTGTATACTAGAGCATATACCATCTTGCCACTATCATAGCTTCCAAAATCCAAAACCACATGAGAGATCTTACTTTCCAGTTTACCATGAGATAAAGAAATAAATTGTCAATCATGTCATTCAGCAACTTTAACTTCTCACAATAGTAAAGAGTACACTGAATGACCTATGCTTCATTCAGTACAATTATTGAATATGATGCGTCTTGAACCCATTTTACACCATTTCTATTTTCCATCCAAAGGAGAATCTCCACCATTTGTATGCAATAACTTGACTTTTCTAATCTCCACCCCATAAGCTATAAAAATAAATCGACCGGATATCACCTTCCCCAACCCTGCTCTGTAGCAATTGCCATACCTGCCACAAACACAGAGGGGTTTGGACCAGGCAAGGCAAAAGAAAGAGTAAGGACAGGGTAAGTGAGTGAAGGCCTGTTACTTGTGCACACATGTAACAGCAATTGTCCCATCATCTAAAAGCTACTTTTGACGAAGTAAAACATGGCAGGTCTGAAATGTGACAGACCCTGCAAAGCAACTGATATTTGTAAAAGCTAAGAGCGATTTTACATCAAAAGAGCTTTAACCGCAGGCTTTCAGTCTCTAATGTTAAGTAGGTGTATATCCTACATATATTCAGAAACGAAATCTCACACCAAATACACAATATAAGCAAATAGTCTATATGTTGTCAGAAGACACTAAACTTAACAGTGTTCATCAGACTGCAACAGTCTTACTCAAGTAAACTCAGAAAAGGAACATGCACAAAACCCAAAGTCCTAGAAAACATAAAGTTTGAAAGTAAGCACCAAGGCAAAACGATTAATGCCAAAAAATCTAAACTGGAAACACCAATAATTAGGAAAGGAAATAAAATTCCTAGAAGGTGATACCAAAAACAAAATTTTTAAATCTTCGGTCAACAGCTAAAATGCTCTGCAAACTGCCATCTGGATAAGAATACCAACAATTGTAAATGTATGGCTTTACAAGAGTCTTCATGTGTAAGCAAATAAACAACGAACAAACACATACAGACCTTCTTGTTGCTTGCTGCATCTTCAGCCTGTTTAACCAAAGCTGTACCTTTAGCA
Organism: Mangifera indica; assembly: GCF_011075055.1. Lineage (NCBI taxonomy): Eukaryota > Viridiplantae > Streptophyta > Magnoliopsida > Sapindales > Anacardiaceae > Mangifera > Mangifera indica. The sequence continues at coordinate 19,163,006 of NC_058139.1, read as the reverse complement.
GTAAGATGCTGCACAGAGAGACAGAGAAAGAAGAAAATGAATGTGCAAAATACAGAAGGAATCAAAAAACTACACTTGATTTTCCTTTAATTCAACAAAAATATAAATAAGTACCCGCTTAAATATGTTGGAAACTGGGTCTAATCCTCGACGTATTTTAGGAAGGGGCCTGAACATTCTTGACAAATCCTCCACCTAAAACATCACTTAGAAGGAGTTATAAAAACAGCAGTTACTGCTTAAATTACAAACAATCTACAACATGTATTCAAAATATATGATAATTCAATTAATGCCATGTCATCTCTAAGCAGTGCATGGCATCCTGAGTGCTCTTTTTCAAGCAGTTGGTTAGCAAATGCAGTCAACAATTCATGTTGAACTTTCTGCGAAGGAGAAAATAGACTTGTAATAAGAACAATATTGATGAAAGATAAAACTTTGAATAGGGGCTTCATAAAATGGAAGAACTACAAATACATGGTGAAATTCGAGTATTATGTATCCTGGAAACCTAGACAACCTTCCTCCATTTGACTAACTGCTCTTAAAATGATCGATATTAAATAAAACACAATGGCAAACCTCCTGTAACTTTGGCTCACTACTAGAATGCACGTAATGAGCAACCCTATCTTTCTCCCCTTTCAGACACTCCTCAGCCTGGAAGTACCAACAGACATATTAGAATAATTTAGAATTGTACAAAAAATGAAACTTTGATCTAACAAGAGCATTTAAAGCATACTTTCAACATATAATCTGGGTAAGAATCTTCTAATATCCAACTTGAAGCCTTCCGAGAATAATATCCAGATGTATCAACTAGCATGGCAGCTTCAAAGTCATTTTCATAGGAATCCATTTGCCCCATCCCAATTTCAACAAAAATATCTAAAACATTCTTCAATAAAGCTCGATCAATCTGCTCACCCTCTCGTTCTTGATCAATCTGATTTAAAATAGCTCTGTTAATAGACCTTAGCCGAACAATTAAAATGCATGGTGTAAACTTTGGTAAGAAACAACACATACCAAAGATATTACAGCATCTCTTACTTTTCCATTCAACTCCAGGTAGACCTGAAATTAAAACAATGTATGCATAACATAATTTGACATTGTAATACGTAGTGTTGACATCATGTGGAAGAAGGAAACTAAAACTACATGTTAAATTAAAAAAAAAAATGTTTAAGCAGATATAGATTTCAAGAGGAAAGGAAGAAAACAATCCAGCAAATACCAAAAGGAAATGCCATAGCACCATGCTTACTCATGGCATACCAGATCACGAAAACAGGAAAGCCCAACTTCATTAAGGGATGGCAGTGACCTCCGAGCTATGAAGTAACGATCAAGATAATGGAAGAATCGAGAAAGCCACCTGACCATAACCTTATGGTTTGCCCACCGTTTTACAAGCTCTCTTAACATAAACTCATCATGCTTCTCTCTTATAGAAGGCAATACCTGAAATACAAATGCAGAAGTGTATGAGAACAATATTTAGAAACTATAGTGTAAAAATGTTAACAAAGAAATTAATGAATGAAAGAAAATATCTATTGTCAATTCCAACAATAACACTATTCAGCCGCATATGCACTGAGGGAAAGCATATTGTTGATGTCTTCACAATTTGTTGACATAGATAACCCTTCAATCCAAAACCCAAAAATAACAAATCCCCATGTACACATCTTAGCTCACACCCTGAATAAATATCTTTTTTATAAATTCAAAGAAAATTATATTTGATAGATAAATATAAAAAATACATCTGCAACAAAATTACTACCGTGGAGGTAATGTATTCTTCAAACGACTCTCGGTACTTGTCATACAGCTGTTGGGAGTAGTCATGAGGAGGCTTTTGCGTACACATGTTATAGATGGTTCTATATGTGCAGTTAAGAAAAGCAAAAATAATAGTTATACAATTTTGTTCACTCCACTCAAAAGTACAAGTCCAATCAACAGATATCGATAAACAAAATCCCATAGAAATGGATACGTATAAAGCATCATATACTCCTCAGAACTGAACTGTGGCTCAGGCAGCCCTTCCAGAATGTTCTTTAACTTTGTAATTCCCTTCTGCATAAACTCCCATCCTTGTTCTAAGTCAATCGTCTTCCGTTCATTCATCGCCATATTCCCAAACACTAATTCTCAATTCCCAGAAAACCCAGAATCTGCAAAATTGAAACAATCAACCCTCATAACAGCTCAAAATCATAATGAAAATTACTCTCAGTACACACCAAAACCTAATCACAACTCAATCAAGAAAAGAAAAAACCAAAATAAACCCTAAACTATAGCAACTCAAAAACACAGTACCAACAACTCAATTAGATTCTAGTGAGAAATCAACACAAATTCACGTCATTCCCATCACAGAAACCCCAACTATGTCTCAGATATATAGACAGAAGCTAACACGCACCTAACTCGAGAGTTCTCATAAATTGACCATTCCTACCTCTTAAACTACCAGTCAATGAGAGATTTTTGGGACTTCCAGATTGTCGGTTGCCCAAGTTGGCTTAAGGATAAACACTGAGAGGTGTTTCGTTTCGGTAATGCTTTATTATCCATAAAAAGATTATTTTGAATGTAAATTATTAAAAAAATTATTAAGTATAAATAATTATTATATTTAATAAAATTTAATAAAAATTAATGATATAAATAATTATTATGTTTGATTGATAGTAATAAAAAAATACTAATAAATTATTCAACTTAAATATCTTTGAATATAATTATTTTTAAATATTTTTAAATTATTTATTATATTAATTAAAAATAAATTTATTTTTACTTTAAAACTTAATAAATAATAATAAAATTATAATAAAATCAAGGGTACTTTGATAATATTTTAATACTTAAGATAAATGTGGTAATCAGATTATCATCTATATTACTTTTCACATTAACCTTGATAATAGATAATTATTGTAATTTTTTATTACTGACAAACCAAACAAAATAATATCAATAATAAAAGATAGATTATTAAGGTAATTTGTAAAATACTCCAACCAAACAACCTTTTAATTGTGTCAAGAAGTCATGTGTCTAATAGTAATATAGGGGTGTTTTTGGAGGGTAATTAATTAAAATAAGCAAAATTTTAAGCGTGTATACATTTTTAGGCCACCCTAGAAAAGTTTTACCAAAATAAACAAACCGTATTTTTTTTACCCTTTTTACCATTATGTTGAAAAACCAAGTAAAAATATTTTTTATGAGAATGTGCGTCGGTTTATGGCGGTTACGATGGTGGCTAGGGATTTTACACTGAAACCCTATATATGTCGAATTATGTATATGGATGTTTTTGAATGTTTCGAACGCTTAAAATGATGTAGTTTCAATGTTAATGGATGTCTGGAAGTGTAGCCGTAGAGAGACAAAAGCGCGCAAATTTACAGTGTCACGCAAACTGCGCAAACACTGTTTACACCGCATAAAAGTAGATATCATAGTCTGTGAACAGTATTTTTTGCGCGATTTTGCAAGCAGTTTGCGTGACACTGTTCACTTTTTGCGTTTTTGTCTCTCAACGGCTACACTTTTAGGCATCCATTAATATCCAAACTACATCATTTTAAGCGTTCGAAACATTCAAAAACATTCATATACATTCGACATATTTAGGGTTTCACTGTAAAATCTCTAGCTACTATCGTAACCCCCATAAACCGATACACATTCTCAGAAAAAATACTTTTACTTGATTTTTCAACATAAGGGTAAAAAGGGTAAAAAAAATATGGTTTGTTTATTTTGGTAAAACTTTTCTAGGGTGGCCTAAAAATGTATACACATTTAAAATTTTGCTTATTTTAATTAATTACCCGTTTTTGGAATTTAATAGTTTTTGTGACATAAATATTTAAGTGTTTAAATATACTGTACTTTTATAAAAACGCTGATTTTTTATGACAAAAATTTTAATATTCTAAATAAAGTTAGGTAAATATTGAGTGAAGATAATTCTAAATAAAATTTGAAATATTCGAAACGTGAGATTTTTTGGAGTTTAATGTTAAATCACTTTCAGTCCAGCGAGGCTTAAACCCTAAATAATGTGAAAAAGAAGGGTGTTTAAAATTGGTTAACTGAAGTAATTTCATAATATTTTAAGTCTAATTAAATTTTTTATTTAGAGAAAATCAAAAATTGAAATTAAACTGATTTAAATTTTAATTGATTTTAAATTAAAAATACTAGTTAACTAAATCAAATTTTGGGTTAATCAATTTTGAATCAAATTTTAAAGAATCATCCTACTTTATCTTTTTTTTTTTAAAATAGGTTTAATATTTCATTAATTTTTTATTTAATATTTTAAAATCGATTTGATTTGGTTAATCAATTCAAAAAATAGATAAATTAATAATCAAACAAAAAAAAATAGATTTTTTGTTATTTTTTAAATAATTTATTTTTTCATTCAGATTTTAGTTCAAAATACATTTGACTTGATTATCAGATAACTTGAAACACCCCTAATAAATACACCGTTTAAAATGTTGCTTTATTTTCCAAGCACTGTCTTCTTTCTCAAGTGCAAGTCTGTTTCTTAAAATGTGGTGAGGAATTTTCTGTCTTAGTAACGGTTGCTACATATGGGAAGGTCCACTCAATTTGGATTATGGATAATTTTTTGTTGGCCAAAGATATTTCCTAAGTTCAAAGCACATCCAAGACAATCGAAAACTCAAATATACACCTATGAGCTAACTTCTGTTAAAATTTTTTGTTAAAGGAAAAAATAAAATTGTCATTTTACACTAAACTCTATACCTCTAAAAATTTAGTTTAGAAAACTAATAATTTTCTCTCATGATTAAATTTTAAAAAGTTACATTTTTCCCCTAAGGTTTTAACTTATCAAGTAACCTCTCCCTCTCTGACAACCGACAGCCTCTGACCGTCTCTCTTCCTTCCTCCGGTTTCATCCTCATTAGATAAGATGAAACTTCATCTGGACAAAGACAAGTTGTCTTTGTCCAAACGAATCTATGAAGACGATTCTTGTCTTTGTTGATTCCAAATGAATCAATGAAGATTAGAAATCGTCTTCATTGAGTGATGATGAGGTCAAATCTTGAAGTGATGATGAGACCGAATTGATGACGAGATTAGATCTTCAAGCAATTTCTAGAATCGACAATGAGACAAAATTGAAGATGATTTCTCATCTTAGTCGATTCATCTAGAATCAACGAAGATGAGTCCATAGGGGAATTTGTTAGTTTTCCAAATTAAAGGGAGAAATTATATAATCTTGTGGAGAAATTATATAATTTTTAGGGTTTAGTGTAAAATGACGATTTTATTTTTGCTTCTAATAGAAAATTTTAACAAAAGTTAGCGCATAAGTGGGTATTGCATAAGTGGGTATTTATGTTTTTCAACTGTCGTGAGTGTGTTTTTGAAATTAGGGTAAAACTTGGATGGGAAATCGTCCTTTGGCCTTTTTTGTTTTGCTAAATATTGTGAATCATATATTACATACTTTATAAATAATTTTTTTTCAATAAAACTGTGTATACTTATTTTAAATATATAAATGAGTGCACATTTGATTAGGTGATTTTAAATTAAAAATAAAGTAATATATAATTATATGATGATACACATAATTGTATATCTATAATATTGTTTTTTTTTTCAACGCAAAATAAATATAACTCAAGGCATAACAAAAATAAGTAAATAAAATCCTAATTACTTCATTTTAATTAAGATTTATGTTTTCACTTTAAGCAATCAAATGTGTAATTACTTTTATATGTTTAATTTGAATTATTAAATAATGTATCATCATATGATTAAGTGTTATTTATTTAAAATTATTTAATCATATAATGATACAATATTTAATGGCTAAAAGACTTGTTCCCACCCAAGATATAGTAAATTTCAAAGTTTTACCCTCCAACTTTCAAAAACTCAAATACTCACTCATAAATAAATTTTTGTTACATATCTCAATAAGGATTAGAGGTAAAACCGTTATTTAACAAAAAATTTAAAAACTAAACTTTTATCACATTTCCTCCCTTAATTTAAAAATCTCACAATTTTCTTCTCAAATTTTCTTTCAACGTTTGAAAAATCGTTATTCCCCCTAGATTTTTTCTCTTCTGGTGACTCACTCTTCCTGGTCGTCAATTAGCCTTCCCTTTGTCTTCTCCCTCAATCGGTCACCTCTCCTTGCTTTGATTTTGTTTTCGTTTAAAACGAAGACGATAATCTCAGTCTCCAACAAAGGTTGGAAGAAAGAGATGATCAGCAAAAAAAGGAGGGAAGGTCAACCGACGGGTAGGAAGAAATCGATTGTCGGACAAAAGGAGAGAAAATGCTAGGGGGAAATTACCACTTTTCAAACTTTGAAGGAAAATTTGACGGGAAAATTGTGAGATTTTCAAATTGAAGGGGAAAAAGTGATAAAAGTTTAGTTTTTAAATTTTTTGTTAAATGACAATTATACCCCTAACCCTAATTAAGATTTTTAACAGAAATTTACTAAAGAAAGGGCGTTTAAATTTTTGAAAGTTTGAGAGTAAGATTGTAGAGATATCACTATACCTTAGATGGAACCAAGTCTTTTGACCATATTTAATTACCCAAGTAAATATTCAAAAATAAATGCATATAGTTTTCATATGTTAAAGTTTAGAAAGCACAATTGTATGAAATTGAGCAAAGATTATTTCTCCCTAGCTTTGTTATACAAAGACGCTTGTTCTTCCATCTGAGCAAAACTTGAACTTAATCATTGTTCTTTCTTTGTTATACAAAGTGAGTACAAGCCATTTTATAAAGAATTATGATGCTTCATGTTTTCAAGGTTGACTGATCATTTTTCTAGTTTTGAAAGGACTTATAGGATGCTTGATCCCTAAGAGCTTTTCAATTTGGCAACAGGGTCCATATTGACTGATAGAAAACATTGATGGAATCAATAGTTATATGTTAATGTAAGATAATTTAGGTAGACATACAAAATAGTACAAAATATTGAATTAAATTAGTTTATGGCTATAGGAGTACCACAAGCGTCGTAATTTTAGAATCTGTAAAACTCTTAAAATTTATCTACATTAACGTGATTTATTTTCCTCTTTTAAAAAGTTAAAACCTTTTTTATTATAGTTTACATGACAAATATATAATAAATTATTGAATTTTCTCATATAAAATTCAATAAATCTTAAAATCTATAATAAATTTATTTTTATTAGTAATTTAAAATCATTTGTGAACTATTATTGAATTATTTAATTACATGTTTTATTAAAATCATATTATAATCAATTTATAAACAAAGAGAGTATCACGGCATACATTTTCTTTGTCTTAGGAATTTAATGAACGCTCAATATTCACATAGATGTGTCCAAATTTTGCTTTTGATCTTTATATTTGTTAGCTAGACATTACCAAATTATTTGAAAACAAAATAATAGTTAAGTCAAATAAGAAGGGATTAATTTAGTTGGTATAAAAAAAGATGATTTAGGCTTTCGAATCTTTGTACATTTTGTCTTACCAGTAGTTTTATGTTGGTCTTTTTTTGGGTAGATCAAGTTTAAGATTGTGCCGAACCCTTATTAAAACACAAATCAAAACAAAAATCAAACTTATTACGTTAAACAAAATGAGAGTCAACATGGTTTGGGAATAATGCAGTATATTATAAGATAGATTATAAACTTTATATTGTCAACTTCAATTAAAAATGTCAAAATAATAATATATTATATAATAATATTGCTTGGGAAGTTGGAAAAACCATCCATCTCGAGATTTTTGACTCTGCAATATTAAAAAATGAGAGTCAACATACTGAGTTTGGAGAGAGACTTAACCATAGCAGTAGACTTGATGAAGAAGTGCCAATGTCTACGATGAACTTTCAACTGAAAGAACAGAATTCGAAGAAGCAAATTTGGGCTGAACCACACAAACATGGAGAACAGTTAAATGTCGTCAAATTCTATAAGCTTTTGGTTGGCTGGATATGTTTGGTTTAGGCCGAAGACGCACAGTCGAATGAATTAGGTTTTATTGCTTTTGAATGTCCGGTTCACAGTTCAATTGATTTGGCCCAGTTCTCACAACTATGGTTTTACTGCAGTTGGTCAATAAAATATAGATTGATTAGTCTGACTAGTTGAATTATCAACCGTTAACTAAATCGATTAGATCATGTGTAAAACTAGTCTTGACTTGATTTATATAAAAAATTGATCTTTGTCAAAAATTCATTATGAAAACTTGAATATAAATATTATTTATCAAACTAAATTTATTTTAATATTAAATATGTTAAATAATATATTTAATAATAAATTATATAAAATTATTTTATATATTATTTTTGTATAGTTAATTGATCTGATCACCAATCAACTAATCTGACCACCAATTAAACCAAATTGTCTCCTCTATAAGGTTTATATCTAGTCTAATTCTAAAAAATATTACTTAATAAAACTGAAATGTCACACTTAGTGAATGATATGTGATTGATTTTGAGATTTTTTAATAAAATTGAGATCTTGAGATAAAATGAAGCCAACAAAAAAATGTTGAAATGTAAAAGGACATAACATTTTTAAATGGTGCGGCTATAAATACGGCCTACATCCATGACTTTATCCGGCCATCCCAAATCCACCATGAATCGAAGGAAAGTCCATTACAAGCAGAATTTAAATATTAATGAACTCACTTACTGTTTGACATATTAATTTCTTAGTAATACTTATACTTAAAAGATTGGGTAAAGAGAATAGATGTAAAATAAACATATATGTCCAGAGAGAAAGAATCAAAACATGTATTTGCAAAAGAGAGAAAGGATAAAAATTTTACTTACTTCTTTGCCTCGTATATGGAAATAAGATGATGAAATAAGTCTCTCACTTGCAAAACCTCCAAAGAAATTCCACCATTAAGTCAAAATACAACTCTTGTTGTGAGGTAAAGAGAGAGGAGAGGGTTTTGCAATTTAGTAAGAGAATTTTTAATTTAAAACGGAGTAAGTCTCTTTCAATGAATTAACTTTACTCTTTTATAATGGTGGTTAGTTGTAGTTTTTTAAAATTCTACTTTTGAGCCACCAAAATGTTGATTTAAATATTTACCATGCATATATATATATATATATATATATATATATATATATATATATATATATATATATATATATATATATATATTAGTCACATTAATTTTATCTCACTAATACCTTAACTTTTAAGATATTATTTTTACATATATATAACATTTTATATAATTGTTATTATCCTTCGAAAGGTGCTAGCCAATCTCAGATAATTAATTAGTTTATTGGTGTGATCCTTTAGGTTCACCATGACGTAACTGTGAGTTCTTTTTTGAATGATTCAAAAGTGTATATAGCAACCTAATGATTATGGTAAACATCTAGCAAAGTGTTATAGCCCCTAAACCACGATGAAGAAATACTCAATTCAGCCTAAAATATCCAATCGTACGTTCCATGTAGGTAATATATTTTCGTTGTCCAATCCAGATTGATTTTGGACTTATGGATTGTCAAAATCCTAATTTTGATTATTTATGAATCATTGATTTAAATATTTAAAATATGTTATAACGAACATCCTTCGTATGACTTACCTTATAATTTGGCCAAATATTCGATTTCTAATATTTATCAATGTTTGCTTCAAAACTCAGATATAGGTCGAATCGAGGGATATTCAGAATTCAATACTTTCGAGTAAATAGATCATATTTTGACCATCATTCTTCTTCACATACAAATAACATATGACCAATATGATTCGTTTTACGATATGTGGTTAACCCCGTATATGTACACCATATAAATCACACATATCCGTATTGGATCTAACTATAACATCTTAGATCAAAGGATTACTTCGTATACCGGTACGATCTTATGATAAGTTATTAACTATGATTTAATGACCAAGTGATTTATCGTTATTGGTCATGTTCAAAAAATAGTTTTCTAATTGTTAATTCATACTAATATTTTAATAACATGAGTATCATTGTCACCCATACTAATGTCATCTCATGACATTCAATAGAGATATTCAATATACCTACTATATAATATAATTGTCCAAGTTATATCATGTCTATAAAGAACAATTCAATAATTCAATTTGTATTAAGTGAGTCATCCAGACAATTTATACACATACTTTATATTATCATAAAATAAAATAAACAATTTTATGCATATGAACAAAAGAACTACTTCCTTATTAATAAATTATTTAAAATATTATATATAAGATGAAATACCCTAAAACCAATAACATAAATACTTCCTAGGGCATACATTAACAAAAGTCCCACTTGCACTAGAGTCATTCGTTGTTGTATCATATACTCATTTTCTCAAGATGATGATCCAACTGCTTTAGTGTCATCACCTTAGTCAGTGGGTCAACAATGTTTTCTATTGATAGTGTTTTATGAATTATGATACCAACAATTCCAATGAATTATCTTAAAATGTGATATTTTTGCTAAATATTTTTGACTTCTGATGTACCCTTGGTTCTTTTGCCTGTGTAATAGCACCGATATTATCACATAACATGGTTATTAGATAAGTCATGTTTGAAACCACACCAAATTTAGATACAAACTTGAGCATTCATATAACCTTTTTTGTAGCTTCTGAAGCACCAATATATTCAGCTTCTATAGTAAAGTCAATTGTGGTTGATTGTTTGGAACTCTTTCAACTAACTGTACCCCTATTACAAATAAAAATGAACCTTGACATAGATTTTCTATCATCAACATCTGACTAGAAATTAAAGTCTGAGTATCCCTTAGATTGGTGTGATATCTGCTCGTAACACTTACAACAAATGTTATATCAGGGTCTTATACATAGCATTGAGTATATGAGTCCGCCTACAACCAAAACATAGGGCACATTACGCATCCGCTATTGCTCTTCATTGGTCTTTGGACTTATATCTTTAGAAAGATGAAAACCGTGAGTGAAGGGCAAAAATCCTCTTTTCAAGTTTTCCATATTGAACCTTTTCAATAATTTTTCTATGTACATTTTTTGGAATAATCTAATTATCTTTTTTGTTTTATCTTTATAGATACAAATTCCAAGAACATACGTGACATCTTCTAAATATTTCATTAAAAAGTATCTAGATAACCAGATCTTGACCTATTCATCATGTCAATGTCATTACCCATTAGTAGTGTATCGTCTATATACAATATGAGAAATGTAAGGGCATGATCCTTAACCCATTTGTAAACACAGGATTCATCCATATTTTTTTTAAAACCAAATGATTTGATTGTTTCATCAAATCAAGTATTCCAGCTTCTAGAAGCTTGTTTCAATCCATAAATGGATCGATACAACTTACATACTTTATGTCTTTCAAAAGTAGATACAAAACCTATAAGTTGTTCCATATATATGTTTTTCTCAATGAATTCATTCAGGAATGCGATCTTGACATTCATTTACCAAATTTCATTACCATGGTATGCTGCAATAACTAGCATTATTCGAATAGATTTAATCATAACTACAGGTGAAAAAGTTTCCTCATTATCCAACCCCTGTTTCTCAGTATAACCTTTTGCTACTAGTCATGTCTTATAAGTCTCCACCTATCCATCCTTGCTAATCTTTTTCTTGAAGACCCACTTATAGTCAATAAGAACAATTCCTTCTGGTGGATCAACAAGTGTCTAGACTTGATTAGCATGTTGGATTCTATTTCAGAATTCATTGCTTCTAACCATCTACCTGAATCAATATCCAGTATTACTTCTTTATAGCTTCCAAGATCATCATTACGATTTATTTCTCCCACTAAATAAGATTCAAAATTTTGTTCATAAAGAAATTTTTATCTGTTTAGAGGTTTGGATACTCTAGAAGATCTTCAAACTGGAATTGATACATCAAATATAGAGGTCTATTGAGAGAATCCTCCTGGCTTAGCCTATTTGATTTGAGGCTCTTCGAAATTTTCTTAATCTCTATTCTTCTTCCCACACCTCCTTCTTGCAAGAACTCTTTCTCCAAGAAGTGCGTATTTCTATTAACTAAAATTCATTTATCAGTTGCAAAGTAAAAGTAATATCCTAAATAATCTTTAAGATAACCTATGAATTGAGCCTTTTCAAACTTGACATCCAACTTATCGATTTTAATTAATTTAACATAAGTTAAATATGCCCAAATTTTAAGATAATTGACATTGGGAGGCTTACCATACCACATCTTAGATGGTATTTTCTAAACTGATTTGAATGGTGCTCTGTTCAGAATACACATAATGGTAAACAATGCATATCCCCATAATGATATTGGTAGGTCCATAAAACTTACTATGGATTGTACCATTTCTAACAGGGTATTATTCCTCCTCTTTGATACACCACTGTGTTATGTTATATACGGAGAAGTCATCTGGGATATGATTCCATTTTCTTTTAGATAGTCTCGAAATTTCATACTCAAATATTTACCTTCATGATCTAATTGTAAGACTTTGATATTCTTTTCGGATTGTTTCTCTACTTCATTCTTCAATTCTCTAAACTTTTAGAATGATTCATATTTGTATTTCATTAAATACACATAACCATACCTTGAATAATCATTGGTAAAGGTGATGAAATATTGAAAAATACCTCTTGCCATTTCACCAAATGGTCCTCATATATCAAAATGTATTAGTTTCAATAGTTCTTTGGATCTTTCCCTTTTATTTTTAAAGAGTAATCTGGTCAGTTTTCCTTGAAGACAAGATTCACAAGTTGGATAGGTTTCAAAACCTAATGAATTCAAAATTCTACTTATTTCCAATCTTATTATCCGGTTATCTCCTATATAAGCAAGACAATGATGCCAAAGTAACGTTGGATTAATTTCCTCTCAAGATCTTTTATTCGTGACAAAATTTATAGTATTTAGATAATTTAGTTTCAAAACATTCAAACCATTTGTATTTGTTACTTTGCTAACTAGAGAATTTCCAAAATGAATCAAACATTTATTACCATTGAATTGTACACTATAACCATTTTTACATAAGATAGATACAAAAATCATATTTCTAGTAGTTTTAGCAAAAGATGTCCTAATGGAAGCTTCAGAGAACAATCCCTTATGGCTTCAACTGTAACTCTTGCTCTATTAGCCATCTTCAAAATGACTTTATTCTTGGATAGTGCAAAACTATTCTGCAAGTTCTACAATGACACACATATGTGAGATGTAACTGCTGAATCTAATATCCAAATTTGATTATTTGAATTAACATTTAACTCAAATTCTATCACAAATAAAGGAAATATACCTACTTTCTTTTCCTTCAAACACTAAAGGTATAGAGGACAATTCCTCTTCCAGTGTCCATCTTTGTTACAGTGGAAGCACTGCCTTTTTGCCTTGACCTTGTCTATATTAGGTTGGTCTTTCTTAAAGTTCTTTTTCTTTGGTCCAACTTTTGGACCTTTCCAAGGTCATTTGTGTTTCTTCTTTACTTCACTTATGGGGGCAATGTTAACTTCCCCATGCCCTTTCCCTTGCTTATAAAATTCTTGAATCTCATTTAGAAGCTCTGGAAGTATGTGTTCAATTCTATTTAGATTGTAATTTGTTATAAATAGTTTATAACTATTCGAAGGGATTAGAGAATCAAAATCACCTTCATTTTGTGGGGAATCACAACCCCATAGACAATTAACTACTCTAGAATATTTATCATCTTGAGGCATTCCCTCATTTAGTCTCTATCTAAAAAGTCACACGGATTATACTCGACCACTCATGAGTTCTCGCCACACAACTCTTGTAAGGCCCTTAACATGTTTTCATGCTTTTTTTAGAGCTTTCTGTTCATTTAAGCTAGCATATAACTTTGGGCTCTCCGGTTATGATCTTGCCAGGCTTCAAAAACTTATTTTTCATCATCCATGGCATTCGGAGCCAAGTCAAGTAGAATGGGTGCTTCCAATACATACACAACCTTTTCAAAAGTGAGAACAATTCTCAAATTTCTTAGCCAATCATTAAAGTTCGATCCGATCAATATATTATTATCCAGAATTCATAGTAAAACTTTATTGGCCATTTCTTTTTATCTTATCATAATCATTTAGAAAATACTGTTAAAAAAAAATGAATTTTTATTAGTCTTATATATATATGAATTTAAACCCTTTTATTGCATAATCTCATTTGCTCCCACTATTTTATTCGAATTCCACACTCTCTTAGATACGATCTGAAATTTTTGTTAGATTAAATTTCTTAGTGGGGAATTGAATTCTTATTAAACGTAATTAACCTCACGTAATAGAAATCTTGGTTAATTAAATTTAATAAGTAGGAAACCTTTTCCATTTATATCCTATATAAAACTCGATTAATTTAGCATGTTTTTCGCTCCGGATACCTCACATAATAGACTTCTTGGTATCTTCGGCTAGTTAAATCCGAACCATCACGCTTTCTCGAAATGACATTTTTATCATATCCTCACATATTAGAGTTCTTGGTCATGATAAAAATAATCACTTAAGAACAAAATAAATTTAATTCAATGACATAAATCTTACATCCCTCACATAATAGAAATCTTGGGATATTAAAATTTATGTTATAGAATTTAATTATCCGATGATGAAAGACATAAATTTAATAATTTTAATTAAGGAGATTTATATTTAACTTAATTTTAGTTAATTTTTATTAAACATGACATACATACATCTTATATATGCATAATTTAAAAACATGGTGGGATGATCACGGGGTTTTCGAAATTACAACCTAATGGCAAACTATTCACCCAGGTCTCTGTCTTTATTCAGATCGCTGTTCAAATCGTCTTTGGGTTTTCGTCTAATCACTCCGATTATACTAGAAACTAAGGCATGCAGGTCTGATAAATAAAATTAAATAAATAATATGTGGTTATTTAATACAAACCCCTTAATTAAAAGAATATTACAACCAAATTATTTATACTTTGAAAAATGACAAATTACACCCATGATCATCTCATAATCATCCATCTATCCAACATTTATATTAACATTTACTATAAATTATGAACTTATTAATAATCTATTAAATATTAATTCAAAATATATGATCTAATCAAAATTAAATCATTTAAATATAAATGATATGATGTATATTATTTAAATATTCATAACATTTATTTTATGTAACATTTACCTAACACTAGACCATGAACTAACTTCATTTTTTATGAACATACATGCAAATATATTAATAATTCAGAATTTTTTATTAATATATTTTTTATGAACTTAAAAAATAACACTAGACCATAACATTTAGTATGTCCAAATATGAACTTAAAAAATAATTCAGAATTTTTTATGAACAATTTCAACATATATATGCAAATATGTTAGCATATCTCTATACATCAAACTTTCCTATGCATATAACATACATGCATGCCCTTAATTCATGTATTTTATGTACAATACACAAAATTAGCATAAATTTTTCAATGCATATCATCATATACATCCAGCCAACATGCATTAATAACAATTCCAGGATTTAAATTTCAATTCTTAAGCCAAAAAGCACATGTATGTCTAAATCAAGCACATATACATGTGTCCTATGAACACTTCATCATGTACATATCTTAAAGCACATATTCTTCATCTTAAAATCATTAGAACATGGAAAAAAGAAAAAAAACTCAGTCAAGAGTTATAAAGCAAAACATGCTTGAAAAACTTAATTTCCTAACAAACTAACAACATGCATGTACACATATGGTACATATACATACCCTTATGTATAAAAATCATATATTTAGCTTCAAAAAGACATGCAAGGTATTAAACCAAGCTCTGATACTATTTGAAAGATTGCGTGAAGAGAATAGATGCAAAACAAACATACTTGTTAAAAGAGAAGGAATCAATGTATTTGCAAAAGAGAGAAAGGATAAGGATTTTACCTACTTCTTTGCCTCCTATATAGATATAGGATGATGGAATGGGTCATTCACTTGTAAGGCCTCCAAAGAAAGTCTACCACCAAGCCAAATTACAACCTTTGTTTTGAGGTAGAGAGAGAGGAAAGAGTTTTGCAATTTAGTGAAATAATTTTTAGTTTAAAATGAACTAACTCCTTTTGAATGAACTAACTTCATTCTTTTATAATGGTGATTAGCTGTAGTTTTCTAAAATTCTATTTTTGGCCTACCAAAATGTTGATTTAAAGACTTACCATGCATTAGCCACATTAATTTCATCTCACTAACAACTTAACTTTTAAGATGTTATTTTGCATCTATATAACATTTTATATGATTTTTATTATCCTTTGGCAGGTGCTAGCCAACCCTAGATAATTAATTCTCTCTTTCGTAAGTTTAGTTTATTGGTATGACCCTTTAGGTTCATTATGACATAGCTGTGAGTTCTTTTTTAGACGATCCGAAAGGGTATATGAAAACTCAACTACTATAGTAAACATTTAGCAATGTGTCATAGCCCCTAAACTAGAATGAAAAAAATTCTCCATCGAACCTAATATATTCGATTGTATGTTCCATGTAGGTAATATCATTTTGGTGTCTAATCCAGATCAATTTCAGACTCATGGATTGTCAAAGTCCTAATTTTGATTCTTTACAAATTATCAATTTAAATATTTAGAACATGTCATAACGAACATTCTTTGTATGACTTATATTATACTTTGATCAAAGATTTGATTTCTAATATTTATCGATGTTCCCTTCAAAACTCAAATATAGGTCAAATTGAGGGATATTCAAAACCCAATACTTTCGAGTCAATAGATCCTATATTGACCATCATTCTTCTCTATAGACAAATAACACATGACCAATATGGTTTGTTTTATTAGATGAGGTTAACCCTATATATATATACCATATGAATCACACATATCCGTATTGGATCCGACTATGATGTCTTAAGTCAAAGGATTATTTCGTATATTAGTATAATCTTACGATAAGTCATTGATTATGATTTAATAACCAAGTGACTTATCGTTATTGGTCATGTTCAACAAACGGTTTTCTAACTGTTCACCCATACTAATACCCTAATGACATGACCATTATCGTCACCCACACTAATGTCATCTCATGACATTCAATGGACATATTCAGTATGCCTATTATATGATATAATTGTTCAAATTATATCACATCCATAGAGAACAATTCGATGATTCAATTTGTATTAAGTGAGTCATCCGGACAGTTTATACACATATTTTATATTATCGTAAAATAAAGAAAATAACCTATGCATATGAACAAAAGAACTACTTCTTTATTAATAAATTATTTAAAATATTATACACATGATGAAATACCCTAAAACCGATAATACGAATGGTTCCTAGCACATACACTAACAAGACTATAGTTTATTTTCTCATAAAAACACTCACACCAAGCTCCACCTGGTTTCCAAGTTTTTCGTGTTCATGCTGTTGATCTAAAGGCCTTGAAATTCTAATCCACATTATTAAATAATAATAATCTAATTTTACATTAGTGTCATTTTTATAAAGAGGTGTAAATATGTTTCTTTTGAATTTTTGGGTGTAACACAAAGAAAAGGCAAGAATTGCACATCAACATTTTGTTTTTCTTGCTTACTCAAAACAAAGAAAGAAAATGTTAGATTTTTTGTTTTTTGACATTTGATTCATCACTAGTTATTATCAAGATCATTGAAGGTTAATTTTAAGAATTATTTGAAGGGTTATTTCTTTTATATTAATCTATAATTACAGAGTATTATAAGATTTTTGTTAGAAAAATAATTTGGGTATTTCTTAACTGTTAATCTCAAGATCGTTGGGGGTTAATTTAAAAAATTATTTGAAGGATTATTACTCTTATATTGATCTATAATTACAAAGTATTATGAGATTTTGGATAGAAAAATAATTTGGACATTTATTAATTGTTGATCTCAAGATCATTGGGGGATAATTTCAAGAATTATTTAAAGAATTATTTCTCTTACATTAATCTATAATTACAGAGTATTATAAGGTTTTGGCTAGAAAAATAATTTGGATATTTCTTGATTGTTGATCTCAAATTTATAATTAACTTATAAATAATTGTACCTATTTTTTTGATTGATAATGGATTTAATTCGGAATTTGACTTGTGGTTTTTTCTCTCTACATTGAAAGGTTTTTCCCGTAAATCTTATGTTTTTGTTTATGGTTGTTTTGTTTTATTTCCTGCACGCAATTAATTTTTTTTTTTTTTTTTTTTGTGATTGATTGACTTGATTAATTTTCACAATTAGATTTCTTGTTGATGGCCCCAACACAAGCTCCAATTGAAGTTGTAAATTTTTGTGATTAATTGACTTGATCAATTTGCATAATTAGACTTTTGTTTGTGGTCCCAACACAAGCTCCCATTGAACTATTTTACAACTGCAATCCCCCCAATCTCTAGCCCTGAAATCCCTTCAAGAATCAGATGGAAATTGTATCCCGCAATTTGTGTTTTGATATGCTAATTTGCAAGAATTTATGAGAAGAAACAGTCAAATTGTAGGGAATATAAAAATAGAACCCAACACGTAAAAGTATTAGCAGCAAAACCGATTATTTTTTTCAAATAAAACATATTTTACATCTTTGGTCAAAACTATACACGTGTACGTATTACAATAAAATTATTTGCACCCAGTTTTAAGTATTTAATTAGATATTCAGATAATTTGTCATTATATATTGATAAAATAATTTTAAATTAAAAATAAAATAACATTTAATCACATTATGACACATTATCTGAGTATCAAATTAGGTATTCGAAATTAAGTACATATGATACTGCTCATTATATTAAAGATACAAATGCCCTCCAACAATATATTTTATAATTTATTTATATATGAGAAGTCTTTGTATATAAACTATTGAGAAACATAATAATACAAAATATTTTGAATAATTATTTAAAAGATTGGATGGTGTAAGGCAAAATTTATTATTGTGAGTTATGTCGACCAAGCACTAAAATTGTAAAAAAAAAAAAGGTCAAATAACTATGTTGCACCCAAGGTTTGATGAAAAGACAAATTCTTACCTTTTTAATTTTGAAAAAACCAAAAACCTCTCGATTAAAATAAAGCTTATACCCCAAAATATTATTAAACATATATTTACCCCTAAGTTATATTAATTTTGATTAAAAATATAAACTTATAATTTAACAGTTGCTAGTGAGATTCATGGTTGGTGATGTCAGAATCATACGAAGAAATTGTAGGGGTGAAGTGAAAATGAGGAGAAAAAAGAAAAAAAATAAAGTAATTAGGGTTAACTTACCCAAAAAAAAATTTAGAATTAAGGTGTATTTTGTTTGTATTATGTGATATTTACCGTATTATAATATTTAAAAAAAATGACGTAAATATATTTTAACTATTAAAACTAATAATTAACTTTAATAAATTAGTGAAAAATGATATTTTTAAATTTAAAATGTGAAAATATATTATTTTATCAAATCTTAGGTGAAAAAAGTAATTAAAAAAAGAAAATATATAAACTATACCGAAAAAACAAAACAACATTGGTATATTTTAATCTTTTAATCACCTTCGGTACAAGGAAACTATATATTAAAAAGTAAAAGAATTTATCCAAAGTTTAAAAATTGCAAATAGGTGCACCTAGGATTTGACGTTTAATTTTAATACATAAATATGACATTGAAATACAAGACAATGTCCTGCATTAACGATAACACATTAATAAAAAATAATATATAAGTTAGTATTATTTTATTTATAATTCATAATTATTTTATTATATGATATATCTATTTTGTGTATTCAAAATAGATACATATAATTTTATTAATGAATCAAAATTGAAAACAAAAATTATACCGTTGCTAATGAAAATTTAAATAATTTCCCTAATATAGGTTGATGGGCACCTCATTGTGATTATTCAGAATTAACAATACATTTAATTATGTAGACAATAATGCATATTCCTAATTTTTACTATGTTGATCTTGAGATGGTAACACTAAAAATAATTAAAGTTCAATAAAGTCTACATATATATAGAGTGAAAAAATGTTAAAATAGGTAACATATCATTAGTTGATAATACTATATTTTATTTTTTAGACCCAAACTGTAAATCAAATTAAATCAGACTATGCTCTTCGGTTTAATTTGGTTTGATTAGAAGCACAAAACAGTTTGATTTGATTTGAGATTTTGTCAAACCGTTTTTTTAGTTTAATTAAAAATTATTCGTAAATAGAATCAAATCGAACTATACACACCTGTATTAAATATGGAAGTGTCAACAACTGGATTCATATCTTAACTTGGCAACAACCAATATGGTTGGCTTTGTATTATTTCGGCAAAGCTCAATTAGTCGAGCACTAGGGTCTTCTTGAGAAATACTCCTCTCCAAGGAAGAGAAATTCCAGGGATGTCTATCAGTTAACAAAATTTTATGATCTGAGTTAGCTTTATAAATTTAATAATTGAGAAAATACCTTATCTTTGTGTTCCTGATAACAGTTTATAATATTTGCTTTATTTGTAAAATTGTAAGAAATATTGAGAAATTCTAAAAAAAAATATCAACAGTTTATTTCATGTCTAGTTTAGGCTTGAAATATGGTTCAAAATCTGAAACTTTTAATTGAACTGGTTTGAGTACCTCGAATAAAACTCGAACAGACAAACTTAAAGCCCAAATCCGAAAGATATTTTAGAATGGACTCGATTCACTAGGCCCGATTGATAGGCCTATTAACACCATTCTAATTAATAATTATCATATATAATATTAAATAAATAATATTTGATTAGCAAAGTGAAATGGTTTTGCTCATTGTCTCACCAAAAACACATATTGAGAAGAGGGCTGGATGGCTTAAATTTGACCTGATTGTTGAGATTAACAAGATCAAACAAATATTCTTCTAGGAGTAGAAGACGACTGTCACATTGTACTGCAATATGAAATATGGTAGGCCATTTTTTCAAGCTCATCTTTTTGTCTCCCATCCTGTCTCATTTTCATTATTTCTGATGCATCTTTTCATGTGGGTGTGCCCAAATACATAACATTTCAACAAGTATTCGCTTTTGAATACATCATTAAATATATAAATTATACATAAATAAATGTTATTTTATCTTTAATTTAAAATAAATTAATAATTTGATAACATATTATCTGTAAATCTAATTGTATACTCAAAAATATGTAAACATGGTTTTATTGTATTTCAACACAACTGTAATAATCTATTCTCATCTCTCCAAACTATTGATACAATTAGAATATGATTTGGAGTCATATAGAAATCCTAATCTTAGTAACTCTAACTCTTATCTCTCCCTCTCTTCTGATATCTTCATGAAAATAACTCCAGTATTTTTTGGATAAAGATTAGGATGAATGTGAACAAGCTCAAGATGTACTTTAATTGTTATGTTCTTTTCTGCAAACAGTATTGTGGATAGTTGGGTGAATGGTGGTCCCCAAGTTCCCAAAATTGAGGGTTAAAGAAAACCCTAACCCTAGACAGATATACTTAATTACCTCTTGTCAGCATCTATTGATATATATAGAAAGATGTGGACTATTTAAAAAAAAAAAAAAAAAAGAAACCCTAAAGGACAGACAGTTCATACCAGAACAAGAAGGGTAAATGCTGCGTGAACTATTTCAATACAAAGGTGGGACTCAAAAGTAGTCATGGAAGAAGAAGATGAAGATGATGATTTTATGAAGAGAAATATTAAACAGGTGTAAGCCAATTTGATTCTAGCCAGAGTAACATATAAAAACTGCAAATTCTTGGGGGAAAAATAAACTTGATATGCCCAACTGACCTTTATAGATAGGCCTTTCATCTTCTTCCTCGCGAGTTTACAGCAAGAACGAAGAACAAAAGAAATTTCAGAACAGTAAGGAATATCTCCATTCCACGCCACTCATGATGAAATCAGAAGTTTCCACTTGATTCCCAAGAACAAGTTTGCAAGATCCATAAATCCCATACATAAATAAAACACCAATATGTTTAAAAAAAAAAAAAAACACCTAATTTGTTCATTCCATTCATGGGTATAATCATAAACAAAACTAGAAATCGCTTGGCCTAAAACCTACTCAGAGACTTTGAGTAATTAATATGGCCTTGAGTTAGAACTAAAACTCCTAGGCTGATGATTTAGTTGGTGATGATGATCACTTCCATATGAAGGTGGTTCTTCCTTTTGATCTTCAGTATTGATATTACTCTGAGAGCCCTTCTCCTGCTGATTATTTGCTCTATCTCCTTCTATTTCCCTATACCTATACAAATACCTTTTCAATGGCCCTGCATAGTCATCAAACCCTAGCGTTCCCATAGCCCAGCAAATATCATCTCCATTCACTGTCTTCCTCCTTTCCTTTTTGCACTTCTCCGAAGCTTCACTGGTGATGAAACTTATGAACTCTGAAACACATTCTTGCATCGTTTCTTTAGCTTCCCTTGAGATTTTCGCGTTTGGTGGCAAAATCTGCTTCATGATTCTCCCCACGTTTGCTATTGGCAACAGCCGGTCTTGCTCCTTGATACCTCCATCATCAGCAGTTGCTCCAATATTATCTCCCATTAAAGATACAATGAACTGGGTCTCTTGTCTGTTGCCGACTTAGACTTTGCAGCTTGCGGTCAAAGGCTTAACTCCATAAATCTATATATAAATTACATACATGTATACAAACATACATACATACATACAACTATGAGAGTCGTGAGTTGTGTCTTTATTCTCAACATGGCACGTGATGATGCCAACCAGGTAGGCTTCAACGGTAGGGTCATAGCTCACTGGAGCTCAGCTCAGTCTGTTGGGCGCTTAATATTAATTAAAACTATACAAATTGTGATTGTGATTCTCCTCAAAATTGTTTAGTGATTTGTGTGAATTAAGTCCACGGTCCACACACCCATGTTGGCAGCCACTTGCCAGACCTCAGTCATATACTTTAAACTAAATTAGGTTTTGATATCTAATCTAAGAAAATCCTTATACAGATACGACTAGTTACAGGAATAACAATTCATACCTTGATCTATAAATAAATATCTTTTACAAAAAAATATAATTTACACGTAGACATTTCTTTTGTTTCATTCACTCATGTAAGGAATTAATAATACTGAAATGTAATTGATAAAATTATAACTCGTTTAATTCCTTTTATTCTATACTAAATGATCATTTACAAGAAATGGAATATGCAGAGAAAAAATAAAGGAAAAAACCCAATAATAAATTAGATATACAATTTCATATCAAACACTTAAATTAAGTAAACATCAACATAAGATAGGTTAAGAGCTATTCTCTTTCACACTCCAACAAAATATTTTTATAAAAACACTAATAACATAACTATGAATATAGATTGAACCATATTGAAAACCAATTTGCATCAAATCTTCACTATATTTATCTCTCATCCTAGGGAATAATAGAATTGATTAACCGGTCCCATCATTATCAATACCATAGCGTAAAACATAAGACTCTAAATGCCAACTAAACATCTCATCAATCAGGCTTTAAACTGCATCTGCATCTGCATGCAACAATGGATGGTGAGAGGGTTTCAACAAATTTTGATTATGATTTGAATTAATTAAGATGGACCCTAATAATCCAAGATGTGAATCATGAATATGCTTTTGGTACCCAATTCTGTCTTTAGACTCCACCAGTCAACTGAGGTTAAGCATGTTTATTATAATGATAAAAAAAGTTATAATAAAAGTGGTGGGGGATTATACCATATAACGAATCATCGTTTGGCGTGGATTCAACCAACACTTTTAACTTACCAAATTAACAAAAGCTGATGATGATTTAAATATTAATCGATTACGTAAGTTTTACTCTAGATTGCATCATCCAATACGACAGCAGACCAATTTTTTATTTGTATTAATATATATAAAAGGTTAGTGCTGTGTTTACAAATAAATTGTACAAACTTATTTAAATAAATTGATATAATAACATCTGATTGAATAATTGCATGATTTTTAGACCTTAAGGATTAACAAAGCTGGTAGAGTATTAGAACTTATAAGGTAAAGACTTGAGTTCGAACCCTTATCATGTTTTTGAAACTTTGATTTATCTGATGTAGTGGTTGTGAGTCTGGTTATTGTGTCCTAGGTTTACCCATTCCATAAATACGGGTAGGGATTCCTGGTTACCAAAAAAAAATCATAACATATTATCTTAGTTTATACTAATACGTTTGTGTAATTTATTTATACATATAATTTTATTTTGTAAATAAAGAGTAATACTATGTGCATCAAGTTTTGAATATCTAATTAAATACTTAGATGATATCTTATTATGTAATTGAATATTATTTTATTTCTAATTCAAAATCATTATATCTCATCTGTATATCTAACAAAGTATTCAAAATTGATTACATATTGTTTAATTGATATATAAATTAATTCATATGAGTTAATGCCTGTCCACTTCACTTGCTTTCATTAATTAACAAGTTAGACTCGCATGTCAATATATATAATACCTATCCACTTCACTTGCTTTCATTAATTTTTAACTTTATTTAGATCAACAATATTAATGCACTGAGTTCAATAATTTATTATTTAGCGATTGATTTATGGTTGTTAAGGAAGGAAATTAAATTAGTATTAATCAACTGGCATGACAAGTGTCCAATGTTATATGTACTTATTTTGTGTGTGTATATATATATATATATATATATATATATATATATATATATATATATATATATATAGTTGTATCATTATGTGATTAGGTATTATCTTATCTAATAAAATTATACGTATTTATTTTAAATACATAAATGGATACACACATATACGTGTTATCGTGTGATTGGGTGATCTTAAATTAAAAATAAAATAATATCAAATCATATAATGACACATATAAAGTATACCCATTTACGTACTCAAAGTGCATATGCATTATATTGTTTTATTTTATCATTAATTCAGAATCACTCAATCACATCATGACACATTCATGTGTATACACATTTGTATATAAAAAAAGTGCAAACAAAGTTTTGTTGCATGACAATTAGGGGGCTTTTGGTTGAAGTCATCTTTTATTACTTTGGTAATCTATGTTTTATTACTTTTATTATTTTGTTTGGTTTACAAAACAATAAAATATTCTGGTAATCTTTTATTATTAATAGTGATGTGAGATAATTTGATTACAGTTTCACTTTAAATATTAAAAGATTACCCAAATAATCTCATTATTTAATACTATTTTATTCTTACTTATTAAAATTTTAAAATTAAAAAACCTCAATTTTCAATTAAAATAATAAGTAATATAGAAAATATTTTACACATATTAATCTTTCATATCATAAGTAAAATAATATATTATTATTTTTTTATTACTTTTAATCAAATATAATAATTACTTATACATATCTATTTTACCAAACATATTTAAAGATAATAATAAATTTATATTTAGTAATTTTTCAAAGAATAAATATTTACAATAATATTTTATTTTTAGTAATATAAGAATATTCGAATGAAACGCGCCCTTAGAAATTTCATTTCATGCTTCAACTAATTTTTTATTGGATTAGAATTAAGAAAGATTTTCTTTTTAACTTAGATCATAACATACTGTTTGACTCATGTTTGCTCATGATCTTGTTCAATCTTTTTCTTCCTTTCACGTGGTGGCTGTTTTGCTCTCCCAAATAAAAAATTTGCTGCATGAACAGCACCAAAAGCTGCATTCAACTGAGTTGTTCTTGTTCACTACTTTTTTCTTTGAACATCCATACTCTGTCCTGAGTTTTCATTAGACATATAATGCCAGCAGGTGATTAATTTAATTTTAGAAGCTCATACCTGAGCCTCTTCTTGTTAACTTGGGCTTAAAGATTCATGGATTTCAGGTAAATAAGTCAAACCAATTCTTGAAATTACCATGCTCCATATTGCCACTTTCATTAAATTGCTACAAAACCTGGCAAATCATTCCAGAAAGATTTCAACTTAACTATGAAGATATCTTTTGCTTTTGTAAATTGATTAAAGTACTACCCGTATGTGTATCTGCGTGCATATATATATATATATATATATATATATATATATATATATGTTGCAGAAGTACTTCTCTGTCTCTGATGATGAAGAATAATATTTATATATAGTTTTTGATGGCACGAGGAGGTTATTGAAATTCCCAGGCTGCTTTTATCTAATTGTCCGTACTGTCTTCAGTGGATGAGTCGTTGGTTGAATACTCTTTTTTTTTGTTTTTTGGTCCTCAATTCAATTTATATAATTTCACTTTACTTTATCATTAAATTAAAGGGCAAAAGGTTTTTCATTCAAATTTTAATGTAAAAATAAATATATATTTATAAAATTTTAAAAATCTAAATATTTATCTATAAATCAATTTTTATTAAAATTTTTAGTTAAGATAAAATATAAAATTATCATAATAATAATATTATTAAAATATATATAATTTATTATATTTCTCCGTCAAAGTTTTAAAAACTAAAAACTTTATCTCTGTCTAAAATTTTTTAACTTTTAAAAGTTACATTTTTCCTCCAAACTTAGGATTTCTATATTTTTCTCATTTTAAATACCCCAAATTTTTGAAAACTTCAATTTAACCCCCATCTTCAACTTCAGATTGTTCAAAAATTCGGCAACCTCTCCCTTCGTCGACCTTTGCCTCTAACGTGATGTATACAGGTGGAGCCAACGAAGAGATCTCTTTTTATATTAAAATATTTACTTAAAATACTAATATATTTTATAGTTTTAGATTATTTATTTTTTCAAATTTATTTAGGTTTTTGTTATGTATAGTAACGTG
Organism: Mangifera indica; assembly: GCF_011075055.1. Classification (NCBI taxonomy): domain Eukaryota; kingdom Viridiplantae; phylum Streptophyta; class Magnoliopsida; order Sapindales; family Anacardiaceae; genus Mangifera; species Mangifera indica. The sequence goes on along the minus strand of NC_058139.1, from coordinate 19,135,934 downwards.
ATTAATATATGATATTTGTGATATTTGAAATAGTGAGTTGGTTTTAATTTTGCCCAATTTTGTTATTTAATATAATTATGTTGTGTTTAAGGGGTGTGGGAAGGAGTTTTTTTCCGCTAGAATGGGTAGGGATTTTTTTATGCGAAGAGGGGACGAAGAATCATTATCATCCCCATAAAGGGAATGAGTAAGAGATAGAGATTGATATCTTCTATGAAGAAAGATAGGAGACGGGATTGATATCCCCTGTAAGGAAATGAATGGGGATGACGACGGGGACGGGGATTAAGATCCCCTCCTTACCCCTCCCTATTGTCATCCCTACTTAGTAATCTTTTCACATATAGTTGGTAATAAGATTATTTTTTGTATTATCTATCATATTACCATTGGTAATAAAAAATTAGTAAAATATTTTATTACGGATAAATTAAATAAGGTAATACTAATAATAAAATATATATTAGCAAAATATTTTTTGACCACTCTTAAGCAAACACCTTCTAATTGTTATATCACTGGGATTTCAATTTTGAATACACAACATTATTATTTGTAATTTAGATAGTTAAAAAGAGAAATATTTAAAAACATTTTTTAGAAAAGAAAAAAGAAATACACATGTTACTTGGAAAACTTGAATTTATTATATTAATTTATACTGATAAATTTATATATTTTGTTTATACATGTATTTTGACTAATAGGACACAAGAAAATTGACTAGAATCAAAAACCAAAAATCAATATTAGATGATAAACAAACGGGAAATTAATTAAAATATATATCGAATTTGCCGTCTAAACTTTTTTTCGGTAAGATTTCTCAACTTTCACGTTTTTAAGCAAATGATATTTTTTATTTCAAAAATACCCTTCATCTTATTTCTTTTCATTTACAATTGTTTTCATAAATTAAACTTTTATATTTCAGAGTATACGGATCAAGCTTAATTTTTTTGTAATGAATAAGATTTACAAATGAAAAACAGATTAATTTAGGATGTAATAATTGATATTTTATACGTTTATACATTTACAAAATAATGAACATAAAAGATGCGTTTTCTTGAATTGGTGCAAAAATGTGCGAAAATGTAATGGGATACATGAAAATGTGAAGGGGTGCATGAAAGTCTGAAGGGGTGCGTCAACTCCGAAGAGGTGAGTAAAAATACAAACGGTTGAGTGAAAATAGAAAATAGTGCGTGAAAATATAAATGGATACGTAAAAATATAAACAAGTACAGAAAAATATAAACAAGCGGGTAAAATACAAAAGGGGAACATAGATTATAAAAGGGGTGCATAAGAATATAAAAAATATATATTATATTAATAATATATATATATATATATATATATATATATATATATATATATATATATATATATATATAAGGGTGTGGGGAAATGCAAAGGGGTGCGTCATTTGCATTTCCATGCACCATTTTATATATAATATATAATATATTAATAGTATAATATATGATATTTATATATATATTACATTAATAATATAATATATAATATATTTATATATATATAAGGGTGCGACCTTTGCATTTTCCATGCACCCTTTTATATATAATATATAATATATTAATAATATATTATATTATATTATTATTATTATTATTATTATTATTATTATTACGCACCTCTTCACATTTTCAAGTATCCCTTCATAGTTTCACACACCCTTTATACTTTCACGCTCCCCTTTAGCTTATGACATACCCTTTCAAAGTGTCGCACCCTTTCATACACCCCTTCAGCATTGTTATACCCCTTTCAGAAGTTGACACACCCTTTTAAGATTTCACGCACCTCTTAAGAAAATGACGCTCCCTTTTACGATTTTACGCACCCCTTCGAAGTTGACACACCGTTTTATGATTTCACGCAGCCCTTTACGATTTGACGCACCCCTTTGAAGTTGACACATCTTTTTACGATTTCACGCACCCCTTTGGAGTTGATGCACCCCCTTCATATTTTCACGCACCCTTTCACATTTTCACACACCATTTTACACTTTTGTACATTTTTGCACCCGCTCGAAAAAACGCACCATTGTATGTTCATCATTTTGTAAAGGTATAAAGATATATAAATATCAATTATTACATTCTAAATTAATATGTTTTTCATCTGTAAATCTTATGCATTACAAAAAAATTAAGTTTAATCTATATACTCTAAAATATAAAAGTTTAATTTGTAAAAATTGTTGTAAATGAAAATAAATAGGATGAAGGGTATTTTTAGAATAAAAAATATCATTTGCTTAAAAAGGTAAAAGTTGAGAAATCTTACGAAAAAATGTTTAGGCAGTAAATTCGGTGCTTATTTTAATTAATTTTCTTAAATAAACCAAATATAGTGTTAAACAGTCCCAGTACTTTTCAAATTTCAAGAGAATCTCTAAGAATTTCCAATGAGGTTCTGTTGGTTAAATTTCTTAATACAAACAGATCCCTCTTCAGTCTTTCCCACTTTCTTTAAAAAATTTAAAAAATGAAGGAGATGATCTGGATTCTGGATTTAGGGTTTGCAGCTGTGATTAAAGGTTCCAACTTCGTGATGAATGTGATTTGGATTCTACCAATTAAATAAAGAAATCATAAAATGATTAAAGATCAACAACCCAATTAATTAACTGCTAATTACTTTATACATATCCAGTAAATTTCCTTCTTTTACACCCACTTGCCCTATATTCTTCAAAAGACAACCGCAATCTATTTCTAATGATTCAGTTGGAATTCTTATGAATGGAATGAATTAGTTTAGATTTCTCATATTAATAAAAAATAAGAGTGTATACGATCCAATTTGATACAATTTAAAACTTTTTAAACAAAATTAAAAGAATACAGATTGATTCGATTTCAAATCAAACTAAATTTAAAAAAAAAAAAGTTTGATTTGGTTTAGTTTATAGTTTACACTTATTAAAAAATATTTCATTTTCAAATATATTATACTTAATAAATAATAATTGAATTATAGTTATTTAAAATATAAAATAAACATGTAAAATAGATGTGAAACCGCTTCTTTATATATGCTTATATCTTATACAGTAAAAGCGATTTCATTCAGCTGGCTTTCTAGTAACAAATTATTTGTATTATGTCGTGGAAAATTTGGTTTCTTAAATATCTGAAAATGTTGCACCTTGAATCTCTGCATCTTCTCTTCTTCAAGGCCGATCAATGCGTTAATATTCTCCTTTCCATTATCAAAGAGCAGAAGAACGAATTCATCAAGCTCGTTGAGAGGTAGTTTGAAGCAAGCTGACACATAGATAGAAGTTTCATGATCCCTCTATAAATCTCCAGCCAATCTATGGCCGATCTCACGTACTGGTCTGTCACTCTCTCCTGGCCTTCCTTCATCTTCTCAACACAGAATGAGAACGGTTTCTCAGCCAGATCTGCAACTTTGGCAATGGCAAAAGCTGTGACGACACAGTTTCCTGCAAACCCTTTTTCGCAAAGTGTTGATATTTTAGACCTAGGTCCACTGCAAAAAGAAACGATGAAAAGTCATCTGGGTTTGTGTAGACCGCCTTTGTACTTGCCCTCAATATGTGGGCTACGAGGACTTCTAAGGCTGAGCATGACTTGGTCATGACTTTCCCTGTGAGAGCATTGACCATTTGGGGGCAGAAAGAGAAGAGTTTAATTGCGAGTGCATTCATCAGAGAAAATTAATGGAAATGGGGATGCCTGATTCGGTTCACTGAAACAAAGAAGTCGGAGATGGAATCTCTTTTTGCATAACGCATTCATTATGCTTAAATTTAATTTGAAGTGAATTTCTTGCTTTTAGGCAAGTTTTATTATTGTATAAAGCTTGAGTTTGAAGGCCTTCACCTCTACAAATAGATGTAAACATTTCACTTGCTAATCTTGTAAGATTTATTTTGTTTAACTAAATGAAATGAATCTATCTATCAATCCGTCCAAATTCACAAGATATATGCATACTGAATTGAATACTTTAAACATATAAGAATACTTGAAACTCCATATAATTTGAATATATAGAGCTCTTGCATTGATGTCACAAGTTTTCCGCTTTTAAAATCTGTTTGAATGACAACTTTTAATGAACGAAATCACTTTGAATGGGTTTCGAAAATGACACTTAGCTAATATGTAGTAATAGGTTATTGAACCCCTCGAAGGTCTAATAAACTTTAAGTGCACACTCATCCTCTTTACTCATATCATAACTTTAAAAACTATTATTTAAATTCATATATAAATTATTATTTAACTATTTAATTATTAAATTTTATTAAATTATAATTATAATTAATATTAGCAAACGTCGGAATATTTTCTACCAAATCTTCCATCAAGTATCACACGGTTTGGCACAAAACCAATTGAGAAACCTCCACATGCAAACATAGTGACCTTTGAATTAATTAGATCATAAAAAATAATCAAACTTGCTTAAAGGACTTCATTTCGGGACAAATATTTAATACAGAAAGAATAAACAAGAGTGTTGTTTCTGCGAGACTCTTGTGTAGGCCATGCCAGGCCTATGAACGACGTGGTGAAATATTGTAGAGTTAGGAAGAGAGAGAGTTCTCAAAGATCCTTTAACATAAGTTTGGGTGCTGCTGTTACAAACAAGACTCCAGCATCGTTGCATAGAAGCTCTAATCTACTGGGTCATTTGAAGTCTTCCGGCCATGAAATAGTAAGAAAACAGTTCAGCCACCGCTTTCTTCTCTCTTTGAGGAATCTCATGTGTTGATGAGGAGGAAGTCTTGTCCGGAGAAGATTGAAAGGAGAGTGATTCAACGGGAAAAGTCACAGGTTGGTCAATGTTTGATAAGAAAATAGTTTGCATAGGAGGTGAATTCTTGGCAGATACCAAAATTGCCGGTTCTTCCTTTGCCAAGTCCAGTTCCTTCATGTGATCAATACTAGTAATATCCATGGTGAAATAATAAGGTAACACACTCTGACAGATAATTTGAATGATAAAAGAGTTAGATTTCAAATATAAGAGCAAGAGTTAAAATCTCATATTTTAAAATTAAAATTTTAATTTATCTAATATAATAATTTTAAAATTAATTATCAAATTTGATATCATCGATTTAATCTTACTCGGCTTTTAACTGGTAGGCCGGCGAAGGAATGCAGTTAACATATCCTAATTGATAGGCCGAGGAAGTTGTGTGTAGCCATTGGGCTTCTACTGTTTGGGATTTGTGGCCTTAGACAAAAAATTCAGACCCATAACTGCAGCCTATGAGCAATCTACGGCACCAAATAATTGATGTAGATTGATTGAACTGAAAACCACGAGAGACTTTGACACTTATCTTTTCTTTTTTTTTTTTCTCATTGGTACGTACGTCATAAGAGAATAATATAATTATGTGTATAATCTTTATACATAATTTTATATATAAATAATAATATATTATTATATAATTAAATATTATTTTATTTTTAATTTTTAATTATTCAATCATATAATAATATATTATCATTTGCGTATAAAAATTATATACCTAACACTACTTATAAAATAGACAAAAAAATATTCGCTACTCAATTTCACATTCTTTGTATAAAGAACTGAGTGGATGTGGATGTATAAATTCATTCTATTAGTGGTATTATATTATATTATATAATAAAAGCTCAATTTCTTAATTAAATAAAATAATAATAAATTTTTAATAATTATATTTTTATTTTAAAAATATAATAAATATTTTAAAATTTTTAAAAAAATTTAAATATATTTTTATCACATCATTATTTTTTTAAATATATATTAATAATATATATTTTACTGTGTAATACGTGCTACTATATTGATTTGATGTTATTTTTTATAAATATTATATAATATTATAAAATTCCAGTAAGGGCCCAATAGAAAAGAAGCTTTATCCTATAATTTTCCAAGTCGTTCTAGTCAACGGTTTTTTTTTAAATATAATTCTTTGTTAATGTGAGAAGAAAATCCTCTGCAACAGATGCAAATGATTACTAAATACATCCATCCAGTTGAAGGTCGCCACGTTCAAGTGTAGAAAACTGCACGGTGATGATGAATTTTGAGAAATTCCAAGTCAATGATATGGGATACTTGAAAATAAAAAAAAAAAAAGGAAAAAGGAAAAAGGTGGAGCCAATCATAAGACACGCGATGACATGGACCAATCTGTCGTAGCTAGGACTGGACTCCAACTAAGGTAGCTCAGAGTCAAAAGCTAACTCAATTTAATTTGAAAATATTCAAATTCGTTTATTTTAAATATAAATCAAATTTAAATTAAAAAATTTGATTTATTTTAAAACTAAACCAAATTTTAGTTATAGGAAGTTTGACTCAGTTTGAATAACGAGTTATATAGATGACTTGATTCAAATTATGATAAATAATTATTAAACGATATTATTTTATTAATAAATCACAAATTTAAGCTAAATTCGAACCGAACTATTTTTATTCAAATCGAATTCGAACAACTCTTAATATTGACTTAATGAATTCAAATCAAATTATTTTTCATTTGAGCCAAATTCGAGCCAAAGGATATTCAACTCAGTTTGGTTCGTATCCACCCCTAGTCGCAACCACCTCATTAGACTCGATAACGAAATCCAGCCACCCATTTTTCATACAAGATCCTCTCTTACTATCTTACTAGAAAAAGTAATTATTTTAAAATTGGATCAACGATCAAATCGATTTTATTACTAGTTTATAGTTTGATCCATTCAACCTACTATAAAATTATAATAATTTTATTAAATAATATCAAACATTTAATATATGTTTTAAACATAAATTGCATGAAACTTATTAGAAACAAATTTATACAATTATCAATAATAATAAAATATATTTGCTTCTTTAAAACATAAATCTCAATTCATTAAAAAAAACCTTAAAAAATAGAATAAAAATCAAAATGAGGGGTTAGAGTAATAAAACTTGGCCAAGTCTAGTTCTTCCAATTTTGATCAGTTTATTCAATTCATCAATTTTAATAAAGTCTTATATCAAACTAATTTTTAGTAAATGTCAGGCTAGATCACAAGTCAATTTTAAATTAAACTGATTAAACTAATTAATTTGATTTGATTTTGAAAATATTGGATAAAAGCCCTACTAAAACTCCATATTCTTTTATAAATTATTATAATAATCAATTTTTCCTATTATTATTATTAATTTACTAAAAATTAAAAAAAAAATCCGATGAAGGATAATTTCATCATTTAAATAAATAAACCGTTCGAAACTGAAACTGTCAACCCCACGCTCACACACGGTGCCACGCGCTCCAAACTTTCTTGGGCAGGTATCTACCGTATATTATACTATTATGCTATAACTTACTTGCAATGTGATGTATAAAACCCTTCTTTTCAATATACATACGTGGCTGTAAACTATTGGACGATATCCCTCACTACCAAATAGCTTTCCGTCCAAGATCTTCTCTTACAAAAATGGGTCTTTTTTTTTTTTAATTATATCATAAGCCCTTGATTATATCAGATAAATACAATTTCTTAGGATGCTTCGGTAACTTATTATTAATAAAAATAAAATATTATTACAAAAATAATTTTTTTTTTAAATTATTAGTTATAAAAAATTATTATATTTATAAAAATAAATTATTATTATTATATTTTATTAGATATAATAAAATATTATTTTTAAAAATATTTTGGGTATAATTATTTTTAAAATATTATTTATATTATTAATTAAAAATAAAGATATTTTTGTATTAAAAAATTAATAAATAATTATAGAATTATAACAAAATTGATATTATTTTAATAATATTTTAATGTCTAATTATAAGGAAGTAATCAAGTTACTTTTATATTGTTTGTTACATTATCATTAATAATAAAAATTTTGGTACTGAGAAATAGATTATTAAGGGGCATTTGGTTTAAGGCAATTAAAGATTACTCTCGTAATCTATATTTTATTATTTATATTACTTTATTTAGATTATAAAAAATAAAAAATTTCGATATTCTTCTATTACCAATGATAATATGATAGATAATATAAAAGGTAATCTGATAACTACCTCCACCTTAAATATTAAAAATATTATCAAAATAATTTTTATTTTATTATGATTATATTCATATTTATTAATTTTTTTAAGATAAAAATAATCTTATTTTTAATTAATATAACAAATAACATAAAAATATTTTAAATAATTATATCCAAAGGTATTTAAGTAAAACAATATACTGATATTATTTTATTACCTCTAATTAAACATAATAATTATTTATACCTATCAATTTTTATCATATTTTATTAAACATAGTAATAATTTATACCCAGTAATCTTTAAAATAATTTATCTTCAAGATAATTTTTCAATTTTGATAATAAAACATTCCTAAAATCAAATCATCCTTAGGGGGCATTTGGTTTAAATAATGTTTTATTACTAAAATTGAAAGATTATCTTGAAGATAAAGTATTTTGAAAATTACTAGATATAAATGATTATTATATTTGATAAAATTTAATATGTATAAATAATTATTATATTGGTTAGAAGTAATGAAATAATGCTAGTAAATTATTTTACTTAAATACTCTTGAGTATAATTATTTTAAAATATTTTTTATATTACTTGTTATATAAACTGAAAATAAGGGTATTTTTATCCTAAAAAATTAATAAATAAAAATATATTTATAATAAAATCAAAATTACATTGGTAATTTTTTAATACCTAAGGTGAATGTGGTAATCAAATTATCATTTACATTACTTATCACATCATCATTGATAATAGAAGATTATCATATTATTTTATTACTAATAAACCAAATAAAATAATATAAATAATAAAAGATAGATTATCAAAGTAATATTTATTAACTGGAAGACATATTACTTTAACGGGTGGTTTAGTTCCTAATTAATAAATATTACTTTGATAACTATATTTTATTACTTATATTATCTTGTTTAATTTGTTAGTAATAAAATACTATGATAATATTCTATTATCAATGTATTTGTCACAGGTAATATAAGTGATAATTTGATTATTACCTTCAACTTAGGTATTAAAAAATTACCAATGTAATTTCGATTTTATTATAATTATATTTTTATTTATTAATTTTTTAGGATAAAAATACCCTTATTTTCAGTTAAAGACATTCTTTTATTACCTTTAATTAAATATAATAATTATTTATACCTATTAAATTTTATCAAACATAATAATCATTTATACCCAATAATTTTATAAATAATCTATCTACAAGGTAATTTTTTAATTTTAATAATAAAATATTATTCAAAGCAAACATTTTCTTAAAGTAATATATAATTACCTTGAACAAAACGTTTCCTTAATAAAGTTGAATGTGTATTTACATGGGTATTAAAATTATATTAACTTTTTCTCATGATAAAAATTTTAAGATAAGAAATAAATTTATTATAATAAATATAACTTATCATACAAAATAAATAAATAATTGAAAAAATTAGTTTTGAAAATAAATATAAATAAAAATAGAGGTATTATTAGGCACTTGCCGACGCGCCACGCTTCAGTAAAGGCGCGTGGAGACGTCAATTTTCATACTTTAAACAGCTAGCCAGAGGGTCCCTACAAACAACAAAACAGGAAAATAGAAAAAAAATAATTAAATAAATAAAATATTCCATAAAATTCGTATAATATACATATACATATACATACATACATACATACATACATATATATATATATATATATATATATATATATATATATGTATATTCTCTTTCTCTCTTCGCTAGTCGCAGCTTTAAATACAGAAAAGAATCTTTATTAGTTGTTTCTAATTTTCTTAAAATTTCTATCATTTTCTCTTCTCGGCTCTGGCCATGAAACTTTAACCTCTCTCTATCTCTATCTATCTCTTCACAGGTACTTTATCTGTATTTTTACTTTCTGTTTTCGTAAAAACATATATATGAGTCTGCGTGTGTCTCTTTCTCTAACCGTGAACAAGTTCTCGTTTTGTTTATTTTAATTTACAAGTTGCTGTTAATCGGTGCGTAACAAGGAATACCCATTTCCCCAGGATGCTTCTTCAGCTTAGTTTTTGACGTGTTTGCTTTGCAAATAATAATAATATAATTTTTATTTTTATTTGTATTTTTCTTCTACATGGTAGCTTAATACTTGTAGTAAAATTTTCTTGTCTTTTCTTTTTCTTTGTATTGTACTGTGCTTTGCTTCTTCTACGATTTAATGTACTCTTTCTTATCTTCTCTCTTTTTACCATCTTGAAAGCTTAAATTTCTGGGGATCATATTAGAATTCTCGTTGCAAACAGTGTTTCTTGCTTTATGTTTATTATTTGTTTGTTTGTTTGGGTGGAGTGTTCATCCCAGAGTTCTTTGTTTGATATGGCCAAGAATGTGCTTACTGCTTTGTAGGCACTTATATTTTTTGTGTGAGGTTTTGGTTTTTACAGTTACCGGAATTCTTTGTTGGTTCATTCGGGTTCAAAAATAGATCTGGGTTTCCTTTTTTTTTTTTTTTTTTTCAGTTTGTGACCGCTGCTCTATTATTCCATTTGTTTTTTCTGAATGTTGCTTATATTTTAGGAATTTATATGCTGCTTTTTCTCCAGGAATATTTGTTAATATATTCACAAAGTTTGCTTTTATATATTAAATTATGTGGTTTTTATTTTTATTTTTATATTTTTCCCTTTGGGTATTCTGAATTTGGATAAATAGTAGAAAAAAAAAAAAAAAGAAACCAAAATTGTATATGTTTCACTGTTCTATAGCTCATAAACTTCTGCACCTTGTCATTCCTTTTTGTTTGTATATTAATTTATTTTTTTTTTAATTTCAGTATTAATTTGTAAGCTTGTATTAGATAATTTGTGGAAGTCTAAGAATGTTATTATTCTTGCTAATGTAACAAAACAGAAACATTAACACTGTGAGACCTCTGGATTCTCTGTTGACAGATAAGGGTACTTTCTTCTATTTTTTGTTGATATTGAAGGCATAATAAACTTGGATTTATTCATATTTTGTTGCAGATGGATGTAATGCAAGAAAATAATTGTGGGGCTGTTCTTGAAGATTCACCCAGCGATAAATTACTTTCTCCAGAATCTGCTGATGTACGTGATGAATATAGTGAGCCAGAGTTGCTTCCTCGAGTTGGCTATGAGTTTCAGGTTGAAATTCCATCTCTAGTAGCAGAATCTGACTGCCTCTTCGGTACAAAGAACCCAGCTGACATTCCCCACACATTGCTAACGGGATTGCCGATACCAGCAACCTGGATCAATGATGAAGTTGGATATAAACATGAACCCCTGGAAGCTCATGGTGATTCAATTGATATATCAGGATGTGCCAAAGGGACCCAAAATTCTTCTGGAAGGTGCCGTTTGAAACCAAAAGTTGAGCCTAAGAATGAAATGGATCAGAAGGATAATGGCAAAGGCTACCAATTGGTTCCAGGTTCTGCAGATGACACATGGGGTGAAATTGATAAAGCTAGTTTTGTCCTTGGTTTATATATCTTTGGGAAGAATCTTGTTCAGGTGAAGAAATTTGTTGGGAGTAAAAGGATGGGGGAAATACTGTCATTGTACTATGGAACATTCTATAGGTCAGAAAAATACCTTAAGTGGTCAGAGTGCAGGAAAATAAAAAGCAAAAGATGTGTATATGGGCAAAGAATTTTTACAGGAATCAGGCAACAGGAATTGCTATCTCGTTTACAACTCCATTTGTCGGAGGAAAGTCGAAATACTCTATTAGAGGTACTTTTTCAACTGTTTCCACATCTTGCTGTTGCCTTCAAAAAAAAAGAAATGTGTTTTACTATCAAATTGTAAATTTTTTCCATTTGTAGGATTCCAAGGCACTTGAAGAGGGAAAACTTTCTTTGGAAGAGTATGTTTTTACTTTAAGGGATAAAGTTGGGTTGAATGCTCTTGTGGAGGCAGTTGGAATTGGTAAAGGGAAGCAGGATCTCACAGGCATGGCCATGGAGCCTTTGAAGTCCAATCAAGTTGATAATGGCCGTCCAGAGATACCCATTGGCAAGGAATGGTCCAAGCTTACATCCATGGAGATTATCAAATTTCTGACAGGAGGTTACAGGTTAAGCAAAGCACGCTCAAGTGATGTCTTCTGGGAAGCTGTTTGGCCTCGCTTACTAGCAAGAGGGTGGCACTCTGAGGAGCCAAATAATCATGGTTGTGCTTCAGGGTCCAAGCATTCATTGGTCTTTCTTATCCCTGGTGTAAAGAAGTTTTCAAGAAGGAAATTAGTGAAGGGAAACCACTATTTTGATTCAGTCAGTGATGTCCTGAACAAAGTTGCTGGAGAACCTGGGCTTCTTGAGCTTGAGATTGGAGATGATAAGGGAGATACTAGCAAGGAAGAAAATGGATGGGCCAATGAAACTGTATTGAACAAAGTAGATTTTGCTGATCAGCAGCGGCACTGTTATCTCAGGCCCCGTACTCCAAATTGTAAGGATGTCATGAAGTTTACTGTTGTGGACACAAGTCTTGCTAACGGGGGAACAATGAAGGTTAGAGAATTGAGAAGCTTGCCAGTCGAAATGAGGAATCCTACCAGCTCCAGAAGTCATACTGAAGATAGTGGCACAGAAACTTCTGAGGAGTCAACAGATGAATCTGATTCTCCTGATACCATGTGTCCTGATAGGGAAAAACAAAATGGTTTAAAACCAACAAAGATAGATATCGATGAGTCCTTTAATGGGTTACTCAGGAATGCTTCAAATGCAGTCGATTTTGACATGGATGTGTCTTTTGACAGGATTCTCAGTAATGCTTCAAATGGGACCTTATCAGTATGTGGCCCGGACTTGACTAATGCACCTGTTGTAAAATTTTCAGACCAGAAAAGCAGTATCTGCAATGGCACACAACCAAGAAATGCAATAAAAGCCGAATTGAGCCAGAGAATGAAACCTAGCAATAATGTTCGTCTAGCCCCTGCTACAAAAAAAGGTCGGAGACTAACTGCTTGTAATCGTTCGGAGACTACCGGTGTCACAATTAATGGCTTAGTGAGTCCTGTATTTAAACAAGATGAGGCCAGATGCAGTGATGGCTATGCTGATTCTAGTGAGAGTGTCACCTTTCAAGTTGATCCATCGCAGGAGAATTTAGCATCCACTGGCCCTTTGCATAAGGGAGGCTTAATCACAAGTGGTGAAGGCAATCTCAGTAATACAATTTCTGATGTTGAACATCCTTACGAGGAACCTCCACTCCGCAGGGTGATCGACCTAAACTTGCCTATTCTTCCAGATGGTGAAACTGATGAATATTTTATCAAGGAAGAGACAAAAGGACAACCTGATCAGACAAGCAGACAACCGGATGATTCCAGTGCAAATTTGCATACTTTGGAACAGCAGCCTAACATGATCAATCGGAGACACAGTACAAGAAACCGTCCTCTGACCACCAAAGCACTGGAAGCTCTTGCTTTTGGATTTTTAAACACAAAGCAGAAGCGGAGATTTGGAGATGCCTTTCCACAAGAAACCCAGTTACCTTCTCGTCGTGCCCGTAGTAGGGGAAGAGTTAATGAGAATCTTGGCAGTGCTGTTGCCAATTTACAACATGATGAGGAGACACAAGATGATCTGTGTAGTGAAAATAACAATATTTTCGCTTCAAATCTTGGATTAAAAGTTGATTGAGTGCTCTGATTATGGCATAATAATATAACTTCCAGCAACGTTTTATATAGATTATCATCATCCCGTCAGCTGCTTTGGAGTCTGTGATCTACGAAGAGCATTGCAATGCAGCATATATAGAGATTTCATGAGACCAGAATGTCCACGGGAAGATTTACAGGATGCAAGCATTCTGCCTGGTACCAAGACTGCAGTTGATTCTACATTCTGATCAAGATTCTCCTCCCATTGTAAAAGTGATTTTAGTTCATTATAATCCAATGCAGAATCCATATTGACAGACACTATAGGTTGCCTTTTGTGTTTGTTTTCATTATAAATCATCCTTAATGAAGTGAAAATTTATGGTCTATTACTTTTTTCAACGAGCAATCTTTATTTGAACTGAATTATCATTTTGGGACTGAATCAATTACAGCAAATAAGTGATATACAAAATTTAATAATCGACAGGAGTTTAACCTGAAAATCAGATACTCTTTTTATCTGTTGTTGTCTGATCAAATAAAAAATATTCATTTCTTAGCTCACGCTTGTTTGTATTTACCCAAACTTTGATAAAATCTGGTGTTGGGATGACACCAGAGAGGGATGGGAAGAGAATTGAGATCCCTGTCCTCATCCTTACAAAGGATATCAATTATTGTTTTTGACTCTATCTTTATCACGGAGATGAGAAGGTTTTCTCATCCTCTCTCTATAAAGAAATTTTTTTTTTTTCATCTCTTTTCTATTTTTGTGAAAAAAAATATCCTCCCGGTATATATAAGAAAAAATATTTTTCTTATGCCCTTTAAATACAACATAAATATATTAAAAAATAAAATTAAGTATAATTAAAATTAACCTACTATTTTAAATATAATATATTAACATCTTAATATGTACAACACAAATATAAATAATTTAAAATTATAAAAATATACTAATATTTTAAATAAAAATATCAATATAATGGAACGAGGATAGAGATAGTAGCAAGAGAGAGGATAGGACACATGTATTTTTATTTTCAATTGTGATAATTTTTTTTATCCATGCCTCATCCCTTTCTCTTTTTTTTTATTATATCAGTGAATTCTCTCTTTATTACCATTAGAGATCTTAAATTCAGATTGAAATGATCTTCTCTTACCTGGTGCGCGCACGAAGCAACGTTTAACCAAAAGAAAGGCACAGAGGATAGGTACTTGGCTATCTAAAAAGTGATCCACGTGGGCACCTCTCAACAAGGCGCGTGCTTTCGTCCCCTTCATTTCTTCTGCCCCCACCTTCATGCTTACGGTTATCACTAATTTAGCTGAAAAACTGAGCTGTTGTGTCGTTTTGAGTTGGTAATAAATTAGTAAGAGAAGAAGAAGATGGGTCAGGCATTTCGTCGAGCAACTGGAAGGAATGCAGTCGATCGGAAACCACCTGTCAACCCCACCGAAGAGGTCAAGATCTCCCGGACTGCTGCTCCATTCCACGGACGCAATCGTCCTAGTAAACTCCTCTTTACTGTTGCCATTTATTGATTGAATTTACTGTAATTCTGAGAAAATGTAGTGAATTCTATAATTTTGGGTGATCTTTTGACGATGAGACGAAGCACTTCAATGCCAACAATGTGCTTGAAGAACGAGAACCCAGACATGATGAAATGCTCGGTCAAATGCTGGGAAGAGTCAGAACAAAGCCTGGAGGAAAACTTGAGATGGGTGAGGTGAGATTTTGAATATTAGAGCTGGCTGTTAAACAACTTCCAGTTAACTCCGAAGCTCACCACCATTGTCCATTGCTATAGCTTGATGAGAAAATATTTGTTTAGTAAAAACAGTTTGCACCATGTTGATTGCTTCTGGCGCCTGTGATTTATGAAATTCCAAATTATTGTTGCAGTCATCAGTGGGGGAAAGAGATAATAGACCAATGCCGCAACTTCCAAACACCACACTGGATAAGGAAAGGCCTGTCCCTCCAGGAACCTTAAATGTAGCATCATGCTACTTGAATCGTGCATCAAAAATCTAATTTTTTGTATTGTCTATTAAGTATCATATCGTATAATACAGTTTTTAAAAAATAAAATAATAACAAATTTTAAATGAGAAGTCATTATTTTAAAAAATATTATAAATATACTTAAAAATTTAAAATTTCTCGTATACGTCTTTATTACTTTATCATTTTTTTTAAAAAGTATATCTATCTGTATTAATAATATATATCATTTTATATAATATATTTATTATATAATATTAATTTTATATATCTCATGATACGTATTATTTTTTATCTGTATCGTTTGATATATCATGAGTATAGAATATTGATAAGTATACATAGCACGGCTTAGCCGCATCATGCTGCTGCATCAGGGCAAGGCTGAGGACCACGAGGGGCCTATGGATGCTAATCAGATTGCTGAGAAGTGCAGACTTGCTGTCGTCCAGGTTAAGCCAATCTTGCAGTTTCTAGCAGGGCCTTCAGAAAATAGCAGTAAACGGAAAACCCATCAGTGAAGACTTAAATTCTTTTTGCATTGACAATGTGATTTTATTTTACACTGGTCAAATTTGGAAATTTCATCAAGTAACCTCAGCTTGCAACTGGTTCATTTTCTTCAACATATAAAGCAAAAGATACAGAAAGTCTTTGGGATAATTTATTGTGTAGGCATTAGGCAAATATGTATTAAAAAAAAAAACTTCTGTGCTCTTATTCTTTCATTTGGTGAGCTTGTTGAAGACACAACAAAGATGCCAATTCCTTGGCTTTATTGGGAAATCTGATATTTGACTGCTGAATGAAATCACTTTGAATGATGGGTAACCAACCCGTAACCCTAATGCCTCACTTACCCCTCTGAGGCTCGTAGATTCTCTAACTGAGCACTGATGACAACTTGTTCTGGATTCAAAAATCTTTGCGCTAAAAGCAACACAGTATTATAAATTAAAAAAAAAAAAATTTAGGTATTCAGACTCAACAACCACTTTCATTCTTGCAAACTAGTTTCTACAGGAATGAATAATCTGATATGTTGGGTTAAGAGTGCTAACGGTCTGATTTTGCATGGTTTAAAAAAATTTTTAAACTAAATTAAACAAGATTTAAAAAATTTTAAACCAAACAAAAAAATTATTTACACTGATTTAAATTATTATATGAATTTAATAAAAATCATTACCTTTTGAATAGTTTAAATTTAATAAGTAATAATATAATTATAATTATATAGGATATTAAATAAATACAGCAAATGAATATGAAGTACATATTTAATAAAGATATAAATAAATAAATATATATATATATATATATATATATATATATATATATATATATATATATATATATATATATAAAATAAATGGTATACCTAACTACATGTTAAAAGTTTGTCAAATCTGGTTTCATATATATATATATAAATATAAAGGCTTTCGATTTAGTTCAATTTGGAAACCGTACAATTTTTTTAAAATTAATTTAAATTAAATTATTTTATAAATTAAATTAAACTAAATTATAATTTTTGAACAATTTAATCTAATTTTATGATTTGAATTAACCCATCTTTTTATCAGACAATTATGTCCAGACAGAAGTAACCGTAATTCTACAATTGGCATTGGAAAGTACTACTCCATACTATCAAACCCAACATAATATCAATTTATAAGGTAGACACAATTAGGCTACATTTGTTTAAGTATTAAAATATTATTTTAATAATTTATACCTTATTAATAATATTTCTTTGTTTAATTTACCAGATAATAAAATTTTTTTATTAATAATAATAATATAACAGATAATATAAAAGATAATTTAATTACTATATTTACATTAAATATTACAAAATTATCAAGATAATTTTGATTTTATTATAATTATTTTATTATTTATTAATTTTTTAAAATAAAAATTTCTTCATTTTCAATTAATATAACTAATAACATATAAAATATTTTAGAATAATTATATATAAAAAGTACATAAATAAAATAATATTTTATTATTATTTTGATACCTTTAACCGAATATAACAATTATTTATATCTTTTAAATTTTATAAAATTTGATTAAATATAGTAATAATTTATATTCAATAATTATCTAAATAACTTATTTTTAAAATAATTTTTTATTTTTGATAATAAAACATTTTTCAAACCAAATGCCTCCTTATTGGCATTGGAGATGCTCCACTCCACACAATCAAATCTAATAGAAAGACACTTTATAAGGCACACACGCCAATAAATGTCACCGCTCAATTAAAATTTCTCCACATATCAACGATTAAGTGCCGAAGGCATAGAGCTTACCAGTTAAAAAAGGCAAGGATCATTTCCCCAGTCACTATCAAGTCCTGCATCCTCGTTGGTATAAAAGAGATGCCTCAGGAAAACCATAAAAGCACTTCATAAAAGAAAGAAAGGGAAAAATGGCACCAAACATTTTTATTAATTAATTTGGTAGATTTATCAAATGTAATATAATTCCGCTATAAACCCCATATGAAGTACATATCACTAGTAATCAGCTTTTCTCTAGGTATTCACTTTTAACCTCAAATATTGTAGACTCTACCACTGTAAAGCTAATGGCCTGTAAACTGAAAAAGAATGTAACACGATTCTCCCTCTTTCCTACGAGAGGGCCTTTTAAGATTGACTGAGAAAGAATGAGACTAATACAAACAGTTGAACCGAAAAATAAAGTTAGAATCAAGTCAAAATAGACTCTAACCAATCCGATGCAAATTCATAAGCCACAAATGTTACAGCTCCTGCAGGTGCAGCTTTGACAGTTGATGGAACAATTCCCTTGTAAAGACCAGCCCAACCCTCTGACCGCAATATTTGACGTAATGCATCAAACATATTTTTATAAGCACGATTTTCGACTCTAGCACCATATTTTGGATGCCTCTGCAATCCCTCAATCTGCAAAAGCCAGAACGAGGAGAAAGTGCAGCATATGACTATATTAATTTGTGCTTCTGGGTTCACATTGTTCTCAATCAACTAATGAGCACAGCTTGAACACATCATGATAAAAACCAAATAAAAATATTGATGAAGAGACATAATTTACAGCATATGAAATTGTAGAAATGCAGAGATTAAACCTGGAATCGCTTTTTGACGACGTCAAGTGGATGACAGACAAGTTTAGCACATGTCCCAGACGCTATCCCACAGAGAAAAAGCTGAAAGCTTGAAGGAGTGTCATCTATACTAGCGGAGCTTGTGCTAGAAGATCTGCTCCGGTTCCAGGCCTCCAAGAACACAGTAAATAAATCTAAGTTAAAACACTACTCCAACAGCTAGTTTAAATAATGAGCAGAGAGATATATCCGCCAAGACTCAGCAATCAAAATTATGGTTTCTCTCCAACATTAACCGGAGAAAATTTGTTGAATATCAATCTGGCAAAATTCATGATTAGCTACAAAAAGCATAATTGCAATGCATGGTAAGCACACATGCATAAGAATTAAGAAATTTGCCACCTAGCATCAACTATGAGGAGTTAATGGCAAACATATAAGAATATAAGGAAACTAACAAAATATTTTCAAATACGTTAAAAGCATTCCATAGAATTTTGATATTTTAAAACATAATATCAATCCTAAACATGGAGTGTAAACCGTGCAAAGTCCAAAATAGTTCTCAAAACCTGGAAATGCAATCTATATACCCAGTTCATACAAATTCTCTTGAAAGGAAACCAGAGGCTTACCCTAGTCCAGCGCTTAAATGTGTCATAGGTGCCAAATTGTAGACCAGCATAAGGAGCAATCTCAACCAGAGTTGGTGACAATCCAGCATACAATCCTCTGAAGCCACGGGTTCTGACAATATCAACAAATGCAGACCTCATGGTTGGATACACCTAAATGTAGCCATTTACTAGTCAAATAATGCTCTTAAATGAACTCAGATGGCCTTAGTTCTTCTGTCAAACATTTAAACTGAGTCAAGGAATCCGTGTTTTTTTTTTTTTAATGGTTAACAAAACATAAAAATGCCTCTTTTCCTTGCAACTCACAATATGATAAAAAAAGTGCCAAACTGATCCCAGGAAAAAAAAAAAATTTAAACACAAACCTCTAATCCCATTTTGAAGTCAAATAGTAAACTTTGAGCACTTGGATAAAACATACAATGATTGAATGGGAGAGAGCATCTTATGGAATACCAAAATTAGCATTGAAAAAAGAAGAAAATTGTCTAAAATACTCACAAAAGAAAAATAACAAAAATAGGTCACATGTATAATCAAACTTAGATGTTAAAAGTTTCAAAATGATTGCTCTCAGACAAAACAGAAAAACAAATGATCATTGATTTCACTAACTTGTAAAGTTTCATATTTCAATTTGTCATGTTCAATGAATCATTCTGAAAACACAAAAAAGGGTCATTCAATCCAATACGTGAAACAATATACCTTAGGTTCTCCTTGTGAAGCTAATATTGTCCGTACGAGATCAAATGGATAAGATCCAATAGTAGCTGCACACCCAGCTAATGCTCCACTCAGATAGGACAAGTAAGGACTCAAATTGATGTGATTTTCTGTCAAACCAAAAAAAAAAAAAAAAAGTCACAAAATGTAAGAGTGAAGAATACAATAAATGCAAAGTACTTTGTTGAAAATTCAAATTGACAGCATTTGTGCCCTAGTACATCAGAATAGGACTGAAAATAAATTGACTCAACCAGCTCTTATTTCCAAGAAAAAGTAAGAAAGAAACAAGTTCACATGCACTACTTCAAGCACACAATTGGAGCTAGAATAAGCACTTAATCAAAGGTAAAACAAGGCAAAGTCTTGAAACTAACCACATAGAGGAAAATGAACCAGAATATTCAATCATAGTTAGTAGTTGCAATATCTACTATTATCCGGATTTAAAAATAAATACCTGCTTTAGAAGAGCCCGCTGCAAGTGTTTTTAGTTTGTGTAGCACTGTAAATTGTATGGCAGTGTATGGCATAACCATAAGTAAAGCAGGGACATTCCCACGCCAGAAACCCTACCACAAGCAACAATCTTGTATAGAAAAGGGAGCAAAATCTCCATAAAAGTAACTTATGATGGAGTCTAAAAATATTCTGAAGGCAGCAGTCCAATCTCATCAATTATCAACTGAAGATAACAAAAGTTAAGGAATAAACTACCATTTAGCAGGATAAGAAATCTGCGGCAAGAATTTATAGAATAAATTATAAAATTTAACAAAGGTGACTCATGCAGGTTTCTGTAAATTAATTCCAGATTTTAGCAGATAAATTGAGTAGCCTAAAGAAGTCCCAGCACAGCAAGTGATAGTTTCATTAGTAAAAAAGAATATAATCAATTTTGCCTAGGCTTGTTGCAGTAACTAAATAAATAGAACCAACATTGTACATAATACCAGTTGGCCATGAGAAAACAACTATTGCAGAGTTCATTGCCATACTAAAATCAGGTAGCTTAGATTACTTAATACCAATAACAAAAGATTCATCAACAAAGTTCCAAGTTACTAATATAAATAAGTGAAAGCCATATATAAGTCCATCCAGGAAACTGAAAACTACAAAGATGGATATAAACACACAACTTGAAACTGTATAAAGAAAAACAGACAAAGTGTTTCTTCAGAAATTGATATGTCATACCGGCAAACCTTCCTCTCTAAATATATCCTTTGTTGCTTGAAGCATTCCAGTATATTTTGATGCTGCATACATATTTTCACTCAGCAAAGCCCATGAAGTTGTGGGCTCCAATTGAACCTGTCAAATAATTGCCAGTACAATCACATATACAAATATAAAAAATGACTGCCAAAATTCCCTGTCTACCTAAACACAAAATCATTTTTGTCCCGCCAAATTTACTATTTGAGCTTTGCAGTCAAGTTTACTAAGGCACATTAACTCAAAAAATAAAGAGATTGAGGATCATAACAAAATTATACTATGAATTACCAAAACAGAAATTCGTGACTCATATCAGTTTCTTCCAAACAAATAAAACAATATGCTATCCTGTGCACCAATATGCCACATAAAGTAAACCTATATTCAGATCAGAATCCCAGGAAAAAATTGATACTCCAATAACTCAACAAATCTCTGAAAACAAAAGAACAAGAGTTGAAACTGGAATTCCCACTGAAACCTACACTTTCTCAGAAGTAAGAATAAATCCTCAGGCAAATTATCAAATGAATTTGGACAACTGACCCAATGTTGTATGAAACAAAAACAAATTACTATAACTAAAATCATAGATATCTTACGAGTTCAGATATATAAATAGCATATTGTTGCGCAATGTCAAACTAACTAAACTGTATGTTTCTCATCTAACATCTAATGCGAATAAACAAGTTAAACAGAAGTAATATAATTAAAGTAAAATTAAAAGGACCTGGAATCGGATCTTAATAACATCGAGAGGGGAAGTAACTGTGCGTGAGATGGCACCGGCAACCGCCCCAGCAGTTGAATCAATTAAGGCACGTTTAAGCTGTCCCGGCTCCTCCATCGCCGAGCACCAAAGCCCTCACTTCTCTGAACTTAAAATACAACCTAACAATAACAATCAAAACAGCACACCAAACATGTGACAAGTGTCAAAGTCAACGCAGGGCATATTAAACATTAACATTTAGAAAATAAATTTACCACCGAAACGAACCAAAAGAAGAAAAACGATATAAAAACCTTGAAATAGGAAGGAAAGTTAGGGTTTCACGATTTAACACAAACGAAACTCGGCGAATTGTCAGAAAGAATGGCGGCCATTGAAACTGTATTCCATTTGAAAAGAGAGGAAAACTTTCTTCCCTTCTTCGTTTTGCCGCCTTATTGGATTTGGCTTCACTGCGAGGACTCGAAGAAACTGGGCGAGGGGAAGAATTTTAAAAATGAAATTTCCAAATCAGTACTTTAAAAAATGATATGAATGAGACTCTTTATATATATATATATATATATATATATATATATATATATATATATATATATATATAATAATTAAATGGGATAAAATAAAATATCTAAGCATGTTGTTACATTTCAAGGGCATTTTGGCGAATGCGTCAGTTCTTCATGTATCCAAAACTAGAATGTGTCGAGAACCGAATTTGAAACTTAATTTGCGCCCTGACTCGGTCAAACTCAGTAATCTTTACAGGGTCAAAGGGCTTATTTCCATCCAAAGTATTTTGTTTTTCCTGTTTCTATCTTTTTTTTTATTAAATCTCAAATACTTATTCATAGACAGTTAAAATTAATAAAACTCTAATATTTTAAAATTTTATCTCTTTTTATTCTCCTAAACCCTAAAAAATAGCAATCTCTCGCTTAAACCATATTTTGAAAAGTAGTCATTTTTCCCTTATATTTATTTTATTATCTGACGACATCTCCAGTGCTTCTCCATTAACATCTCCTTTCTTTTTTTTTTATGGTTGCTCCCTCAACATCTCTCTCTTTGATTGGCAATCCTAAACCCAATGGAACAACGATATTTTGTTAAGAAAGACGATATTTTCATCTTCCCCTATGACGTTGGGCTTTTTTCTAGCATCAAACGAAGTCATCCAAGGGTACAAATGAGAGAAGTTTGGTCGTCGAAGCAAGAGGAGGCATCGAGAGCTCTTCATTGCTAGCGATAGTGTCAGATTTGACGTTGAAGATCTGAAAACTAAACTTTAGGGGAGAAATATCAAACTTTTAGTTTTTAAGATTTAGGGAAGAAAATAAAATAAAATTTTAGTTTATTTTTAATATTACAGATAAAATAACGATTTTGCTCTTAAAATCATTAACTTTAACTATTTATTAATAAGTATTTGAGATTTTAAAAAATAAAAACTTAAAAAAATGATATACTTGAAGTGGGAATAAATTCTTCGGCCTTCTTTATAATATAATTTGAAAAAGAAAAGGTCACACAATCTTGTCTTTTGTGTGAAAAAGAAAAGTTTCGTTGGTCTTTATTTGGACCGTAGATAGTGGTTTTCTTTGTCACAAACTTTATCTACAGTCTGTCACTCTTCCACCATTTTCTTGTCCAAAAACTAATTTTATTAATCACACCAAATCCTTGAAATCTACTGAGAAGAATTTCAGATAACATGCGGACCCAACAAATTATTACATAGAGCCAAAATATTACACGAAAGAAATTCTATATCATTAACTTCAACAAGGGTTAAATTAAGAGATAACAAAAAATGAGAGGGAATGAAAGAGAAATCAACCATTGGTTCATAAATGCAAATAAAATCGAGCTTATGAATTTTATATAAACTAGAAAATTCCATATGAGAATGTCGATTGTTGATACCTTGTATGTTATAGTAGAACATGGATTGTATGTGTCATCGAGATTGGATTGGAAGGAGAGGATAATGGAAGAGAAAGATTTTTTGTTTGATTTTTCTCTGTTTGTATGTTTTTCTTGAGTGGGATAGCATATGGGATTAGAAGAAAAAAAGGGGAGCAAATATGAAATTGGAGTTTGTGAGGAAGAGAAAGGGATTTTGTGTTTGGGATTTAGCAAGGACAAGTGGGAGATTTTGGACGAGCAACAAAGCATGCGAGAGGTTGTTGTTAAGTGGGATGACATTGCAGAAGAAGGAGAGATCATTTGAAACACTTTTTCATAAAGTAGGATATGAAGTTGTAGGTTGGTGATGTTGCTCTTTGTAGTGACAATCGATGTAGCATCAAATCCAACCACAAGAACGGCGGGGATGTTGGCCAGATTGGAAAGGCTAGTGAAGAATGAAGGGTTCTAAGGTAAAAGTGACAACTTTGGTGGTGGTTGGGAGTGTGACCAGGTTGGATGTTGTGGGAGGGGGTAGGGTTGATACGGTCGATAAGTTGTTTGTTAGGGTTTTTTAACAGTGATGGTTGGGCGGCGAGAAAGTTGCGGTGGAAGCATTGTGAGGGTTGGTGCCGATGGTGAATAATTCAATTAGGAGTAATAAAAGTAGGTTAATATGGTAAATTTCAAAAAAGGAAGAACAATTAGAGCTAATCTAATTATTACAGTCTCTACATGCGTTAAACACGTGATTTACACATTAAAAAGGTTAAAAAATTATTAGGTAATTAACCTATATTAAAATTAAAAAATGAAAACAATTGACGATTTCATATTGATTTAGGTTATGTTAGTTCAATCCGAAAATTGTTTAGCTCTAGTTAAAGTTAAAAAATTTGATATAATTCTAATTCAAATCATATTAAAATTGAAGACTTTAACGTAAAACCTAAATTGATACGATGAAAATATAATATAATAACATGAACTATTAAATCTATAATTTAATAATTTTAAATTAAATATAAAATAACAATAATCACTTGTAACAAATTATTACATTCATCTTACTCATTAATTGATATTCAGATAAACATGTCAACAAGTTACATTTTGGAGCCACTTCTCTGAAAATTTACCTGCTAAATCTTCTGCCTGTTATGTGGCAAAGAGTCCTTGCATTGTAATTGCTCGAGACCTACCTTGTGCCTTGAAACCACAAAAAACAAATAATATTATGCATACTCATTTTGAATAAATAAATAAATATATACTTAAGTATATTATTATACAATAAGATGTCATTTTATCTTTAATTCAAAATTATTTAATTATATGATAACACACATAAAATATATACTCATTTATATACTTAAAGTGCAGGTCAAAGGACCTATTACCACCCAAAGAACCTATTACCACCCAAAGATTATTGTTTTCTTAAGTTTTCACTCTTTAACTTTGAAAATTTTTTTACTCACTCATAAGCTGTTAAATATTTTAGTTTTAAAGGTAAAATCGTTATTTTCTCTGTAATATTAAAAATAACATAAAATTTTCTTTTCTTTTCCTTCTTTAAACTCTAAAAATTAATGTTTTCCCCTTAGAGTAAGTTTTAAAAAATAACATTTTTCTCCCAAGGTTTGGTTTGCATTGGCCAATGCCCTTTTTGGCAACTTCTTCCTCTTAAAGCTTTCTTTTCCTCATATGGTCTCTCTCTCTCCCCATATCTCCCTCTGGTTAGCTGTCCAAGGTAGAAGACGAAGATGGGAAGATGAAGCTCTTAGTTTATTGGGGAAGACAAACTTTGTCTTCCACCTTAGATGAACGGTCAGGAAGGAAATATTGGGAGAGAGAAATCGTCGAAAGAAGAGAAAGCCTCAAGAGAGAGAAGTCGTTGGAGAATGCAAACCAAACCTTAGAGGAGAAAATGTTATTTTTTCAAAACTTTGTCTAGAGAGGAAAATCATTATTTTCTAAAGTTTAAGGAAGGCAAGTGATAAAATTTTAAAATTAAAAGATTTTGTTAAATTTAATCATCTTTGATTAGAAAAAATAATTTTTTAAAATTAAAAAATAAAAACTTAAAAAAACAATAATCTTTGAATAGGAGTAAGTCCTCAACCTAAAAAAAATTTACCTAGTTTTATTGAAAAAGAAGAAGACTCAAACCCAATGAATATGCAAATGTTGGCGTAACGACGCTCAAAAACTGAATGAGCTGAAGTTATTGACTGCAGATGGAAGGCAGACAGCTGGAAGCTTCTGAAATCTGAGGGAAGCAATGAGATAAAAATGAATGTGGTAGTCCCAAAAAGGCTGACAAAACATATACCCAAGAACATGCAGTAGACTTCAACAAGGACTGTCCAACCTACAGTCATACAGATTTAATTCCCCCGTCAGCCAGCTCTGCTCTCTGTTTCAGAGCTTAAAGCAAGATTTCCACGTTTCAGGCTGCTTCATTCTGCTCCTCAAGTGTTTTGGAAATCCCTTAAATGTTAGAAAATTTTTTGAATGTAGGTAAACACTGATTTGATATTGGTTTAATTTAATAGAACTCAGATAAATACATGATACAGTCAATTAACTTCTATAGGTATTGTGATCATTTTTATTACATGCCCTATACACTTTGTTGAAAAATTCGGGTTACGATGATACAAATAGTTTATCGGGCTTATGACGAGAGTCTAATAAATTGTTATAAAAAAGATTAAGTCTCTTTTTGAATAATATAAACATGACAAATCATCTCATTAAAAATAGAATTATATAGGGAAGAAATATCAGTTTTATTAGATCGATAATTGATTTGATTTAGATGAATTTTACATTGACTATAGTGTATAAGTTTTGCCGAATTCTATAATTTATATGCAAATGAATTAATATTAGTTATTGAATTTAGAATTGATGGAATACATGAATGTATTTGTGAGAGTCTGGGTAGTTTAAATCTAACACAACATGCCAGGTTATATGAAACAAATGCTGTAGGCAGCCTATGAATATGCAGGAAAAAACAGATCATTCTTTCGCAGTGCGAAGGTAGAATATTAGCTGAAAGACCTGGAAGTTCCTGCCACAGAATTCTGTAAACGAATGAAGCAGCTTGTTTTAGGAAAATCCCCTTGTAGGGTTTCACTGGCAAAGTCCACGAGCATGGATAATTCTACCGAACCAAGGTCTACTTCACCTCAGCTTCCAAATGTCCATCCAAAATCATTTCTGAAGAAGCAACAGGTTGATCACCAGGTTATCATTATTCATGCTGACACCTTGCTGGGTGGAGCATTGACATCTCTAATGAAATGCTAAACCTTTTGATGAGGAGCCATTACAATGTCAATGATTTAAAGTGCTCAACGGGATATGTGCCTTTCAATCTCTGCTGTAATAAGCAGCAGTACAACGACGGTGAAATGGAGGAGCAAGTGTGAAATTAGGTGGTGAAAATATTTTGATATGTGCTAACATTAATTATGATTTTAGTTTAATATTTTTCTATTAGATTTAAATGTTTAAAAATTTATAAATTAATCTCTGAAAATTTTCAAACTCGTATATTTTAAACTATTATATAACCCAATAATTATAATATTATATTTACACTCACAATTTATTGTATTGTGTTCAATTTTTGGGGGTATAATTATCATTTTGAAAACTATTGGAGGTAGATTGAAAATTCAAAAAAATTTCATAGGACCCTCAAATTTTTTATGAATTTTTTATAACCCCAAAAAATTTCAAAAAGACCCCAATACTATAAAAAAAATCACAGTTTGCCCGCGATATACTATTTTACAACAAAGATATTATTATCTACAGGGAGAGAGGAAGAAAATGTGAGGGTTAAAGGAAATGGAAATAAAAAGTTTCTTTTATAATTTGTATATTTAAAAAGTTATTTTTAATTTTTGTTATTTTAAAGTAATAATATAATTTTGAAAAATAAAATAGTTGAGATAAAATGATAATTTTACTTCCTGATATTATTTCATTAATAAAATTTAATTTTGGATAAAAAAATATTATTTATATTTGATTTTAGATAAAAAAAATTATTTATATCAATTAAAGGTCAAAAAAGTGTTTTCGGGCCGAACCTTAGGTGGGAAAAGCAATTCACCCTTTCTATTTTAACATTTTGCAATACATTTTGTTGAGAAAATTATGCTGTAAATCCAAATTACAGAGGGGAGAGACTCATTATAGGTAAACAGTATCTATCTATATTTACCAATTTGACAGCTTTGTTTTCAATGGGTAAACCGTGGTTAACAAAATTTGTTAACCGTGGTTAACTTCCTCAGCTGATTACCTAACCATAGTTAATTCTCCGTATTCAAAACCCACTATATAAACTCCCCCCGCCCATCCACCCCTTCAAGATGCCAATGGCTTATCGTCCCTTGGAGCTCAACATACTCTACGCAAAAAACCTTAAAAATGTCAATCTCATTTCCAGGATGGACTTGTACGTCGTCGTTTCACTCGTTGGCGATCACTCAAAGAAGAAACAGAAGATCAAGTCCCGTGTGGATTATAATTGTGGGCCGAACCCCACCTGGAACTTCCCCGTGAAGTTCACCGTTGACGAGTTATTGGGCCAGCAGAACCGCCTGAGCCTCCAGTTCAAGATCAAGTGTACCGGTTTCCTCCGGGTTAAAAAGGTGGGGAAAGTCAACGTTCCGGTCAAGGACCTCTTGGACATCCCCGGAGATGTTAAAATTTTCACATCTCAGACTTATCAAGTGATGAAACCCTCTGGAAAACCGAAGGGTGAATTAACCTTTTCGTTCAAGTTCGGTGATATAATCTCGGCACCGGCTGCTGGAGCCGCCACCGTCTCCATGAACGTGAATGCAGGTGAGCCGTATGGGTCTTATGATAAAGGAAAAGTAAATACTGATGAGCCTGTTATGGCATACCCGGCGGTGATGGGATCCAGTTCGGCCCCTTACGGTGTACATGGGCCGTACCCACCACCGCCTGGCAAAGCGACAACAGCTGCTCCGCCTCAGGGTTATGGTTATCCTTATGCACCGCCTCCTCCTCCGCAGGGGTACGGTTATGGGTATCCGGGTCAGGGTGGATACGGGTATCCGCCAGTGCAACAACCGCCTAAGAAGAGCAAGTTTGGAGGAGGAATGGGAGCTGGGTTGATCGGAGGAATGCTTGGTGGTATGATTCTAGGAGACATTGTTTCCGATGCAGCAGATGACTGTTATTATGATGATTATGATGGTGGCTTTGATTATTGAATTTGTTCGGTAATTTAACTGTTTTAATTGGATTTTTTTTCTTTTAATTTTCTTTAAAGTATCGGATGGGATGGAAGGCAATGGAATAAATAGAGACCCACCGGATCATCGGATCGGGTATATCTTTAATTTTTATTTAAATTGAATTTAAATTATTTTTAATTTTAATTTGATAAATTCAAATTGGCTTTGAGTTTAATTATATTTTATTTGAATTAAATTCAAATTAAAGGGCGTTCAAAATCGACTAATTCCATATCCACCCCAATTTTTAAGTAGTGTTCTGACTAACACAATTAGCTTTTCTTCGTAGTATAATTTGTATCCAATGGCTAAAATTAGACAAATGTAGATTCTCAACTCAATTTTTAAATGGTTTGTGTCGTGGAATGTTTCTTGGACCCAATTATTTCGGTTGGACTTTGTCCATAAAATGACTAAAGAAGAGTTTGCAAAAGGTACCGTGTACCTATGATGATTGATATTGTGACAACAGATAATTTCCATTTTACCTCATACTTAACCTTTTCAATTTTTTAAAGTGATTTATCCCCTTTCAAATTTCTAAGGTTTACCTTCTCCAACAATGACAACCATATAATAAGATAGAAAAAGACAACGATCATCTCTTGACAGACGAGTTTTATTGTCAATGAAGAGATAAAGATGTCATCACGAAGCTTGTTTGCTAGAAGATAGTCGTCGTCTCTTTTCTCTTATTAAATGGTTGTCATTGTCGGAGAGAAAAATTAGAAACATTAGGGATTTAAGAGGAAAAAACTATTTTTTATAACCTAAAAAATAAAGTTTGAGGTAAATTATTAGTTTTAAAACATAGGAGAGAATATGATAAAATTATATTTTTTTTAATATTACTGGTAAACTGATGATTTTACTCTTGACTTTAATAGAAAATTCTAATAAAAATTGGGTAATGTGTGGGACTTAAAGTTTTAAAAGTTGGTAGGTAGGAGTAGAATTCACTAAACATTGGGTGGGAATATGTCTTTTGGGCATATTCTTACGTGGAAACAGCAGTCATTTGTAATGAAAGCAAACCATTCATAGATAGGACAGGAAGAAAAAATTACAAAAATTTTTGTGGAAACCCAAATCGGGAAAAGCCACGAGAAAGGTTGGAAATCAAAACCCTCTTGAATATCAAATATATAAATCAAAACCCTAACCATTCAAATAATTATCTCTCATCTCAATAATGAATTGGTGAACTGCATAATTTACATTTACGACAAAACAACTGTTTCGATTGAAATTTGCCCCTTTTTTATGGAATAAGCCTATCGATTTCAGATTGGAATGACCAAAAAACTTCTAAAACAATCAATAAACAACTGGTGAAATAACTTCATTTTGATTTAATTTGACGTTTAAAATGTCTTTTCATCTCACCCGAATGTTTTTTCGATACTGGAACTCTTGATTATTCATTTGGAATGCATATTCTTGAATTTGGGTCACCATTTCCGGCTATCTCTACCTTGACTCGAATAATCTATCTGCTTATTATGTTTGAAACTAATTTGTGCCTACATTTTTTGTTACCTTGCTGCCGAAAACTGACAATCTTGGAGGTGAATTCAAGAGAGAATGGACTTTGACATATCAATCTGAATAAACTATTTGTATATATATGTTTGTAAAATTACAACATTGTGCTGGTAAAACAAGTTCAGTAAAGCCAAAAATTTTATTATTGCAAATATCAGATTATGCATAAAACCCAAGAAAATAAAGATACAGTGATGCCGTTTTATTCTATAATATAATGACAGATCTACTATATTCCTAGCTCAATAGCATGCCTTCTGAAGCTTTAATGGTTGCAGGCCTGGCAGAAATCTCATTCCACCAAGCATTAACATGGGGACGAGAAGTTACAATGCTGGCTTTAGGAGTTTTCATGAAATATAAAAGAAATGGTACATGGTTTAAATCAGCCATGGTGTAAAAATCACCTCCCAAATATTTACATTTTGACAATCTTTCTTCATAGACATCAAGAACTTTCCCCAGTTTCTCCAGTCCATCTTCCACAATCATCTCATCAGGAACTTCCCCTCTTCGTGGATTCCTCACTAACTGGTGAATAAGTGCTTGCATTGGACCATTAAACTGGTGAGCCTCCACTTCCATCCAAGTCTCTGCAATTACAGACTCCTTTAGACTACTTGACCTTAACAAATCTGTTCCTTTGCCATTGTATTTCTTTGCCAGATACTTGCAGATGGCTCTTGATTCTGTCAGCACAGCAACATCATATAAGCTATGTAGCATAGAAACAGAAACACGGAAATGTGAAAACACTGAAACTTAATTTTTTCAAAAATATAAGAAACGGAAACGTGGGAAAATTCATTTTATAAAAAAAAAGTACAACCTGAATTTTTTTCAAAAACATAATGCTTTTTAGTAACAATAGAGTATGCATTTAACAAACTTAATCTATTAACTGATAACTAAATAAATAATATATATCAAATCTAATAAAACCGATTATTTTGAGTGTTTATCAATAGTTGGAAAAGTTATAAATAGAAAATCGAGAAGTTTTAACACGTTGGAGAGAAAAGAAACTTTAGATGTCAGAGAGGAAAAAAGATGAAATCATAATTAGAGTTTGAATTTGTGAAGGAGAGTGAAACATAAAATTGATTTTTAATCAATTTAAAAAAATAAGGGAAAGAAACACGTTTCATAATTTTTTATATTTCTGAAATGCTCCCAGAAATGCACTCCGTGCTTCCTAGCATATAAGAATTGCAAAAACAAATAATTGCTGTAAAGCTGTGATTTTACCAAAGAGTTTGATATCTTCGTCTTCCAGTGCAGGAATCTGCCCAAATGGCTGACAAAAACAATGCAACTTGTGTTAGATCTATACTGGATGAACTTTTGTGTATGGTGAGTAAGAAAAAAAATAGTTCTCTGTTCCTCACATTTAGGGATAAATATGGCTGTTTCTTGTGGTCGCCATTGTAAACATCAACAGGGACAAGCTCGTATTCGAGACCCTTTTCATGAAGGCAGAGAAGGACACGAATAGTGCAGGTGGACAATGCCAATCCATGAACTTTGATTGCCATTGAAACCAAAATTGATGGCAGAAAAAAAAAAAAAACTTGATGGGGTTTTTGAATCTGAAGGTTTGAGTTATATAGAGTTTGAGATTGTAAATGATCCATTGCTGCATATGTTGTCGTCTCTGTAAAGTTGTATTCAATTTCTGCCGGCATTCTTGTTATCTTTCTACCAGAAACAGAATCTTTACAGACGAATTACAGACAAAATGGCCGCTGAGATGTATCAATTTGAATAAACTATATGATTATGTTTATAGAATTAACAACTGGGAGAAACTCATTGTTATTATAAGATATTGGGAAGATCGAATTTAGCTGAACTGGCCTCCACGAGCCATCTTAAGTTGCAGGAAAATGAAAGTAACAATTCCCATATGCCAAGGTTTAAAAATAATATTTTTCCTACTAGGATTTACTCTTCAATCTCGGGCACTCCTCTGGCGATCTCTCCCTCTTTTAGCTAGTGACTTAAGTTGGGAATACGAAGCTCTTGTAACAATAAAGTTGTATTTGAAGGCAAACAGAAAGCTCTACTTGTAAAAAGTTGTACATAGATTTCAAGTGTTTTTTTTTTTTTTTGAAAGAAACACTTCCAAAATCTAAAGCATGTTTTAAAATTTTTAAATTACTCCCGAAACGTTTCATACTAGTTTCAAAGTATTTTTTGGTAACCAAAAAGTTTCGGAAAAGTAGAAACTCACCGAATGGTCGGTTTCTGTGCTTCCTAGCCGGGTATTAATGGATTAACTGGCTCCAGACCACCTATACTGCCATATGCATAATTTAAGTAATGCTGTACATCAAGTTTGTATTCCAACTTTCGCATCACTATTCAATTGCCACAGTATAAATCTCTTCAGAGCCACAGGATATCTTCTGCACTCCATCTTTAGTCATTTTATTAGGTGGTCAATTGACTATGTTCGATTTGAACTCAAACTAAATTCAAATTAAAAGATTTGGTTCAGTTTTAAAATCGAATCGAACTCAAACTAAGAGGTTTTCTACTCAATTTAGCTTGAGTTTGACTCGGAACAATAGTTTAAACTCCTAAGTCAAATTTGTATTTCAAATTTACAATTCATTTACAAAAAAATGTTGTTTTGTCCATTATTTAGATAAAATAATATCATTTTGTCAATGTGTCATAAACTCAAACTATGAATTTGAACTACAAATTCGAGCTATAAATTCGAATTGAACTGAATCAAACAATTTTTCATTTAAAGTAAACTTGTATCAACCTTAATTTTGGCTCGATAAACTCGAGTCAAACTATTTTTTATTTGAATCAAATTTAAACCAAGAAGCATTCAAGCTTAATTTGGTTCATGTCTAACCGTAATTTTATAGGCATGGTCCAAGTGAAACAATATGGTCTAGATAACATTCCAGGACACTAAAACCATTTTAAAAATGAATTGAGAGTCTACCATTGCATATAAAGGGGAGTTGAATAAAGCTTAGGCCATTGTATACACAAACTATAAAAATTCATGTTATTTTATGAGTCTATACATGATAGAGATGGAGACTAGTTAATCCATTCCCAACCATCCCATCCAACATTTAAAAAAAAAAAAAAAACCTAAAAAAAGTTCCAACTTTAACATCTAAATTACTTAATAAAAAGTGAACAAAATAAAAAATCAAAACCACCATCAAAACAATTTTTCTAGCTGACGATGCTTATGAAATGCCCGAAATACAACTCTAGAAGTGTATTTATCCTCTTGATTTGCCCATCTATTCCAGATGAAAGTTGGTGGGCAAATGAAGTGCAAATCCCATAAACTTGAACAATTATCTCCAAAATTTTCATATAGACCATGAGTCTTGATCACTAACAATGATTGTAGTAACCCTCGGTATGTGATCCACACATTCCAATTATCAATGCATAGCATGATTTGTTTAATTGTCTTTCAGTATTCTATAATAATTTTTTGCAAAGAAAAAGTAACAGAAGAGATAACGTAATTTTGAGAGTACAAAAAAAACAATCTATCTAAAAGTTACATAACTTCTTAATTAATATAAAAAGTAGTTGAGAATTCAAACTTTGAAATCTCAATTGCAATTAACTTCTATAATTGTCAAGGGTAGTAAAGTAATTTTTTCTACAAGGTTTAATTAATAATATATTTTAACCCTATTGGATTAGGTCAACCCATTATGAGTGGACCGGATCCAATATTTGGATAATGTTTTTGAATTATATATTGCTAAGCATGAGAACATGTGTTGTTTATATAGTTATGTACGTGTAATTTATTATTGTGTATTTGTTGGTCATGTGTAAGGTGAACATGTTGACTAAAGATCAATATATGAACTATGAGATGAATCCAAAGTATAATCTTTTCACTCACCTTGATGTCATGAATGAGAGATATTATGATTTAAAAGACAGAGACATAAAATTAACTGAAATAGAGAGGATATACAAACTACTATTTTCATTGCCAAATCATTGGACTCCTATAATTCCTAATCTTGTCCAGCACAAGAAATTCAAGAATTATTGACAATGTGTGGATGAATTACAATTTGCTGAAGAATACAAAATTATAATAAATATAAGAAAATCAACAGCTCTCTCCATTTTCCCAAATCAGCAAAGTATGAGGTATGCTGGTTATCACAAGCAATATAATAACTTTATCATAGATAAAGAAACTCCTAATATCGTTAGAGATAAAGAAAATAATTTTTAATAATCCGATTGGTGGATATCAAGTCCTTATAAAAATGAAGAGTGGCCGATTGTTAAGATGCCCTGTTTTAAATCAGAAAAATCTCAGGCCAAGAATTATTCAGAAGATGGTCCTAGTCATTGAAATGTTTGAATTTCATGTTTATATTTATTTTTATTTGATTTTTATTTTTTATTTTAGTAATGTTGTTGTAAATAACTTCTTTTGAATTATGGATATATTGAACTATACGTTGATTCAATAATTGTTTTTTACTGTTTATGAGAATCCTAAGATTGGTAGAATTTAATAACTCTCGTTTAGAATATACATTGGCGCAATTGGATTTATTTTAAAATATTGAATATTTGTATCATAGACGATGATTGGAAATATAGTAAACTTTCGACTTTATGTCTTATATGAAATATTTTAATTTTTTAATGCACAATTACAATAATAAAATGTGTAGATATCTTATTGTTGGTGTTGTGTTGACATATCTCTATAGTTATATAAATAATGGCTTCGAAAAACATTATTGTCAATTTGAATAAGGGAGAAAGACTGAATGAAGACAATTATAAGATCTTAAGAATGAGAATGCAATATATCCTAGATGAACAAGATGTCTTGGAGGCTGTTAATCAGGTTATGGAAAAGCTCCCTAACACAGCCCAATATAAGCGTGACATGAACACTTACAATGCTTAGAAAAAGAAAGATTCAATTGCTAAAGGAATACTTATTAGCTCATTGAATAATGAACTTATCAGTATGAGCAATTTAAAACTAAAAATACTATGTGGGTATCATTGATACAGAGGTTTGGAAGAATGACTGTCTCTAAATTGAGATAGTTAACTATCAAGTTTGATACGTATAATAAAGTTTATAATAAGACGATGAAGCAACATTTGAGGGAAATGTTAAACATGATAATTGAGCTAAAGAAGGTAGGGCATGACCTGATTGATGAACAATAAGTTCAAGCTATTATACAACTCTATCTGATAGTTGGGAGCACATAAAAGTCAATATGAGTCACATTGACAATATCAAGGCTTTCAATGACATTGCTCGTCATCTTAAACTAGAAGCTGAGCACCTAGAGACTGCTGGACCAAATGCTCATGCATATGTTTATGAGTCTAGTTCTAAGAAGTTTTCTGGCTACAAGCGAAAATGGTGAAAATCCAGAAAAGAGAAAGAGATTGCCCAAGGACCTATGAATAACAACAAGGAGTCCAAGCGCAAAAGAGGCAAGTGCACTAGAAAAAGAGATATGACCAATCTGACCTATTATAACTTTGGGATCAAGGGTTACTTCACCCATGAATACACGAAGTCGAAGAATGTATTGCCTTATCTTGTCTCAAATTGTGATATTTATGTTTCCAATATTGTTTTATTAACTGAATCTCATTCTATGTCAGAGCTGAGATTCAGATGGTCATCTAGGATATTAGAAAAACATTCGTGACACTACAAGGAGATTAAACAAAGGACACATATGACATTAACATTATTTGTGCTATGTATTCATAGGACATTAAGAGGTCACCTACTTACTAAGTATATTTCACTTATTGTGTTCTTTTATGTGGTTTGCTAGTAAGATTGTAAAGTAATGGAATGGCAACAAGGGAGCCAACATTTCAGCTCAATGTAGGGGCATTTTGGTCATTTTACATAATAGGTTGTACTTTTGTATTACTTTGTTTGTGAGATATATATATATATATATATATATATATATAGAATGACTTATTACACTTTTGGGATTGTAGAAGTGAATTAATTATCACGCATATTTATTATCATTGCTACGAATTTAAGTGAGGTAATCTCAAGTTATCACGTCTCTTCATATACTTATTCTAAGTAAAGGTATGTATTTGAAGAGAGGTGTTACACTTGAGCTCTAAAAAAGGTTATGTCAATTACCTTATATTCAACATTGAATATCTCTAAAAAATTTTGTCCAAGTCAATTTGGAGATGTCATTCAATTTCGAGGTCGTCCTTTGCCACACTCTAGTGTCTACTCGAAATAGGTAGGTGGCATATCTTATCTTCTCTGCGTTTATCATTGTGAATAAGGACATGACAATCTTGACAACTTTATCCATTCCTTAGTTACTGTTATTGCAGGATCATTCATGCAAACAAAGTTTTGTGGTTGGTAACATGCTCTTGTGCTTTCTTATACTTTGCTCCTTTAATTGCATCTTCATTAAAAGGAATTGAGATTGCTACCAGAAATTCCTCTTAAAACATTTTCTTACTTGATTAAGTCAAACCACATAATATTAGCATTTGCAATGTTATATACATCTAGTTTTTATCATCCAGTTAAGTATTTAGATCATCTTTGTTTGGATAAATCGTTCATTGTGAAAACAAACAATTTGTCTTTTAGACAATGAATGAGCGACACCAAGAGAGATGGTTAGGAAGGAGAGATAAGTAGGAAGAGTTGAAACGAGAAAATAGGTGGGAAGGACTGGTTGTTAGTTGAAATGGAGATGATAGAAAAAGAGAATAAAACCTTAGGTGAAAAATGTTAAATTTTCAAACATTGAGCAGATGAAATTATTAGTTTTTTTTTTTTAAATAAGAGGGAAAATAAAATAAAATTTTGGTTTTTAAATTTTTTTATAAATAATAGTTTTACTTTTAATCATGATAGAAAATTTTAACAGAATGGTAAATATTTAAGTTTTTAAAATTTCACGGATGGGAGTTTGGGAATAGACCAAACTTTGGGTGGGAATAAGTCTTTTGATCTTTTTTATTATCCAATTAAGTATTCAAATGATGTGTTATTATATGATTTAATATTACTTTATTTTTAATTTAAAATCACTTAATTATATGATAACATATCATTTAAGTATCTAATTAAATCAAACTAATTGTATGCAATTTTATGTATTAATATAGAACAATGCTATATGTACTCATTTTTAATATACAATTCATATACACAAATGATATGTCACCATGTGATTGATGTTGTTTTATCTTTAATTTAAAATTACCAAATTATATGATAACACATTAACTATATATGCGAATTGTGTATCAAAAATAGATACACATAGTTTTATTGATTAGTATATGATTAGACACATCCATGAGATAGGTTGGGTCGGGCCTTAGGCCCACACAATAATGAGCCTTTCGGCAAGACTGACCCATGTAATTTTTAAGGCCCAAGGTCTCACCTTATATATATAAGGTCGGGTCTTAATCAAACTACCCATTTAAACAATTTTTTTTATAAAATGTTTAATTAAAAAATTTAAATATAAACTATTTTTCAATTATTAAAACCAAAGACAATATCTCAAACATTTTATTTATAATCTCTTACTTGTGGTAAAAGAATACCGTGATTACATGATGAAAAATATTTTAAATTTATGATATAATACAAATAAATTAATTTACATATTGTATAATTACAAAAATAAATAAAATATATATAACATATCATTTATCTACTCATCTTCAATATCCAAATTTTTGAATTCATTTGACACTGAATTTATTTGTAATATTTTGTAATAGTAAAATTGAAATAAAAATGAAATTATAAACGCAAAAAATTATTATTTGTGAATTCAGACAGTTTTCGAAAGAGAGTTGATAAGATAAAATGAGATTGAGAATATAATAAAAGAATTGAAAATGAAAGATTTATAAATAAAATTGGAAATTTTTAAAAATTTGGATTGATTTATACAAAAAAAATAAAAAAAATATTTAAAAAAAACAATGGCAATAGCCATTGAAAGGTTCTGACCGAAGCAACCGAAGTTTCTACCATTTTTTTTTTAATTGTTAAACAGTATCAAGTTGGGATAAGTTGGCTCGTGAACCTAATATTAAAGCTCACAGTCTGCTCCGGAAGGTTTATGGGTTGGGTCCAATATATTACAATATCAGATTGAGCCTGAATTCCAGGCTTCGAGCCTGGCCCAATTGACATGTCATGATACATCATTTTAATTTTCTCTGTGGACGGTTTGTTTTCGTCTTATTCCGTCTCAATTTTGACGGTAGAAAACCATCAGGCCGGGATTTAAGTAGCCCAATAATTCCGATGAAATATTGGGCTTACATTTTTTTCATGGCAATCCACCTTCGGCCCAAAGAGAGTTTACAGAGGACTTAATAGACATTTCACCTACTTAAACCCTAATCAAACGACCGCATCAGTCAACAGCAAATTCCAAAAAAGGAGCACTGAAGCAAAACCCTCCTCTACATCTCAAAAATGCGCCCACTCGACGAAGCCGAAACGACCGCCGTTTTTGAAAAGCTCTTCAAGTTTACCGGCAACAACCTTAAGAACATTGTCGAGAATCCCTCTCACGAGGGACCCGATCCAAACCCGGGTCGCTACTGTTTCCGGCTCCACAAGAACCGGGTCTACTACGTGAGCGAATCGCTCGTTAAACGCGCCACGAACATCGCAAGGCCCAACCTGGTCTCTCTCGGCACGTGCATTGGAAAGTTCACGCATAGCGGGAAGTTTCATCTTACCATACAGGCTTTGAATTTGGTTGCGGCAAATGCCAGGCACAAAGTATGGATAAAACCCACATCCGAGATGTCATTTTTATACGGAAACCACGTGTTGAAAGGCGGATTAGGGAGGATAACAGACAGTATCGCCCCTGGTGATGGGGTGGTGGTGTTTTCGATGTCTGACGTGGCGCTAGGGTTTGGTGTGGCGGCGAAGAGTACTCAAGATTGTCGGAAACTGGACCCCAATGGGATTGTGGTGCTGCACCAGGCTGATATTGGAGAGTATTTGAGGATAGAGGACGAACTTTGAAGATAATTTAGGGCGTTCTGAGAGGATTTTTTTATAGGTTTTGTAAGTGTGGTTTTTAATTTTATTGGGTTTTTTTGTTATGATCGTTATCTTTATTGAATTATAATGAACTTGGGTTATGTTTAAAATGAAAAACATGCTGTATTGAATTTAGTATACATTTTTTTTTTCCTAATTTGCAGTCCTGAGCCTGATTTTGTGAGCTTTTGAGTTGATCTCATGTTTTGTGGAAGTTGCGCTGTTTGAGTATAATGAGTTTGGGATTGGCACTATTGGGCATTAATGTAATGTTGTGTTCAAACTCTTGGGAAACTTATTGTTGGTCCAGTTTTTATTTTTACTTCTCAACACCCAAAACGACTTCAGTGTAAATCGCTAAAAGCTTAGGTAATATGATGAGAAGGATTCATTTGGGAAGTTTTTGAGGTTTAAGGAGTTCTATGAGTAGATTTAATTTGGTTCCTAGTTATGTGAAGTTTGTTCTTTAAAGTATGGTTTGGATGGTTTTGTCATATCAGTTCTTATAAGTAATGTTTGGATGTATCTTTGACATGATTAAGTTGGTTACACTTATCTAGTCGAATCCCAAATGGAGGTTGTGTTTGCCTATGAGAATGTTTGGACATGATTTTATATAATGATTTGGGAATCCTCTGTGCTTCTTGTTGTATTGAAATGATTGAGATAAATATGTAGTTATTTTCTGGGTGTTGATTTGTTGATACTGTCTTTGCCATTTTGTGTCAAAAATATGAAGGTGCTTTCACAATTGTTCTCAAATTATTCACTTTAGCAGTTGTGCAGATGACTGTCTCTTATATGTGGAAACTTTTTGTAGCTTGTAGGCTTGTGTTAAGATTGAGTTGCTCTTTCTTCTGTTTGATTGGAGTTGTAGAGAGTAATCAGAGTTACGATGTTGTGTAGGAATGTAAACCCTTAATGAGCTGTACACAATTGCAGTTTACTGTGACATTCTATGATTCCCAGAGGAAATGAATGGCATTGCAGTCTAATGCCTTATTGCTGTTTGATTGTCTTTCTTATTGTGCTCATGGGCATGGTCCTTTGTCTTGTCATGCCTGAGAGTTCCATTTAACTTAAATTATAAACTATATTAACTCTAAATATCAGGTCTTCGATTTGCATGCATAAATTTTAGGCTTGGTTGATCTATCTTGCAATTTAATCATTGCTGGCATTCTACATCTGTTAATTGCTCATAATGTTTATATCCAGCCCCATGTATTGACGTTGCATACAGGTTATGAAAATAAAAAGTCAGCTATCTGTTTTGCCTTTTCACATTCGAAAGTTCTGGGGTTAAATTGTTCTTTCTCCTTTCACCATTTTATGTCATCCCTTTCACTTACAGGTTTTGTTGTTGATCCTGTAACTTCATGTGTATCTATCACTGCAGAATGGATTCGGATGAAAATGTGCAGCAGTTTATATGACTGTGCCTTTAAGCCACAAGGTGATGTGTCTGGAGAACAGCAATCACAATGCCTGGAACTGCATAATCACCCACATCATAAATGTAATATTAGCTATTAGGAAGAAGAGGCCAAAAGAAAATGTCGAGAGCATACGCTGTCCTGCTCTGCTGTTTCCATTGATTGACATGCATCTTCCTATTCGGTCATTATAATTACCAAGTTTTATCAGGTTTTATTATTAATCCCTAAGAGATGAGTTGATTTAAGAGTGATATTATATACACAAACAATATTTAACTTTGTCCACAAAAAATGACATATCACTATATGATTGAATGATTTTGAATCAGAGATAAAACAATATCTAATCATATGATGACAAATTATTGTTTGTGTACATATAATTTTATTGTTTTGATAAATTTCACAAAAAATATATTATACGTATCCAATTTTGAATATCTATTTAAGTTTTCAGATGATGTATTATCATATAATTGAGTATTATTTTATTTTTAATTTAAAATTACGTATTCATATAATAATATATTATTTGAGTATTTATTTATATGAGAATATATTATTTAAATATCTAATTTAATACTTAAAATTAGGTGTTCATGATAAGTTTATTGATTTGATAATCTGATGATAAAATTGTCCTATATGTATTGTCTTGGTAGAGCAGATTGAATAAATCTAAATTCTTCAGCCCACTAACATTAATCCACTTATAAATTTCTGAAAGATCTATGGGCATAATGGATCATAACCAAGATCTGTACGTGCCCCATATTAATATTAAGATCAATTACAAATTAGTATGGCTTTAGTTAAGTGTGATTATAATACATTAATCATGTGATTTAGAAAGAATTATCCCCCTTAATTTGTTCTCTTATATATATGAAGGAATTGATCCTACATTCCAAATATTGATTACTTTATTCTGGAAATCAATGTAAATGGTCTCATTCTATCATCTTTAATTAAAGTTAGGCATAATACTAATAATAGTAGATAAGCAAAAACATTCTTTATTAGCTTTAAACTTATTCCCTTTACATCAAAGGCCTCACTTTCTTTAAAAATTATTTTCCTC
Organism: Mangifera indica; assembly: GCF_011075055.1. Lineage (NCBI taxonomy): Eukaryota > Viridiplantae > Streptophyta > Magnoliopsida > Sapindales > Anacardiaceae > Mangifera > Mangifera indica. Next base: position 19,093,373 of record NC_058139.1, on the reverse strand, counting down.
TAGAAGAAAAATTCCCATTAATCTCTGCACAGGCACCATTGGAAATTACTCAACCTTTACAACACCCAATTGTATTTTCCTCTCAATAATTTAACAAGTTATGGAGAATAAGTTCATAAACACTAGAGAAGAGGCAGACGTAATTTAATGTAAAGATACCCCAACTGTTTGATTAAGATGGATTTATTTATTTATACTTAGTTTTTTTTTCTAAGAGAATTTCTCTTTGAATGTTGCTAATTAATCCCATTAGCCTTTTTGCATAGTGGATTACAGTTCTTCTCCAAAGCATCACGTACCTCAAGTCCCACATCAATTTTCTTCTTAGTAATTGGAAGATATAATATTCGTTAACATTTCCTAAGAATTTTAGAATATTATAATAATAATTAATCATTATCCTAGGGAGGATCGAGGAAAGCCACATTAATGTTAAGTACAAATAATTAGATGATATGTGAGTAAATGATTGGATGTTACTTTATCTTTAATTTAAAATCACATAATAACATAATGACATACCATAATTTAAATATCTAATCGAATACATATAATTTTATTAGAATATTAAATAATCTTTTTTAATATTAATCTCTAAAAATTCAATTTTATTCTATAAAACAGGAAACATTGCCTGACTTCGCCAAACTAATAAACCTCGGGATATAGTGACTAGATCCCAACTAGATAATTCAGAGTTTTGCTTTTGTTGTAGCACTTCACTATTTGATTTCAAGTTAATAAGTTTAAGTTTTTCACATGAAAAGGGAACCATGCTATTTGGACTCTAACCTTTTACAAGGGGGTTTTTTTATCACTTAACCACTGAAACTAATTTTTGGGGTCTTATTTTATATAATATTACAACATTTATTCGAAATAAAACTAAATGTACACATTTTTAATTATATAAATGAATAGATAAATAATATATTATAATATTTTAAATCAATAAAACTATGTGTACCCATTTGAGTACACAAATATATACACACTTATATATATCATCACATGATTGAATGATTTTGAATTAAATATAAAACAATATCAAATCATGTTATAACACTTGTAAGCATGTATATATTTGTATACATAAAGTAAATATACATAGTATTGCTCACTTTAAATTAAAGATAAAATATTATTTAATCACATGATAATATATTTTATATATATATATATATATATATATATATATATATATATATATATATATATATATATATATATAGTATTACTCATTTTATTTACTCTACCAAATGATCGTATTTGCTTATAAAAATGTAATTACGTGTACTGGTTTTCTAGGCTGATCAATGGAAGTCGTGTTAAAAATGATGAACTATATACAATCATATAAAAATTTATATTTAATATACACTTTTGCAAAATGGAATATATAAATCTTCTAATCCACTCTCAGCCGCCCATGGTGATGTTATATTTATCCTTTATAAATTTTTAGTCATTGGACACTAAAAGCTAGAGCTACCTAGCTTCATTAACACAAAGAAGTAAAATATATATTATATGAGAAATATTATATATACCCGTTTTAAATATATAATACTTATTTATATGTGTTATTATGTGACTAAATGTTACTTTATCTTTAATTCAAAATTACACAATCATACGATGACACATATAAATATATACATATTTATAAACTTAAAACAAATATATATAATTTTATTGTTATTATATCCTACTAGTACTATCTATAATTGTATTGGTATATTATGATGTTCCCTATTACCTAAATTAGGTATCTTAAAAGTATAATTAACAAATTATTAAAAAAATTCTCAAATAAAGTGAATTAAACTTTGATTATTTATTAATTTAATAAGAGCTAGCCATGCATCTGGTAGCATAAACCCTAGAAGTTGCCAGAATTTTATTTACTATCTGTAAGAGACCAGCAGATGTATCTGTGCTTCCCTTTCTTGCTTTGTTAAATTTAGGGTTCACAATTTTGGCTTTTCTAAGGGACAAGAATAGCCACATGGGCTTGTAATGTTGTGAATGATTGAGATGTGCTTAGAGCTTTGATTTTATATGTGTTTCAGTTTTAAAGCTCAGTTATATTCTCAGTGTGACAAAAGGATCAAAGCAGCCATGCGTTTTCAGAAAGGTGGTCAGGTTCAGCCAAATGTTATCTTTCTGAATAACTTTATAAGGATAAGACTTCGGAGAAAATATGTAGGAGAAAAGCTGAAGTGGCATCTCGTCAAGCCTCAACTATATTCGTGGTTGTAAACAACTGTCCACAAATGAGGAGGGTAGAATTGTAATTGTACAATATGCTATCACTCTAATTGAGGTTTACATATGTGAATAAAGAATCTTACACTAAAATGGAATACATGGATACAAGTAAATAAAGAATCTTACACTAATATGGATATGTAAATTACTATTTAACACTCTCTTACAATTGGAGCAAAAGTGTATGGAGCTAAAGTTGAAGATAATGAATAGAAGTGAAGATCAATATCAATAAGCTAGATACGAGCATGGAAGACAGAAATTGGTTGCTATGTGGTGTGAGAACTAATTGTCATAGAGCAGTAACTTGGAATCTCAAACATAAGATATAACAAAGCCAATGAAGGTCACCAATTAGATGAGCTGGGTAAGATATTCAGACTCAACATTAGGCTAGGACACGACAACTTGCTTCTTGACAATCCAAAAAACAAGGTTGCAACCAAGAACAGTGAATAGAGACATCAACAATCTAACCAAATCAAAGTAGGTTAGAAGACAAGGATAAAAGTCACAATAAAAGATAAGATTTCACAATACGTAAGTCTCAGTGAATAAAAGAAGATAGTTGTTGGATAATTTGATTTACAATTTAGGTGATATGGTAATTACAATTTAAATGATATATAGTAATTTATCATCATTAATACTTAAATTGAAACTCGTCATAAGTGTATATAGTTTTATTGATATTATAACTCTAATTAGGGTTTAACACAAGTAAATAAGGTATCTTACATTAATATAGAATACATGGATAAAGTAAATAAATGAACATATAAATTACTATATAGCAAGTTGGACTCAAACTATGGGTGCAAAATTTTCAGAGATACCACCTCATCATCATGCGCCAAACAACTTAATTTTATAATATTCTTCATGTCACCTGTCCTTGTCATAAAATGGTCTTGAAAACCTTATAAAAAATGGTATCATGTTCTATTCATTTAAGTGACATTCTTTGCACAAGTGAGCTCGAAATGAACTAAGTAATGAAAAGGTAGTATAGTATATGAATTAAACTGTTCAATGAGGAAACAACGTAGGGAAAACTCTCTGTTGTCCAACAAATAACAAAGATTGAGAAGAAATTTAGGAAAGTTGACGTACATTTAGTTTGTTGAAGAAGCTGAGAGACCTTTGTTCATGTAGGTTGTGTTGGGTTTGGTCACTTAAATATGCATCAGAGGAACAAAAGACACGAAGAGGGGGATGCCAATAAGTGTGGAAGTGACCATGGTGCTGGATAAAGAAAGATTGTGAATCCTAAAGGCTTGCACAAATGTAAATCAACCTTTGAGTTTTGTGAAATTGGCGTCAGAATCTAGCATTGCTTTTACAGACTCAAGTTGTTGTCTTGCCTCTTCTTCCTCATAGATCATACATTCTTCCTTCTTTCTTTCTCTCTATTTTTGCTTCTTTTTAATGAACATAAAGCTTAAAGCAACTTAAAAACCAATATAACAGCAGAATGAGCTCCTTTGTAGTGTGAGCATGAAATGCCTCATTTTTTAACTATTCAAGTTGAAATGTAAGTAGAAGTGTATTTATAAAGCATTATAAAACCTAAAGAGCAATATTTTGTGCACTTAATTTTGAATACCCAATTGAATATTTAGATAATATATGATATTATATATTTTATCTTTAATTCAAAATTACTGAATCACATAATGATATAATATTTAAATATCTAATTGGATATCTAAAAATGTATCGCATAGTTTAATCAAAATCTGAAAATTTGAATGGAGTGTGAAAAGAGTCACCTCTTCTTGGACAAAAAAGCAATACTTACACAACCCAATTACGTAGCAGTTGCTCAAGGGTGAACTTTAATTTATTCCAATTAGTACAATATCCTAACCGGTGTCCCTTTCGTCCTCAAACTTTAATGGAATAAACTTCTCATCCTCATCATCTAGTCACCTCAAAACTTAATGGAAATTCGTGCATGTTAGATACCTAAGGCATAAAGTTATACAAACATTGTTAGAAGCCACAATAAAAAGCTTTACACGATGTAACATAATATAATCCAGCTAGTTCATATATAGAAAAGAAAATTATAAACCTGGCTAAATTTAATACAACCTGTTATATCAATACGATACGATATAAAATAATGGAGTTAGAATTATAATTTTTGACTAAAACAAAGTAGTTTGGGTCAAGTTTGGGTTAACTCTAAAAAAATTGGGTTGTGATCGGGGTGATACGAAACCAACCCGAATTAACTCGAATAAACTCAAAAATTCTAAACAAAATATTGAATAATATGATATCAAGAAAAAAAAATCCTCAATATCCCTTATTTTTTTCATTTGATAAAAGTAATTTAATTCACACGATTCATATACTCTAATTCAAATCAATAAAAAAATTAACATCGCATAATCAAACACTAAATTTGCATCACCCTTGCATTGCTTCTTAAAACATTGTACTAGTTAGATGAATGTCTACTTGGAGAAGCTAGCCTTAGGTCTTTTCATAGAATTTTATTATCTTCTATTAAAAACATTCATTCTAATTTAATAACTCTTTTTGACATACTTGTAAAAAATTATATATAATATATATATATATATATATATATATATATATATATATATATATATATATATATATATATATATATATTGTTAATGAAGTACCGCTTATTTAAACATATTATGTTTGGTGTATTATATTCATATGTTTATTAGTGGTTTTGATATTATGATAATCATATTCATCGTATGAAATGAAAATTAAATTTTTTAAATATTTGATAAGTAGTTGTTAATTTCATTAGTTATCAATTACATTATTTTGAAGTTATAGACTTATTTAAGTTTTTTTATTATGATATTTTGTTTCTTTACCTTTACAACTGATCATGTAAAAAGACAGTGAGCAAACTTAGTATTAACTTGAAATATAACACTTTTATTTTGACAAAATATCATTTCATGTATTGTTTTATAGCAAAGAGCAATACTATGTGTACCAAAATCATTAATCACATTGGGTATAGCAAATCACTCATATGTTTGTCATCTGATTGGTTATTCTTATGTCATTCACCTCATAAAGTCAAACATCACATGATGTAACACCATATACATTTGTGTACCCTGAATTAACTTATTCGCAAGTATGAAATATTTGACAAATTGCATGTTGCTTCATAACAAGATCAGGTGAATCATTGTATTGTTGTTAATGTTTATTTAAACATATTATGTTTGGTGTAGTATGACATATTCATCGTATATTTAAATCTTTTAAATATTTAATTAGTTGTTAATTTCATTGGTTATCAATTCTTATTTAATTTTTTTATTATGATATTTTTGTTTCTTTACCTTTACAACTGATCATGTAAAAAGACAGTGATCAAACTTAGTATTAACTTGAAATATAACACTTCAAAATATTGTTCATGTATTGTATAGCAAATCATATTATCTCTTGATATTTGACAAATTGTGTGCTTCATAACAAATCATGTCATTGTATGTTGTGTTTTAGTAGGACTTTACATATTATATAATTTCGGTTAATTCAAGTAAAGTCATGTCACCTTAAAAATATTTCAGTTTGATTTAAGATTAAAAAAATTTAACACAATTCTATTTTATGTCAGATTAAAATTGAAATTTAAACTGACATAATATAAATATGATTCGATGATGTAAACTGTCTGGTCTAAAAAATTAGGTGAAACAAAATTATCATGAAGTGTAAAGAATGCCGAAAAATGAAGTGAATTGTCAACACAGTTAGGCACAAAGCAGTCCTTACTGTAAAAGAAATCTTCCACTTCCAACAACCAGAATTTAGAATCCCTCCCATTTTGGTCCCACTCGGCCACCCCCACATTATTCAATTGTTTTTCTCACAAGTCGAAACCAGCCACTGATTTGGAAGAAGATAAAATTATTATACTTTCAATACTAATACGTACTCTACATGGTTATTCTGAGCATCCTTCCTTTCTGCTTGCGGTAAAATATATTCCATTTTTATTCAACTCCGATTCTCTTCCTCCTCTTTCTTCTTTCCTAGCTCATTATACATTTACCGCTGAATATAAGGGATATTAAATTTTTTACCCTAATTTAAACCCACTTATACATTTATATCACAATTCATATATGTTCATTCAACCAATATACTACAAAATATTGAAAAACCTAAAAATACCCTTACCTGTTGTGTAGAGGAATTTTTGCCATATTGCTTTGCTTTCCTGTGAATGGAGTTTTTTCTTTCTTTCTTTCTGATTTTTTTTTTTTGGGCATGTGTTAATGGATTGATTTTGATGATGATGTTAATTGGATTGTTTTTTTCTTTAATAAATTTGTTGAATAAAATCATTGGATTGATTTAAGGGATTTAAAGTTGTTGGGTGCTGGCAAGTGAGTTTAAAATTTTTTAGATTTGAATTTAATCTTTAAAAGTTTAAATTCAAATGTAATTTAATCTAAAAAATTTAAACTCCAAAATGTTTAAACTCACTTTATTTAACACATCTATAAATTTTGTTTCAAATATTGATACCATGTTCTTGCATATGTTCTCCTTCTGTAAGGCATAAAGAAAATAGTATTTTTTTTTTTTGTCTAATTTTTCTAGATTAGAGAAAAAAATCGTTTAAGTTTTTCAAAATAAGGTGTGAAAAGTGTGGTATAAATGCATAAATGGTCCAAATTTGGGTGAAATTTTCAATATTCCTCAATATAATATAATATGGAACATGTCTCTTAATTCTTTGAATTGGGAAAGAGAAGCATTGGCATCCAATCTTCATGGATGATATTTTAAATGTAATTATATATAAACCCTTTTGGAGAGCTACGCAGTTGACATGTATACATACTCTTTCACCTCCGAGATGTACATTTTCTTTTAGCTTTCTCTAGAATACGTCTCCATCTAAATTTTTCTCTTCAAACAAACAACAAAGATTCCCATTGTGAAGTTAATTAAAAGAGTCTAGTAATTAAAAAAGAAACAGGATTCTCTTCAATCCTATCTCTCTCTCACTGGACCCCTACTGTTAATTAGTCTTTCTGAACATCCCCCTATTGTATCTTGTCACACTTCTTCTTCTTCTTATTATTAGTATTTTATTGCTCATTTCACCTTTATAAATACCATGCCCAGTTCTACCTTCATACTCAGATCTTGCAAACTATCACACTCTTTAGCTACATATTCATCTACCCTTTTCCCCATTTCTGTCTTGAAAGCTTCTTTAACATATACAAATGGCAGGCGTTTGGGTTTTCAAAGATGGGGTTGTTCGCTTGGTTGATGGTGAGTCCTCTCGCAGAGTGTTAGTGCATATTCCCACCAATGAAGTTATCACTTCTTACGCAGTTCTTGAGCGTAAACTCTTGGCTCTCGGATGGGAGAGATACTATGACGATCCTTCTCTTCTTCAGTTTCATAAAAGATCCACCGTCCATCTTATCTCTCTTCCTAAAGACTTCAACAAGTTCAAGTCCATGCACATGTACGACATCGTTGTGAAGAATCGCAACGTTTTCGAAGTTAGAGACATGTAGTAGATGGCAAGCCCTTTGGTCAGTGGAATCTCTGGACATGTTAGTAGTTTGTCTGTTTATTTCTGACTTTACCATGTGGGTTTATTTCTAAGTTTCATTGCTCTTAATTATAGTTTAGGGAAGTTAATGTATAATTAAGTAAACAAGGGCTTGGTTGCTTGGAGTCAGTCATATTGAAATCTTCTGTACATTATTACTACAGTCATTGTCAAAAGTAATGAGAATGGTTTGCTCTCTGTGTGTTAATTATTATTCTCTACTCAATTTAATTACTTCCTTCTGCTAAAGCAAAACAAAATCCAAATCTTTGGAGGCAAGTGCTCTTTCTATTCATTACAAAGGCACTACGCAACTTCAAGAATCCACAACCCCAGATAAATTCCATTCACCCATCTTATATTTTATGCAACTGTGAGCAGGCAAGTGTAAAAATCTATCCTCAACCCCAATAAATTCCATTCACCCATCTTATATTTTATGCGACTGTGAGCAGGCAAGTGTAAAAATCTATCCTCTTTTCGAACCCAGAAAGTGCACAAGATTCTGACTACTATTTACCAATCACCATTTCACTTGTAAGATGGATAGCATATTGCTAGCTGGAACACGTAGTTTATCTGAGTACATTATTATATGGCAAAAGCAAAGGGATTTACCCAATTCGGAATCAGATTTTCCAGAAATAGAAAAGGACGACGTATATAATAGGATGAACTGATTGTCCATGCCCAAGAAAGGAGGTGGGTCACCATAAACTGAAGGCGCCAGTTGGTGTACATCTCAAGCTATAAGCTAGAGCAACCAAAGATTTTGCTTGCAGAATGACCCTAGTGGTACCAAATTTCAGCAGCCACATGTATGCATATATTTATAAAATGGGGTTCAGCCCTTTAGAATTTTGAAGGGGACACTACGGTACATTGAGTTGGTTCTTAATTAGACCTCATGCACGCTGCAGATGAAAGTCCTCACCGTTTAAAGAATTTGACATAAAATATATATGGGGGAGCTATTTCTGCCATTAATGACAGATTAGATTCAGTAACTTTCCTAGATAAAAGTAATTAAGTTATAGTTAATTCGATGAATCTGGTATATTTGACTTAAAATTCTCAGTCCCATATTAGACATGACTACACAGAACTACATTGTCAAATATTATTTCAGCCTGTCACCTATAGACTATAGCTTCTCATTCTGACTCTCTTGGAAGTTTCAGAATTGTATCGAAACCATTAGCCTTACCCTTAAATTACATGGGACCGCCATATTCATTATAAGTAGCTTTCCTATGGCTAAAACTTGAAAGTTCTTTGTATATTAATGGAATAGAAGATGATGGAACTTGATCTCATTAGATTGGGATAAATGTTCATTAAATTTTCTGATTAAACCTCAAACAAGCTACCCAGAATGATGAGGATGAAGATCAATACAACTTATTCATATGAGTTCAGAACGCAAAACAGACATAGCCAAAAATCCTTTTTCAGTTTGATTACAAGCTGCAGCAACGCAGTCAAAGATCATAATGAAAATTGTAGATAAAAGGATAAGGACAGTGCATAACAAATATATATATTTGAGAGAGCCCATTCTTGCCGTTTTGAATTCCTGTGCATGTTGAGTTTTTAAAAGATATATTATATTGACTTGGCCATAAAGCATTAACCCAAAGCTTTACGGCTAAGCCATGCTGCGTGGCTCCAAGCAACAGGTTCCTGTGAAAGAGAGAGAATCTTATACACCTATTTTGCTGGAACCTCACATATATTGACAATTGGAGATTCACGCCAGTCCAAGCCCATTTCTTGAATATGGGCTTATTGCACTTTTTTAGTGAGTAGTCAGTTCCAGCTCTGCAGTCCTGTCAGAGAGAAGGCAATTAATGTTCTATCTGAATATCGGCAAAAGGATAGCGCAACTGGCAAGAGATCTTCTATTTTGTCTTCTCATGAGTTTGATTTGATTGCAGTGGGAGCCCAGATAATTTGTCTTATCATGTCACTTGCCACAAGGCCTCACTCACAGCGTTTTCCATTAAGCATTTTTTTCCAAAGAGTTTTAACCTGTTGCAAGATTCATTTACTTTGGTGTTTCAAGCTTCAATGGAGTTGAAGATAAGTGGATTGGTTGGTTTACAAGATAAAAATGTCAGCAAAATAATTGACATTTCAAGCTAAAAGCAGAAATCCAACAGCTGTAAAGCTTGAAGTCCATATATATATATATATTAGGTCCTTTTAGAATTTAAGATCAAAAGTAGTAGCATTTTCAATGCTACATTCTAGCTCAAACAATAGGTTAAAAGTAATATTTGATCACAATTTTATCAATATCACATTTATTAATTAGTTTGAGTGACGAAAGAAAAGAAAATCTAAACTATAAGAATACAGTTCAAAACCCATCAATAACTTATTAAAATTAAACTTTTAATTTATTTGATATAATATTAATTTTTTGTATTTCAAATTACGTGTAAAGAACCTAACAAGTCTTGGTAAATTGCTTTCGGGGAACCAGCCTACCTTAATTTCATGAGATTCAAATGAATTAGGCAGTGATGGTCAGTAAGCTATGAGAAAATTGGTGCATGAAAAATTACTATAATAATAATAAGATAGGTTTTAAAAGGTGTTGAGTTCGGTAGGAAGCATGACTTGTGATACTTAGGAACTTGGAAGCACTAAAATTAAGAACTTATGAGGGGCCTATTTGCACTCTACATGGTGAAAATTGCTCATGTTTTCGGCCATTTTATAAATGTTAAATTAGTCCCAGTTGTCATTAGAAGTGGGAATGGGAGACAAATAATGAAAACGATATGTAAATTAAATATTGAAGAAAATGTTAGTCAAAAAGAGCCGGAAATAAAAAAAAAAAAAAAGAGGATGAACTGCCTAGACATGTCAACAGGGAGGGCCACAGCAAAGTCAGACCCTCTTTTTGACACCTATCGTAAAAACATATAATTTAGTTGGTTAGCCTAAAAAAAACATGTTGATTAACATGTTAAACTACCATAAAAACACAACCCAAAAGTGTAACATCCTTGGTCCATTAACTCGGTCCATTATCAAGATATTGTCTATTTTAAACACACAATCCATCATAGTTTTATTTTTTGATTTTATAACCCAAAACAGTCTTAACAGTTTAAGGAGCTCACAGACTATTTAATCAGTCAAATTCTCTCACCACTAACTAATGTGGGATTCATAGATAGAGTACAGATAGACCCAACATCTCTCCCGTGTTTTGTTGATGTGGGATTTGCCTAAGGGTATCACATACACCCCCTTACGGGACTCAGTGTCCTCGTTGAGATTTGCCCCACTATCATTCAAGAGTACACGCGAAGCCGCTCTGATACCATTTGTAACATTCCTAGTCCAATAACCTGGCCCATTGTCAAGATATTGTCCACTTTAAACACACAGTATATCATAGTTTTGTTTTTGGGCTTTACAACTCAAAACGCGTCTTAACAGTTTAAAGAGTTCATAGGCTATTTAACCAGTCAAATTCTCCCACCACTAACCAATATGGGATTCATAGATAGAGTACAGACAAACCCAACATCTCTCTTGTACTTTGTCGATGTAAGATTTATCTAAAGGTATCACAAAAAGATTCTAAGTTACGTCTCAAACCCTTATAAACTTATTAATTGGTAGGTTGAGGACTGATCTTACTGTTAATACGGAAGTCAGTCTAACACAATCCACTGCTATTTTTATGTTACCGTCATTGACTTAAATCTTGCTAAGCACGTTGGAAATTAAAATAAATTTTACTAAGCTTTATTAAAATAAATTTACTGAACTTCATAATATTCAAGCTTTCCAAACCATGAGAGAAATGGAGCTTGGGAGTTTCTTGCTAGTCTAAGAAATGCAATATGCTTTAATCCACCCATCTGTCCTTTTTGGCACTACCACAATTGCAGAATCACTTAATTCTACCAGCCGCGAAAACTCGAGAAATGGGGACCTTGAGATGAATGATTCAACAAATAATTGGCCATAGTTTGATACATTAACACTTAAGAAATTGCATAACTTTGTGATTGGAGACCACAGTTGTATCTAGCTTTGACCCTTTGCCTTTCATTATTGGCGTTGTCCATCCGTGCATCCCATAATCATGTATGGTAGAGAAGTAGGCTTCCTAATGCCCTTGACGTTGGGAATTCCCTTAACTTTTCTTTTCTTTTTTTTTCACCAAACTAACTTCTTCATCAGCTAGAAAGCTAGCTTACCCATAAACTTTTTCAGCAAGGCCAAACATTTGTGATGCATTCATGTTTTCAGAAGAAAGGAAAGAGAGCTGTAGGTTGGATCTAATTCTCAAGATCATAGAATAGAATATATCCTTCACCTCCAGTGGCAAAAACAAAATTTTATCAATAAATATATATATTTTTTTGGATAATCGAGGATTTGTCCATATTTGTTAGACGAATAAACTCGAGACATAATGTTGGATCCATAATCATTGTATCAAGTAAGTTAAAGTTTCACAAATATGACAAAAGCTCGAATCTAAGTCGTTATCTTGAAAATTCTAATGTTTCATCAGTTTTACTAATCTTTAGAATCACCAATAAATATCTAAATCTTACATTTTTTTTCAGAATTTGTGTTTAGTTTTAAACATTCGGCTAAAAATGGATGAATTTCTCAACAAAATGGCTTTCCAATGAAAGAGAAGCAACACTTCTATGACTGATATTTATAATTTTGTAGAAATACATTCTAAATTTTTTTCCAGCGTTTATTGCTTAAAATTTTCTTGATTATAATCATTCAAATTCAACAAGAATTTGGTTAAAAAGAAACTTGGAAATCAAGATAACTGTTAATAATAAAGACAAAAGTTACACATGATTAACTAACATAGATTTTATACAGTGAAAAGTATAAAAAATTTTATTTCTGATATATATTTTTTTTTTTTGGTAAGTAATTTCTGAAAATATAATCCTATAGAAAAAATTTATTCTTTTTTCAAGCAAGTTCATACTACACAATTAAAATATGTACAAGGAATAGTCAAACTGCATGGTACTTAGATAAAAATAATTGATGAAAATAATTATAGTAATGCACAAAACTAATAAGAAAATCACAATAATTAGTTTAAATGCTCTAGAACCTCAACCAATGAAACAGGAGACAATCAAAACACACAAGATCAACGATTTAAAATGATCATTTAGTGATAATGAGACATTTTGATCATGTAACTCACCAAATAACCTATACCAAGTAGATAAAATTCACAATCAAATTTTTAAACTTCTTAAATACAAATCGAAACAAGAAAAAATAAAATAAAATTCCAGAGTTAGAGATTTTACCTAGATGCACATTATCATTTACAGACTAAAAGAATCAAATTAAAAAGGCAATCTAGTGAAAAATAACTGAAGGGAATGAGTAGTTTTTTAGTTTTCAGGGTCCTTTCTTATTATTCTAGTAAAAAAGCAAATAAATATAATTATTCTCCTCTCTTCACAAGTATACATTCATTGCTTATTTTATGAAGAATAATTGATGATATTTTATTCTATATTCTTAAATTGACTCCAGCATTCTACTCAACATTTGATTGCTGTTAAGAACAGATTGATGATCAAAGGTGCCTATGTTCATACACAGTTCAGTTCAATTTTTTTCCAATTTAAACTTTGCATTTCGAGAGAAATTTCTTTAAATATTATGATGATTGTTCATTATATATAATGACAGTTTGGGAGAAGCTCATAGTCCTATATTCAAACTCAAGTTTAATATTTCCCCAACAATAAAACTATGTGTACACATTTTTAAATATACAATTGGGTACACAAATTATGTGTCATCATATGATTAGATAATTTTAAATTAAAAAAAAATATAATACTCAATAGTATGATGATAAATCCTCTATATACCTAATTATATACTCAAAAGTTTGTACACATAGTACTGTTTTTCTCCAAATTATACAATATCGCAATCAAATTTGGTCATTTGTTAATGAATTGCCTTTTTTTTTTTTTTTGGGTTGTTGCTTATCATATTACTATTTTAAAATAATACAACAGGCAAATTACTACATAATTATTTAACAAGAGCAAGTGCAACACCTTATACAAACCTCTTAGTAATAAGGATCAAGTTTGAAGATGCTATAAAGCATTGCGATGATGAGCCCAAAATTCCCCTGTTGAACAGAAGGGTGGAAGTTGTTCACACAGTATGCATTAAAGAATTTCTAGTTGGTGCAGTTAAATCCATGGCAAACTGAAAGCCAGATAATCAGAACTAGAGCTAACAAAATCCCAAGAACAACCAGTTTTATCTTCATATTCTGATACCACATTTTCCTTCGAATTCGTTTCCCTTCATCCCTGTATACTTGGGCCTGAAATGTAACAAAGAAAGCTGCTTAGTATTAACTGAAAGAAATATGATGCTTCGTAAAGTTTCCTTACCTCTTTATGCAAATTCTCAGTCTTGTCAGCAAGATTCTGAATGTTTTCCCCTCTTTCCATAGCCTAAAAGGCATACATAGGGTCAAATAAGCAAGAAAAACAAATCTCTTACGATTTATCAGTTGATTTCATGTAATTCATGTACAAGTGAGCTACTAAGAAGCATTTAAGTAAAACAAGCTTGACAGCTAATCCAACTAACATAACGAATTTGGGACTGAACTTTCATGTCTTTAAATACACTAAATACTAAATCAACTGCTCTGGAACTATACAATATCCATTATACAACTGATAACATTACAGACTAATGGCAATCAGTTACTGTCAGAGTCAATCTTTTATGTTTCAATCTTCCAGTGGAATTGACTAGATAAAACAGTTGCCTAAATAGCCGAAGTTAAGATGATAAAATTACCACTAACCAGAATAATTCTGTCAGAAGGTTCAGTATTGAATTTTGATCACTCCACATACCAGTCATTTGGGCAAGTCAAAACAAGTTATGACCTCTAAGATTTTGTTTTCAAACGTCAGTAATTTCTAACTTCATTTGACCACACTCCATATAGATCACACCCCAAATAGGAGTCCCAATATGGCTCTCTGGAGCACTAGGTTGTCCACCATTTACTACACCTTTCTAGGCGATGATCTCAACGGGTACTCCACCATACAATTCATACAAACTGAAAATTTTAAAAAAAAAAAAATCCTCTAACAGCATTCACAATAACCTAGACTCCACAGTGCCATAGCTATGGAAACCATGCTCTCCAAATGTATTTAAAACTGAGGCCACAAAGCAGTGGTAGTTGGTGCTCCACCAATCATTGCAAAAACTTTCCGAATAAAAAGGAAAAATCAAGAAACAAAACCGAAGATGAAAAAAAAAGAGAATCATGAACTCCCTGTGATGATGTTACCAGATGAAGTACTGTTACAACAGGTAGTGAGAAAAATAGAAGAGCAAAAATGCAAATGCTTAAAACATATATAATATAGAGTGCCATATACAAGAGTAAAAGAAATTGAGAATATTCAGTAAAAGTAGGCATTTTCTCTGAGTAGATAGCTTACCTTGTCAATATTCTCTAACATTATGCTTTTGACTTCTGAAACTTGAGCCTTAACTTTTATTAGCTTTTCAATCTCTTCTGAGTGATCAATGATATACTTCATGTGCTCTTTCATAATGGGCCTGTAAATTAAAAAATTGTGTATTCGCTTACTACTACTTTATACAAAAATGCATGGAAATTATCATATCATAGTTTAACAGTTTTTATTGATGAACATACCCAAATTCCTTGTTCAAACTTTTGGCCATAGCAGTATCTGCTTTACCACCCCCATATCTTTTCTTGAAGTCTGTTCTCATACGTTCCAAAAATGCAATAGAAATCTGCTTGCTAACAGATTCTTTTGCTACAACACAGTAAGCTGCATGTTTGCAGAAACAAGAATGTCAAAAAGTGCCAATGATAGAGTATGCAAGTATTGACCACAGTAAAATAAAATAAATGATTTCACTGAACCATTAAGCACCAGCAGTGATGTCTGCAAATACCACTCCATGGCCATACCTCACTGCTTTTCAAGCCACCACAATACAAATAAGAAAAAGATTTATAGCCATTGTCTGTAGCTAATTTGGTACCTCCAGACCATTTGAAGCATGACAATCTAGAAGGAATCACTCTAAACAAATTCTATGGCAGGAAGCATGCAATAGACCAGCAATATCCCCTCCCAAAAAACATATTCCCTATACTTATATGGACAGAGTAATAAATGGCATTCTGGATTATCTGAAAATTAGCATTCCAAAACTTCCGATTATGATGGCTATCACCCCATAGGACAATGCAAGCTTAGGAACACTCCTAACATTCAGCCAAAAGAAAAAGAAACAACAAGAAATAACAATCTAAACCCAACTTACACCATCCATTAATAAACAACCAAATAGAAAAAATCCAAAATGTAGACACAATAGAAACCAAGTATAGACACAATAGAAACTTACCATACGTAGCAAAGCAAAAGTTGAGATATAGACACAATAGAAACCAAGTAATTATATCTACCAGCCCTAGCAATATAAATCCAGTCACAACAAATGAGCTATGCTCAAGTTAAAACTAAAAAAATTAGAAACGTTTTCACATTAGATCCAAGCATCCAACTACTTTGAGTTATAATTCAACTTAAATTCAATACATCTCCTAAAAAATGTGCAGTCAAGCTGAAGAGATTGATAGAATTATAATAAAAAATTACCATAGCCATCTTCAACGAGGAAGTTGAAGGTGTGGTGGTCGCAATTGTAAGTAAACTTGTTATTAGAAGAAGGGAGTCTCTGCAGGCACTGAACAGCAATCGCCGGGAAGTTGCCAGTGAACTCGGTGTACTCAGCCAAGATCACCGTGCCTCGCGCCACGAAGCTATATATGAAAGATTCCTGAGTCATTGAGTCGCAACTCGGCTGTAACAGCGAGAGAGAGAAAGGTTGAAGGAAGAAGAACACGATCAGACAAAAGAGAGATCGGCTGGCCTGTTTAGTTCTACCTACGTCTAGTGTTATTATTTGGCTCCCCTTTTTCTTTTATTTTTTAAAATTCTTAATGGAAATGAAATTGTCATATTATAAGATTGAAACGACGCGTTTTGACTTGAAATATCAAAGTGAACTGGCAAAATGAATGGAGTGGGTAATGGAAAAGGTTGTTTCAAAGCAAGTAATGATGTGAAAAACAAGTAATTGGACCAGAGTAAGAGTCAATCCAAGTTTATTCAAATATATTTGAATTCAGTTTGAACGAGTCTAAAATAAATTTAATTTAAATAAATTTTATATTTTTAAATTTTTTTAATTAATATATATTAAAATAACATTATCTTAATATCAAACAAAATTTAACCCTCTTCAGATAGATTACATTCTAATCCGTTAAACTTAAATGTCACTTTACTAAAACATTGAGTGTGGAGTGAAGCAAAGAATAGAGGGTCGTTCTGAGTTGACGGCGATTTATTTAAATTTAAAATTTTTAAAAATAATAATAATAATAATAAATGAAGACAATAAAATACGACAATAATTCTCTTTTTAAGGGAATGCTGGAGGGGCCCTCATGGATAGAATCATAGACCGGGCCCATCTAATTTCAAGCCCGGCTTCAGTTCTTTTACTATAAACCATATCTTGTTATGCATACATGTATGTATGTGGTGGGGAATTCACCACATATATGTATGCATGTGGTGAATTCCACACCGCGAAAGTAAGTTTAATGTGGGAATATATTTAATATACGAAGGGCTACATTTAATAAAAGGATGTTAATTAAAATAAACACAAAAGTTTTTATCTAAACTCTTTTAGATAAATTTTGAATGATTTAATTTTTATTCTAATAATACTCATTTCTATTAATTACATCAAATTCAATATAGTTTTTTGTTAACAATATTTTCTTTTGAAGCATACTCTACGCTTAATAACTTATGATCTAAAGATTCAAAAATTTATTCGAAAGCAAATTAATTTTTGGTGTAATATAGATTAGAACAAAAAGATGAACATAAATGTAGAGAGTGCATACGAGTGCGAAGAGTGTGTGTAGGTGCGTATTGTGCATGTGGGTGTGAATAATGTGAGTAAGTACAAAAAAGTGCGAGAGATTAAAAAGGCATTCGACCCATTATATCTAAAAAACCAACTAACCTGTTCCTATTCCTTACCTAATCAATACTCTGTTGATTCACATTCAGATAACGAATGTCGACAATCACTATTTGACAATGTTATCTAAGTTGTCTGAAATAAATCTGATTTCTTTGCGTTGTTAAGATTGAATAGGCATTTTATTCCTCAATTTATGGATGTTTGAAATGGTTATTTTTTTCTCGATTTCGATTATATTGTTGTGTTTGGTTTATAGTTGTAGGTTGTGATTTATTTTGGTTTTAGAGTTGTAGGTTTCGATTATAATGTAGTGTATTTTGTCATATTTGATTATGTTGTGTTGTCATTGATAGAGAAGAAAGGTTGATTCTGGTCGCATGCGTCACTCTTTTGCACTCACATGCACCACATGCACCCACATATACCTATAGCACCCCATGCACCCGTATGTACCGCACGCACTCATTGCACCTATTCTCATCCCTACGCACTCGTCACACCTATAATACCCTCAAGTACTTTTCAGGGGTATTTATGTCTTTTGATCCTACTTTAAGATATTTCTAGTTTTAAATATATATGTTCAAATATATATATGTGTGTGTGTGTATAAAACAAGTACAAAAAGATAAAGGTATATATATAGATATATATCCATATTAAAAAGTATGTATATATATAAATAGAGAAAAGACAAAAAAGGAAAACTTTATGCCTTTTTCCATCATCTTCTCTCATCTCTTCCAAAAGAAAGCAACTTTCTTCAAGTTTTTGGTTTATTTTTGAAGAAAAATGGATGATTTGAAAGGGTTTTGGAAGACAAGTAAGGAAAGAAAATAAGATGAGCCACTTTGGAAGCCTTGGTGGTTTTGATGATAAAAAAAAAAAAGAAAAAAAGGAGGAAGCCAACTTGACAAAGATTAGTTCGAAACAAGATAAGTGGAATAATTTTTGGTATATTTCATATTTTATGCTTTTGGTTCCTTGGCTCTATGTTATAAATGATGATTTTGAAGTTGAAAAATGTTATTTTATCATTTATGGTATTTATGTATGTCATTTTGTTCATGACAGAGAGTTGGATAATATTTATAATTTTATCATTGATTTCATCTGACGTTTTAACTATCTTATTTGATGAATCATGAGTGCTATTATAGCTTGTTGGAAAGCTCTTTGAATCCTCTTTTTAATGATATATAGCTTGTATGAATTAAATACCGTTTTACTATTAAATTGCATGAATAAAAAGACTGTCTTACCAAATAAATAGTAAATACAGTTTTTTACCACTCATTTCATCTCATGTTTTGACTGTCTTATTTGATGAATCATAGGTGTTGTTATAGTTTATTGGAAAACTCTTTGAATCATCTTTTCAATGATATATAGCTTGTATAAATTAGAAACCATTTGGATTGTTAAATTGCATTAACAAAAAGATTGCCCTACTAAATAAATAGTTTAATGAACAGTAATTTACAGTTTTTTGGAAGGAAAGAAAGAAAGAAAAGGAGGAGAAAAAGAAAAGAAAGAACAGAAAGAAAGGAGAGAAAAAGAAAAGCAAGAAAAAGAATTTGGGGCTCAAGATTCAAGGGTCGTCCTAAGAGTATGGTCTGGTGGGTTATGAATAGTTTTAGATGGAAGTAAAATTAGTAAGAGATAACACACACATGTATGCTACGAACTATGAGGGGATACTTTACCTTACACCACCTACAGTAGGCCACGGTCGTAGTAGGATATAAACTTGCAGTAGAGTATGCTCATAGTAGAACATAATTCAAATTCAGAAATGGTATAATAAGCGAAAGGAAAAGAGCTCGAGTTTAGAAAAGTATCAAATCCCTACAGTCAACTTTTAGAAAGTATCAAATAGACATCATATGGGACAAAATGTAACCCAAATAGTAAATGATGAACTAGATTATCCCTTTGATTCCTTGAGGAGACTATGATGTGAGATTGAGTCTTAAGAGTGATTTAAAATAGGAAAATAGATAGTTTACCTAATTCTTTCCTTTTACTAAGTGTTCTTATCTCTCACTTCCTTTTCTTTTATGATTGCAGGTACATGTGATCGAGATAACTGCGAGGTAGGGTCAAGTTAGCGAAGATAGATCCAGGCTAAGGTAGGTTATCTATGGGTTTTGTTACATGCATATGATATTGTTGACTTTTGACTTTATTTAGATAGTTGTATAGTTAGATCTAGGGCCATGTACATGATTACTCCATAATCTCAAATGAGTTTTTATATGAGATATATATACATCTTTTGTTTGCTTCCAGATTTTCAGTTTTCTCATAATAATTTCAAAATGTTTTTAGCAACGAGTTCATTTTAAAATTTGTTTTAAAATAATCGCTCTAGATATTAATTCGTAATATTTTTTCTCTAGAAGGTAACACTTTTAGGGAAGGATGTTATAACACCTCTTTGCACCCACACACATTTTTCGCATCTCTTCGCACCCAAACACATTTTTTGCATCTCTTCGCACCCAAACACACTCGTCACACCTTTTCACACTCGCATGCACCTAGACTCACTCATCGCACTCATACTCACATGATGAATTATTTTTTGGATGAATTATTTTGTTTTGGGTTTAAATGATTTAACGTTGCAAATTTTTTGTTTTTAGGGGATTTCTCAAGGAATTCCAGTTAATATTTAGCTTGGGGAAAATGCGTTATAATGATGCTTATAGTTTATAGTTAAGTTAAAAGTTTGAAGTCATGTAGAAACAATTAAGCATATAAGGAGTACTTTTAATCTTGGCTAGAAAAAATTGTTCAAAGAAAGTTGCTTTGGGCAATTTTTGAAAACATAGCTCCATTTTGATGCATCATATACTCTTTCAGTAAGTTAACAAAGGAGTGTTGGGAGAGGACTATTGGTTTCAACTGAACAGGTAGGCTGTAGATTTGACCCTGTTGAGTTTACTCTAATAAGGGGTTTAAATTTGGCAAAGAGATGGATTGGAGTGATATGACAAGAGAATCACAGTTGAGAGAGAAGTGTTTCCTAAATGCCAAACATGTATCCTATGTTGATTTGCGAAAAGTTTTTAAAGAGAAGGCATGGGACAATAATGATGAAGATGCAATGAAAATAGTTGCGCTCTATTTGCTTTACTATGGACTAGTAGGAGTAGATAATAGGAAAGTCGTATATAATTGATGATTGGATGCATTTAATATATATCCATGGGGGACACTTGTTTGGAAGATGACTATAGACTCTATGAGTCGGGCCATATAGAAAAAATATAATGAAGTTTCAAAAATATATCTACTATATTCAAAGGATATCTCAATATTATCATATGAGATGATAAGATATGCAATGATATTTCAGATAATATAATGTTTATTTTACTTTTATATTTATGATTAAATATGTAAAACTAATACCGTAGTTTTAATGTTACAAATGTAGATATACGAAACTTTTAATAATCTAGGGTATTTTGTGGTTTGCAAGTATATAGAAAGTGTCCTCCGAATGTTAAGATGGAAGAGTTTGAAAGGTTTAGGTTGGGGGGATGTTCACTACATTTTTTAAGCTTATCAGGTATGTTATTACGATTTATAATATAATACAATTAAACATATATTTTTACAAAATTTTAACTAAATTATTTATCACATTTTATAGGATGTTATAACTCCTATTTTAATTTCGTCTATATAAAGATGTTGTGGAGTGCGTTGGTGATAGAGAAAAATATGATAATGTTTGTGTTTCTATAAGATCTTTTCTAGAAATCCAATCTTCACAATCAAAAAATCAGAGTTCACCTATTTGTACACATCAGAATACACATATACGTAGTCCTATCACATCAAGTCTACCTATGCACAACCATTTATTTATTTGAGTTTCTTTTATTTATTTATAACATATCTAAATTTTTTTTCACAAGGTATACACCTTGACCTTCTTATAAAATAATAAAACTCTCATGTATTTGTTTGAGTGCAAAATTATATATTTGTTTGATTCCGGAATATGTTGTATTTTCCACTGGTTTATTAAATTTATTAAAAGAAAATTATAATTTTTCTTAAATTTTGTTAAAGAAAAATATTAGGGTTTAGGTTTTCAAACTAATTAAAATTAATGAAAATATATTTTTTTCACTCCTAATTCATATTAATTTTAATTAAAAATAATTAATATTAATGATAAAATGTATGTTTGAGGTAATTAAAATTTTTAAAATTTTAAGGATATTAATAAAATTTCTAAAATTTTTACAAATTAAAAAGAAAAAGTTTGGGGTGTTTTTTTTTTAATTTTTAAAATTTGAATAAGTCTCTTTATATTTTTAAAAATAATAATTATACCTTTAATGAAATTAACAAAATAAAATAAATTAAAATGTAAATGTTATAATACAAACTACTGATTATAAATTATTTTAAAAATATATAAGATGAAAATATGATAATTTCTACAACATGATAAAGAAAAAAATCTATTTAACCCTAATAAGTTTAAGAAAATGATATTTATACATTTACAATAATATTAACAATTTAATCTAACTAGGGTTGAACTCAAACCGAGCTCTAGTTTAAACTTGACTCGAATGAGCCCTAAACAAGCCAACTCTATACAAGCTCGAGCTATTCACCAAATTTTTTAATTAAAAATTTTTATACAAAACGATGTCATTTTGATCAATATGTATTAAAACAACGTCGTTTTAATAACAAAAAATTAGTCGAATCTAATTTGAACAGTGTTTGAGCTTGACTTTTACAAGCTCAACGAGCTCGAGCTCGAACTTGAGTTCAGCTATATATAAACCGAGTCAATCTTGAGCTTAACTCAATTCGAATCTAACCTTAAATCTAACAAAGGTTTTATTTGTCACAACAATTTGATAGCAAAATAACTAAATAAGAGAAGTTTCATAGCGATTATGAAATGAAAAAGTGAAAATGTCATATAAAGATGGTAATTTTGGCTCGAATTTGGGATCTCGACCCACCTCTATCCTAACAGTGAGAGAGTTCATCGATAGAAATAAAGAAATAGATAGAGACAAAGACGAGTACAAAAAAATTCCCACAATCAAGAATGAGGGTACATTTGTTCCTTTTCCTCCTCATTGTCATGTATTTGCCTTTTTATAATAATATATTTATTTAAAATATTAATATAATAATATATTTATTTAAAATACTAATATATTATTATAATTTTAAATTATTTATGTATTTTAAATTTATTTATGTTTGTTGTTATTGTGTATATTAAGGTGATTAATATATACTATTTATGACATTTGAAATTATACGTTGATTTTAATTTTAATTAATTTTATTGTTTAATATATTTATATTATGTTTAAAATGTACGATAAAATTTTTTTTTTTTTAAAACACAGGAATAAAAATGAGATTTTTTTTTTACATATAAGGGATAGAAAATTTTTATTATTCTCGTAATAGGGATAGATTGGAAACAAAAATTGATATTTTTTACGAGAACGGGGATGGGAAATAAGGTCTTTGGCCCCGCCGTCTCCTGTTGTCATCCTTAATGCTATGGACTAATGCAACTATTATTCGGCTTAAAAAAATTTAATGAATTGGTCATATGAACTTGAAATGTTAAATTTCTCATACTAGCACAGTAGCATTCTGCGTCGAAAAGATGAATTCAAATTTTCCATGTTTCAAGATTTATATGCCCGCCCAAAAACATTCCTAAATTCAAACTCTTTCAATTCTTCTATTATCTCTCTCTCTCTCTTCTTCTTTTTCACGTCTTCAATAAAACCCTAGATAAACCTTTACTTAAATTCAAAAAAATTCCAATTCCATCCCGTCTCTGCTAATGGCCAACTCCGATTCTACTCTATCTGTCCCTGTTTCTGCTCCACTCGCACCCGTACGCTTTATCTCTCTCTTTCTTTCATTATCTACGAGCTTTGATCTACTTTATTTCACTTTTTTTTTTTTTTTAAATTTTATGTTGGTTTGCAGAAGAGAGAAAATATTACTCCGGTTGGCTCTAAAATCCAAGTGAGTTTTTTTTTTTAAAATTATTTTAGGGCTTTTCTAAGGTTGACTAAGTAGCTGCTGAGTTAAATTATGTTTCTGTTTTTGTTGTTAGGAGTTGAATGAATCGAGGACAGAGTTGATTAATAGAATTCAAGGGCTCAAACAGGTTAATTTAAACAATATTCATAACATTGTTCATTTTTGTGCTGTCTTTATGTTTGATTGCAATCATATAGGGGTATTTATTTGTTTCGTAGGATTTGCAAAACTGGAGATCCAAATTAGACACTCAAGTCAAGATCTACCGCGATGTGAGTTTCTTTCTTCTTTTTCCTAATTTCTTTGCTATAATAAATAAGTGGGTTTTTATTTGTTACTTTCCATTGATCATATCGTGCTAAGAGTCTATTTAAGATGCTGTATGGATTGAGAAGGAAATTTGATTGAGGTGATGTTTCGTGACATGAAATTTGATAGTATAATTGGAGTTAGATGGAATTGGAGATATTGTTTTCATTAAACATTGAGATAAGTGTTTCCAGTTCTTCTCTATTCGGATTCCATGTTACTCATTTGTTTGTTTGCTTTAAACTTCCTATTGGAGAAATCAGAAATGTATGGCATTGAACTATGTGTTATGTTTTCTTCATCATCACGGTGTTTATTTGTGACAGAGAAATATACAGTTAACTAATTTCCGTTAAAATAAAATTAGGCATGATTTGATTCTTTAAAATGAAGTAAACATTAAATACAGACATCTTACACCAACAAGAACAGAAATGTGGGTGAATGACTGAACATGTTGATCAAATCTCAGAGTTCTGGTAGCTTGATTTGTCTATGACCTCAATTTCAAGGCACATCACACATGTTAAATGTATAAAATATTAAAAGGGTGTCAAAGAGATTGATAGACCTTAAACCTGTTGTTGTGCCTTCTTCATGAGAGGCAAAGGATTTGTGTGACTGCTTGGATCTTCTGTATTCTTCAGCCAGTTTGGAGAGATGTTAGGACTAATATTTAGGTGAAATATCATAGATGTATAGGCAATTATAAAGTGAGATTCGGCAGTTATGAAACATGTATGGGTAGTTATGAATTGAGCAAACATAAAAGAGAGATTGGATAAGGAAAGAAAGATAAAAAGTTGAGTTTTTTTGGACAACCTTTGATTGATTAAAGTAGAGAAGGAGAAAAATATTGTTGTGGGTTTTATGGAGCCTTTGGCTAATTTGGGAGGTTGTCAGCATCTCAAATTTTTGGTTTATCCATTTGTAAATCCTCTTTATCAATAAATTAACTTTGTTTTCTTTATTTGTTTGTGTTGAAATTGGCTTGGTAGCTAACAAATTAGTATCAAAGCACTTTTCTGGGATTGGTTAATACCTGGGTGGAGTCAAGAGTGGAAGGAATAAGGAAGGAAGTGACATGATGAGATGAAACACACAAGAGGCTCAGCAACCGAAAAGAATATGTAGGTTGGCTTGCAAGATGCACCTCATCCAAGACTGAAGTTGTCGATATGTATTGGAGAAAATCGAATGGGTTGGCGACTTAGGGAAAAAATGATGTTGAGTTGTTTGGGTTTGTAAAACAAATGGTACACAAATTTTAGTTTTACAGTTAAAAAAAAAAAAAATTAAAAGCAAAAGTGCTTAAGAGGACTTCCCAATTTTCCCATGAAGTGGTTCTCAAAGTTGCGGGTAATGTTAAAACTAATATATGTATAGACAATTATGAAAGGAGATTGAGCAGTTATTAAACATGTAATGTATGTATGGGTGGTTATGAAATAAGCAAGCATAAAAGAGAGACTGGGGGAGAGAAAGAGAAAAATTTGGGTTTTGTTTGGACAATATATAGTTGATTAAGAGAGAAAGTCTAGCCTCTTGAACACTAGACAAATTAGCGAGAGTTATGGCCTGTCAAATAGCTAGAAATGGGAAGCACTGGCCTCTCGAATAGCTAGAATTATCCACTTGCTAATTGTTTCAGGTAGTGAGTGGCTAAATTGTTGTCCTGCTAAGTGATATAAATAAAATCAGAACTTTATTCATCATTTTCCTCTGTTTTGTGTGTGTTTGGTTGCGATAGGATTGTTTTATTGTTGTGTTTGGGCGAGAATTGCAGGTAGAACCTAACATGAGACTTTGTAACTAGGAAAATTCTCGCATTTGTCAAACAAGTATTAGGCTTATAAAGAAGTACTTTTTTATGATCAGAAATGAATGAAAATGATAATCATCTTCTCTCGTTTTAATTTTATTTTTGGTCAAATACCCAATTTGTCACACAGGACAAGTATTTTATGTGTGTTATCTGTTTTCTTGATGTAAAATTTTTTTAACCTAAATGCAGGAGCTGTCCGAATTGAAGAAATCACTTAGTGTTGAAGTTGAGCAACTTCGATCAGTGAGTGGCGCTCCTATAAGTCTCTCTAAGTTTTTCATTTTTTGAGAAATTCTATTTGCTTAAATACTTTTTTCCTGACTGAATTTAGGAATTTCAAGACTTGAGGAGCACTCTCCAGCAACAACAAGATGATGTTACTGCTAGTCTCAGAAATTTGGGGGTATGCAATTCTTAAGACTCTTCTTTTGTTGCTTTCTCAGACCATTTGTTTCCAAACATTTAAGAACTTAACCAACACCTTGATTAATGCTTTATGAACTTTTGCAGCTGCAGGATGCTTCAGGAGATGCCAAAGAGGTCCAAGACCCCAAGGTCGATGAAAAAGACCGGGAAGTCAATCCTCCCCATGTGAAGGATGAAGACTAAACTGGCATCAATTTTAAGTTAATTTCTTTTAGTCTGTGCTCTCAGAGGAAATTTGGTGTTCCTCTGTCTATCCAAATCATGATCCTTGTATGTGTCCATGTGTTATTGCCATGTTGTCTAGATAGAACTCTCATTTGAATCAATTGAGACATGGACTTGTGATCTGCTTAGGTTTATGTTCAAGCAAATGTGCTTTTACAATCATCTCAACCAATCTGGGTTATTTTACAATTAGAAGCACTCACTTCAATGATCTCAACCAAATTGTAGCATTAGGTGTTGTATTATTAAAGTCAGTAAAGGTTAAGTAGCAATTGATATAACCATGGAAACGTTACATATAGAAAGGATTGCCAGAAAGAAAACCCTGAGAAAGTAACTCTATACAATCCTAAACCCCGCAGCAAAAGAGATTCTCTATGTTAGCCCCACAAACCATGGATTACTTTCTAAATGGCTTTTAGGAAGTACAACCAAGATGATGAACGGTGAAGTTGAATCTGCAAATTGTTCTGCATCTTTGTTTCCTTCTAGGCTAATGTGATTGGAGATTGTTCTGATAAAATGTAATCATGGGAGTCTTTGTTTGCATACAATAAAACTATATATGTCTAGTTTTAAATATCCAATTGGGTACTTATATAATGTATTAACATGTGATTTTGAATAAATGATAAAATAACATTCAATTACATGATAATACATCATCTGTGGATTTAATTAGATACTCAAAATTGGGTACATATAATTATACTTGTTTGCAAAATGGGGTTGGACATGTTTAGTTCAGTATTTAGTTTCCTATTGTTGGGAACTTTTCCTTGTCTGATAACAGCACAATAATTTTTAAGCTGCAAAATTGATGAACTGCACCCCATTTAGATGCTGAGGAAATAAGGTTAACATATTACCTGTTTAAAACAAAATGTGATTATGGAGCAATTCAGTTACAATTTATTATTCATTTGGATAATGAATCAATCACATCAAACAGGTTTCTTAACCATTGCACCGAGTAATCAAGAGTGGTGGGATTTGAGCCCAAACGTTAGTTGACAGCCGGCCATTGGTTTTATTCACTCAAGGATCTGAGCCCAATTCACCAATTAGTTCACTCAACTCATCCTCCATCAAATTGGCATAATTATATTTACCCTAAGAAAACAGAACCTCTTTTAACGTTACAAGTAGTACCAGTGACTGACTTGTTTGTTTGAGAACAATTCTTATACAAAGGTATTCTGAAATCACTGGCTACAAAATTGAATAGTCTATGGTGTGTCAGCCAATTAAAATCTTCTGCAGTAATATTTTTGTAAACAGTATCCTGTTTCTTAATACAAAGTATCAAGCAATGATTTGATTTTGGCTTTGCTAACTACCTACTTTGAATAAGCATAATGATGATGTAAACTGATAAAATCTTTCAAGGGACACTGCTGTCTGTCAAAAATTGACTTTTAATTAAGGCCAAACACTTAGGGTTGTTTTTATTTAGCACAATAAGAGAGAGTTGTGGTTGTCAATGGTATATGTGGGCCTATAAGCCTGTCTTTTAACGGGTTTTGATATGACATAACCGTAAACACAATGAATCATGCTAACTTTAGTCTAACATGATTTACGACTCATCTTTTAATGGGTTTTGGTATAATACAACCCTTAAACACGACAAATCATGCTAAATTCAGTCAAACATGATTTACAACCAATTATCTAATTAATTTATATATTTGGTCAATGGTGAAATTATAAATCTAAAAAGAACTCGAGGATTTTGAGATCAGGATGGCACATCGTCTGTTTGTGGATCTGAAAACTAATACAAACCAATGAAATAAAGTGACAAATATCATTACAGAATAAAGCAAGATCCACTTGTAACTTCACTTTTGCAAAGTGCTTAGGCCAAGCAAGCTAAAAATGATCAAGTGTCATAAACTAGTGGGATATCCTGTTGGTCATGGAAAGCTGGGTCTAAATGAAGTCATTGCATCATTCATTTGATTTAAAAAAAAAAAAAACATAAAAGGATGTTGAGTATATAAACAACTAATATTTCACATATAGTTTAGTTCATCCACTGATGCAAGGCAGAATTAATTTGTGCTGAATATCCTCTTAATCACCATATTCCATTGAACGACAAAATTGTATACATCTAGTTTTGAGTATTTAATTGGATATTCAGATAATGCGTTATAATGTGATTGAGTTATTTTAAATTAAAGATAAAGTAATACTTAATCATATGATGACACATTATTTGATTATCTAATTTATTATTCCAAACTGAATACACATAGCATTGTTCCTCCTATGATCTATCAAGAGGGTGCCATACAAAAACTGGGTGGCAAGACACAGATAATGAAGAAACAGAGGTTCTGCCATTAGCTATATATACAGCCTTAAAACCAATGCTACAATTACAAAGTTGAAAACATAAAATCCAGTGGTTGAAAACATAGATGATGACACCAACCATATATTATATACACCTTCAGGCCAAAGCAATAAGGCTATTAAATGACAAGTTGAACACAGATAATGCTGACATCAAACCTACATGAAAGTCGATGCCCTCGATGTGCGCTGATTTGTTCCAAGCATAATAACAATCACAGTTACATCATCGTGATATTTTCTCCTCATACCAGCTGGAATTCGCATCAATTCTTCCATACTGAAACCTGCAAGCATAAGTTATCACTTTCAACCCTTGATCCATTATTTTTTATACTGGAGTGTAGATTTTTGTATGTCTATACAGTATGAGAAAGATAAAGTTTGGAAACAACTAGTATGCAATCGAGATGACAAGAAAACAAACGCTTGATATGGACTGAAGATATCAAGCAGCTTACCTGCACACTCTGCTGCTCTTGCAACAAGGTGTTCTAATAGAAATTTTGCTGGATCACCAGATGGGTTGCTCAAGATATAAGAATGGACAAGCTCTACCGCCTCCACATTGCCAAAGAAGTCAAATAAACCATCACTTGCAACTATAACAAAATGATCATTCTTTGTGATTTTGTGCACATTAAGTGATGGTTGTGTGGAGATATAAGGAGGGCTTATGAGATTACGAACTCGAAGAATGCCCATTAATGCATCATTCAGTTTTTCCTGCAGATGGAAAAATGCATATATATTTTTGTCTCTTATAGAAGGTATACTAAATCAGCACCATATTACAGGTAAAAGCCTGAGGCTTTAAAATTGATATATTCAAGTGTAGAGGTCACAGTGGTACCTTTTTTAAGTAACCAACTCCAAAAGCACGAGTGACCTTCAATTTTCCTTTCACTTTTCCAGCAACAATTGTGGTGGGGTCATCAGGATGTTCAGAAATTAGTCTAGTTCTTTCGATTTCATTATCAACAGTGTGACTATCGGTGAGCTGAATAGCTTTCAGCCACTTTTTCCCACTTAAGTTGCTGCTTTCATCATAACTTGCTAATACAGCTCTACTGTCACCTAGATTGAGTGTGTACAAATCATTACCATGAATAAGCACAACCAAAACACACGAACCCACGGAAACTAAATCAGGGCGTTCCTCCATTTCCTGCTCAACCATGTGCAAAAACTCATTCTCTGCTTGACTAAGAGCACGTTGGAGGCTATCAAGCACTGCCTGACGATGTGAGCAAGATATTTCCATTTTAGGACAAAGACTTCCATTGCCAAATTTTTTATGACTTGAATCCTTATTACTACTCTTGCTTGAAGGAAAAATTCCCTCGGAACTGGTACTGCTATTGTCAAGAATATATTGTAGGGACCCATCCAAATTTAAACCATCCGGTGCTGTAACGGCATCGGTCTTTGATTCCCATTCAACCAAGTTAGAGTAATACGATACAGTTTCGTACAATGTCCCAGCCAGAAAATCAGCAGCATCTCTTCCATTGAAACCATCATAAATTGCACAAAAGAGCCACCCATTTTCTTCAGAACAAACAGCTTGAACTCTGTCTTCACCAGCCGCTCCACCAGCCATCTGCACTTCAATAGCATTAAGAAAACCTTCACTTCTCGAAGGTGCACTCATGGATTTCAACAAATAAGAATCATATTCAGGTGGATCACTTGGAGAAGATGAACTGCAACTCAGGTTTGACATACTGCTTTGGAGAGAAGATGATAGCATATCTAATCTTGAAAAACTTGGTGATGAGGGAACCCGACGAAATGAAGTTGGGGAGTCCAAACTCGGAAGTATTTCTGCTGCTATTAAACCATTGCAGATATTTGTATTGGCCAATGTAGCATTAGCACTCAAAGCGGCACCAGACAAGCAGGAGAAACTGCTAGTCTTATGAAGGTGAACTCCAGGCACAATTCCACATCTGTTGGGTACCTCACAGGTGCCACTTTCATGGCCGTTACATTGATAGCCAAAACTAACTTTAAACTCTCCTCCAGAATTCATTAGATTTTATCGTTGCACTCTATAATTGAAACAATGAAAGCATATCTTTGTTAGGTTTTACAATAGAAAACTAACATATTGTACCAATATGATTTTCTTTTTTTGAAAAAAAAAAAGGTGAGAGAGATTTAGAAGGTTGTATAGCAAATATGAACCAATAAAGGCATAACAAACAATTTAAAAGGATTGTTTCAGAAACAAACATAAACTCTGATCTAGAAAACACACTAGTAGCCTCTTTTTCTCAGTAGTTTGTAAACATATGTCATAAAACACCTAGAAAGAATAATAAAGATTTTCATCCAATGGTGCTTGAATTCTCTCCTTTGGTTAATAACTAATAAGAACTGCCTAGCATCTAACACACGTAATCCCTTCAAGAACTTGCGATGTCAAACATATGACTTTCCAGTTCAATGATAAAAGTCAACAACCAGAAGGATATTAGTCAATTCTATGAATCTAAATCCAAATTTCTATTTTCATGCCACCAATGACTAAACAATTCGCAAGACACAAAATTAACCCTCTTTAATACAATCTTGGCTACATTAAGATGTTGTTTCCAGAAAGCAGTTGCAAGGATTAGAAACCAATATGGGGTCTGTTCATATCCATCCATTTAGTTAATCTGCATTCTGCAAATTTACATTAATTTCCAGGTGAAGAAAACAGTTAAACCGAACAAACTATGACAAAATAGATTTTTTACTGTCAGTCTAGGCAAATTCTATTATTGAAAATTTGCTCTCCTTTGCAATTTTGAAACAGAAAAACTGAAGCAAAAGAGACAAGATTAATTCTCTTCAAACCAGATTTCTTTATAACAGAATTAGGATGGTGGATAAATAAGTAAAAGAATGCCCTTCCCCATACTTTGTGCTTCTCATCCTCAAATGTTCATCTTTACTGCAAGTCTCTTACTATCAACCAAACACACATACAAAAACAGTCTAAACAACAAGGACAGACTAAATACAAATTCACTCAAATAAACAACAAAGCGAATTTTCAATGAAATCAGTTAAATGGAACTCAAGAAGAAAAAGAAAAAGAAAACATAAACTAACTATCTTGAAACCGATTATACTTTTTTGATAAACGAAAATCCACTAAACTGTACGATTTATATATAAGTTAAAGCACAATAAACTTACGTGACTACCCACAAAATATAATAAGCAAATCAATAAAAACAGAATGAATTCATAACAACGCGGACAGCATATTGAAGCAATGAAAAGAAACCCTATATGTAAAAAAAAAAAACAAACAAACAAAAGAAATGGTGTTAAAAAAAGAACCCGACTCACGTTTCACGTGTTGAGGTCCAGGAGAAGGTGACACAGATGACGAAACCCAGGAAAGTGAAGAAAATTTATACAACGAGAGATGGTTTCTACAAGAAGAAGAGCATATGTGTAACCATAAACAACTTTGCCAAAGTGAAGAAACAAAAGCAGTGAATGAAAATGAAAAGCAGAGACTGAAGGGCATATATGGTGGAGAATCAAGAAGATTTAAAGACAGAGATTGGATGGTTGAAAATAGTTTTTTTTTCTAAAATAAGAGGAATATTTTCTTTGACTCGCTTTACCGGTAATGTCGCTTTTTGAGTTCAATTCTATTTCCAACTCCAAAAACAGCTTGAATCTAACACACATCCACACAAAGTCACAAACTAATGTCACTGTTCTCTCTAATTACAATTATTTTTTATGGCGTTGGCTTAAAATTTTGAAGTGAAAGCAAATGGTAAAATCATCTTGACTTGACAGAAATGGTTAAATCAGCTTGATTTTGTTCTTGTTTTGGGTTAAAATCAAATGCATATAAAGGACATACATTGAATTTTCAGCAAACACCCACAGATTAGCTGGCTATTATTATCTGAAGATTTGATTTTGAACTTTCGTACATATATATATATATGACACATTGCCTCATAATAATTTTGGGTTTGGAGCATAATTTGTCAACCCAATTCAAAGGAAGTAAAGATTTTGCCAGAACAGTCAGAAGTTGATGGAGACTGGCAGTCACATTTTGTGCAACAATGGTTGTAAAAATGGCAGAAAAATTCCCACCTTTTACTTTGAAGGGTTGTGAATTGGCGCTTGAGAACCGAAAAACTGATATGGTGGGGACAGGAGATAGCTTGACCAAGACGCCTTAGAAGATTAGAACCTACATCCTCCTAGAAGCTGTTGAATTTCAATTCATGGACCACATTACAATTCTTTCTTCTCCTTGCACTTGGAAGCTCCTATCAATATTATAACCACAAAACTTCAACCATCTACACCAGACTGTGACCTTTATTGTCTGTTAATCCTTCACAACTAAAGCTTTGTGCAGCTACTCTTATCTACCATCCAGCTCAGTTCCAATATAAGTTTATGAAATTCAATAAAAAAATATAGAATTGAAAGCCATTTTAGAATCCAATTTCGTTTAGGATAAGTTTGAATCAGATAAAAAATTACGAGATATAAATTATAAGACGTTTAATTTAAAGTAATCAAAGATTATTCTGATAATTTATCTTTTATTTTTTTATATTATCTTATTTAATTGATCAGATAATAAAAAATTTTAGTAATTTTTTACTACTAACCATATTTTATTACCTATAATGTGACAATTTATATGTTGTGTATTTGGTTCCTTCTGCTATCACCTGACAAATTATTAAATTGGCAAACCACAGTTTCCTCTCTACTTCCTGTTTCACTCAAACACATGCAACAACAAAGACAATGACAATGGAGAACAGAACATGGATGAAACAACTTCACTGTAATATAATAAATATTAACAGAAATACATCATCTCAAAATTCATACAAAAGGTTCCTAGATTATAATTACATCAGTACATTGATTATCTATTCAACTATTTGACATTCGAGAGGCCAACAATTCTCCTCTACTGATTCCTTTCTCTTTTTTTTTTTCAAATTTCTCCTCTGCTTCTTCCTCCCTTCCATCCAACATAATATCTTCTTTTTGCACTGTAACTGCTTCCCTTTTTGTAATTGTCCAACTTCTCCTGTGCAACCACTTTTCCATTCCATTAGCTTATGATCACCAAATGTCTTGCATATATTGCTGCCATCTGGATTTGTACTTGTTATTCCGATTTGCTTTGTCTTCTTATGGGTAACATACGCTTGTTGCCTAACTTTACCCCTCTCATCCACTGGCACCTTGTCGTCAAGGTGAAATTGATGAAAGAGCTGTGTGAATACCTTATATAGCTTTTAGAAATTATCACACTCCGGTAGTTGTTTTCATTTGATGAGGAGTTCTAATTCTCCTTGTGGCGAATATTTATACTCTGTTATCTCTTCTAGTTGCACTACCAGTTCAATTTCTTCACTCAAACAAGTTGGCCACGACTGACTTTGAATATCGAGACTAGTTCTTCTCTTCAATTGTGAAATATGAGATACAGGATGAATTTTTGCAGTCAATGGGGGTTTTAGCTTATAAGCAACTACTTCTACTTTTTCTAAGATCTCATAAAGTCCATAAAAGCGTGAGCTTAAGTTATCATTTAGTCGAGAAGCTAAGCTAAGGATTGAAAATTATATGTTTGAATCTTGAGAAATACATACTCACCCACTTCAAACTCTATTTCCCTTATTTTCTTATCTGTCACTCTCTTTATTCTTTCTTGAGCCTTTATGAGATTCTCTTTCAACTCATCTAAAATCAAGTTTCTTTCTTTGATCATTATGTTGACCTCCTCCACTTTTGAGTCTTCTTCCACCAATTGCAATAAGGGTGGAGAATCTCTACCATATACTACTTGAAAATGAGACATACACGTGGAATTATGAAATGTAATGTTATACCAATATTCTATCCAAGGAAGAAGACTCATTGACACACTTCACATGCCGTCACAAATCTTTCTACGTCTCTATTCATCCCATTGCAATACCCTGACTAGCCTCTTATAAGTTCTAAAAAACCTTGAATGGTCTCTAAATAAGGATGAGTGAAATTTAGCCAAAAATTGTAGAATGTAAGTGAAATTTTTAAGAACAACCACTCGCCCCCTATATAACAGGGTATCACCGCTTAATAAATACTCTTCATGTGATTAAGAATTTTTATCAGTAAGTCTTGAACAATTTCCCATAGTTTCTCATCATTGGCCACCTCTTTATTGACCCCTTCCATTCCAACAATCCATGTTGTTGAATTACTCTAATCTCCTCAAGGTATCTGCTATCTTATTTTCACATCCCAACCTATATTGTGTTTCGAAATCAAACCCTAACATTTTCATTACCCGTATTTGTTAGTCATGTTATATCACCTTTTGATCATTTAAGCACCTTAAACTTTGTTGATCTATTCTTATCTTGAAATGTCTCCCTAGGAAATAGTGTCACCATTTCTGGAGTGCCAACGCTATAACCATTTCTCATATATGAACTTCTCGTTTTTACGAAGTAACAAAGTTTTACTAATGAATGATATCAGTCTACACTTCTGCATTAAAACAACCACCAAACTTGACTCAGACACATCTATCTCCACCATAAACATTTTAGTAAAGTCCAACATAACTAGAATCGAAATGGTAGTCACAGTTGCCTTAAGTTCTTCAAATGCCCTTAGAGCCTCTTCATTCCATTCGAAAGCATTCTTTTTTAGTAAATTAGTTAATGGCTCTACAATTTTTCCATGTCCCTGCACAAATCTCCTGTATTATCCAATCAACCCAAAAAATCCTTGTAAATCCCTTAAGTCTCTAGGCACTAACCAATCCCTCATGTCTTGGATTTTTTTTTCGGATCTGTATTAACCCTTTTTAACAATATTAAGTGGCTCAAATATTCAATTTCTCTTGCCCAAAAGCACACTTCTTTTGACTTATCACCAAGATGTATTCTCACCAAATCTAACACCATTTGTAAATGTCACAAATGTTCTTCATTCCCCTTACTATACACTAATATGTCATCCCCCTCTTGATGTGGATGGATGACAACCTTTTGGTTCATTAGTTATATAATTGTAACTTTCGATCTATCAACAACATTCACATATAGATGGAAGAATAATATTGATGACATATTTACTGTGTTGGGGATTTGTACTAGAATCTTGAACACATTTCAGTGGATTGAGTTAAGAATTGATCAGTCTTCAAGAGGATAATAATTTGTTCATAAATCACTTTACTGTGAATAATGAAATTTTAAACTGATTGACCCTTGTCAACCAATTATTGTTATAATGAGAGATATCACAATTATAAAATGGACTCCGAAATAAACTTATTATTGGTACGTGGTGTCAACGACAGCACGTACCAGTGACATACTGCATAAGGATGTAATCTATAACATTAAAATTTTGTGTTTTTCAACCATGTGACCTAAGCTTAATTGTTTGAGTTGAAATAAAAAAAATGCAATCATATGCTAAGATAACAAATTTTCATTGTTTCTTACCTTCGTAAGCTTTAACCATGTATGTGTTGACTATAGCTGGTTATTCTTGTTTTGGTGATTGTGATTTTGGTTGTTTATAAGACCTTCAAAATAAAAACAAGAGTGAAATCAAACTCACAATGAATTCAAGGAAAACAAACAACTTAGATAATTAATTAAAACTCAATCCAACCTAACAATCATTGTCTAATTGGGTGCATAAATTTGTTAGCGTTATTTGTCTACCAAACCAGAAAATTTTGTTGGATGTTATTAAAAAAAATCTCTAATTCTTGTACATATACAAAATATGCTTATTACAATGGGAATTAGAAAGCAACTTAAGTCAAACTGATTTGACACAATAATAGCTTTAATTTTTACAGTGATATACTGCATAAGAATGTATTCTACAACATTCAAAATTCTATGTTCTTCAATTATGTGATCTAAGCTTAATTGTTTGAGTTGAAATAAAAAAGTACAATCACGTGCTTAGGCAAAAAATTTTCATTATTTCTTATCATTGTAAGCTTTTATCATGCATGTGTTGACTCTAACCGGTAAAAATTTGACACTTGTGCGAAATAGTCTTGACTATGTTAGGACGAAGCAAGCTTGCACCACATAGCATATAATCAATAAAGCAAAAAAATAACAACACTGAGATTAGGGTTGGATTCGAACTGAGCTCGAGCTCAAGTTCGACTCAATTTACATATAGTTGATCTCGAATTTGGCTCGGTTCATTTTTCGTTATTAAAATAACGTCGTTTTAATACATATTGATCAAAACGACGTCGTTTTGTATCAAAAATTTTAATTGAAAATTTTGACTTGAGCTTGAGCTCGTATAGAGCTGGCTCATTTGAGTCGAGCTCAAGTTTGAACTCGAACGGGCTTGGTTCGAGTCTAACCCTAACTGAGATACATGAAAAACAGAAGAAACACTAAGTTAGCAATAATAATTAATATTTTCAGTTGGCAACAACACGTATTTACTGTGTTAGGGATTTTTACTAGATTCTTGAACTCATTTCGGTGGATTGAGATAGGAATTGATCAGCCTTGAAAAAAGTGATAATTTGTTCATAAATCACTTTACTGTGAATAATGAAGATATAAAATGATTGGCCCTTTTCAACCGATAATTGTTATAATAAAAGATACAAAAATTATAAAATTAACTACGAAAATAATTTATGGTCAATCAAAATATATGGAATACATAAAATAAGATGAAATTCCTAATATCAAATAAATGATATTATTTAGAGATTTACTTAATAGAAATTTACTTAATCTATATTCAAATTTCTTAGTTGTCTAATGATTGTGATTATGGTGATTCTTATTTTGGTGATTGTAATTCTAGTTTTCCATAAAACATTCAAAATAAAACCAAGAGTAAAATCAAACTCACAATGAATTAAGCAAAATAAACAATCTATATAATTAATTAAAACTTGAACCTACCTAATATTCATCTGCCTAATTAGCTACATAAATCTATTGGTGTTATTTGTCAACCAAACCAGAAAGTTTTGTTGGTTGTCATTGACAAAATCTCTAATTATTGTATATATACAAATTGTGCTAATCACAGTGGGAATTAGAGAGCAACTCAAGTCAGACCAATTTGATATAATAATCACTTAAATTGTTGCATAAGGATGTACTCTACAATATTAAAAATTCTATGTTGTTCAACATCTCAAAATTCATACAAAGGTTCAACTCATTCTAGATTATATTTAGATTAGTATAATATATTCATAATCATGTGCTGAGGTAACAAATTTCCTCATAGATAATTAATTAAAACTTGAACCAACTTAACATTCATTTGTCTAATTGACTGTATAAATTTGTTGGTAATATTTGTCAACCAAACTAAAAAGTTTTACTGGATGTCAGTGACAAAATCTCTAATTTTTGTACATATACAAACAGTGCTAATCACAATGGGAATTAGAGAGCAATTCAAGTTAGACCAATTTGACAAAATAATAGTTTCAATTGTTGCAGTGGCATATTACATAAGGATATAATTTACAACATTCAAAATTATGTGTTCTTCAACAATAATGGTTATGATTCATGTTTTGATTATTGTAATTCTAGT
Source organism: Mangifera indica (assembly GCF_011075055.1). NCBI lineage: Eukaryota > Viridiplantae > Streptophyta > Magnoliopsida > Sapindales > Anacardiaceae > Mangifera > Mangifera indica. The sequence continues at coordinate 19,054,542 of NC_058139.1, read as the reverse complement.
TGTGTAAAAGACCTTCAAAATAAAACCAAGAGTAAAATCAAACTCACAATAAATTCAAAGAAAATAAACAACTTGGAGAATTAATTAAAACTCAAACCAACCTGACATTCATTTGTCTAATTGTTGCATAAATTTGTTGGCATTATTTGTCAACCAAATTAGAACGTTTTGTTGGATGTCATTGACAAAATCTCAATTTTTTTTTTTTTTTTGTATTTACAAATTGTGTTGACCACAGCAGGAATTAAAGAGCAACTTAAGTCAAACCAATTTGACACAATATTGATTTTAATTGTTGTAGTGATGTACTACATAGGGATGTCATCTGCAACATTCAAAATTTTTTGTTCTTCAACTATATGATCTATGTTTAATTGTTTGAGTTGAAATAAAAAAGCACAAACATATGCTGAGGTAACAAATGTCTATTGTTTCTTATCTTAGTAAGCTTTGACCAATCATGTATTGACTATAGTCGGCAGAGTTGGATTCAAACCGAATCGAGTTCAAGTTTGGGTTCATCAAGCTTGCTTCAAATAAGCTCGAGTTATTAACTAGCTCATTAGTAAAACAATACCATTTTAATATATATCGGTCAAAATCGTGTTGTTTTATATCAAAATTTTTAGCTCATGAGCTTGACGAGGTAAACACTTTAAAGCTCGAGCTCGAAAATGTTGAAGTTGCAAGCTCAAGCTTGTTTTAGGTTTGTTCAAATCGAGCTCAAATTCGAACAAACTTGATTTGAATCTAATCCTAGTAGCCGATAAAAGTTTGATTACTACGTGAAGTAGTCTTTACTGTGTCAAGATGAACCATGTTTACAATGCGAAACATATAACTAATAAAGTAAAAAAACTAAAAACAACACCAAGATACATGACAAAGCCACTAATGTGAGGTGATTTGACAAATAAAAAATAGTTCAAACAACTACAAAACAAATTATGAAGAGTAGACACTAAGCCATTTCTTGAAAAACAGAAGAAGTAGTAAGTTAACAACAATCTGTAATGGAGATTTTTACTAGAATCTTGAACTCATTTTGGTGGATCGAATTAAGAATTGATAAACCTCTAAGAGAAAGGTAATTTATTCATGAATCACTTACTGTGAATAATGAAGTTTTAAATTGATTGGTCATTTTCAATCAATTATTATTACAATAAAAGAAACAAAAAATTATAAAATGGACTCCAAAATGAATTTATTGTCAATCAAAATATATGGAATACATAAAATGAAATGAAATTCCTAATATCAAAGAAATGATGTTATTTAGATATTTACTTAATAGAAATTTACTCAATCCATATTCGAATTTCTCAGCCATCTAGTGGTTGTGATTCTAGTTCTAGTGGTCATGATTCTGGTTTTGATGATTATAATTCTTGTTCCATATAAGACCTTCAAAATAAAATCAAGAGTAAAATCAAACTCACAAAGAATTCAAGAAAAATAAACGACTCAAATAATTAATTAAAATTGAAACCAACCTGACAATTATCTATCTAATTGGTTGCACAAATCATTTAATGTTATTTGTCAACCAAACCAGAAAGTTTTGCTCGATGTCATTGATAAAGTTTCTGATTCTTGTATATATACAAACTATATTGATCACAATAGGAATTAGAGAGTAACTCAAGTCAGACTAATTTGACACAATAATGGTATCAATTTTTTGCAATGATATATTGCATAAGAATGTAATATACAACATTCAAAATTTTGTGTTCTTCAACAATGTGATATATGCTTAATTGCTTGAGTTAAAATAAAAAAGCACAATCTTTTGTTGAGGTAACAAATTTTCATTGTTTTTATTTTTGTAAGATTTGACCATGGATGCTTTGACTATAGTCGGCAAAAATTTGACTATTGTGTAAAGTAGTCTTGACTGTGTCAGGACAAACCATGCTTGCACTATGTAGCATATAACCAATAAAATAGGAAAAGTAACAATAACACTAAGATACATGACAAAGCCACTTATGTGAGATGATTTGACAAATAAGATGTTGTAAATGGTTCAAATGACTACTAAACAAATTATAGAGAGTAGATGCCAAGCCATTTCTTGAAAAATAGACGAAGCACCAAGTTAGCAACAACATGTATTTACTGTGTTAGGCATTTTTACTGGAATCTAGAACTTAATTCGGTGGATCAAGTTTAAGAATTGATAAGCCTCCAAGAAAATTATAATTTGTTCCTAAATCACTTTATTGTGAATAGTAAACTTTTCAATTGATTAGCCCTTTTCATCCTATTATTGTTATAATAAGTGATACAAAAATTATAAAATAGAATCCAAAATGAATTTATTTTCAATCAAAATAGATGGAATATATAAAAGAGAAAATGACTATTTCCCACCAAAGTTTTAGACCAATTTCAAAAGTATATCCATAACCGATGAAAAACCCAAACACTCACTCATCTCTAAATAACCATTAAATTTTCTGTTAAATATAAGGGTGAAACCGTTATTTTACTGTTTATATTAAAGTTATATAATGTTATCGTATTTTTCCCCTCCAATTTTAAATATTAACATTTTACCCCCATATCTGAACTTTGAAAAGTGACTTTCACCCCCCCCCCCAAATCTCTAATTTTTTTTACTCTCCCTCCGACCACCAGTGATGACGTGGCTAGAGGGAGAGTGATGCTCGTCGTCCATAACAAACAACTCTCCATTGTCTAGAATGGACGATGAAACACGTCCAGAGGTTGACCTCTAGAAGAAAACTCCTCTATTGTTGGTCAGCTATCGCTGGAGAAAGTGGCTAGATTTCAAGGAGGAAAAGTGAATTTTTTAAAACTTAATTCAGGGGAAAAATGTTAGCTTTTCAAATTAAAGGGGAAAAATGAAATAAAATTTTAATTATTTTAATATTATTGATAAAATAACGAATTTATCCCTTAACCCTAGCAGAAAATATGTGAGTGTATTCTAACAGTTAAACTTTGAGTGGATATTTAGAGTTTTCATCTATCGCGAGTATACTTTTAAGATTCAGCTAAAACTTGGGTGGGAAATTGTCCTTTTTCCTATATAAAATAAGATGAAATTCCTAATATTAAAGAAATGATGTTATTTAGAAATTTACTTAATCCATATTCGAATTTTTAAGTTGTCTAGTCGTTGTGATTCTGCTTCTAGTAGTTATGATTATGGTGATTCTTGTTTTGGTGATTGTGATTCTAGTTGTGTATAAGACCTTCAAAATAAAACCAAGAGTGAAATCAAACTCACAATGAATTCAAGAAAAATAAACAACTTAAATAACTAATTAAAACTCAAACCAACATAATATTCATTTGTCTAATTGGTTGCATAAATCTGTTGACGTTATTTGTCAACCAAATCAGAAAGTTTTGTTAGATATCTTTGACAAAATCTTCAATTCTTATATATATACAAAATGTGATGATCACAATGGGAATTAAAGAGCAACCCAAGTCAGCCCAATTTAACACAATAACAGTTTCAATTTTTGCAGTGACATACTACATAAGGATGTAATATATAATATTCAAAATTTTGTGTTCTTCAACCATGTGATCTATGCTTTATTGTTTAAATTGAAATTAAAAAAAAACACAATCATGTGTTTAAGTGACAAATTTCTATTGTTTCTTATTTTTGTAAGCTTTGACCATGCATACGTTGACTATACCTAGTAAAAATTTGACTATTGCACGAAGTAGTCTTGACTGTGTCAGGACAAACCATGCTTGCTCTGTGTAGCGTATGACCAATAAAGTAGGAAAACTAACACTAACACCAAGATATATGACAAAGCCAATGATGTGAGGTGATTTGACAAATAAGATAGTGAAAATAATAAAAGTGAGTACTGGGTAAATTATAGAGAGTAGATGCTAAGTCATCTCTTGAAAAACAAAAGAAACAATAAGTAAGCAACAAGAATTAATATTTTCAGTTAGCAACAATACATACTTACTATGTTGGGGATTTTTACTGGAATTTTAAACTCATTTCAATGGATTGAGTTAAGAATTAATAAGCCTCCAAAAGAATAATAATTTGTTCATAGGTCACATTATTGTGAATAATGAATTTTTAAATTGATTGACCTATTATAAACCAATTATTATTATAATAAGAGATATGAAAATTATAAAATGGACTCTAAAATGAATTTATTGTTAATCAAACTATGAAATACATAAAATGAGATGAAATTCCTAATATCAAACAAATGATGTTTCTGAGAGATTTACTTTATAGAAACTTACTTAATTCATATTTGAATTTCTCAGTTATCTAATGGATGTGATTCTGGTGATTTTTGTTTTGGTGATTGTGATATTTGTTCTGCATAAGACCTTCAAAATAAAACCAAAAGCGAAATCAAACTCACAATGAATTCAAGAAAAATAAACAACTTAGATAATTAATTAAAACTCCAATCAACCTAACATTCATCTGTCTAATTGACTGCATAAATCTGTTAGTATTGTTTGTCAACCAAACCAGAAAGTTTTGTTGGATGTCACCGACAAAATCTCTAATTCTTGTATGAGCAATGTTATGTGTACTCATTTTTGGTATACAATTCATGTACACAATGATGTGTTATCATGTAATTAGGTGATTTTAAAATATGTGTCATCAAGTAATGAAGAAACATCCAATCACATGATAACACTTCATCTGTGTATACAAATTGTGTATCAAAAATGGGTGCACATAGTTTTATTGTTCTTGTATATATACAAATTGTGTTGATCGTAGTAGGAATTAGAGAACAACGTAAGTCATACCAATTTCACACGATAATAGCTTCAATTGTTGTAGTGATATAACATAAGAATGTAATCTACAATAGTCAAAATTTTGTGTTCTTCAACTATGTGATCTAGGCTTAATTGTTTGAGTTGAAATAAAAAAGCACAATCATGTATTGTGGTAACAAATTTCTAATGTTTCTTATCTTTGTAAGCTTTGACCATGCATGCATTGACTATAGCTAGTAAAAATTTGACTATTGCATGAAGTAGTCTTAACTGTGTCAAGATGAAGCATGCTTGCACCGCGTAGCATATAACTAATGAAGTAGGAAAACTAACAACAATACTAAGACACATGACAAAGCCACTGATATAAGGTGATTAGACAAATAAGATGGTAAAAATAGTTCAAGCGACTACTAGACAAATTATGAAGGGTAGATTTTTAATATTTTCAAAAGAAGCAATAAGTTGCAACAATAATTAATATTTTCAATTAAGAACAATACGTATTTATTGTGTTGGAGATTTTTACAAGAATCTTGAACTCATTTCAATGGATCAAGTTAAAAATTGATAGGCCTCCAAGAGAATAATAATTTGTTTATAAATTACTTGACTTCGAATAATGAAATTTTAAATTGGTTGGTCTATTTCAACTAATTATTGATATAATAAGAGATACAAAAATTGTAAATGGACTCTAAAATGAATTTATTGTCAATCAAAATATATGGAATATATAAAATAAAATGAAATTCCTAATATCAAAGAAATGATGCTATCTAGAGATTTACTTAATCCATATTCGAATTTCTTAATCGTCTAGTGGTTGTGATTTTGGTTATGGTGATTTTAGTTTTGGTGATTATGATTTTGGTGATTCTAGTTTTGGTGATTATGATTTTAGTTCTATATAAAATCTTCAAAATAAAACTAGAGTGAAATCAAACTTACAATAAATTCAAGGAAAATAAACAACTCAAATAATTAATTAAAACTTAAACCAACATGACATTTATCTATTTAATTGGCTATATAAATCTGTTGGCGTTATTTGTCAACTAAACCAGAATGTTTTGTTGGATGTCATTGACAAAATCTCTAATTCTTGTATATATACAAACTATGTTGATCACTATAGGAATTAGAGAGCAACTCAAGTTAAACCAATTTGACACAATAATAGCTTCAATTGTTGCAGTGATATACTATATAAGGATGTAATCTACAACATTTAAAATTTTGTGTTCTTCAACTTTGTGATCTAGGTTTAATTGTTTGAGTTGAAATAAAAAAGCAGAATCATGTGCTGAGATATCAAATTGTCATTTGTTTCTTATCTTTATAAGCTTTGACCATGCATACATTGATTATATTTACTTTAGTACAATACATTCATTATCTATTCAATTGCTTGGCATTTGAGAGGCCAACAACTCTCCTCCATTGATTCCTCTGCTTCTTCCTCCCTTCCATCCAACATAATATCTTAATTCTGTAACTGCTTCCCCTTTTGTAACTACCCCACTTCTCTTGTGCAGCCACATTTCCATTCCATTAGCTTATGATTGTCAAATGTCATGCTCATATTGTTGTCATCTGGATTTCTACTTCTTACTCTAATTTGCTCTTGTCATCTTATGGGTAACACACACTTGTTGCCTAACATAATATAGGACGTAATCATATTACCACCCCCATTTTAGGTGTTAATAATAATGATAGAATTATAACAAAATTAATATTATCTTAATGGTTTTTTAATGTTTAAGTTGAAGATGATATTCAATATTATCTTTTATATTATTTATCACATCATTATTAATAATAGAATATTATTATAATTTTTTATTATCTCATAAATCAAATAAATTAATAATAACAATAAAAGTGTTATAAATATAAGATAAACAAATTGCAAGATGAGTTAATGGAAGAAAGGGAACTATAATTTCATTAAACCAAGGGTGTAAAAAGAAGAAGAAGGAAGTAAGAGTGAAGAAACAGAAGGCAAGAAGCAAGAAGATTTTATGAAAGTGTAACAGCCAAATGAAAAAGGGAAAGAGCCTTTATATAGCCAATCTCCCGCTAGCCTCCATTCTCATTTATTGCATTCTCACCAAAATTTTCTAAATTGTCTACTAGGCTTCTTCTTCTTCCATTAAATGCATTCCCATTCCATTTTTCAAATTTTACTACATATGGTGGAAAATCCACCAGATATGCAACACTTCCCCTTGGATTTCCACCATTCACAAATAATTATATTAACATTGCTAAGGAAAGACTTAGCGGGATAAAAACCAAAGCAAAGAAACATAATTATTTAATGTCCTGTAAGTTAGTGTTGGACGTGTTTAAACTGTCTCATTAAAAACTTTACTAGGAAATTCCAATGGGATAAAACCTGGTCAAGGAAAAAAGAGTACATTGCACATTTTGTCCACAATATTATATACTTCAAAAATTGCTCTGATAAATGCTCCCCTTGATGAATATTCCCCCTCTTTGTAGTGGGATTAATTTGATTGCTTATTGAGCCGATGTATACCAATGTTATACACTAACTTCTCAAATGTTGATGTCAGTAGCGTCTTAGTGAACAAATCTGTCAGATTCTCACTGAATCTGATTTGCTTAACATCAATCTTGCTACTCTGCTAGAGCTCATAAGTGTAGAAGAACTTTGGTGAGATATGTTTGGTTTTGTCTCCTTTGATGTATCCTCCTCTAATTTGGGCAATACATGTTGCATTATCTTCATATAATATGGAATGAGTGTCTATTGTAGAAGGAAGATTACATGCATTCTGAATATGATGGATGATAGACTGTAACCATATGCATTCTCGGCTGGCTTCATGGAGAGCTAGAATTTTTGAATGATTTGAGGACGTTGCAACCAAAGTCTGTTTGATGGAGCGTCATGATATTGCTATGTCATTATAAGTAAAAACATATCCCATCTGTGAACGGGCTTTGTAAGGGTCAAAAAGATAACCAACATCTACATATTCAACCAAACTAAAATTTTTAGAGGGTTTGACAGAATATAATAATCTCAAATCTCTAGTTCCACATAGGTAACGGAGTATATGTTTGATTCCGTTCCAATGGCGACGGGTTGGTGCAAAGCTAAATTGGGCTAACAAATTAATTGCGAAGGATATGTCCGATCTAGTGCATTGGACCAAATATAATAAGGTTCCAATTGCATTCAGATACAGTACTTTAGAACCGAGTATTTTTTTATCATCTTTTTTAGGATGAAATGGATTCTTTTACGGATCAAAAGATCGAACAACTATTGGGGTGCTCAAAGGATAAGCCTTATCTATATTAAAGTGTTTTAATAATTTTTCAATATACGTTGATTGATGGATAAGTATTCCATTTGAGTTGTGCTCGATCTGTAGACCGAGATAATATTTTGTTTTCCCCAAATCCTTCATTTTAAATTCTTTTTTCAAATATTTAGCAATTTTTGAGAGTTCTTCAAGAGTCCCAATTAAATTCATGTCATCAACATAAACTGATACAATGGCAAATCCCGATTCTGACCTTTTGATAAAGACACATGGGCATATAGGGTAATTCACATAGCCCTCCTTTTTCAAATATTCATTGAGACGATTGTACCACATACCTCCGGATTGTTTTTAATCCGTACAATGATCGTTGTAATTTAATTAAGTATAAACCTCTTGAATTGACCCTTTTTGCTTCAGACAATTTGTTTCATTCATGGAGTTTTATATAAATTTTAGTATCCAAATTTTCATACAAATAAGCAGTAACTATGTCTATTAGACCTATATCCAGTCCTTCAGAGACTGTTAAACTAATTAAATATCTGAATATGATTATATCCATCATAGGTGCATATGTTTCATCAAAGTCTATACCGGGCCTTTGAGAAAAACCTTGGGCTACATGTCTGGTTTTATATCTAGCAATTTTATTTTTATCATTTCTTTTTCTCACAAATACCCATTTATACCCAACGGGTTGTACGTCTTGAGGTGTTGGAACTACAGGCCCAAACACTTGACGTTTTGCTAGAGAAGCTAATTCTGCTTGAATTATTTCTTCCCATTTAGGACAATCATGTCTTTGTTTACACTCAACCATAGTATGTGGCTCAAAATCATCATCATTCGGAATTTCAGTAGTTACTGCAAATGAGAATATATCATTAACTATAATTGTTTCACGATTCCATATCTCTTGTGTATGAACATAATTTAAAGATATTTCAATATTCTCATTTTCCTGTTCTTTAGGATTTTCTACCACTTCGGGGGTTTGTGCCACTTCAAGGGCTTGTGTCTCTTTAGGGACCATAACCTTTTTTGGAGGAGTATTAGAGAGTGTGAATTTTTCATTTATCTTAGAATCATCATGATTAATATTTGTTTGATTATTTGTCTTTTTTTTTAAGGAACAATATCCTTCGATCCAACAGGTTTACCACGTTTTTGGCGTGAGGTAGATTGATCAGTCACGGTTCGAATAGACTATTCAACAGTCACATTGATTCTTGCTGGTGCATTAGCAGCTGGAACATATGATCTTGTCACTTTTGTCGTATCTACAAATGCATCAGACATTTGATTGACAATAATTTGTAAACGTACTATTCTCTGTACTTCAGTTTCACTTTGGGATGTGCGAGGATCTAAATGAGACATGTTAGGTACATACCAAGTAAGTTCATAAGGCATTTTCTTTTCCCTTAAAGATGGGAAAGTTGTCTCGTCAAAGTGACAATATGTAAATCGTACAGTAAAAAGATTACCTGTTAATGGTTTCAAATACCTGATAATGAATGATGAATTATATCCAACATATATTCCTAAATGATGTTGGGGTCCCATTTTTGTGCGTTGAGGAAACACAATGGGGACATATACAACACAACAAAATATTCTCAAATGAGATATATCAGATTGGTAACTAAAGACCAATTGTAGGGGAGAATATTGATGATAAGAAGAAGGTCACAAACGAATTAACGTTGTAACATGTAATATAACATGTCCCCACATAGAAGTTGGTAATTGAGTTCTTAGTAACAAGGTACATGCAATTACTTAGAGTCGTTTGATAAGAGACTCAGCTAATCCATTTTGTGTGTGGACATGCAGGACTAGATGTTCAACCTCAATCCCCATAGACATGCAATAATCATCAAATATTTTGGATGTAAATTCACTAGCATTATCCAGTCGTATTGACTTGATCGAATAATCTATGAAATGTGCCTTTAATTTAATAATTTGTGCTAACAATTTAGCAAATGTAACATTTCGAGTAGGCAATAAACAAACATGAGACCATCGTGCAGATGCATCAATTAAGACTATAAAATAACGAAATGGCCTACTTGGTAGATGAATGGGTCCACATATATCCCCTTGAATCATTTGTAGGAATGATGGGGATTCACCTCCAATTTTGGAGGGAGATGGTCTTATTACTAATTTGCCTTGAGAACAAGCGGTGCATAATTTTTCACTGGATAATAAGATTTTATGATTCTATAATGTATGTCTATGTGAATTTTCAATAATCCTACGCATCATTGTAGATCTTGGGTGGCCTAAGCGATCATGCCAAAGCATAAATGTTTTTGGATCATAGAACTTCTGGTTCGATATTGCGTAGGTTTCAATTGCCTTTATAATTGTATAATACAATCCAAATGATAAAGCGGGCAATTTTTCTATTATATGTCTTCTTCCAGAGGCATTATTAGTGATACATAGATATTCTGCACCATTTTCATTCATGGTTTCAACATGATAACCATTGTTTCTCATATCTTTAAAACTCAGTAGATTTCTTCTGGATCTACTTGAATATAATACATCATTGATGCTTAATTTGATCTCATTGTTTAACATAATTGTGGCTCTTCCAGAGCCTTCAATCAAATTGATTGATCTTGATATAATATTTACTTTAGTCTTCATTGGTGATAAAGTTAAGAAGAATTTCTTTTCTTTTAATATTGTGTGGGTGGTTGCACTATCGACCAAACACATGTTTCCATCACCAGCTTTTGAAGTTAACGCTTCAATTTTGGAGTCCATTTCCTTTCATTTTAAAATTTACATTAGTTATTACAAAATTTGAAAGGAAGAAACATATAGTACTAATTACATACTATAATATACATAATTTCTTAGTCTTGAAGAAATTTTGAAATATCAAAATTTTCCAGATCTACAAGGTCTGGATTATCAACACAATTTGATTCAATCTTTTTGTCTGCATTTTTAATAGATGATTGGTATAAATCTACCAGATGTCTTGGTGTATGACAAGTACGCAACCAATGACCTTTTGAACCACATTTATAACATATACTTTTATGATTCTGTGGTTTACTCTGTATCATTTTCCCTTTATCCTATTTTGCTTCATCTCTGGTCCTTTGAAAGTGGAAAGATTTTCTATTATGACCACCTCTAGATCGAAACTTATTTCGTCCAGGACCTTGTCTACGGCCACGATGACTATTACTAGTAGTTGCGTTCACTTCAAAGAACAATGCAATACCAGTGGGGCGTGTCTAGTGGTTCCTTAATAATAATTCATTGTTTTGCTCAACTACCAATAAATAGGATATCAGTTCAGAATATTTTTTAAAATTTTTTTCCCTATATTGCTGATGCAGGAGCATATTTGAGGGATGAAATGTAGAGAAAGTTTTTTCTAATATATTTTCTTCAGTTATTTTTTTCTCCATATAGTCTCATTCGGGAGACAATTCTGAACATGACAGAGTTATATTCACTTACAAATTTAAAATCTTGTAAGCATAAATGAGTCCATTCATATTAGGCCATTGGTAATGTTATTGATTTATAATGATCGAATCTATCTTTCAGATTTCTCCATAATTTTAATGGATCTATAATATCCACGTATTCTGCTCATAGCCCTTCGTGGATATGATGACGAAGAAAAATAGTAGTTTTAGATTTATTCTGCTAGGATGCGTTATTTTCTTTTTTTATTGTTTCTCCAAGGCTCATTGATTGTAGATGGAGAACTATGTCCAAGGCCCATTCAGAATAATTTTCTCCATCCAATCGAAGGACAACATATTGAAGTTTTACAAGATTTGTCATTTTCACCAACTGCAGGTTGATGAAAGAAATAATAATTAGTGATATAACGAGGAAAAATTATATGCGAACTTCAGGTTCGTATCTGTCATATATTCACAAAACTTCTGGTTTTATGATTAATATTCATAATATTATAGTATGTAAAACTTACGTAATATTTTTAACTTCTGTTTCATTATTTTCATCACTTATGCAATCTTCAGGTTGCAAGTGAGATGTAGTTATACTAAATATTTTAGTGAAATATAAGACTTCAGACTTATATATATTTTCTCATGATTTTATAATTTTCAGGTTACAAATTATATATCTTAATCATATTTAGGATTTCAGGTCCATATTCATAATTGTGTAACTTCATGTTACAAATAATGTTTAAGACTTCAGGTCCAAATTTATGATATTTTACAAACTTTGGGTTGCAAATAGGGTATAATTATAACTGAAAAATTAAATGGCAGCATAAGAAAAAATAAGATATATATAATAATTGAGAGATGATAATAATACACCTGAGTAGATGGTGCTGATAACGTGTTATAAATATAAGATAAACAAATTGTAAGATGAGTTAATAGAAGAATGGGAACTATAATTTCATTAAACCAAGGCTGTAAAAAGAAGAAGAAGGAAGTAAGAGTGAAGAAACAAAAGGCAAGAAGCAAGAAGATTTTATGAAAGTGTTACAGCCAAATGAAAAAGGGAAAGAGCCTTTATATAACCAATCTCCCGTTAGCCTCCATTCTTATTTATTGCATTCCTACTAAAATTTTCTAAATTGTCTGCTGGGCTTCTTCTTCCATTAAATGCATTTCCATTCCATTTTTCAAATTTTACTGTATGTGATGGAAAATCCACCAGATATGCAACAAAAAGAAGATTATAAAAGTAATTTTTTAGTATACCCAATGAAATGCCCTTTTAGTTTCTGGGTTTATGTAATGGTGCTGTTAAGCCCGGATCAAGACATAAACATAAAGCAATATGACAGGAAAATACTGGATGAAGGAGGGGAAGAAGGGCCGAATTTTATGAGTCTGAATAATATTAATAAAAAAAGCTGCCAACCAAAGGATATAATCTTCTGTCAGTCAGCTGAAGAGTTCCACGGGAGAAGAATCCCCGGTGCTAATTATTATAAACAACTAATTTTCTGACAACAGAAGCAAGTTTTTACCTTCCAGTAATACTAACAAAGATTGAAAAAGAGGCAACATAATGTGGAAAACGTCTGGCTTCCAGTAGAATCATCAACGGAAAGACTAAAACACACACAACCGATGTTCTTGTTTCCTACGCTTCATATTTTTCTCCAGCGGACATCATCGAATGCGTGTGAACAAAGGCACGCAAGAGCATGTGTACAAGTTAACAGAAAGCGTCAAACATGGCTGCTAAGATGATCACCAAGACATATCCGTATTGATAAGTATAGATAACTACAATGACCCAGAAAAGCTGAGTTCAGTGGGTAACTCTTGACTCAATTACGTACGAGGGTTTGTTGGTGTGCCATTAGTTTCTTGATAGTGCTTCAGAATAAAAAAGCACCACTTCGTTTAGATGCGAACGATGTCGTTTGCTGGTCGTTATCCAAGGCTTGTAATGACAATTCATGCTGCCATGTGATCTATGGTTTACATTAGTACATGTTCAAGAATTCAACACATCATCACAGTCATTCTACTTATTTCACAAGCTTATAATCTCAGACTTAATGGGAACAAACTCCTGACCTCGAGCTCCGATTCAACATGTTTGATAAAAAAAAAAAAAAGAGCAGCAGAAGGTAGTAACACAACTCATCATGCATAGCATTCATTGATACAACTGATGATGAGTTAAATACATTTTTGACTTGGAAAGTTACACCTAAGTAACAGAAAGTTGCATAGCTTTATTCATAAACCATTCAACTGAGAAATTAAGATCAATTGATAAAAACTTCATCTTAAAGTGGCATAAAAAAATAATTAGAGCAATCCTGTAGATGATTTTGATTCACAAACTTCAAATTACATACAAGCCTCAAGCATAAGTCGATAAAAAGTACGGGGCATATGCAGAAAACTTTTGGCAGAACAATAATCACCAAATCATTTTAATTCTTTTTGACAGGACATGTTATCATTTTAATGTTAAATGTATGAAAGAAAAACCGCCTCATTCAAAGAGATAACACATCAAAAAAGCTAGACAACCAATTGCAATAGTCAGTGGTCATTGGAACAAAATAGAAAGTTGAAATCCCCAAAAAGAAACTCTAGTGCAGAAGCTGACAAATGATCGTAGAATCATAATACTACTGCTGTCGGACTTCAACCTTCTTCTTCTGCCAGAGCCGGTCCAATGCACTGTCGGCGTCTCCCTGAATAAGAGGAAAACAAAAGAAAATCATAAGCCAAAACGAAAAAAGGAAATGCCCAAAGTAATTTTAAAATAAAATCGAGAAATCAAACTACTACAGGAAAGGGCCAATTCAAAATGACAGCATTCCCAAATAGGTCAGCTATATATAAATTTATAAGACCAGCCGGGTGAAGGTTTCAAACAAATGAAGTAGTAGTTTAAACAAATAAACAAACAATCAAACATAGATTTGACCAGTGAACTTGCAATCTAACTGTCATGACTTCAGCAGGTCATAAACCAATTACATTTCCTCTTCAAAACACCACTAAATAATGACAAGAAAAGATGTCCTGTTGCATGAATCATTTGAGGAACACTTATATAATCTGTTCACATAAGAATAAGCACTATACATTTTATAAGAGCCTTATGTATATCTACAAAGTTCCTTACAAACATTTTAGCCCCACAAGAAGTTCAACAAGAAACTAAATATCACTAGCCATTATTCAATAAGTCCAAAGCCACCACAGCTCATAACATTCCGACATCTGATACTGAAGGAAAATCATGAAAGACAAACAAAATCAAACCACCCATCTCATCATTGTGCCAAACAAAAAGAAAAATCTCTTTGATTATAAAGAATCACATGAAAACCATATTAAAGAATTTCAACAATTCATGCCGCAAATTACAAATCTAAAGTAGGCCTCATTCTCATAGAATTGCAAGAGAATCACAACGCGCCAACTAAACAAACAGAACCCATTACAAACTATATTACTGCATCTAATGACTAACAGATGCTTGAACAAATCAAATGAAAAAGGATTAAGCACCTGAGCTCGGACAAAACCGCAAAGCGCAAATGTAGAAAATTGCCCAGTGTAAATGCCATTCTCATCAACATGACCAATGTTTATCTGAACAGACGCATGGTCCTTTGAAGTAATCAGCCTATTTGTAGCCGAACTACAGAAAATTCAATAATCACACCATCAAATTCTAGCCAAAATCCCCAAGTTAAGAAGGAAATCACTATGACTCAAACTGAATCAAGCATTATACCATTTCCTGGGAATATAGAGATCCATGTTTTGACCCTCTTCGTTCTGCATCTTCTCAAGTGTATTAGCTACTGCTTCCCGAAATCCTGATTTAACAAATCATTGAATTCAAATCAACTCAAACAAATCTTAACAACATTAAAAGCATAAAAAAAATCCAAATTGATATAATAATTACGGCTTCGAAAAAATTCCAACTGCGAGAACGAGAGATTAACGAATCTAACGAGGACGGGCTCTGGACTTTGTGCTGCGAAAAAGTTATTGCTCTTGGAGACCTCAAAAACCCTAATTATGAATCAGTCGGCGACTATCTTCGATCACATTAATCCAACGGCTGGAAAAGAAACTTAATTTGGGCCCTGAAGCTAATCAGGCCGAAATAATACCCGATTCAAATTGGGTTGTAATCGACAAAGCCCAATTTAGGTATCCATTTAAAATGGTGTTAATCGAACCCACTTAATTATTCACGAGGCCGAATATTAATTTTTGTATTACGAAAATTAAACCATGTACTCAGAAAAGACTATTTAATCGTAGCATAATTATATTCTTTTAAATTAAAAATATAATATAATATAATTATATAATAATATATTATTTGGATACTCAAAAATAAATAAAAATATATATTATTAGACATGATAATACTTGAAGAGAAAGCACGCTAAGAGAACTAGTAATAATATATGTATAAATAAATTATATAAATTTTTACGTATAATTTGATGTAATAGTATATAATTAAATGATTTTAAAATAAAAGAAAAAATAAATAATCACATAATCTAATTATAAACTGTTATCTCACGTTGTATATAAAAATTTATATAATTTATTTGTATATAGAATTTTATTTTTAAGAGACTCACTAGACCTTAGTTTATTTTTATAATTTTTTAAATATATATTAAATATCTTTGGCTCTATTAACCCTGATATTTTATCATTACTCTCTTTAACCTAACTATACATTCAACTTTGACTCTATATATTCTTATTTTCATTTTCGTTCCAGGATAATATTTCATTCAAATCAAATTAAGATCAAACAAGTGTTAGCTCAAGTTCAGTTCAAAACTAACATGGTTAAGTTGCGATCAAGCTCAATTTAGTTGGTTAACAAACAATAACATCAGAAAAGAAGACAAATAATTAAAGAAGAAAAAGAATCATCTAAGAAAAAAGAATTGTTGATAAGATAAACTCTGATACGATAACAGAAATAAAATCTTAATCTTGAATCAAACTAAAAATTTAGTTTAAATTCGATTTATTCAAGCTAAATAAAGTTTAAGTTTAAGTTGAATAAGCTAAAATTTGTTAGAAACTAGTGAATGTGAATTGTCATATGTTAAGGTGCTCCAGAATAAATAAGAGAACTAAACTGAAAAAATTGTAATTTTTTTTTTTTTAATAAACCCCTCCAATCTTGCCGCAAAATGCGCACAGAAAAAGCAAATCAGACTCAGGTGTGAGCTGTCGCCGAAACTTTACACTTGATTTATGAGTGGCTTTCGGTTCACCGAGACATCTTGATTGCACTCACATGGCACTACCATCAACTGCCCTGTCCACTCTACCATCAAAGCCATCATTTTTTGCTTTTTGAAGTTATTTTCCCATCAACTTTCGTTCTGCACCTGCAGCACCTCAAACCCGCTAAATATTTAGAAAAGATTTAATTTGGGGTAATATTTTATTAATAAAATTAAAAAATTATTTCAAAAATAGATTATTTAAAAACAATAATCTTATATACATAACTTTTACACATAAAAAAATCACATTAGTTTGTGTAATTTTTCAGTATAAAAATTGTATATATAATATTATTGTCTAAAAAATTATTAAGTATAAATAATTATTATATTTGATAAAATTTAAAGAATATAAATAATTATTAGGTTTTGTTAAAGGTAATAAAAAAATACTAATATATTATTTTACTTAAATATCTTTTAATATAATTATTCTAAAATATTTTTTTATATTACTTATTATATTAATTGAAAATTAGATTAATTTTATCTTAAAAAGTTAATAAATAAGAATATAACTATAATAAAATAAATAGTAATAAGATTACCCTTTATATTAATTATTACTGAAATTTTTTATTACTTACAAATTAAATAAAATAATATAAATAATAAAATATATATTATCAAAATACTCTTTACCTATCTTAACCAATTGTGCCCTTGCAGTTAGAAAAAAAAAAAAAAACCTAAATATCTATTTAAATCAAAATGCGCTTAAGCTTGAAAATTTTTGAAACAACGGCTAAATTTATAACCAGTGGCCACTGACACATCCTCATCTTGTAATTTTTCATATTACATAAAATTTTTCGACATTCACAACATCATTTTCAATAATATTTTTATTATAAAAAATAAAATATTATCATAAAAATATGTACATTAAAATATGTTTAATTTGGATAATTTCTTATTATTAATGAAATATTACATCGGGATAAATTATTTAGGCATTTATTGAAAATATATTAATACTATGTTAATAAATTAACATGTATAAATAATTATTATATTTAATTAATATAATAATATGATATTTAAATATTATTTTACTTAAATAAATTTAAAAACATTCGTGATTATAAATTAGTATTGTGTTTAACTAGGCAAACATATTTTACGTTAAAATATTTTTTAATACATATTATAAAATATTATCAATGTTAATAAATATATTAGATTTTATTTATATAGTCAAATATTGAAATTAATTAATTTAATTATTTTTAATATATTATATTGTCGAATAATAAAATTAAATAAATTTTGCTAGTGAGATTATTTATTATTTTAATTAAAACTGAAGATAGTTGTGTACTAATTATATAAAAAATGAGAGTAAAATTATAATAAAAGTTAAAATTATCTTATAATATTTTAATATTTAAGATAAAAATAATTAGATTATCTATTATATTATTTCTCATATTAGAAAAAATCAAGAATATAAAGGCTTTTACGAGTAAATAGAATTTTGTCCTCAATCTTATATATACATATAGAATCCTACAGAATTAGTAATAGGTTATCAAACCGAATATTCAGGATTCGATTTAGTTTATTTTACGTTGTTTCCTCACTTTAATAATAAAATATTTTTGGAATCTATTGTTTACAAATGAACCAAAAAGAATTGCTAGTAATTAAAAATATATTAACAAGATAATCACATATTAAACTATATCAAACCCCTGAAAAAATTAATGAATATAAATTAATACTTTTAATTATATAAATTAAAATGTTTAAATTATTTTAATGATTGGTTAACAACAATAAAAGAATAACTTTAATATATTAAATTTATTTTATTAAGTAATATTAAAATTATAATAAATTAAAATTATCTTTAAAATATTAAACATTGTTTATTATTTGAGGGCTGGATTTGAATCGAATTCATTCGAGTTCGAGTTCGAGTTCAAGCTTAGTTTGAATGAACCTGAAACAAGCTAGCTCTATACGAGCTCGAGCTCGAATTACTCATTAAAATTTTTAATTAAAAATTTTAATACAAAATGACGTTGTTTTAATCAATATGTATTAAAACGACGTCGTTTTAATAACGAAAAATAAGTTGAACTGAATTCAAACTAAGTTCGAATTTGACTTTCACAAGCTCGAACTCAAACTCGAGCTCAGTTATATGTAAACTGAGCCAAACTTGAGTTTAATTTGATTCGAATCTAATTTTATCTGTTATATTTATTTTAGAATAAAATATTATTATAAATTTTTATTTTTAATAAATTAAAAAATAATTATAAATAAATAAAAGATAAATAATCGAATAATTTATTATTCCCGAATCGTTTAGGTGGGTGTTAGAAAGTGATTGAGAATATAAGTGAAGGGAATAGCATTAAAGTCGAGTGGTAACACCGTAAATAGTTCTAAAACCTGTGGCAATTCCCCAATTTGCCGTCACTTAAAATCCTTGACTGCTTTACATCGCCCATACTTCGACACAATTACACGAGAGCGAAAACAGAAAGATTTGTCCAAAAATGAGAGCCTCAAAAATCACTGCTCTTCTCTTCGTTGTATCTGCAATAATCTTGGCTGTCTACGTGGCTACCTCATCGGCATCAGCCATGGATGTCAATGCGGGTCTCCAGCTGGGTTTCATTCCAGTGAAACCGGAGTGCACTGGATCCATCGGAGAGTGTATGACTGTCGGCGAGGAGGACTTCGATTTGGAGTTTGACATGGACACTGAGATCAACCGTCGGATTTTAGCGGCGAGGAGGTACATAAGCTACGGTGCGCTGAGGGCGAACACTGTGCCATGCTCGCGACGTGGCGCATCCTACTACAACTGTCGAGCCGGCGGTCAGGCCAACCCATACTCGCGCGGATGCAGTGCCATCACTCGTTGCAGGCGTTAAAATTTTTAATTTTCCATGTTGTCTTTTAAAAATAAATTTCAATTTTAGTTCTTTTTTTAAATTATTAATTTATATGTGCTTGGTTGGAATTTTTTTTTTAATTAATGCATATAAAAAGAAGGGAATATTAAATTATTGAAATAAGTAAACATAATATTGATTTTTTTTTTCAATTTCGAGAATTACAATTTTTTTTGTCGGTAATCTAATTTCTTCATGTATTAAGTTCAAAATTTTAGTCCTGGCTTCAGTAAAAAGTTTTCTTTTATGGCTGGGTTTTGTATAGATTTGTGGGTTGAATTGCTATATTCAGATTTCAGACAGGAGATGTCGCTTCATAATAATATTAAGGGCCCTACATAGAACAATTATAATTTCGAAAAAGGGCAAATATATTTATAAATTTTTTATTTATTTATAAATCGAGAAAATCCGTGAAATCGGTAGGTAGGGTGCTGCCAGCCTGTGCTGAGCCCGATGAACGTCAATTATGGAACCTGGTTCTTGTGCTTAGAGAAAGCAACGCGCAAAAGCAGTGAGCATTTTCGGAAGAGAGAGAACGACCGAATTCTAACAAAAGTTCGTCTTAATTTCTTAAAATTTGTGTCAAAAGATGCTTTTCACATTTTTTAGTTTAAAAAATTAAAAATTTCATTATCATCTTAAAATACAAAATATTAACTAATTTAAAAAAATAATATTTTTATTTATTTTAAATATATAAATAAATAAATATTTATATATTATTATCATCCTGAATTTTATGTTATTATATAAAATTTCAGTTAGTGCTTTAACTAAAGCACATAATTAGAATATGATTTCAACTAAATCACAACGTGATAGATGCAATTTGATTGGGTCTTCCAAACCTACGGTGGTTCAATCAAATCATCTCATATATAATAGATTGAGATCGCATTTGGCTAGTTTGCCAATAGCTTTTACCAGTTACAACTTTATTAAAATTAATTTTTAATTTTTTATAATTGCTAACTCTAAAATTAATATAAATTAGAGATGATAAAACATTTAATAAAAATTTGAAGATCTATTCAATTTTGGTAAAATATTAGAAAAATAAAAATTATTTTCGCATTAGGATATGTCAATTAACAAATTTCACTAACAAAATCCAACTTTTTTTAAGCTTAATTTATGAAAAAGTCCTTCCAACAAATCCTTCCAACAAAGAGCAATACTATGCATGTGTACACAAATGATATACATCAAATGTGTACTTATTTGATAACATATATCAAATATGTATTCATTTATATACTTAAAATAGATACACATAATAATTTTATTGTTCAACAAAACCTGGCTTCAATTAAGGCACTAAAATCCAGTGGATGTGAGCAACATCATCATGGCATCTTGACCTATTTTCCTACAGCTACTCAAACACGCCTCATATGTCTTTGTCATCTTAACATTTAAATTTTAAAAATCTATAGGACCACCCAAGTGGAGGGCCACCATTCAAAATTCCCTATAACATAAAATATATATATATATACACACATAATTATGCCTCATCTGAATTCATTACCTTACTTAGTGGCATAAGCATGCATTAAAATAATGGGAAAAAACACCCTCTCAGATGCAACCAAATGTACTTGCAACTATGTAGAAGCAGACTGACATTCAAAATTCAAGTTTTAAATGAACTAATATTAACTGGCCATACTTTAATTTCTTACTGAAAATAAGAATCAAAAGTAATCTTAATTACAAATCTCACAAGAGGCATCTGCTTTCAAAGTTAAAACTTAAGTTTAGTATTACGGATGAGAGATGCAAAAACATAGATTGCACAAGCCTTAAGTTCAATCACTAACTGAGGTCATCCTTTGCCATGGAAGGAGCTGAAGGAGAAGAGCCCTCTATACCCATCTCGGATCTCAGATCATTGATGCTCTGCTCCAATTCAGATATCCTGTTGCCCATCTCATCGAGTGCAATTTTAGTCAAGGAAACCGAAAATCCACTTAATGCACCACAGATTCAAGTGTGTTAGAAAACATACGGTGCATATTTACAGTAAAAACAGCCATATAGCCTATAGACTTCAACATTTAAAATAAGTTCGCAGCTTGTGAATTTAACAATCTTCTCCATAACATATTACAGAACTAGATCAGCATTTAAGATAGACATTCCATAAGGGCATAAACAAACTAAATTAAAAAACCAAGAAATTAAAGTCTAGCATGAAGTCTCAGTGAAGTATTGTGATGTTCTTTAAAACCAGCTTGACTCTTGCAAAACCCAAAAATTGAAGGGGAAAAATGAAAAATAAGTAATCGCAACAATGTGAATGTAACAATTCAACAGATACTGAACTTAACTAATGTAATGCATGATCATAAATACAGCCAGGCAAGATACTACATTACACCAATGGATTCCATTCAAATGCTACAAATGACCAACGAGATTATAACGCTTCCCCAGATTGTTGTAACAACCCCCAAGAAGTGACAAGTAATTTTAAGACTATATAACCGTATTTGGATCTCCAGTTATATTTCATTAGTGTTAAAACAGAAAAAGGATATTCTTCATTATGATGGACTCAGACATTGTCTGGAACCTAGATTGCTGCAAGATGGAACAATAAAACAAATGCATCATATCTTACATTACATTCACTATTCCATATAAAGAAGTTTATGCAGTAGAAAAGAGAAGTAAACCATCTGCTGAAGAAGATTTTGGACCTGCAAATGCAATTATGTGGATTCAGCAACAGCACAAGACTATTTCAATTACACGGCTGTAACATTGCAAACAGCCAGCAAATGATGAAATTTAGACACAATACCAAATAGAAAAATGTGGCTTCTCTTTTCTTTCATACATACATGGGAACCAAAACACCCCTGTGTCTTGTTCAATATAGTGGACATTGAAAATGGGCCAAATTATGTAAAAAGAAAGAGGAAGCATCAGATGCACAGATGATAAGCCCATGCCAAGCAGTCCATGATATTTATGTATTATGTAAACAGGTTTTGATTGTTATCAATAAAATATGTATGCTCTAATTAATTACGAAATCACAAAGTCTCAGCCAATGAATCCATTCATACACTCATCCTCACAAGTTACAACATTAAAAAGATAGATTTACTTGAGATTTAAAAAAAAAAAAAAAAAGAGATAAGATAAACAAATATTTGAGAGATCTTGCATAGGTACTCACAAAAGCAGTCATATCTGCAGTGCTCTGTTTCAGATCTTCTGAATCCTGTGCATCCTGCTCAAGAGTAAGAAATTATGCAAATATCAATACCTGGTTGTTTTAACAAAAATATGTTACATTGCCAAAACTATAATATGAAATGTTCCCAAGAATATCAATATAAACTAACAGTTCCACTTCATACATTATAAATGCTGAAGGAAAGAAAAAAATTCAGTTGATAAAAATGAACTGAGAGAGTACCACTGTGAAATTTATACTTTTGACTCCAAAAGAAACCTTCAGCTACCCCTATCCACTAAGCAAAGGTGAAATGAGTATGTGAATACAATACCCTGAGATTTAGAAGATTGTGAGCAGACACTTTAATTGTTGTTACACTAATTTTAGCAATGAAGAATTTGTTTGAAACTTGAGCAACCTCACAATAGACCTGCTCCACACCAAGCAACCTTAAAATAAACCAGCTCTAAACCAAGTAACTATACGATAAACCTACAGTACACCAACAAGATCCAGAGATCCGCCTCTAAATATGTTCCTATGACACAAAGATTTTCAAAAATCAAACAATAACTAGAAACAATTGTTGGACTAACTGCCTACAGGTAAAAGCTTCTAATCTCTTTCTATCATGTCAAGATACTTTACGACTAACCAAATCCACACCAAATAGTAAATGAAATACATCCACCCTTGAGTGATTGAGACAAGGCTTCATATCAGATTATTCAACCAATTAGCTCTTGCATTATATGCAATTACACTTCAATTTATATCCGGGATACCAAGCTTTTGAAAAATAAAACATTCTAGTTTCTACAAGAACTGAGCAACTCAAAATATTGTAATCAGAAAAATCAAATTCAAATCATAATTTCCACCTTTATCAATATGCTACCAAATTCATAAACACAAAATTGAACATAATTCCTAGAAAAATTAACTAAGCCTATGATCAATTTCTCAACGAAATTACAATTTATGCTTTATTATCGTTTAATATGCTCTAAAATACCAGAAACACAGACGTTAGGATTTCAGATTTCAGCTCTGAAATTTTCCCGACAACCAAACACAAGAACAAGTAAAAATTTTAACGCACTCAAATATCTAATTCAAGCGCAATGAAATTACCCTTCAATGAAGCATGAATTATTTAGACTGAAATAAGTGAAAACTCAAAATCTCAACTCAATCTTCCTCTTAGTAGTTATAATTAAAATGCAAGGAAGTAAATTATCGAAAATGAAAAATATAATAATCTGTAGTAATTTTTTGAAAGCTAATAATATTTACCATTTTCAATTTCCTTGCTCGACAAAGCTTCGAGTTCGTTCGAGTCTTAGGTTTTCAGGCGAGGGTTGAGAAAATTATAAAATCGTGAAATAGTAAATTATTCCTTTTTTGTTTGGGAAAAGCTCTATTTCCCACCCATTTTTTAGGCCCATCTCAAATTGATACCCACGGGAGATGAAAAACCCTTTCTCCTACCTATGACCAAACTGCCGTCTAATTTCTCAGTTAGGGACAGAGGGAAAATCTATATTTTATTATTTATATTAAAAAAGTTATAAAATTTATTACTTTTCACCCCCTTTAGGTTTTAGAAACTAACATTTCATCTTTAACCAACATTTTTAAACTTTGAAAACTAACATTTTTACCCCCAAACCTAGGGTTTTCATATTTTTCAAAATGCAGTCGTCCCCCATAACTTTTTAAAATAACAGTTTCACCCCCATTCTTCAACTTCATCTTCCGATGTCGTCTCCAGCGTCGTCACCAGCCTCTTCCTTTTTTTGGTGCGACGGCGGTGGTGCGACGAAGAGATCTTCATCTCCTTGTCGCACGGTGCGACAAAGAGACCGAGATCTCTTCGTTGCATGATGCGACGAAGAGACAAAGATCTCTTCGTCGCTCCACCTAGACAACAAAGGACGACGCTTCGTCGTCCTTCGTCACTCGTCACGTCTGGACGACGCGACGACGAAGCATTGTCCTTTGTCTGTTGTCCAAATCTAGGCGACGAAAGTCATCTTTTGTAATCGGAGATGCTAGATCGGTGGAATGCGTCGGCCGTCGATGGTGGTTGGAGAATGAAGCAAATCCTAGGGGTAAAATCTAAACTTTTTAAACTTTGAGGATGGGTTAAGCTATTAGTTTTTAAAACTTGAAGGGGAAAAATGGTGAAATTTTAAAGTTTTAAGATTTTAAACAGTAAAATATCGATTTTGCCCCTGTCTTTAACTGAAAAATTGAACGACAGATTGGTCATGGGTGGGAGAAAGAGTTTTTCATCTTTCGTAGGTATTAGTTTGAGATAGGCCTAAAAAATGGGTGGGAAATAGTCGTTTTCCTTTTTGTTTTTTAAATTTGGCGAGGGAACTCAGCGAATAAGAAGTCTGAGGATATTTCGGTAATTACAGGCAAGCTTAAAATTTTCAAGAGTTTTGTAATTAATTAATTTGGGTTTATGTCTCAAATACTCGTTAATATATTATAATTCCATTATTTCATTTATTTTTCTCTTTCTCCTTGTTATGTTGGATAAAATTTTACATACAAATAAATATTACAATAATACAAATAAATAAAAACAAATTTAAAAAAATAATATAGACTTTTCGATCCCCTAAGTCAGGTTCTCAATCAATTTTCTTTTTAATGAAAAGAGAATTTGTTAATAAAAATTGGATGAGGATAACTTAAATTTTCAGAATCAGGAACATGCCAAAGATGGAGAGAAATATATTTTTGATCCGTCTCATACTCAATTCATTTTCTTCTTTATATATCTCCTAAAACTTTAAATATTAAAATATTTTTAAAACTTTTAAATTATTATAAATATGTATTTAAAGAGGGGACAAAAATTAATTATTATTATATTATTTTTCTATGTGGATAGACAGTGGAACGGAAAGGGTATTTTGCCTGTGGGGATGAGGGAGTGGAAACAAAACATTTCTTTTAAAGAGGGGACAAAAATTACTGTCAAGAGTAAAATTGTTATTTATTAAAATATTTAAAAATCTAAAAATTTATCATATTTTCCTATTTAAGTTTTAAAATTTAACAAATTCCGTCCTACCCAATTTAGAGTTTGAAAAATTAACATTTTTTTTTAGGTTTTTCCAATCAACACTATCAGCCCTCAAAGATGACAGTGACAACTACGTTCACCCTCCCTCCTAACTTCTCTCTCAATCACGCTTCATTTTTTATTATCATCGATCGAATAAATCAATCGACGTCTTTATCTAGAGATGAAGAATAATCTTCGTTGGTTAGTTTTTTTGATTGATGACTGCCAAAAATAGAACGGGATTGAGAGAGAAGTTTGGAAGGAGGGTGAACGTCGTTGTCACTGTCATCTCCGACCGTCAACGACATGTTAGAAAAATCCTAAGAGGAAAATATAAGTTTTTCAAACTTTAAGTGAGAAAATTTGTTAGTTTTTAAACCTATGAGGTGGAAATGTGATAAATTTTTAATTATTTTTATTAAATAACAATTTTATCTTTATTAGTAATAATAAAATTTAACAGATAAATATGTATTTAAATTTTTGATAGTTAATAGATGAGAAGTGGGTTTGCACCAAACCTTGGGTAGGAAATAGTTATTTGCCCTTAAATTAACACCAAATCGAATCAGTGTGGAACGTGCTGAGTATCTCTTTGATTATGACAGAAACAATTTTTTTGCCATAAGTTAAAAGGGAAAAGTATATTTCCCACCCATTTTTTAGGTCGATTCCAAACTGATACCCACAACAGATCAAAATCCACTTTTCTCACCCATGACCAAACTGCCGTCCAATTTCTCAGTTAGGGACAGGGGCAAAATCGATATTTTACTATTTAAAACCTCAAAACTTTAAAATTTCACCATTTCCCCCTCTAGGTTTTAAAAACTAACAACTCAACCCATCCTCAAAGTTTAAAAAGTTTAGATTTCACCTATAGGGTTTGCTTCATTCTCTGACCATCATCGACGGCTGACGAATTCCATCAATCTCGCATCTCCGATGACAAAGGACGACGAAGGACGACCCTTCGTCGCCTAGATCTGGACGATGAAGTGTCGTCCAGATCTGGAAGAACAGACGAAGGACGACGCTACATCGTCCTTCGTCGTCGTGTCTGGACGATGCAACGAGTGACGAAGGACGACAAAGCATCGTCCTTCGTCGTCTGGGTGGAGTGACGAAGAGAGATCTCTTCGTCGCACGGTGGTGAAAATGTTACTTTTTAAAGTTTAAAAACTTTAGGTAAAGATGAAATGTTAATTTCTAAAACCTATGGGGGGTGAAAAGTAATAAATTTTATAATTTTTTAATATAAACAGTAAAATGACTATTTTACCCCTCCTTTTAACAGCAAAAATGGATGATAGTTTGGTCATAGGTGGGAAAAGTGGATTTTGATCTGCCGTGAGTATAGGTTTGAGAATGGGGTAAAAAATGGGTGGGACATAATCCTTTACCCTAAGTTAAAAATACAATCAATGCACCAAAACAAAATTTACAAAAGAACTCATCAGACTTAATAAAGTACTCCCTAAATTTGCTCCATAACATTCATTTTTCCTTAAATTCCCATTTTCCATTCATATTTCATCTTCCCTCTTCCTCTTTCTTCTCCTCTTCCAAATCCCAATGGCTTCGTCCCGAAATCTCTACAACCGCCACAAAATCGGTGAAGCCATTCCCCCTTCCGCCAAATCCAAAGCCGCGAATCATAATGCAATCACTAAAAGCACTTTCCGATCATTAGTATTCTCCATTACAGCCCCTCTTATTCTCACCACCACCATTATAATTTTATTCGGTTCAGGCCCCAAGTACCGTGCCTCGGCCAAGCCCTTCTGGTTTCCCCCTCTGTGGCTGATCCACTTGGCCTCATTGGGTTCGTCTTTTTTCATGAGCCTGGCTGCATGGCTCGTCTGGGCTGACGGCGGGTTTCATGAGCAAGCCGACGCGTTGCCGCTTTACATTGCGCAGTTTTCGTTGAGCGTCATTTGGGACCCTCTGGTGCTGGTGATTGGGGCGGTTTGGCTCGGGTTGTTCTTTTGTGTTATACATTTTGGGACCCTTTTTGCATGCTACAAAACGTTCAAGAAAGTGAACCCATTTGCAAAGGATCTGGTGAAACCCTGCTTGGCTTGGATGGGATTTCTCACCATTGTTACGTATAAGCTTATTTATCTTTGAAGCTTTTCTTTTTATTCCATTTTTTGTTTTACATTTTGAGGGACTATTTGGCTCTGATTTATCTATGGCCATGATCAGTACAATGAAAGTGTTTTTTTATTTTTTTTCCTACGGAATTTCCAATTTTCTTAGACAAAGGTATGCATAATTCAATGAAATTATGAATACCTCTTTTAGATACACACTTAATATATATCAAGGTTTTCAAAACTAGGTTGAGATAAAAACCGTTTTAAGTACTGATTTTGATCAGATCGGTTGAATTAGAATTACAGTTTTATGTAAAAACATAAAAAAATTATATCTAATTAGCAATTATATATGCTTTACAAAGTAAATTTT
Organism: Mangifera indica; assembly: GCF_011075055.1. Classification (NCBI taxonomy): domain Eukaryota; kingdom Viridiplantae; phylum Streptophyta; class Magnoliopsida; order Sapindales; family Anacardiaceae; genus Mangifera; species Mangifera indica. The sequence goes on along the minus strand of NC_058139.1, from coordinate 19,026,005 downwards.
ATATTATGCATACTTTTCAATTTTCACAATTAACAAAATATATGCATTATTGAACATAAATCTAATAAGTAATAATCAATAACTTTGCATCAAAACAAAACATATGCATAAAACAAATCCAATTCTACAAACACATACACTATTAATTATTGAACACTCAAACAAATCAGAAATCTAATATATGCATTAAAAAAAATATAAAATCAATCAACCAACATAACCATTATTAAACAAATAATATTCAATTCAACATTTAACAAAACATATCAAAAATATAATTTATTTAACATAAAGTTTAATAAATGAATAATTAGTCATTCTTCATTATCACTAATGATAAAAGATTCTGTCATCGCTTCTGTTGCACCCTCTATCAATTGTTCATCTTCTACACCATCTTCTTTAATAATATTATTTACAAAATTTATAATTGAACATTTTATTTTCTTTTAGCCTAAAAAATCGATCATTTATATAAGTGTGTAAATATTTATGTAAGTACTAAAAAAATGTTTTTACCTGGAAAATTATGTGACAAATCATAATTTGTTGAATCATTATTGATGGGAATAGATCCCTCCCCATAAAGCATTTGATCCAATTCATCTGCATTAAGTTTACTGAACTTCTCTTTCTCGTCTACTATCCAGAAGTTTGTTTTATCAATACTTTCATAATCAATTGGATCAAAATTAGATTTCTTGTAACATAACCTAAATAACCAAAATGATAAAAAGTAAATAATTAAAAGATTAAAGAGCATTAAGTAGGGTATATGTAAAGTTGTAAATAATCATTAAACATGATAAAATAGTTTAAATAAAAATATTTATAAATGTAATGATGCATAATTGATAATTGTGTTTACCTATTTTGCAACCGTAAGTTATAATGAATAAAAACAAGATCATTTACACGTTGATGCTTTAATTTATTTCTCTTCTTAGTATGTATGCGTTCAAAAACACTCCAATTATGCTCACAGCCTGAAGATGTTGAAGTTTGACTAAAAATTTTAATTGCAAACTTCTGCAAATTGGGAGTACTATATCTATATGTTTTCCACCATTAATCTAATACAAAATAACATGTAAATAATAGTGTAATAGAATTTTATAAATTGGAAAAAGAATCGAGACATAAGAAACACATAAATTAAATTCATACCAGGTCGTGTGGTTTTGCATGTTTCAATAGCAAGCTAACGTGAGAAACTTTCCTCACAATCACGAAACATTCTACTCTCTTCTACTAATTTCGCCTTACTAACATTAAACATTCATGTTTTACTCTCAACATCCAGAAAACCTTGTAATACCTCTGGTTTTCTGCAAAAAGATTCACGATCATATTGAAATACAAGATTCAAGTAATACGCAGCTACATGAATACCTTGACGCAATGTCCTATCCCACCTTAACTTGATTATTTGAGTATAAGGCTTGTAGAATTTATTTTTATTCTTAAACAACTACTTTATCCTTAACTTAGCTCTATACATTCCATCATAGACATATCCCAATGAAAGTCTTCCATGTAAGTCTACAATACGAAGCAAACACATCAATGGTCCCACAACTTTTACAATTATACCTATTTCGTTCCAAAAATCATTATTTAGAATTATGATCACAACCTCTTTGCCTTGATTACTCTTTGCATATCTAGAATCAATAAAAAACCTGTCAGTGACCATCGCTTGTAAGTCATACTTATGCTCAAAAAGACTTTGCAATGCAATAAAAGTCGTAGCAAATCGAGTTGCACTAGGCTGTATAATTTCTCTCCATCCTTCTCTTTTCCTCAACCAAACTATCAATAATGTATGATTATAAATGAACTTTGTCACAAGAGATACACATTTGGAAATTCTAATAATGTGATCTATTTCACCAATATCTTTCAAATTCAAATTGGTACAGTGTGCTATACAAGGTGACCAAGTAATATTTTTATATTTTTCAGACAATAATCCCCCAACTATTTTATAATTAGCTCTATTATCAATCACAAAATGGACAATGCTCTTAGGCCCAACCCATAATACTATTTCCTCAAACAACCCAAATAATGTGTTTGCCCTTTTTACAACACCTGATGCATCTACTGATTTGATAAAACAAATCCCTTTTGGACAATATACTAAAAAGTTTATTAGCAACATACTAGAAATGTTTGTCCAACCATCAACCATAAGTGTACAACCAACTTCTTCCCAATTTTTTTTGTAACTATCAATAAGTAATTGCACTTCCTTCTTTGAATCGTTCAACAAATTCACTCGTGCTTCATAATATGTCGGCTGCTTATATCTAGACCCAATTGCAGTAATGACATCTAACATAGGTTTGAAATAAATAGAATTTAATGTATTAAGAAGGATGCAAGCATCATATAAGAACCTCACAACAGTCATGTCGACTCTCCATTTGGTTTTTTTTCCAACCAAAACACTTTTTATTGAAAGTTGAGCCCCACTAGTAGTCCTTGGAGCAAAAAAATCCCCAACCCTAATCGGTATTTTTCTTTTTGAATAATTTGTAAGTCTAATTTGTTTTCTAGAAGACTCAATACTAGTATTGCCTTCAGTCATGTTCATTGGAGGAGACAACCCTTCAAATTCTTCAACTGCAATATCACCCTCAAATGGAGGTATAATAGCACTAAAAGGAGTTGCATGCGTACAAAATTCTTGTCTTCCTTTATTTTTTGCTGCAATCTCATCTAATGCATTCACCATTTGATATTTAACATCATGAGGAACTTTAGTGTATGGACCAATATCCCCTTTTTTTTAGGTCAAATGTTGCTTCATTTTATATATACCACCTCATCTAGTTCTCTTACCACAATATAAACACTTCAACATCTTCCTTCCATTCTTATCTACACTCTTAGAAACATGTGTCTAAATAATATCACCTTTCACTCGACATGGTATTGAAGAAACCTCAGATCCAAATGAAGACATACTTTCACTTTATTTATCTGTTACATATAAGAATAACAATAAAATCAGAATACCAATTAATATATATATATATATTCATTAAATATATACTGAACATTAAAAATAAAAACTTTTATAATTAGGTCTTTAAAGTATAACTTTTAATTTTAAAATTTAATATCATCAATATTTATTATGTGAAAGTCAAAGACTCAAAAACTCATAATCAAATTTATTATTTAATTCAACTATGAAATTTCAACATGCATAACTCCATACATTCATTATAAATAACAATATTTGTAATTTGGTCACAATACATAACTTCATACATTCGTAATCTGAATTTCAACATTCGTAATCTGAATTTCAATATTCGTTATTTACATCAATATTCGATATAAATTGTCATATATTGAGTTATTATATGTAAGTAGGGTATCACAAAAGACTGATATTCAACTTTCAAATTATTAGAAACTAACCACGTTACGAATGAAATACATTCAATCCAAACATTCAATACAGATACATAATAAAATTATAAATTCGTAACATAAAATTATAAATTAATAATAAATCAATTAATATTTACTAATTTATATATTTTCAAATTGAGAATTATTATTTGTTTATATAAATTGACCTATTATTTATATATTTTCTAATTTGTTTGAACTTTGAAGTTTCAATATATCCTGTTTCAAATTCAAGTGATAATATACTGTTTCAATACTGTTAATTCAAACAAACGAAAGCATTGTTTTTTCCAAGTATTGTTTTATGATAATATATTGTTTCAATATTATTTATATATATTGTTTTTTCACTATTGTTTCAAAGCCTTGGATACACACTAGTTTCCCGTCGTTGCTTGAGAAGTCGTTGGTCACAACAGCAACAGACCCTCGTCATCATCAGCCACCATCTAAGCCTGAGAAGTCGTCGTGAAAGGTTGCAATATAGTCGTGAAACTGTTGTCTTGTGAGCCTACAAACCAACACCCCTCGGCAGCATCGTCATCGTCAACATAAACCGTCGTCGACAAGAGATGAATCAATGACAGTTTCAACTTGTGAAGTCAGAGAAATTCGTTGGTTGCAACAAATCTCTTTTGCTTTTGCGTGCATGCAAGGAACAAGAAAGAAATAAAACTGTTAATTTTATACGCAGCTTCTGAATCGGGAATCGCCTTGATCGGGTTGGACCGCTGTTCAGATGCGAATCGATGAACTGATGGTTTGACTGTGGTCCAACCTGATTTTAACCTTATAATGGTCCTATGTTTAACAACAACTGACTACAATATCGGTTCACAGTCCGACCGGTCAGTCCAGTCTGATTTTTAAATCTTTGATATATATCATTAAGTGATCGGTTAATTTTGAATTAATGATAAAATATCACTCAATCACATAATGATATATCATATGTATACTCATTTATATACCTAAAAGTGGGTACGCATAATATTGCTTATGCATAATTTGATTTAAATTATAAAACCAAACCAAATTGTTTAAAAATTGTTTAGAGCATATGGACTAAATTAATATAACCAAATTCTAAACAGACGGAAATATTCTATATAAATATCAATTTTCAATCCATTGCCTATCGTTTTGAAAATTGCATAATCATTTTCAAATTTTACAATTGCAAGCCATGGACGAATGTGATTATTTTTTTCCTTCCACATAATTCATTGTATTTTCCTTTACCATCCTCTATTGACTTTCATATCCAACCAACTGATAATATTGAATGTTTTAATTAAATGAATTAATGAAATGGTTGTAACACCTGTATGTACATCTCGAGGGTAAAATAGTCTTTCTGTATGAGTTTATCTGTAAGTCAAAGTGATTTGAAAGTCAAAGTTTAAATTTTGGGTGACACACTACCGTGTATAATGAGTTCATGCCTATATGTCATTACCACGTTAAACAGATAAGGAGGATTCCACGTAAAATTTGAATCAAGTGGTACACGGTCATGTGTGGTGGAGCACATGCCCATGTACAACACTATGCTTTTCTAGTTTAAATAATACACGTTGTTATATTTAGGGATCATTATTCCTAATCCCTAAACACATGATTTTTCCAAAAAGAGAAAGAGCCTAAGAGTTGATTAACCAAGCTTTGTCTCTGCAGTTCCAACGGTTGTTTTTTGGTGACATGGAGAAGGAAAAGCTAGAGAGAAAAAGATCATTTTGTGTGTGTTCAATTTATAACATATAAAGGTAAGTAGGACTTGCCCTTCCTTATGTCATTAGGAAATTGATTTGCACTGCCTTTATAGGGTTAGATAATGATAACTGATGCGGTTGATAAAGTGTATTGAGAACATGTTGTTGATGATTGTGTTTTCTTTGAGAATTGAACATAAGATAAGTGATAATAGAGTTTTTGTGTTTTTTATCATCTCTACATATTTGATATTGAATTGGAGGCCACATGTTAGGCTGATTTTGATAGTTTTTTAGCCATAAGTCTGGTTATGTTGTGTTATATGGCGTATGTCAGTTGAATTATATGATTTTCATGACTCTATAACCATAGTTATATTTCGGGCCATCTTGAGTGATTTTGTGAGTTGCTTATAATCTATGAAGTTATGGTATGTAAATGTAGTTGAGGGAAGACTATTATCACAATTGTAATGCTTGGAATTACGAAAGATGCATAGAGATAAAGTTAGGGTCAATTTTTATTGCTCTTTCGAATTCTAGACTTGATACACGACCATATAGTATGAGACACATGTCTATATGAACAAGTGCTAGGATTCAAGCGAAGTTTCCCAGTGTACTAACGATCATTGGTAGTTGTTAACCTGTGAGTGGTTAATTAGGACACATGGACTTCCCGTGTATAGCATTAGCACAATCATATTTATGGTGAAATGATTAGAATATCTCAAAGAAGTAAAACGATCAAGATAAGAATAAAAAAGGAAAGTAAATAAATATATAAAAGGGCACACGCCTGTGTTAGTCAAGATACACGCCCATGTATCTGTCAATAATAGTACATAAGGAGAAGCCATAAGAAAGTGGTCATGTGTGAGTAAAGCAAAAAGACACACCCTTATGTATCGAGCTATACACGCCCGTGTGTTTAAGGCAAAAGAGTGAAAAAAGTAAGGGAACTAGGCTAAAGATTTAAAGATTGTCCCGAGTAACAGTACAAATATTTTGGGTATGCAATAGTAATCCACGTGTTTAAGAGTTAAGTTATAGTGTGGCACGAGATATACTATTAAGTGGAAGTGAGAACAAGCTAAGTTAAGTAAAAGGTTGAGATGCATGCATGCTAGACATCATAGGGTTGTTACGAGAGGGCATCGTAAGTACATATTTCCTACATTACTCGCAGTAGGACATTAGACCCACAATAGGGTATTTGCTCACAATAAAGTCTAGATGAGATATAGTTTGTGTAATGAAATTGAGAGATAACTCATATGGCAGTGTCAAATCTATGTATTTGATCTAGACCAATTGACTTAGTATACAATTATAGTTATAGCTTGCAGATTCAAATGTTTCCATTAAGTTCAGTATGATCACACTATATAGGAATTTAGGGGAGTGGTTCTTTAATGACTGAGTGAGACATAGTTTGATCTAAGAGTTATGATATACAACCTAGAAAATCCCTAAAGTACAACATGGGCACAAAGACAGTATATAAGACCCTTTATCATTCATAGGGGAGTTCGATGTTAACTCCGAATGATAGAGTTAGCATGGTTCAAATTTAAAGTCATTTTGGAAATTTTAATAAAAGTTATCAGTAGAATCTCATACTTTCTGAGTGTTTTATCACTCACTTTCTTACTTTCATGTGTGTAGATACAAATGACCATAATGGCTGTGGGACAAGTGATGGTCAGCAAATGCAAAACTACAAGGGCATTACAATCATTTTAGTTTTCTTGGTTTTATTTCATGACGATTTTCATGGTTCTATTTGACTATACATATTATGGTTTCTAATTTGTATTTATGAGATTAATCATCTTTTGAATGCTTCCAATTTGGTTTTGATAAAGACATTTTAGTCATTTTATGAAGTTTAATAATTGAGATTTTATTCAAATGCTATTGAGTTTATTAAATGTTTTATATTAAATACATGCTCAAAATAGACAATTTAGTGATATTTTCCTTAAGAGAACATTACTTTTGGAGGGAAGTGTTACAATGGTAATGTGATTTATTTTAGAATAAATAAATCTAATTTAAGAACAAAATGTAACATTATGTCAAAATTTCATTTTACCATTAATTTTATATGCCCTAAAATATAAAAATCATACATTTACCCTTAACAATATTATATAAACTTTTTATAGCTTTAAAACTAGCGATCTTGTAATACTCACTGGTACGTCTTAGGGGTAGTTGAGCCATTTTGTATGAATTTGTATGTATACGTATGACATTGATTGAGTTAGTATGAAAATAAGTCAAGTTTTGTTGTTTTGGGAAGGGGTTGTACAACCATACATGAAGGATGTTCACCCATGCATCACTTACTACATTAGTCAGAAGGATGCCACTTAAGATAACTTAAAATGGCACACAATTGTGCATGAAAAGCATGCACGTTTGTGCATGACATTATGCAAAAAAAGTTTTTAAAGGAATGTTTGCTAGAATAGAGGAATATTATCCGATTTTCTTAACTGCAAGCTTATCCAGAACAAAGAGAGACTTTTGAGTGATTTTGGTTTGGTTGGCAGCTCTAGTGATGGCAGTTGTTTCCATTGAATGTGGTAGTAATCAAGAAGCGTAGGAGAAACGATAAAGCAATACCAAATCTTCAAGCGTAGAAAGTCAAATAGAGATTGATTTATGTGCTCTAAGATAAAATATTTATGATCTGAAATGTAGACTCGACAAACAGGTGGATAGAGCCAGATGTGAGTCAAGTTGATACGAGTACAGGTCGAAAATGGGTCAAGCTATACAGGTAATGGTTTATAAAACTTATACCCGGAGTCAACCCACGGGTACCCGTTAATATTAATTTCTCTTTTATTTTTATTATTTTAATATATTCATTTTGTAATTTTAAATATTTTTTTTCTTTAAGTATATAAGTATTTCGTGGAAAAACAAAAAATTATCTCAAATTATAAAAATGTTTTGTATATATTTGAAGAATTTTAACATTGAATATGAAATTAATATCTATAACAAAGTATTTAGTGTTTATATTCTTTAAATTTGTTTTCAACATAATAAATTCTTTAATTTTAGCGTGAATTTAAGTTCATTTCATATTAAAAGAAGAGAAAATATGTCAAATTTATGTTTGATGTATTTTAAGTTTGATGTTGAAAACAAATAAAAAGATGAATAAAAAATAATAGGTTACCCATGGGTATATCCAATCTATCCATAAAAACTCATTACTTACAGATACAGATATAAAAATCTAAAACTTGTATTCATGTTCAAACAGGTTATCTGTAAGTCATAAGGATAACCTACTCATTTTATCATATCTAGGTGAACGTAATCTATCAAATTTTAATTCTATAATAGAAAAAACGCATGTGATGGTCTTTAGTTCCCACAAATAAAATTTTGTGGTGGGCATGAAGCCAAATATAGGCCTTGGCATGAGCTGGTGTGGCTTCACGATAGATTGTTATTTTCCTAAGGCTGAAGGACTTATTCTCACCCAAGGTTTGATGCAATGCTAACTCCCACCCTCAATTTTTTTAAAATTTAAATATTTACTTGTCATTAAATTTCTGTTAAAATTTTCTATTAATAGTAAAGATAAAAATATTATTTTATAAGTAATATTTAAAAAAATATATATTTTATCTCATTTCCCTTAGGGTTTAAATACTAATAATTTTACCCTAACCTTAATTTTTTTAATTTTAAAAAGTGAATTTCCCCCCATCCCAAAAGTATTTTTTTTTTTTAACTCTTTAGCAGCCATCTTTGTCTTTGATGACCATCTTTTTCCACCTAAACCATTATCGATCATATTTCTTTGTAGACACAAAGACGAAGACGAATATCGACCATCATCTATTAGTCTTCATATGTAATCAACAAGACAATATCAACTATTTTGATCAATAATGAGATGGTAACATAATTTATTTTAGAATAAATAAACATAATTTGAGAAAAAATGTAAAACTATGTCAAAATTTCATTTCATCCGAATTTTTATAAATCCAAACTTTCAAAATCTTACATTTACCCCCTCCCCCAAGAATATTACATACCTTCCTATATTTAAAATCTAACAATCAACACCATACCATAAATATGCAAAACTCATAAAATTCCCACGATTTTGTGCTATTAACATATAAAGTACTCTAAACATTTAAAATATCATATATCTCAAAGCTTATAAATTTTACTTTACCGTTTAAAATACCCTAAACCCACGAGTTTTAAAACCTTACAATTAGCAAGAGACATTCGAGACCAGTCGAGCTCAAATTTGGACAATTCAAGTTTGACTCAGCTTGAAGGGAGTCAAGCTCCCTTCAATATTGTTCAAGCTTGGTTTACTAGAGGGACGCCAAATTTGAATTTGATTCGAGTTTGATTGTAATATCAAATCAAGCTGAACTCTGAGCTCGGTTCGGTACTATACTTAATTCAAAAACAATTAAAATGACATCATTTTAGTTGATTAGTATCAAGTTTTTTTAGCATTGAGTTTGATGAGTTGAAAACACCCCTTAAGTTCTACTTCAAGAATATTAAACTTTTAGGTTCAAACTCCAGTTTAAGTTTAATTGAGTCAAGCTCATTTTAAATTTATTCAAATCAAGCTCATATTTAAGATAGAATAAACTTAACTTGAATTCAACCTTATAATTAGTCTCCAAAATAGTAAATGCACTAACTTCAGATTTATTCAAATTGAGCTCATATTTAAGATAGAATAAACTTAACTTAAATTCAACCTTACTATTAGTCCCCAAAATAATAAGTGCACTAACTTTTGGAGTCTTCGAATTTCAACCTAAACTTTTTTCATTTAGCCCGTTAGCTTATAGGTTTTGTAGATGTACATTAAATATAATAGCAAAACTTTCACCAACCTCCTCGTATTTTAAAATTCTACACTTACCCTAAATTTGAAGTTTAGCATATATATTAAACTATGGAAAATCTTTGGCTTTTATATTTTGCAGATACATCCCTGAATACACTAGTAGAAACCTCATGAACCCCTTATAATTTTTGAACTCACACTTGTCCCTATTCAAAGTTTACCGTATCAATTTAAAATTTTGTTTATATGCTAAACTTTTGGAAATGCCTAAAATTTGATGTAACTCATGAAAGGGAAAAGGACTATTTCCTACCCATTTTTTAGCCCTATCTCAAAAGCATACCCACGCCTGATGAAAAACCCAAAAACCCACCCATCTCTTAACCGCCGTTAAGTTTTTCGTTAAATAGAGGGGTAAAATCGTTATTTTATTGTTTACATTCTAGTTATATAATTTTATCACATTTTCCCCCTTCTATTTTAAAAATTAACTTTTACCCCTATCCCTAAACTTTGAAAAGTGACTTTCACCCCCCCCCCCCAAATCCCTAATTTTTTTTTCACTTTCCCTTCGGCCACCGGCGACGACGTGGCTAGAAGGAGAGCGACGAGCGTCACCCATTCTCTAGACGATGCTCATCCATTCTCTAGACGACGGAGAGTCGTCCATTCTCTGGACGATGCTTGTCGTCCAGAATGGATGATGAAACATCATCTAGACTAGACGACGTTTCATCATCTAAAATGGATGACGATTCGTCATCCAAAGATCTGGACAACGGTCGTCCATTCTCTACACGACAGAGAGTCGTCCATTCTCTGGACAATGCTTGGACGACGCTTCGTCGTCCAAAGATCTGGATGACGAAGCATCATTCAGATCTGGACGACGATTATCGTCCAGAGGTGGTCAACCTCTAGAAGAAAACTTCTCCACTATCGTCGGAAAAAGTTGTTGCATTTCAAGGGGAAAAAGTGAATTTTTTAAAACTTAATTCAGGGGATAAATGTTAGTTTTTCAAATTAAAAGGAGGTAAATGAGATAAATTTTTAATTATTTAATATTATTGATAAAATGACGAATTTGCCCCTTAATCTAACAGAAAATATGTGGGTGGGTGTTTAAGTTTTTTATCAAACGTGGGTATGTGTTTGAGATAGGGCTAAAAAATGGGTGGGAAATAGTCCTTTTCCCCTCATGAAAATCTTACCATACTATCTATTTTTCTTGCAATACAGGTTTCTTGTGGTTTTTTTTTTTTTTTGTGTTAGATTTTAGATATGAGTTTAAGAGATATGAGAAAAAAAAAAAGATAGTTAGGATTGAGAGATTTTAGGGTTTTTGTTGAAAGGTTAGACGATATTGATGAAATTGCATTTTAATTTAATTACATAGCTATGTTGATTTAGTTCGTAAATTCTTGATTAATTAAAAATACTTTTAAAATTATGGTGATTTTAATTTATAACCCACCCTAAATTTTGATATGAAAATCATAGGGATTTAGTTCGTGAGGGTTTTTGTTGAAGGGTTATTTTCCGACGAACTTCATTGTCTTTGGCCTTCCTAGATCTCTTCTTCTTTTGCTAATGGTCTCCTTCCCACCATCTCCTCCCTTACTATCTTTGTAAATATCCTCCCTTATCGTCTCCAGCCATCGGTTGACTTTCTAGATCTCTTCTTTCCAACTAATGGTTTACTTCCTTGAACCTTGTAACTCGAACTTGGTTTAAATTTTAATTAAATGAATTGAAATTGAATCAACTTTTGAGCACAAACTAGCTTTGTTCAAATCTAGTACTAAAAACCAATATTAAATTAAATTAAAGTTTTGATTATATATGTAAATATTTTTTATATATAATTTGAATAAATAAATAATGTATCATTATATAATTAATGCATTTAGAATTACAAAAAAAAAAAATATTCAATCACATAAGGTATACAAATTATATACCAAAATTATGAACAAATAACAATGCTTGATCTTAGAAAATCAGATCTATCATCTTAATATCAATACTTAGAGCTGACAATTTTTAATACGATTCGTTAATCTGACATGACACGACACCAAAAATATAATGTCAGTGTTGAGTTTTTTGACACGAAATTTATTTCTGGTCAATCTAACATGACTTGAAATTAAATCTAGTAGTGTTAGAGTTACACGAAAATAACTTGATACGACCCGAATCGATACGAATATTTTAGAGAAATATTACTTTAATCGATTACGTATAGTTATATCTTTATATAATTATAATTATTCATATTATTGTTTATTTTTATTTAAATATTTTATTTTATTATTAAGTAGTAAGAATTTATTTTGGTTAGTCAGATTATAGAGGTGTTTTTTAAATGTTTTATATTATAATTAGGCCAAAATATTTATTCTCACCCAAAGTATCCTCTAATCTCAAGTTTCCACTTTTTAACTATGAAAATCTCAAACATCTACTCATGAGGGGTTAACTCTATTAGTTTCAAAAGCAAAATCATCATTTTATCTGTAATATTAAAAATAAATTAAAATTTAATCTCTTTTCTGTAATACTCTCAGGTATGTTCCAGGGACATTTGTGTCTTTTGATCCTACCTTGAGACATCTCTAGTTTTAAATTTATATGTTGAAATGTATGTGTGTGTGTGTGTTATATACAAACCAATTACAAAGAAAAAATAAAGATATATATATATATATATTCAAAAGTATGTAAATATATATATATGGAGAGAAAAGTCAAAAAAAAGGCAACCTTTACACTTTTTCCATCATTTTCCCGTCTCTTCTAGAAGGAGGCAGTTTCTTCTTTTCTTTGCTGTGTTTTTGAAGAAAAGTGAGTGATTTGGAAGGGTTTTGGAAGATAAATAAGGAAGGAAAATGAGAGGAAACACTTTGAGAGCCTTGATAACCAAAAGATCTCTTTCTTTTCCCTTTACCTATGTTTATATATGTATTGGATGCATATTATATGAATATGTTAGTATGTTTTGGTGTTGATTTAAGGTGATTTTGGTGATAAAGAAAGCAAAACAAGGAGAAGAGAGCCAACTTGCAAATATTAGCTTGAAATAAGGTAAGGGGTGTCATCCTTGATATGTTGCATGTTTTAGGCTTTTGGTTCCTTGCATCTATGTTATAAATGATGATTTTGAAGTTAAGGAATGTTGTTTTGCCATTTGGGATATCTATGTGTGTGATTTTCTTGTTGGCAGAGAGTTGGTTAATATTTACAGTTTTACCACTGATTTCGTCCCACATTTTGGTTGTCTTATCTAATGAATTATGAGTGCTATTATAGCTTTTTGGAAAGATATTTGAATTCTCTTTTCAGTGATATATAGCTTGTATGAATTAGAGACCATTTGAACTATTAAATGGCATGAACAAAAAAACTGTCTTACCAAATCAACAGTGAAGACAGTTTTTTGCCACTGATTTCATCCCACGTTTTGGCTGCCTTATCTGATGAATCATGAGTGCTATTATAGCTTGTTGGAAAGCTCTTTGAATCCTATTTCCAATGATATATAGTTTGTATGAATTAGAGATCATTTGGACTGTTAAATATTGTATGAACCAAAAAGACTGTTTTACCAAATAAACAGTGAAGACAGTTTTTGCCACAGACTTTATCTCACATTTTGACTGCCTTATCTAATGAATTATGAGTGCTATTATAGCTTGTTGGAAAGCTCTTTGAATCCTCTTTTCAATGATATATAACTTGTATGAATTAGAAACCATTTGGACTGTTGAATTATATGAAAAAGGAGGCTGCCCTGCCAAATAACTGTTCTATAAACAGTGTTTCGCAGTTTTTGGAAAGGAAGAAAGAAAGAAAGTAAAGAAAGGAGAGAAAAAGAAAAGAAGAAGAAAAGAAAGAAAAACAAGAAAAGAAATTTGGGGCTCAAGATTTAGGGGTCATCTCAAGAGTATGGTCTGGTGAGTTATGAATAGATTTAGATGAAAGCAAGATTAGTAAGATATAAGGCACACATGCATGCTATGAACTATGAGGGGCACTTTACACTACACCCTTTGCAGTAGGGCACGTCCGTAGTAGGACATAGACCTTTAGTAAGGTCCGCTTGCAATAGAGCATGCTCGTAGTAGAGTTCAATTCAGATTCAAAATGGTGTAGTGAAAGAAAGGAAGAGAACTCGAGCTTAAAAAAGTACCAAATCTCTATAGTCAGCTTCCAAAAAGAGATAGTTTACTTAATTCTTTCCCCTTACCAAATGTTTTTATCTCTCACTTCCTTTTCTTTCATGATTGCAGGTACAGGTAACCGAGGTAGCTATGAGGCAGGGTCAGGTCAGCGTAGGTAGATCCGGCTAGAGCAGGTTATCTCTGGTTTATATTATATGGATATAGTCGCATGTTCTTGTTGATTTTTGACCTTTTTGAGATGATGGTACAGTTGTATATGATTACTTCACGTTTTCAGATGCTTTCAGATGAGTTTTCATATGAGTATATACATCTTTTGTTCGCTTTCAGATTTTTAATTTTTTTAGAATGATTTCTAAACACTTTTAGTGATGTGCTCATTTTAAAGTATTTCAAAAAAAAAAAAAATAGAAGCTTCGGATATTAATTCGTAACATTTCTCCTTCGGTGGGTAGTTTTTTTTGGGGAGGGATGTTACACTTTCCCCCCGTCAAAACCCTAAAAACTAAAAGTTTGCCCCCTAAGCCAAGTTAAAAAAAATGATATTTCCCCTATAAGGTTTAGTTTTCAATCCTAGCCGCCAAATCCAATGTCATCGCCAGCGACAAAGATTCTCTGACGTATCACCGTGCTCTCACGGTCTCTCTCCCCTCTTTTGGAACCCCAACCAATGAAGATTTCGTTTGGAAAGATGAAGAACTTCATCTTTCAAGCTTCATTTGACGTTGATTAGGCATCCAGCTGAGTGGAGAAAGAAAGCAGGAGGAAGAGGCTACCGACAATGGTGCCGAAATTTGAAAACTAACCCCTAGGGAGGAAATGTCATATAAAACTTGGTCTATGGGGTAAATTATTAGTTTTTAGAGTTTAAGGAGAAAAAAGATAAAATTTTAAGAGGTTTCATTAATTTTAACCGTCTATAGATGAGTAAATGAGATTTTCAAAGTTAAGAGATAGGAACTTGAAATTAGAAGATACTTTGGATGGAAAATAGTCCTTTGGTCTTATAATTATATGTTATATCTTCATAGTAAAAATTTAAAATCTTTACAAAATACATATGGTTGTATCTTTGTTTAATTATAATTACTTATATTATTTTTTATTTTTATTTAAATATTTTATTTTATTATTAAGCTGTAAGAATTTGATTTGGTTAGTTAGATTATTGAAATGTTTTAAAAGTTTTCGTATGTAAAATTTTAGAACATTTATCAATAAGATAAAATGTTAAATTGTATGTTTTATTAATAATAGGTTGAAATACTTTGATAAAAAAATTAAAACAATAAAAACATCTGAAGAGTAAAAATAATAGATAATTTCAGATTAAATTACATAAATTGAGTTAACTCAAATATTAAAAGACTGAGTTAAAATTAAAAATTTTTTATATAATTTTAATTTAATTTAAATTTAAATTAAAAAATTATAATATAAAATTTAAATTAATTAAATATAAATATCATCTGGTAATACGAATTATTGAGTGACAATACTGATAACGGACATACACCACACGAGACTATTCGAAACGGGGTAACAAATAAAATAAAATAAAATATGGAAATATTACTTAAAATCACAAAATTACAAAAAATTTTGCCGGAATAAATTTTACATCACAACTCTCTCTGATTCTTTCCCTCTTCTTCTCTTTCCGCGTGCGCACTCAAGTCCACCGGCTTTCCTTAATTGTCATTTACCTTAATTTCTCCATTAATGAACACTCTGAACCTTCTGTTCTGCTATGACCGATTCGACCGGGGCGAGTCGAGATGCTAGAGAGGTGCATGGGGAGTCAGCGAGTCCGCCAGATCCAGAGAGCGATTTGCCAAAGTAAACTCGCCTTCGTTTGCCTTGTCTTGACCATCGTTGTCTTACGTAGCACAATCGGCGCCGGAAAATTTCGGACTTCCGAGCAAGACTTCAATGACATCCGCGAACATGTCTACGCCCACCGCAAGCGCGTGGAGCCTCATCGCTTACTTCAAGAAGTTCAGACGACCGCCTCCACCAATGGCGACACCTCAAACGAAGATTCGAATAAGAACAATAACAATTACGAACAGTTCGATGTCTCTAAGCTGTTTGTTGACGAAGGTATAGAAGAAAAACCGGATCCAAACAAGCCCTACTCTCTGGGTCCGAAAATTTCGGATTGGGACCAACAGAGAGCGGAGTGGTTAAAAAATAACCCGAATTTCCCTAACTTTCTCCGGCCAAACAAGCCACGTGTCTTGCTTGTGACGGGTTCAGCTCCCAAGCCGTGTGAGAACTCAGTCGGCGATCATTATTTACTGAAATCAATCAAGAACAAGATAGATTACTGTAGATTACATGGGATCGAGATATTTTACAACATGGCGCTTCTTGATGCTGAGATGGCGGGTTTCTGGGCGAAGCTGCCGTTGATTAGAAAATTATTATTGTCTCATCCAGAAATTGAATTCTTATGGTGGATGGATAGTGATGCCATGTTCACTGACATGGCATTTGAAATCCCTTGGGAGAGATATAAAGATCATAATCTTGTAATGCATGGATGGAATGAAATGGTTTATGATGAAAAGAATTGGATTGGGTTAAATACTGGTAGTTTCTTGTTGAGAAATGGTCAATGGGCTTTGGATCTTCTTGATGCCTGGGCGCCAATGGGACCCAAGGGGAAGATTAGAGATGAAGCTGGGAAAATACTCACCAGAGAGCTTAAAGGCAGACCTGTTTTTGAAGCTGACGATCAGTCAGCCATGGTGTATTTGCTTATCACCCAAAGAGATAAATGGGGTGAAAAGGTATACTTAGAAAATCACTATTATTTGCACGGTTATTGGGGAATTTTGGTGGATCGTTATGAGGAGATGATTGAGAATTATCATCCGGGTCTTGGTGATCATAGATGGCCGCTTGTTACCCACTTTGTGGGGTGCAAGCCTTGCGGCGAATTTGGGGATTATCCGGTGGAGAGGTGCCTGAGACAGATGGATCGCGCATTCAATTTCGGCGATAATCAGATTTTGAACATGTATGGCTTTACTCACAGATCGCTTGGCAGTAAGAAAGTGAAGAGAGTAAGGAATGAAACTAGTACTCCTCTTGAAGTGAATGATGAGCTCGGATTGCTTCACCCGGCGTTTAAAGCTGTTACGGTATCAGCGTCATTGTAGTTGATGAAGTAAAGATCTCTTTAGCTTTTGAACTTGATATCGTAATCAATTATGCGCTTATTGCTGTTCATTTTGTTCTTTGTTAAGTTAAAACATGATAATGATGCAAGTAATTTGCCTGTCATTGCTGATTGGTTATTTCTTCAAGCACATGATCTGGATTTTGTAATATCTTATTTTATTCTAAGTAATATTGATTTTTTTTAATTAAAATTCTTATAGTTTCTGTGATGTAATTGATATCTTGATGACATTAAAATTCTGAATGGTTTGAGTGAGTAAAAGTGATGTTATTAGGTATATTATAGATGAAATGCAGTGATATTTGAGGTAATTTTATGAAAAAATAATATTTTATGTATAAATAATGATATATTATTATATGAGTAATGTTAAGATAGTCTCATAGAATCAATTGTCATAATTAATATTTAATTTAATATTCAGTATCTAATTAATAAAAATGATATTTATATTATTTGTATATTATTATATAAGTAATTATCCTAAAAATAGTCAAACTGTGATGAAGGTATTGGTGTTTGACATCTGATTGTGAAAAACTTATGTGCACATTAAACGATTGTTTTTGAAATACCCATAACTCTAATATTATCATGATAAAGTGCATTGGTAATAATTATAAAGTTATTAGAGTGTTGAACAATCTCACCGAAAGATGATGACAATTCTTATGTGTCAAAGTTATTTGTTAACGACTTTGTGTAACATATGAGTGCATGATGTAAACATATCCACCAGACTGACCTGTCGAGAGAATTTCATATGGATGGTTATTCTAGTGTCTATAAAAAACATCATCTTAGTGAACGAAGGTACATGTGATTTTTAGATTTGAGCCACTAGACCGTCTTATACAAGGATCTGTATGGTTTGACATTAACCCAACATAGTTCGGTTAGAAGATTGTCAAAAATGTGGTGATTAACCATATCAAAATATATACAAACACTATGAAAAATCAATATAGGGTTTGTCTCTCTCAAGTAGAAAGCTTATATCTCAATTACGGTCTATTGACGGATGTCGATAACCAATTAAATTTGTGCTCACAGTAGAACTGAGTTTATGTTTGATTCAATATTATTTGACCATTAATAAAAGTTAATCTACATAATTCAGGGAGTCTTGAGGGAGACACTTAATCTATACCTTAACCTTAAAAAGATATCATATAACAAAAAAATCAAATTATATGAGTAACTGTATCACTAATAGGTCAACAAATAAAACATACATTAACAAAGTGTTAAAAAGATTCAACATAGAAGAATTCAAGAAATGATATCTTTCAATAAGTCATGACGTATATCTCTCTAATAATGTGTCCTAAAACACAAGAAAAGAGATTGATAAGATGAATATGATCCTTTACATTTTTGTGATAGGACTGATCATATACGTCACGTTATGTACGAGAGTTGATGTCTCAAACTTTTTAAACATTTATAATAGATATCAATCTAATCCAAACGAGCATCACTAGATAACTATCATAAACATTTTCAGGTGCCTTAAAAGGATTAAATATATGTTATTGGTCTATGGGGAAGAGGTTGAGTTCATTTTACAAGGATAAAGTGATTTCAATTTCCAACAGATTAAGTTGATTTCAAATCCTAATCAGGATTTGTATTTTACCTAAATTGTGGGATAGTCAACCAAAAAAGCTCCAAACAAAGCACTGTAGCTGATTCTATGACCGAGTTAGAGTATATTGTTTTGTCAGATGTGGCAAAAGAAGTAATGTAGATAAAAAAGTTTGTCATTGACTTGGTTTGGTTCCATCTGTAGAAAATCCTATATCATTTCGTTGTGACAACAACAGAGCAATAACATAAGCAAATGAGTCATGGTCTCACTAACAATCCAAATACTTACTCAAAATATACCACTTTATTAGAGAAATCATTTAACGTAGAGATGTGTAGATAGGAAAAGTAGATATTGATGACAATTCGGTTAACCCATTGATAAAGTCTTCGTCATAGTAAAAGCATAATAGATATATAGCCACATATAACGTTAGATATATATCTGATTAACTATAATACAAGTGTGAAATCGTTATGGTAATGCTCTAGAGCCAATCATCATAATTAATGTTTAATGTAATATTTGGTATTTAATAAATAAAAAATGACATTTATATTATCTGTATATTATTAAATAGATAATTATCCTAAGAATAGTCAAACTGTGAGAAAGGTATTAGTGCTCAATATCTAATCATAAGAATCTTATGTGCATATTAGAGAGTTGTTATTGAAATGACCATAACTCTAATATTACCATGATAAACGACACTGGTAATAGTGTAGAGTTATCATAATATTGAATAACCTCATTAAAAGATGAGGACAGTTCTCATATGCGAAAGTTGCTTGTTAACAACTTGGTATAACCTCATCGGACTAATCCGCCAAGAGAATTTCATGTAGATGGTTGTTCTACTATCTATAGAAAATTACCTTCTAGTAAACGAAGGCGCATGTGATTCTTAGACTTGATATCACTAGACTCTCTTGTATAAGGGTCAATGTGGTTTGACACCAGCTCAATGTAGTTCGATTAGAAGAATGTCAGAAAAGTGGTGATTGATCATATTAAGATTTGTACAAACGCTATGATAAATCAATAAAAGATTCATCTCTCCTTAATACAAGAGTTTATATCTTAGTTAGGACATACTAACAGATGTCAATGCATAATTAAATATATGATTATAATAGAATTACGTTAATACTCAATTCAATATAATTCAATCATTGACAAAAGTCAATCTATGTAATTCGAGGAGCTTTGATGGAAATATTTAATCTATACCTTAGCCTTAAAGAAATATCAAATGAGGAAATAATCGAATTGTATGAGTAATTGTATCATTGACAGATTAAAAGAAATCACATGTTGATCTCTACTAATTAGATGATCGTGATGCCTTGCTAGAGACCAATCTTGATATTTGTCTGAATAAATATCAAGTAAAGAGTCTGATACGAATCTGATTACTATCAACTTAGTAGAGAGCTTATGAGTCACACACAAAAGAAGTTGATGAACTCTGAAGACATGAAAATTATCGAAGTTAAATTTAGTTCTGATTATGGATTGAAAATCTAGAGACTTGAAAAACCCTATGGACTAGTTGGATTATCCAAAATTCTTATCACCTAATTTTATATTCAAATTACGATTACGATAGGAGTTTATCCAGACACGTCAATTAGGTCGCGCCAAATAGAGGTGAGGCCCCCGAAACACAAATTTAAAACCCAGTCCAATAAGGCTGGTTCGATACTGTAGCGTGCTAAGCCAAGCCCATAGGTTTTCGAATCAAGCTATGGGCTTTAATATTAAGCCGATGACTACCCAATCTGATTTATTACTATTTAAAAAATTAAAAAAAAAAAAAAACAAATGGTAGAAGCCCTCTTGCCAAAACAAAAACCTTTAAGTTTTTTTAAAATTTATTTATTTTTCCTTATATAATCCAATCTAACTTTTCATCAATTTCAATTCTTTCATTATATACTCAATCTCATTTTCTCTTTCAAAAATTATCTAAATTCACAAATAATAATTTTTTATATTTATAATTTTATTTTCATTTCAATTTTATCATTACAAAATATTATAAATAAATCCAATATCAAAAGAATTCAGAGATTTAAATGTTAAAAATGAGTGGATAAATAGTATAATATATATGTTTTATTTATGTTTGTAATATATATAGTATATAAATCAATTTATTTATATTATATTATAAACTTATAATATTTTTTATCATGTAACTACAATATTTCTTCGTTACAAATGAGAGATTATAAATAAAATGTTCGAGGTATTGTTCTCGATTTTAATAATTGAAAAATAATTTGTATTTAAAAATTTTAATTAAAATTTTAAAAAATTGTTTAAATAAGTCGGTCCATTTAGGGTCCCCCTGACTTATTTATATATAGGATCAGATTTTGGGCTTTCAAAAATATATGGATCGGCCCGATTCGAAGGTTTATTACTGTATGAGTCTTGAGTCAGGCCTGATCCATAAGCCCGATGGATCGAGTCGGAGCTAGCTTGACCTGACCTATTACCATGTTTATATCTTCGTTGATATTATAATCTTTTAAATTTGGGTTGAATATCAACTATGGTTAAAAGATAATTTAATATTAATGATGAAATATACAGATTTATCATGTTGATCAAAATACAACTTGCATAAGTTGTATAAGTGAAAGTTTGGTAAGAATCTTCCCATGCAAGTCGAGCCCACTTGACACATTCACTTGTCCCACACATGTATGTTTGTGTCACCTAGATCATATTGAAATCCCAAACGACAAAACATGATGTGTATAGATATATGTATGTTTTCTTGTTTTAAAAACACACGTCATATAACACATATATTTTATACCCTTAGAAAAATAAAGAGTGATAACTTTTTTCCCTCTCACACACAAAGCTGCCATCTGGTTTTAGCAACCCATGAGCATAGTTGAGCCTTCTATAATTGTTGTTTTGTGTGAATACCAAGGAGCAAATCTACACTCAGTACTAATAGCGATTTTTTCGTGATCTCTTTCTATCAACAAAGGATGAAGGAGCCACTTACTACATGTTGTGAATTAATCTTATTAGGTGTTTCTTTAGATAGCAGTCTTTGTAAAATTTTTTGATATTAAAATATTTTTTTAATTTGTTATTCTGTTATCAAAGACTATAAACTCTTTATAATTGGATACTTTAAAATTAAAAATAAAATAATATTTAATTATATATTAATATATTATTATTTATGTATTAAATTATATTTATTATTTATATACGGAATTTTATTGTGGGAGGAAAAACACTGGTGATGTTGGACTGAAATGGATTTCATTTGGGCCACCGGACACAATTCACTTCCCTGTTACAAAAATTACCGGGATTTTTACGTAATTAACTAAACCTTAGACTTTATATCCATCGAACTACACGTTCTCGAATATGCCCACATGTATAAAGAAAATTTCACCTATTCTCAAATTAAGTTCACACTAATCTCGGGAGGAGCTTTATTCAAGCTCTAGTGAGTCAATCCAGCACTGTAGAAGTAAGTTGTATGTGTTTAAAATTATTTGGCAATCAATCTGAATCAATTTTTGAACAAAAACCAAATAAAAAAATAGTTATTTGTAAAATTAATATTAATTCGATTATTTATTTGTCTATTTTTTTAAAATTAATTAATCAAATTAAATTAATTTTAAAAATATTGAAATAAAAGATTAATAAAATATTAAAATATAATAAAATAAAATAACAAGTTAAAATTTGATTTAAAATCAATTAACTAAAATTTTAATTTGATTATTAATATTTTGTATTTAATTTAAAATTAATTAATCTATAAATTGATTTTATTATAATACATGATTTTTTTTAAACAAAAATTTTATTTAACTTAAAAAAATGGCCACACTAATTTAGTTGACTAATTTTTTTTGATAATCAAGAACTTTATTCATACTTATTAAACAGATAAATTTAATACACAATAATTAGATCTATAATTATTATATCTTTTTTAATAACCAAATATTCTATTTATATTTATTAGATAAATAAATTTAAAATAAAATAATTATATTCATATTTATTATATCAAATAAATTAAAATTTTAAAAAAATAATAAAAATTAAAATTTTTTTTTTTAATTTTAATATTTAATCAATCCCACCGTCATTTAAAGTCTAATTGATCGAATTTTCAACACACCTAATGCAAACAGTTTCAAAACACGTGGATTTCCAGCTAAACAAATTAATTTCTCTAGTAAGAAAAGTCTTTTGTCGCTACAAGGTGGGCGGGACTTGGCAGCAGCGTTCCAAAGAATCCGAAAAAGACTTCACTGTTAAAGCTGGCGAAAGAGCCCAATGGTCTGGAGCTTTCACTTTTTTTTTTTTTTCCAAAGCATGGAATTTTCACTTTCATTTGATAGCGCATGTTATATCGATTCTGTTTGCTGTTTACACGTAAAACAGTGTAAGTACAAATAATAAAAATAATTTGTATATATATAAATATATATTATTATATAATTAAATATTATTTTATTTTTAATTTAAAATTACTTAATTATATAATAATATATTATTATTTACACATAAATTTTGATTTATTTTGCAAATTATCAAAGGCCAAATTGGTCTGGATGATTCTAGAATCTCTAATTGTTATCAAGAATTGAATACACGACTCTCCGTCTCAACATATCCTTGCGTTACCGCTTAAGCTAAAGCTACAATTGGCCTTTAGGCTTCCGCTTTTCGCCCTAACAGAAATGAATGAAGCATAAAGAGAAGGGAATGTAAAATTAACATACGTGTACAGTATTTTTTTTTCCGTAAACCCAAATGTTAACCTTTATAGTTTTATTTCCAAAATTACCCTTTTATAGTGCATAATTGTTCCACACCACTGGATTCTCACTTCAAACTGACTATTAAGTTAATTTCAAAGTACATTTCTCTTAACCCAAAGTTCACTTTCATGGTTAAAAAAACCCTTATGCATCCATCGTCGACAAATATCTTGCAGGGATCCGCGTTGATGCAGCAGATCGACAGTCGAAATTGATTTGAAACCCTATACAAGCATGTGAGTGGAATACACCAAAACCACCACTCTATAAAAGCCACGAAGCGAGTGTCTTTGTGCTCCTTCGGCGGCTCTTATAAGGCGACATATCTGTTTGAGTCGAGCGCTTTTAGCTATTTGGCTCCCTATAAAACCCTAACTCTCACTCCAAAAACGCATACCGATAAGATACTCTGCGAATATATATATATATACACACACACAAATAGAAAATAATTTTTTTGAAATTGAGCTGTTGAGTTGACGGCGAAAATGGAACAGAAGTGCAAGCAAGCACAGGAGCTTACTCTGGTTTCAGTGGCCGAGCTCTCTTCGCCTTCGTATCGGCCTTCTTCGGTGCCGGAATCTTCGCCGTTGTTTGCGCGCTTCAGCAGCGGCGCGTCGGGAGCTGTGGAACTTCGATTCCACCGAGAATCGGAGTCCATTGATGGTTTTCGTGTCGATCTTGGGGACGCTCAGGTGAGTGTTATTTGTTGTGGTTCAGGAGATGTTTGTTTGACTGTTTGTGAGTTTAGAGGGAATGAAGAGAGAGAAATGAAGAAGCTCTAGCCGTTTTGATTTTTCTTTTGCTATTTTTTTGGCAACCAAATTCAGGCAGGGGAGTGCATTTTACAATTTAAAACATCTCAAGTTTGTGGCATTCTTATTTTTTAAAAAATTAATTCCTCGTAAAGAAGTACCAAACTAGAAAATATTTAGCTTTGGTAAAACTTGGTAGCATGTTTCAATCGTTTGTTCAATTTTATATCAATGAATTGAAATCGTTTAATTTTATATCAATTAAATGAATCGTGGCTTAGAATAGGAGACATTTTATTTTTCAGTTTCTGGATTGAAATGTTGATTTATATATCGATTCTTTAGTTTCTTGTTGAGTAAACTAGAGAATAGATTTTCACAAATGTAGTTTGAAGATTGTAATAACAAGCAATAATTTAAAGATTATGACGTGATTGAGTTTAGTGTTCTCTTTTGTTATTCAGTTATTCAAGTTAGGACCTGTTCAATCAGTTTGCATATGTGGAGGTTCAAATGCCAAAACAGAGGTACGGAAAACTTTTGTGTGATTTTTCTTTTTTTTTTTGCAATGAGTGCCGTGTATGGTATTTTAATCTTGAAATTGTTGTTTCTAACCTAATGTAATGGAGATGGCACAGCTTAATATTACTGCAACACTTTACAGTTATTGCCTTTTTTTTTTAACTCTCTTTTTTCAGATTTTTAGTAAGATGGGATTTTATAGGTATATGGTTTAAATTTTGTCTCTCTTTAAGATTTTTGGTGGCAAATTTTGGTGTCATTTTCCAGAACTTTGATGATTCCATGAACGGTTGATTGTGACATGTACAGTATGGTTATATGATTTAAAGTGGTACCAGATGTTGCATTCTTTTAACAGTATTACTGTTGAACCAGAAATCATATTCAAGGGGAATCACTATCCAATTTAGAGACGAGGAAGAGAGCAGGGCCTTCCATTGTGCATTTGAGCAATGGAAGAAAGAAGTTGTTCAAGGTGCTACCTTGGAAATTACCTTATAACTTATGTTGAAAACATCAATGCTATGTCTTTTCAACTTAAATGTTCAACTAACCTTGTCATGTTTCTTTAATTTATTCTTCTGTTTGTAACTTATTTATCATTTGTTAATTTGGTTGAAGTTCCTTTTAGCATTCTAATGATCTATGGTTTGTGTTTGTTTATAAATATATGCATATGCATTGATGTTATCTCTTATTTCTAAGAATTTGGGCCTTAACATTTACCTCTAGCTATTGTAGAGACATTCTCCTTCCTCACATTTTTAATAGATTTAAGATTTGTGAGGATTTATCTGTTAGAGAAAGCATGCCTAAATATGGGATAATAGTGTTTAATATCTTTGGCGTAAAATGTTTGAGCATTTATGTAAGCTCTTACCCCAAAGTAGCTGAAATGAATATGTTTTTGGAAGATAATTACAAGTTGATCTGCAAGTCTCAAAGCTGTTTTTTTTTTTCATAAAATGAATTAAAATATTTTCCATTAAGTCTTTCCATAAAAAGGGAAAATGGTGCTGGATGAAGTTGAGATTATTTTAGGTTCAAATATTACCTATACTAAAAGGATTGTAAATATGGTCTTTTTACACATATTTTACTACACTTCCACGGGCTTTCTCTTTCTATTGTTTTACTTTTTCCTACAGTTTTGAGTGTATTTTATACCTGTTGTTACATCTTTATTTCATTGTTCTCCTTTCCAGGAGTCGATTTACCAAATGGAGTTGTTCCAGATTCTAAGAGAAGCAAGTTTGATGATAAAGTAGAGCCATCTTCTGCTAAGATGTATTTCCATTATTATGGACAATTATTGCACCAGCAGAATATGTTACAGGATTACGTGAGGACAGGTTATATTATGGACCTGAAAAGTTGTTTTACCTTCTTGTCATACATATATAATTTGGATTCGTCGTGGAGAACTGTGATTCGTTTCTCATGTTGTATTGTAGCTGTGGAATATATTATAGCAATACAAGTAGATTTCATGATCTAGAAGTGTCAAAACAAGTATATTTTACAATGATAGGGGTTACAAAGACATGCCAATGATGTCTGAGTACTTCTATTTCAGGAACCTATTATGCTGCAGTTATTGAAAATCGTGTAGATTTTACTGATCGTGTAGTTGTTGATGTTGGTGCTGGTAGCGGTATCTTGTCATTATTTGCTGCGCAGGTATGCTTAGCTTTTGAGTGGTAAAGCTTAATTATGTCTTCTTATGATTTTTTTTTTATTTTGGCTTCTTGTGTGTGGTTTTTTGGTTCTCTATAGATTGATCTTGTATTCCATTTCTTTCCCTAACTAGGCTGGTGCAAAACATGTTTATGCTGTTGAAGCATCTGAAATGGCTGAATATGCCTGCAAACTTATTGCTGGGAACCCATCTTTGGGACAGAGGATAACTGTGAGATTTTCTCATAACATTGAACTTTCTGCCTGTTCTCTTGTTGGTATGTTATCTTTTATTGAGCAAAATATATTGCCAATAATATAGGTAATCAAGGGTAAAGTTGAGGAAGTTGAACTGCCTGAGAAAGCAGATATTCTGATCTCAGAACCAATGGGTAAGTATATAAATAATGATTTGTTTTCTTTATATTAGTGGATTATAAAACTGCTGTATGCAATTAAATTTGGGGGAGGTGGATTTCATTCAGTCTAAATATATAAGCATTTCAAAATTGCTGAGAATCAGCATATAGGGTTAAAGTAATGTTGCTTAATGAATATCGAAGCAATATTTTAAAATTATCTTTACTTACTTTTGAACATGGTTTGTAGGCACCTTATTAGTCAATGAAAGAATGTTGGAATCCTATGTGATTGCAAGAGATCGTTTTCTTGTCCCAAATGGGAAAATGTTTCCTACAGTTGGAAGGTAAATTATCCCTTTTTCTGTTCATTCTTGAATGTCTTTGCACTTAACTTATGATGTGTTGATTGTAGTGGTAATGATCCTACCTTAAGTTGCTTTGTCCACTGTTAATGCTAAGATACTTTTGTAGTTGTAGATTCAGTTGCTCTTGTGGTTGCATATCTTTTTTGAGATGATTGTAGTATGGTTTTTTAAAAATTTTACTGAGCTCTCTTTCGCTGATTGTTTATTAGTTGTATTACCCAATATTTGTTGATGCTGACATCCTTTTGGTTCTTCCGGTTTTAAATATAATTCCTTCTATTCACACTTTCTCATGTTAATAGTATTGGGCATTTGCAATTGTTTAATCTCTTTAACTTTTTCCAATTTTGATGATTCAAAATTTAAATATTCTTGTAGGATTCAGATGGCTCCCTTCAGTGATGAATATTTGTTTGTTGAAATTGCGAATAAGGTATGCATATGGTTCATAGTATTCGAATGCATTGATGTTTGAACGTTAATATTTTTCGTATATCATTGTCATTCTGTTTTATCTGATTTAAATCTTCTTTACAGGCTCTCTTTTGGCAGCAACAAAACTATTTTGGGGTTGATCTGACACCATTATATGGATCTGCATTCCAGGGTTATTTTTCGCAGGTCTTTTCTGTTTCTTTTTTTCCAAAAATATTGTTATGTGAATGATTTTATCTCATATAATCTTCAGTTAGATTCCTTATCTTGGGAAGTCAAAATATTCTTTCCATACCACCTAGATTGTTAAAACTGGCGATGTTAAATAGGTAGAAGTCATAACCTATATCAACAGTTCAAGTTCCTTCCACTTTTAATGCTTTCAAAATTCTTCAAATTTGTTGAAAGGAGAAGTTTGAAAGCTGATAGTGGTTACTAAGGATATGGTTCTTGAGATACACATGTTTGCATTTCATTTAATTGGATGTTGGCATGCTTTGATATTCCATGAAATTGTTTTGATTACTTAAGATTATTGTTGAATTATTTATCTAAATTAACTGATGGTGTCCTCTTGACATTTCATGTAGCCTGTGGTGGATGCTTTTGATCCAAGGTTACTGGTGGCTCCTGCTGTATCACACGTGATAGATTTTACTAGGACAAAGGTATTGTTCAAACCTTCTAAATCAATCAGGATTTTGTGGTTGCTTTTGGCTATATGCAGTTTCCAGTGGCAAGGCCCTTCTGATTAGTATTTTGTTGAGAAATTTATTTCAACGAAACATTTTTCATTCTATCTTCTTCGGTGCTCCATATTCTTTGTTGGCCTTAGTGAATCATGATGTTACCTGAACATCTTCAAAATGCTTGTTATAAAATACTGTGTACTTTTTCTGTATTACTGTTTGCAGGAAGAGGAGTTGTATGAAATTGATATTCCATTGAGATTTATAGCCTCCGTAGGCACTAGAGTGCATGGTTTGGCGTGTTGGTTCGATGTACTATTTGATGGGAGGTAATAAATTGAATTATGACAAGTCTATTCGCATCTAAGGGGTCTTGTCCACGTAGATTTTTGTTTTAACTGCTTAATCAACAGTACGGTACAAAGGTGGCTTACTACTGCTCCTGGTGCTCCCACTACCCATTGGTACCAACTACGTTGTGTTCTCTCTCAGCCACTGTATGTAATGGCGGGACAAGAAATTACAGGCCAACTCCGAATGATTGCTCACAGTTCTCAGAGTTATACTATATATCTAACATTGTCAGGTTGGTTGCTGCTTATTTTCTAGTTTTAATATTGGTAATTTGTGTTTTTTATTTCGGTGTCTTCTAACCAGTTATTGATCACAACTTAATTATATAGCTAAAATGTGGGGTCCTGGTGCCGAACAAGGAGGAATATTACAAACATCGTCTTGCAAACTTGACCTTAAGGAACCCTATTACCGAATGTCTCAACCACAAGCCTATGCTATGGTGCCAGACCAACAACCACATCAACTAATACATGCACAGGTATCTACCATGCTTGAAAAATTTTTATTAATCGGTTTATTAAAAAGAACGGTGTTATATGTAAACAGTTTTAAGTACATAATTTGACATATAAATGATGTGTCATCATGTAATTGAGTGGTATTTTATTTTTTAATTCAAAATCATTCAATTACATGTATAAATATTTATCTCATAATTAAGATTTTTGGGTTTGGTTTGCCCTTTTAACAGGATATACAAATTCAAGGAGAGGATTTGGAGGAGTCGGAGTTACTGCAACAACAAACTCAGAATACGGGTGGTCAGCTCCAATAAGTAATTCATGTATGACGGAATTTCTAGATTTGAGTGAGGAATTCTTTTAACATGATCACATGTCTGTAACATAAAACTGTTTTACCCTTGCAAGGTCAAGGGTTCTGCAGTTCTTGTCCTGCTCAATTGACTCCGTTTGGTCTGGTGATCAAATTTTACTTAACCATTTATTCATTCCATCCGCCTGACCGTTGAGATTTGACTTTATTTATTATGTGAGCGGGTGGCCTTCCTGTACGATCAATTATGTTTTAACTAGATTAAATAATCCAATCCCAGCTTGTTGCGAAGAAAAACTGTCAGGTTGCTCTGCTGGCCTGATTACTGTTATGAATAGGAATGACACTGGCACCAGCACGGGCATCAGCACCAGGGCGGGGTGAGGATACATGTAGTCCCATCTCTAATTATGGGGATATTTTTTATTTTTATCTTTTTTTTTGTTTTTATTATAGAATCTCTTCTCTGTTAATATTGAAGATCTGTTAATATTGAAGATCTTAAATTTAGGTTGAAATTATCATTTTTATTTATAAACTAAACTAAATTGAATTGAGGAAGAGAAGCGGAACAAGGCACTAAACAGAATTGAAGATATAGAAACTCAGAATTTTAGAGGAAGTAGATATATAGAGAGAATTTTTAGAAGAAGATTTTGAGACTTCAATAATGCCTTGTTTCTTCGATTGGATATTTTTTTATTATAAGCCAGTTTATCTAGTGTACGTTATAATCAATCTTTTAAATGGAAACTAATTATTATATTAAATGACATTGTTTTTGTTATATAGACTAATTAGTAGCTTCTGGGTATCTTATAATTTTATCTGCATCAATAACTTCCCCTTTAAAGTTCTTTGTCCTCAAGGAAGGCAGGAACAAGGCTTCTACAGAAGACTTTACTTGCATTCCAATGCAATTTCTATGGCATTTGATTTATATAATCTGTAACTTTTGTCAAAAATATTGACAACATCTTGACCAGTCGATATTGCTGGAGTACTGTTTACCTTTACATTACTAATTATATCAAACAACTTCAAAGGCTTCCATTAAGTGGCTATATGCAGATTCTTTCATCAAGTCTATAATGCTACTCAGGACAAACAACTCTGAAATTTTCTTCTACAACATTCTTTTTCTTGTAACCAAGAAGGACAAGAATAATCTTAAGCAACTCATTATCATGCCCTACTAATAGCTTCAAAGTTGTTGGCAAAACCAAGTTAATGTCCTAATCAATTTGCAATGTCTTGATGTCTTTTTGTTACAAATTGAATTGGTGGCGGGAAATTACGAAGAAGATATACGGTGCAAGGTAAGAGTTCATGTCATTTCTTATTTTGTTGTAATAATGTGTGCAACGTCGTTTAGTCTTACGCTTTACGTTGTCGTTTTGATTTTCACTTGTAATGTGTACGTGGCCATTATACAGTGCTATGGTGAATTTTAAAAAAAGGGCTATTGGGAATGAATTATGTTCTTACTACCAAGATATCATGTGTTCCTTCTTAGTTTGAAATTCTCTCTGTATGTTCTTTTTAAATTTCTTCTTGAATCTTTTGTCAATTTGTTCTTAAAATTGTGATCTTCAACAATTGCACACATCATTGGTATCAGAGCTTGACTTGACCATTGCAGATGGTACTTGTACACATAAGCTACAGTGATAGTTGGTGTAAATGATTTTATAGATTGTTTTGGAATTCAAATGAAGACAACAAGATTAGCTTTAAGAATCACAAGATTGAATGCATCAATCCATGGAAGACATATAAAAGTTGATCAACGGTCTTAGTCTTTAGCAAGCTAAGGTGATGTCGCAATCGACTAATCACTGAGATGAAGGAAGTTCAAGGTCTACTTAGGAACCATGTCAACAATGGAAGTGACAAACCAAATTTTTGATGGAAAAAAAAGCTAAAGGGATTTGTTTTTGATGTGATGAAAGGCATGCTCTAGGCCATAAATGTAGAAGAAAACAAGCCTTTGTTATTCAATTGCGTGTTGAAACTGAAGGGGAATGAAGGAGGTGAAGTGGTAAGTAAAATGGTTGAGCCAAGTGCTATTATTGAGGAGCATGGCTTAATGTAGCTTTCTCTATAAGCTTTGCATGGTTCAGCTGGTGCTAGAACTATGAGACTTAGTAGAATGCATGAGAGGAGGAGGCCTTACATCTTAATCAACTTAGAAAGTACACATAATTTTCTGAGTGAGCAAACTGCTCACAAATTGGGTGCCTATTAAAAGAGGTTACTAGAGTCCATGTGATAGTAGCTAATGGTCAAGAGTTGCAGTGTCGAGGGATGTGTGAGGACTTGGAAGTAAGGGTGCAGAGTTAAGTACTCTTTAATGATGCTTATACTATTTCTCTTAATAGTTATGACTTGATAGTGGGGACTCAATGGTTGGCTGTTTTAGGAGATATAATCTAGAACTTTAAAGACTTGACTATGAAATTTTACATGGGAAATCAACCATACTTCCTACAAGGAGAGAAAGAGAAGGGAGTAAGTATTATTGGGGAGGAGTAGTTATGTTGGTTGCTATGCAAACAACAATAGTTAGCCTCCATTTAGTTGTTGTGGACTGGAGACCATGGCGCAACCATATGACTTGCATGTGAGGAGACTACTGCAGTGAATGAATGGTCGGATTAGATAGACTATTGGATAAATATAAGGGAGTTTTTTAGGGGCCACAAGACCTGTCTCCAACAAGGTTTCAAGATCATCATATTGTTTTAAAGGAGAAAGTATAACCAATTAATTTGCAACCATATAGGTATAAAGGGTTGCAAAAGGATGTTATAGAGAATATGGTGAAAGAAATGTTGGAATTAGGGGTTATTAGAGACAGTGTTAGTCTTATACTAGCCTAGTAGTATTAGTGAAAAAGAAAAATGACATGAAGAATATGTATAGATTATAGGGCAATGAATCAAGTCACCATCAAGGATAGATACGTCGTCCTATTAATAAAGAAGCCCCTAGATGAATTAGAAGGGGCTACCATTTTTTCTGAGATTAACATTTGCTCTAGCTATTGGCAAATTTGTATGCATTATTCCTCTCTTGATAAAATGACTTTTAAGACATATCAAGATCATTACGAATTTTTGGTAATGCCTTTGGGCTTTACTAATGCTCTTTCAACCTTCCAAAGCATTAAGAATTGTATTTTTAAACCCCATTTGAGGAAATTTGTGTTAGTGTTTTTTAATGATATCCTTGTGTACAGTAAGGATAAAGATGATCACTTGTGCCATTTGGAGGTAGTGTTATAATTACTTAAGATGCACTAGCTTTATGTTAAGAAGAGTAAATGCACATTTGGGGCTTCACATGTGGAATACTTATATAATTAACAAGAAGGGAGTCACTATTGATCAATGACTGGCTTACTGTTAGGAACCCAACTCTTATTCTACTAATATACAAAATTAAAACACAAAAAACATAATAAACTAAAACTATTTCATTAATCAAAATATTACAAAGATAAACCGAACATTTCGAGGAGTTCGGAGCCTCCCATTTTTCGATCGTTCGAGGCGTCGGAGACCTCCTTAAATCAACCAAGGATGGTTGCCCTCAAACAAAACTCTAATATATTTTCTTTTTCATTTCTTTTGAAACCCAAAACATATATTTATAATAGAAATTGAGCATTATATTGATGACAAGTGTTCCAATCCTAACATTTTCCTCCTATTCAAAACCATCTTGTCCTCAAGATAGATATTTATATAATATTTTTTTCTTTTTCTTTTTATTATTTATTATTATTTTTTCTCTACCTACCCATTCTCTCTGTTGTTGCTTCTTCACCTTTTTTTTTTTTTTCCAACAACCCCGCATATTTTCTTTTCCTTTTCCTAAGAAACCCACGTACTGCCTTCCCTTCTATTTTCCCAGCAAACCACAGCTCTCCTCATTTTCCCAACAAACCAACTGCCACTGCCCTCCACTTTTTTTTTTTTTCTCTTTTCTTCCCCTCGTCTTTTTCTCTTCTTCTTTCTTCTCTGCGTTTTCTCCCTTCTGTCTTCTGTTTTTTTTTTTTCACTTCCGCCGTTTCATTTTCTTCTCGTTCTTCTTTTTCTTCTGTTTTCGTTTTCCTCTTCTCTTTTTGCACTTTCCGACTCATTTCTCCCTATGATGATTCTTCTTCAAGTCAGCTTCTTCTGTGAACATTTTTCGACGACCCTTCACTTTTTTCGGTGAATCTTCACTTTTTCGACCATCATCTATCTTCCTCACTGGATCGAATGCTCTGATACCATTTTGTTAGAAACTCAGCTCTTATTCTACTAATACACAAAATTAAAACACAAAAAACATAATAAACTAAAACTATATTATTAATCAAAATATTACAAGGATAAACCGAACATTTCGAGGAGTTCGGAGCCCCTCATTTTTTGACCATTCGAGGCGTCAGAGATCTCCCTAAATCAATCAAAGATGACTGCCCTCAAATAAAACCCTAATATATTTTCTTCTTTTCTTCTTTTGAAACCCAAAATATTTATTTATAATAGAAATTGATCATTAGATTGATGACAAGTGTCCCAATCCTAACATTTATCTCCCCTTCAAAACCATCTTGTCCTCAAGATGGATATTTATATAATATTTTTTTCTTTTTTAATTTTTTTGATTTATTATTATTTTTTATCTACTTACCCCCCTTATCTCTGTTGTTGCTTCTTCACCTCTATTTTTTTTTTTTCCAACGTCCCCGCATCTTTTCTTTTTCTCTTCCCAAGAAACCCATTTACTGCCTTCCCTTCTATTTTCCCAGCAAACCATAACTCTCTTTCTCCTTTTCCTAACAAACCAACTACCACTATCCTCCACTTTTTTTTTTTGCTCTCTCTCCTTTCTCTTTTCTTCTCCTCTTCTTTTTCTCTTCTTCTTTCCTCTGTGTTTTCTCCCTTCTGTCTTCTGTTTTTTTTTTTCACTTCCGCCAGGCGTTTCATTTTCTTCTTCTTCTTCTGTTTTTGTTTTCCTCTTCTTCTCTTTTTACACTTTCTGACTCATTTCTCCCTGTGATGATTCTTTTTCAAGTCAGCCACCTCTGTGAACATTTTTCGATGGCTCTTCACTTTTTTCAATGAATATTCACTTTTTCAACCATCATTTGTCTTCCCCACTAGATC
The DNA here is from genome assembly GCF_011075055.1 of Mangifera indica. Lineage (NCBI taxonomy): Eukaryota > Viridiplantae > Streptophyta > Magnoliopsida > Sapindales > Anacardiaceae > Mangifera > Mangifera indica. Next base: position 18,991,114 of record NC_058139.1, on the reverse strand, counting down.
GAATGCTTTGATACCATTTTGTTAGGAACCTAACTCTTATTCTACTAATACACAAAATTAAAACACAAAAAATATAATAAACTAAAACTATTTTATTAATCAAGATATTACAAAGATAAACCGAACATTTCGAGGAGTTCGGAGCCTCCCATTTTTTGACTATTCGAGGCACTGGAGACCTCCTTAAATCAACCAAAGATGGCTGTCCTCAAACAAAACCCTCATATATTTTCTTCTCCCTTTCTTTTGAAACCCAAAACATATATTTATAACAGAAATTGACCATTGGATTGATGACAAGTGTCCCAATCCTAACACTTACACCAAAGACATTGAAGTAATTAAGGGGTTTCTTAGGGTTGTTAGGACACTATAGGAGATTCATTAAGAACTATGAGCAAATTGCTTAATCTCTCACTGATTTATTGAAGGACTCTTTCGGATGGATAACAATTGCTCAAAAATCATTTGATCATATTAAAAAATGTTGTTGTATAACACCTATGTTGGCTTTACCCAATCTAAGTAAGGAATTTCATATTGAAACTGATGCATCCATTAGAGGTATTGAAGCTATCCTTATATAAAGAGGTCATCTCATAGCTTATATAAGTAAAACTTTGTCCCAAAAGAATCAATTGATGTTAATTTATTAAAGGGAAATGCTAGCCATCCTCCTTGCCATTTGAAAATGGAAACATCATCTCAGAAATAAGCATTTTGTGATCAAAACAGATCACCAAAGTCTTAAATATTTACTTAAGCAGAAACTTACTACTCTCTTCTAGCAAGCATGGATTGCCAAGGTTATGTAGACCAAGGAAAAAAATCTGAACACCTATAAGAAATTTGAGTGGTTGAATGGTCAACTGGATAAAATGAGTAGGCTGGTGATTATTAATAATCCTCAACTATAGGAGCAACTACTTATTTTGTTCCATGATTCATCCTTGGGAGGGCATTCAAGGGTGACCACCATAATGAAGAAGTTGGCAGTCATGGTTTATTGGAAAGACATGTGAAAGTCGATTAGAAACTAAATCAGAGGTTGTGTTGTTTATCAGAAATATAAACCGAAGAAATGTAGCTTCTCCAAGTTTATTGCAGACTCTTCTAGCTCCCTCTAGAGTCTTCATTGATTTGACCACGAATTTTGTTAAGGGTCTCTTGAAATCTCAAAACAAATAATTATCTTTGTGGTAATTGATAAGTTTACCAAATATGCATATTTCATGGCTCTCAGTCATCCTTTTTTTGGTTTAGGTAGTAACTCAGTTGTTCCTGGATCACATGTATAAATTGCATGAGAATTCTCATGCCATCATAAGTGATAGGGGAATGGTTTTTATCAGCAAATTTTGGCAATAGTTTTTTAGGTTGCAAGGTATTGATCTTCACTACTCTATTGTCTATCACCCTCAAACGAAAGATGTTAATCGTTGTTTAGAGGGTTATCCTTGGTGTATGGCAAGTGACTTACCATACACTTGGTTTTAGTGGTTACCATTACCTGAATTTTGGTATAACACCAATCATCACTTTAATATCAATATGTCTCCTTTTGAGATGCTCTATGAGTACCTTCCACCCTTTTATATTCCATATTTTCCTAAAGATTCGCTAATGGCTAAGGTGGATATAATGTTGCAAACAAGGGAAGCTACAATTCAAGTGCTCAAACATAACTTGAGAAAAACTCAACATCGAATGAAAATGTTAGTTGATCTCAAGATGACTGAACATAAGTTTTAGATTGGGGACCTTGTCTATATCAAGTTGCAACCTTATCAGGAGCTTAAAATGCATCAGAGGAATTAGAAATTTCAGTCTAAGTATTTTAGTCTTCCTAGTTATAAAGGTCATCGATAAAATGGCTTACCATTTCTAGCTTCTTGTAGGGGCCATGATCCACAACGTCTTTCATGTATCTTTTTTATGTTCTGCGTATGCTTAAGTGTAAGCTTCTTTATTCCTACCACCTCACTTCAAATAATTGCTGTGGTGGTTTCAGGCCATTCTTATTAGGAAGCTAATTTGTTGAGGCAACACTTTTGCAATTAAGTTGCTCATTCAATGATGAGATGAACCTATGGAGTCAACAATATAGGAGTTCGCTAATACTCTTTAACATCAATTCACTTCATTCTCTTTTGAGGACAAAGAAGCTAGGGAGGGGAAATTTGTTACAAACTGAATTAGTGGCCTGAAATTACGATGAATATATACAGTGCAACACAAGAATTCATGTCATTTTGTTATTTTGTTGTAATAATGTGTGCGATGATGTTTAGTCTTAAACTTTATGCTATCGTTTTGATTTTCACTTTTAATGTGTACGTGATCGTTATAAAGTGTTGTGGTTGATTTAAAAACAAAATGCTGGTGTGAATGAATTAAGTTCTTGCTACCAAAATATCATGTGTTCCTTCTCTGTTTGAAATTCTCTTTGTATGTTCATCTTCTACAGTTTCTTCTTGAAATTGTGATCTCCAACAACTACATGCATAACTTTTTTGAAACATTTTAATATTTATGCTACAAAGATCTTTAGTAAATTTGGAAATAAAAGGTCAGGATATAGTAAATCAATTCTAAATGATGGAAAGACATTCAAATTTAACTACTTTACAAGGATTGTTGTCATATTTACTTGATGAAATTCCAAGGAATCTATTGCTACTCTTTTACAAGGACAAATAGGACTTTGAAGAATATGAAATACGTAGCAATTACATATCACATCAACAACGTTACTAACAATCACCTTTTATATCATAGTTAACGTCATTTCAACAACAAAATAATTTAGTTCATCTCAAAGATTCACAATTAAAGACTTAAAAGTTGTCTCAACTACATGAAATCTTGATTTGTACAAAACATTAGCAGAGAAAACCTTTGTGCATCCTAAAGGAAACCACAAAGGTGGTTCACATCATAACCTTCAATAAGTGTCCACCAAGTGTGACTTATGAGGTAATTAGTAAGAACTTCCAACTTTTTCTCTCTAGTTTCCTCTAGTGCATTTGACATAAAACTAGTAGCTCTTTTAAACCAATCACATTACTTTTAGACAAATTTGAAATCTCTAAAAAGTATTTTGCAATTTTAAGATCCTCATGTTTCCTAATAGCTAGTGTTAGTGGCTTTGATGTACTATAATGCTTTCAAGATTTAAGGGATTTTGCTATTCCATCATGGCCATGCCCAAAAACAACTTTGTTATAAGTATTATAATCACAACCAAAACTTCCTTTCTTGGTCTTCTTGTTTAAGTTTTTTTCATTCCTACCATGTTTACAGAATTTATCATCCTCACCTATCAAGTTGTTCTCCATTGAATTACGGATTCTAGGTCTCTTCAATGGAAAAGCTTTTAAACTAATACAAACCATCCACACCCTACAAATAACCCCTTCGGATACAAGATCGTATTTAGATAATTCTTATGGAAATAAATATTGACTGTATGAAGTAATATAATACAAGAATTCAACATAATCAATTGAATGAGGTTGTTCTAACTTGATAAGGTTCGCCTCATAGAGGTGATAAAATTTCCACCTTATTGTAAAGCTCATATGATAAAATGAAATAATATGTCATACAAAACAAATATGATTTCATAGGATGGTTAGACTCAAAATACACATTACTTACATCTCTTTAAAAATCAAAAGCCATTGGTGAAGGATCATTAAAAAATTTTCATACTAAATGAAATAAACCATATAAAAGGTATGAAACACTTTTATACATCCTCAATAATGAATTAGGGTTAAATAGGAAGGCATAATTTCTCTTCGTCACTGTAAAATACTTCTTGATGCCTTTACATATTGGTCAACCACCCATTTAAATCGGATGCAACAAGTTCTGTCACACCAATGGAGAACCAATGTTCTGGTTGTGGTGAAGTAAACTTCTCCATATCTACAATCATATTTGGCACAACAAGTGTCTTCTCAATTGCAACACATAGAAACATGTCTAACCATCCAATAATCTTTGGAAGTTTTGTAATATTAAGTCTATGAGTGAGGATAGGCTTTATAGTCATAAAAAAATATAGAGGGTTGGAAAAACATAACCTCAAATGACCGAAAGAAGGCTAACAACAAAGAAACTTTACCCCATCCAAAACCTTCCTTTCAAAACGCATGTTTGTCACATGTAACTACGCTTGCATTTCAAACTTTACCCCTTACTCAATTTTGTAGTGATTATCGCACTCATATTATCTACTGCTAGGAACTTTATGCTTAACACAAGTACCACATTGTGATCATCATTAGAATGGTGAGGAATCCTCATTTTTATAAACATAAATGGGTTCATGCCCAAAAAGTTGTTGAACCACAACTTTTTTACCTGTTCTAGGCTTAAACTTTTTTATAAACTAAGGTATAACTTGGAGTGGTATCTTCAATGAAGTAATTTGTTCCTTATAGATAGACCATATATCTTCATTGAATGATTCAACCATCTCACATTTTTGGAATCTAACAGTGCTCTCTTTTTTCTTTTTCATTTTATTAACTTTCACCTTCATTGTGTTACCTTGCACCCTCTGATGACTCACTAAGTTATTGCCACCACTCACCACTGATTATTCTTATCATAAACCAATTGAACCCTATTTTCTTTTAGGCAAGAAAACTCTAGCTTAATCAGAAGCCCCCAAGGAATTTTTTGTTCAAACTTTTTCCCAAATTGATGTCGTTTTAATACATATTAGTCAAAACGACATCGTTTTGTATCAAAATTTTTAATTGAAAATTTTGGAGAGTAACTCAAGCTCGCATAAGGCTAGCTCGTTTGAGCTAAACTCGAGCTCGAACGGACTCGGTTCAAGTCTAACCCTACTTATCACTAACTATTGTTGTTGTTCTACGTCTTGCACCCATTGTGAATATGCTTGCATGAGTTCCAGATTTTGCGTTTCATCTACCATGGCTGAGAATTACCGACTGTGATACCAATTATTATGAACTAAACTAAATTGAAGAAGAGAAGAAGTGGAGCGCACTAAACATAATTGAAGATATAGAAACTCAGAATTTGAAAGGAAGGAGATGTACAGAAAGACCTTTTAGGAAAAGATTTTGAGACTTTTGAATAACGTCTTCCCCATTTTCTTCCTTCAGATTTTTTATATTATAAGCCGGCTCATCATGCTAGTGTACATTACAATCAATCTTTTTAATGGAAACTAACTATTATACCAAATGACATTGTTTTTGTTATATAAACTACACAACAACACTCATAAATGCTTGACATTTTCCTATTTCTTGAGATTATTATTACCAAAAGCCCCCGGGGGGGGGGGGTAGGGCTGGATTCGAGCCGAGCCGAGCTCGGCTCGCAGCCAGCTCGGGCTCGGCTCGGCTTTTTGAGGGCCGGCTCGAGTTCGACTCGAGCCGAATTCGGCTCGACTCGAGTTCAGCTCGTTTTCAGTTCGGCTCGGTAACGGCTCGTTTTTTATATCAAAACGACACCGTTTTGTATATATATAAAAATCAAAACGACGCCGTTTTGTATAAAAAAATTTTTAAAAAAATATACCGAGCCAATCCGAGCCAGCTCGGGCTCGGCTCGAGCTCGATCGAGCCGAGCTGAGCCCGGCTCGTTTCGGGCTCGAACCGAGCCGAGCCGAGCTCGAACCCGAGTTGGCTCGGCTCGAATCCAGCCCTAGGGGGGGGGGGGGGGGGGGGGGGGGGGGGGGGGGGTGGGTTGGTGGTGGGGTTGTGGGGGGTGGGTGGGTTGGTTGTGCGGGGTGGGTGTTTGGGAAAAAACAGCAAATGAAAATAAATATTCAATAAATAATTTTGATTAGCATCCCTTCGTATCTCATGTATGTAAATATTCAAATAATTTATAACCAAAGAATGGAATTGAAGTTATTATAATTTGGGATTGTAATAGCTTTATACCTTTGGTTTCTGATCACTTGGCCAAAAATGGACTGCATATACCAAGGTTGAAGTTAAAGCTTAGTCACCACCATCAAATCTCACCATGAAACTCAGAATATCGAACAAACCAGATAAATCCTTGAGCTCTTAGCTGACAGCTGCCATAGAAGGCAGTGGTTGAACTGCAATAACATTATAACAGCGACTGCAAAGTGTGGGGTGGTCTACAAAGGATCCAACTTGCAGACAGTAATTCCAGCATCGTTCGCATTTTGAACCCTCTGCATGCGACACACCAATCCATATCCTATCCTTTCCTTGAACGAGATACTCTCCGGAATAGGGAATTTTCTCAATCACTTCCTTCTCCATAGACGGAATCACCTCTACCTGTATTATTGTCATTTTTTGAACAACCAAATGTGAGCATAGTTTTGATCAAGTTTTCACTAGTTTGAACAGCAACTTTTGCATTAAGGTTCAATAGGAAGCCCATATATAGCAATTCTTTCAGATCTGCAAACATGAAAACTGATTTCTTTGTTTCAAATAATTTCATTTTCCTGATGGTGAAATTGACAATTGGCAGATAATGCAGGTAACATAGAATTTTTCATACCTGAGATGTTATGAATATACGTTGCAATGTATCCGCATCGTTTTTAGCTGCACACATTTCATGCAATCTAGAAGCCAGACTAGCATCACCAGTATGTAGATAAACCTTCGCCTCTAAACTTGAACCGATTAACTTCCCTGTACGAGCAACCTCCAGCACTTTATTTACCTCTGTTCTCAGCTGATCAAATTTGCTCAGTTAATAAAGTAAACAATGCTCAGTGAGATCAACAAAACAAATAGCTACCAGGATTTTAATCTTTAGAAAAACAAGTTTTCAATATTTGTACTTCACTGGGTCACTATCATAAGACAGAAGTTAACAGAAAAACTTTCAAGAAATAATAAGATTAAAAACTAGAAAACCCTCACTAAAGCTATTTAGCTTAATTAGGTGAAAAACACGATTACCTCAAGAATTTTTCCCCAGAAATCAATTTCTTCAACAGGGAAGGCAAGCCATCTTTCATTCAACATGGGCCATTTTGATTCAAAAACAAATTCAGCAATAGAACCATCTTCAAGAGTATACTGAAAGGGGAGGTTTTGCCACACATCTTCAGCCAGATGTGGCAGAATTGGAGCAATTATCCTAACAATGGAAAGCAGATGTGCAGAGAGAACTGTTTGACAACTTCTTCTAGTAAAACTTGTTGATCCCCTGAAAATGATTGAATAACTAAGATAGATGATAGCACTATTATAGATAACCTATCTTAACACAAAGAAAAGATATCAAAAGATAAATCCAAAAGTTTGCAATTGAAATTCCCTGAGTCAGATTCAAGCTAATGTTGCTAGTTATGCAAATATGTTTAAACAACAGTTCTGATAACCTCAAAGTAATATAGTAATTGTTGCCTCCACCATATTGCAAATTTTATTAGTTTATGACTAGAATTTGGGCAAACATTTCCAAGATTTTGGAGGGAATAAACAAACATTTTCCAATCTCATGTGCATCATAAGATACTGATAGTATTAAAAGGACACAGAAAACATGTTCAAATAATTTATCCATCATACAGAAGCCAACAATATGAGAAGTATATATTGTTTTTGGATAAGAAACTGTAGATTTGGAACAAGAAAACAAGAGAAGAAATTGATATGCATGCAAACAACGAGAAAGAAAAAAGTATTACCCAACATAAAGCCGATCTTTGGCAACATCGAAATAGAAATTTGACAGATCGACGATGACAAACCTTTGTATAATCTGAAAGGAAAAAAATTTCATCACAATCTAGAGACTAGAAAAGGAATTCATGTTATTGATTAAGGCCATAATAGAAATAAAACGTCACCAACTCATGAAGCAAGACCATAATTACAATTGAAATATCCAAAACCAACAGCAAAATAACAGGTACCTGGAAAATTTTAAAAAACTGATAGTTTTCATAACTCTCTCTGATGTTCTTCACAACATTTTCAAGTTGAAATAGGGCATACTGATCGATAATGGGAAGATCATCATATGGAACAGAATTACCAACCTGCAAATGGCACAGTTTTCTGTATAAGTAACAAGATTAGCATGGCTTTAAATAAATGCTACTGACAAAGAAATTGCAATTTGAGAAGCAAAAACGATTGCAAGTGACAATTGTAGGATTGCAATATAAACTTCTTAGGCTACAGGGAAGATGGAAAAGAAAAAAAACTGCAACAATACTAATGCTAGTGTAAAAGATATCAGTTCAATTTTTGTAATGGCTTGAAACTTAAGTCCAATGATTTAAGAACTTGAACATACACTCCAATCATGCAGATTAGCCAAAAGGTATCTAAGTGTTCCTCGAAGCTTTCTGTATATGTCAGACATTTGACGGAGGCCCTGAGGGCCAATCATCACATCACCTGTATAATCCACACTTGAAACCCAGAGACGTAAAACATCAGCTCCATAGGCAGGTGCTTCCTGTCACCAGAAGAGAAACATTCACAATTTACTGACCAAAATAGAAAAAAAAAAAAAAACTAGAATTGGACCTATGTCAGCCACAAACTAACCTTTTGGTTTTTCCCTCCCTCGATAACCTTTTGTGGATCTACAACATTACCCAAAGATTTGCTCATCTTAGAACCTTTCTCATCTAATACAAATCCGTGTGTTACAACACTGGAATATGGAGACTTTCCTGCTCAAAAGAGAAGTGACAGCAGTTAGTTTTACCAATGCTGATTGCCAGAGATTTATAGTGCCTTTTATTGACCAAAAATAAACTAAGGAGATAACAAATGTTGTGTTTATCACTGTGATTTTTTTCCTTTTTAAAATTTTTCAAACTTAAGCCTTCTATTATTGGACTTGAACAAGTGAACAAATAGTTCATGGAATACAAATACTAAGAGCATTTGGAAAAGTATGACACTCCAGAGTTCAGTCTTAGTGGACAGGACAGTGATTGACAAGTCTGAGAACAATACAGTAAATTGGAGATGGAACAAACAACTATACATGTCTTCATTATCCCAGCAAAAAAATGGATAATTGATGGCAATAGGATATCGATAATCTAGAAAGTAGTAAAACAACAATAAACTTGTACAATACATGTTGCATCTCAAAAGTCTATTGTGACATGGAAAATTGCCTCATGATGCCCATTACCTTTAGTTGCAATACATGTTAACAAAGAACTCTGGAACCATCCACGATGCTGGTCTGTTCCTTCAAGGTACAAATCTGCAGGAAAACCAAGGCCATTTCTTTTTCCCAACACAGCAGCCCAAGAAGAACCTGGAATAGGATGTGAGAAACTAAGAAACACCAGATTCCAACTGAAGGGCCATGTCAGATGAATATGAAGAGATTTTAGAACTGAAACAACACATTCAAGAACAAAAAAAAGCAACTCTCAAAATGCATATAGAATTACAGGGTATTTCTCATTCATGACCCTGCTTAAAAACCGACAATTACATTACCAGAGTCAAACCAGACATCCATTGTATCCGTTCCTTTCTCATAGTCTGATGCATTTGTACGATATTTTTCTGGAAGTAGATCCTCCACAGTCATGTACCACCATGCATCACTGCCCTTCTGAGATATTATAGCTGCCAAAATAAATTACCAGAGCAAAAATCTGATATCAGACCATAAATTATAAAACTTCAATAATTTCAGAAAAAAAAGTGGGATAAGCCATGAGGCATAGTGAGGACTTAGAAAAATGTTGGATGCAGACTAGTAAAGTAGACAAAGAAAACTAAAATCTGTATATGCCCAATTAATTTGATGCTTAGAAGAAAAACTGCAGATTTATGATCTCAAATTTGAACTTAAGGGCAAAGAATAAACCTCTTTAAAAAAGAAAAGCAAAAGAATTATTGAGCTGTTCTTACACTTGATATGATCAATAGTTTCTCCATTCATAAGAGGTTCCCCTGACTTCACATGATAAAAGACTGGAATAGGAACTCCCCATGTTCTTTGTCTTGATATGCACCAGTCCGAGCGACTAGAAGTCATTGCAGAAATTCTGTTTACTGCCTGAACAATGGATCATCCAAACAGTCATTACATAAACAAGACACACCAGTAGATATGTTACACTATCTGTACGCATTTATAATTCAAATTATAAGTAAATCCAGTTACATAAAAAGTAGACTCTAATACAATTCTAAATCCAACTCATAGAATACTTGTATTAACACTGCCACATGGAAGTGAGAATTGCTAAGACACTCAAAGTAGATGGATGTATCCTTGAAACTAATCCTTAAAGAAAGTTCTTTTGAGGAAATAAAGAGTAAACATGAAAGTGTACAGAGGCACAATCATAATGAGTTGTGATACAAAGGCACAGATTGCAGAAAAATTTGGAAAACACATATAACTTCCATGGAAGCTTTGAGTCCATTATAACTATCATAATGTTCGTTATTGCATTTGTGCTACAAAGGCAAAAATTGCAGAAAAATCAATATTTCATTTACTTTTTGGGAACATATTTACAAAATCTTCTTTATTACACCCGTTCCTTCTAATAACCAGATCCTAGCCAGACTGATATAGAATGAGTTGAAAACTTATTGTCATGACGCACATTAACATAATGTACATAACTACGGCTTCAATAAGTTAACACAGCAGACACCTTGCATCCATTACAAGCCCAATCCATATAGTTTTTATCATAAATACTTGAGATCACGGCAGAGACATTTCACTTGGCCAAACATTCAAGACCGAAGTACAGAAGTTAAACACCCATACCTGAGGAGGGATCCATTTTACTTGGCCAATTGCATCCATAGCAGCCTTGCGAAATCCTTCCACTGATGCAAACCATTGCTCGGTTGCCCTGAATATAGTAGGCTTTTTAGTTCGCCAATCATATGGATACTTGTGCTCTGCATAACAGAGAAGATGCAGGAGCTTAATAAACAGACTGATAAAGCCACCTTTTATCATTAATAAGTAACCAGAATCCAATAACCAGTTCTCCATACTTCAGAGGGAAAAAGTAAAACTTACTGTATGACTCTTCCATGATAAGGGACATTTGTTCATCTAAGTAGTTCACAACAGCACCATTTCCATCTCCAAGTACATGAAGCCCACTGAACTGTCCAGCTTCTTCAGTAAAATTTCCATCATCATCTACAGGAGAAAGTATAGGTAGTCTGTATTTCAAGCCAGTCACAAAATCCTCCTGACCATGACCAGGAGCTGTATGCACCAGTCCAGTTCCTGATTCTGTAGTAATATATTCTCCTCCGATGACAACCGGGCATTCCCTGTTATCTATTGGGTGAACATACCTGAAATCACAATTAAGACTAGATATGAGCAAATGCAAAATGTTAACACTACATTCTCTACAGAATGAAAATTGAGTACACAAGTTTAGTTAAATTAAGAAGGCAAACTATGTAACCAAAAATAAGTGATTGATCCCCCAATGACTTCTGTGCATGATACAAGAACTTTTATTGAGATCCGAACCTGCAGTTTTCAAGATCTGAACCTGACAATGTTTTCTTGACAACAAGCTTCGTGCCCCATTTTGCTTGTAATGTGGGCACAAGATCAGATGCCACAATAATGAAAAGCTTCTTCTGTTCCTTTAGAACATTTCCAATCTTTCTCTCCTTATTTTCAGGAATCACAGAAACACCTTCCAAGGATTGTACTTCAACAACCGCATATTGAAGTTTGGCATTCACTGCAACAGCTGAGAAACAAGAAAACAAGAAAAAGGGAAAGGATGTTGGAAAAAATTATTATAATTTGTCATAGTATCAAAAGGCAACATGAATATTTCTTGCAAACACAAACAAAACATTCATTCTCTTTCTCAATGTGGCGTAAACCCAATAGGTAGATCAACCACCTTGGCATTTAAGGCAACTAGAATACAATAGGTTCAAACAAAACAACTAGAATAGCACACGTCTCTAAGGCTAATAGCTTCTGCATCTTTACCAGTACATGATGGTCTTTTAAAAAGCACTAATTTCACATTCAGATAGCTCAATCACAAAAAATAATATTATCAAGAGAATCATGAATACTGCAACCTCCTATGATCCAATATAAAAGTAAACTCAACACATCCATATTGATAAAATATAAAAGAATGATACCAGATTGTCTTCGAGTATTATTCTTGTGTTTTAATCTGGATTTTGAAAAGGACTTGTGAATATTTTTTCAAAACTGATATTGCTTTGACTGCTGAAATCAGCAGAACCATAAGAATAATGAACTACTTATTTTAATGCCTATTATAATTGCTAAAATATTTTTAAAAATTAGAACCAAATAATAACTCACCAGCATTCGCTGGGACAGTCCAAGGAGTTGTTGTCCATATGGCCAAGCACAAATCTGGAAAGAATTCTTTTAATAAGCCGTTGGAAGTTGGAGGGGCACTCAATATCTTGAAAATGACATATATGCTTCTTGAAACATGTCCCTCAGGATACTGTTAGGAAAGAGCACATACAAAGTATTTTGAGAACATTGTTATTAAAAAATTATTGGAGACAAATGCTGTCTCTAATAATAATTTTTATTATCACAAGATTAGATTGTTGTCTAGACTAAATCCAGAGCGTATAAGGTGACATGGACATAGTTGAATAGAGTATGATCATGGTAGGTTAATACAAGTAAAGAAGGCACAGAAAAAACTTAATTTACCTCCAATTCAGCCTCTGCAAGAGCAGTACGTGATGAAGGACTCCAGTGAACAGGTTTCTTGCCACGATATATATACCCTTCAAGGGCCATCTGGCCAAAAACCTCAATCTAGCAGATGATATGATGATTAAGAAACAATTCATCAGAAATTCACAAAATTTAACTGCCCACGCAATGTAAAACCAAAGTGAAACAGGCAAAGACATCTTCTCATTTGTTGGGAAAAATGGTACAAACATTTAAATATGCCTATTCAAGACATATTATAGAACTAGGTATCAACATAGCATTTTCATTAGTTTCAAGCTTTATACGGAGGTAACTGTCAAGTCCAGTCCCATGAATTTAAAGAAAAACAGAAGAAGTGCAGGGTTATAATTCATTATTTGACTCAAACACCAACATAAGTACAGTGAAGTAAGGTAATACCAGTTACCTGTGCAGCCTCATATTCAGGATCAAGAGTTAGATAAGGGTTACTCCAGTCTGCCCATACTCCATAGCGCTACAAATATTAAAACTTAAAGGTTCAAATCACTAGATCAAAACCTATTAGTTAACGACTGGCATTATTTGTCAAATAATGGGAATCAAAACTGGTTCCGATATAAACATGTAAACCATATATGATTACAAAACACAATAGTATGGGTGAAAAAACTAATCAATCAACAAAGAGTAAATAAACTAGGATATCACCTTAAAAGATGCCATCTGAGCTTTGACTGTCGCTTTGGCAAATTTGGCAGCCTTCGCTCTTAACTTCATTGGAGTGAGGTCCTTTTTGGCATCCTGATCCAATGACTGCAGAACTGATATAATTCAAATGTCAAATTCCATAAGAGTTGAGCTCATAAGTTCTTATTGAATTTCCAAATCTCTTTTAAAAATTTCAGTTTAATCAGTTGAAATCACTAAATATTTATTACATTGAAAAGGGTGAAATTTGCCCCCATTGAAATATGATTAAAAGAAATAATGAGATCATAGTACTAAAGATAATAATAGTACAATATTCACTGTAATTATGTATAGCTTTATTGTCATCACCAATTCCTTGAGGAACAATCAGATTTCATGTTCAACCTAAAAAAATACCAATAACAATGCCAACTATCAAAGAGATACTTGCCTTTCAACTCAATTGGGAGGCCATGACAGTCCCAACCAGGCACATAATGAACTTTATAATTTTGGAGAAGCTGTCCAGAAAAAATTAAATCAAATAAATAAATTATTGGAATATATAAGTCTTATATTGGGAAGAAAAATAAAAATGAAAGGGTATATAATGTAATGGGTGTCCAAGTTAAATTGGCTAAGTCATTTTAACAATAGAAGCCCATAAAATGTTAAACCTATTAACCTAAATATATTAAAAATCTCATAATTAATAAATGTTAAAGTACTTAAATTTCTAGTGTGGTATCAGAGCTACAAAATGCCTAATGGTCATTGATCCAACACCCGTTTAAGAATGGTGGATTCAACTGAAAGAAGTTAGACCCTTGGGTTTAAACATAGGCGGAGCCCTAGGTTAGCTAAAAAGAGCAAGACCCAAGTTTAGATGGGCAACCCTAAAAATAACAAGTGCCAACTGGTAGCTCAATTGCACTCGAGGAGGAATTTTAGAATATATAAGTCCCACATTAGGAAAAAAAATAAAAATGAAAAGGTATATGAGGACCAAAAAATGTTATTGTAATTTCGGTAACAAACAAGATTTATCCAAGAAGAAGAGATTATACAAAAAATTCATATCTTTATAGACCACACTCAAAACAAAATATAAAATCTGGATATAGTAATTTAAGTGTCGAGTATAAGTGGCAATTTCAGCCTTCATTATTACTCTTAGTAGATAAAGCTCTCCATAAATTGATAAATTAATCAATCTAGATGAGGATTGTTTAGATGAATCTATTAGAACTCGTATTTAAGTCTCCTACAAGAAAAAAATCAAAAGGAGAAGAGCGGCTCAAAGAGAGAAGGCAACCAAAGGGGAAAACAAAGGGCAACTGTGCAGCAGTCAGGACCATAAAGTTGGGAGAGTGCACGTGTCATTATGGAGCATAACAGCAAAGGAAAAAGTGAAGAGGAAAGCAGCTGCGAAATTGACAGAAAATTGGAGAGGGTTTGAAGGAAAAGCATGCAACCCTAAGATTTTTTATGTTAGAAGTTGTTTATGAAATCTTCTATTTACTGGGATGCAAGGAACCTTGAGCAACTGTAATCTGAATTCAGAATGTTGGAACTATTACATTCAACATCAATAGAAAGTAATATTCCAGTATACACTTTATTGTTGTGTTGCCATTTTGCGGTGTGATTGTGTTGGATTGAGATTGTATTGAGAGCACGAAAGTGTTGTGGTAGTGAGGTGGAGTTGAGTAAGTGAAGAATCCAAGAGGCTGTGGAATGGAAGATACATGTATTTTTTTTTTTTTTTTTTTGATCCATGTATTCATGAGAATCAAACAGCCTGATTTAAGGGATGCAATTCAAAATGAGTTCAAAGTTGTTAATAGTATTGGGAAAACACACGTCAACTTGGCAGTGAATATCCAGTGACTATGATTAGTGGACAAAAATAGCATCTCAACAATCCCAAACCACTTGAACCCAGGTTAAAGTTATGCAATTTACTCAGAATTAACACTTCACCAACAGCTGGCTGCAGCCCCTTCATTGTTGTTCAGAATTTCAACTGAAGAATCAACGTTTGTCAGAGCCTCTATACAAAAGCAACTTAGCACACAACTGCCTTGAGTGAAAAAAGTTACTCAGCTTATGTGAGATATAGATCAAAGGGAAATTATATTAAATGGCCATTTTACTCTTTTATTAAGCAAAAATGCCCATTTCTTCTATTTCTAAGCAAAAATGCTTATTTTTCCTATTTCCTAAGCAAAAATGCCCCAATTTTTTTTTAAAATACCAAAATTACCCTTCATCACATCTATATAAACCCTCTCACTTTCGCTCTTATTACATACACTTCTTATATCATTTAAACACTTACTCTCACTCTCATTTTTACTTAATATCAATTACTACGGGTTCGTTTGGAAGGAAGAAATTCATATTTCTGAATTCGAATCGAACAAAATCAATTCGTGAAAACTACATTGAAAATAATATGTTAAGAATAAATATATATATTGAAATACCCTAGAATGTCAATAATAAAAAAATCACTCGAAAATCTAAAAAAACATTTTTGAATTTTGAAAACTACACGTTCAAATAGCTTATGTACGAGAAAACCGAAAAATCGATCTAAAATTTCGTAATTATATCATAAAAAGTGTCTAGAAAAGCACATCGTAATTACAAATGTCAAATTTGAAAACTACATATCAAAAAAGTCTAGCCCGGTCACAAACAAGCTCAAAATCATAAAAACCGAAAATCCTAAATTGGATAAAACAAAAAAACTGCATAATACACACTGAAACAATTTTATTTTGGCCTCCAAATTTGGCGCAACCAGCAAAGCTGGTTGTCGTAATAGAGCTCGAAACGAGCTTCGCGTTGATATATTATAGCCCCATAACTCTTCCTGGATCAAAAGTTATGGTTGTTCAAAATTTGTCTTATATAGGTCCTATATTAATTTCCACCCAACCCATGGTTTTCATAGATTGCCCAACGGTTCAATGTAAAATTTAATATGGACCCCCATGGATCTCCCCCTCTTCCCCCTCCCCCTAAAATTTTGAAAACGTTAAATTTGAAAACTACATATCAAAAAAGTCTAGCCAGATCACAAACAAGCTCAAAATCATAAAAACCGAAAATCCTAAATTGGATAAAACAAAAAAACTATATAATACACACTGAAACAATTTTATTTTGGCCTCCAAATTTGGCGCAACCAGCAAAGCTGGTTGTCGTAATAGAACTCGAAACAAGCTTCGCGTTGATATATTATAGCCCCATAACTCTTCCTGGATCAAAAGTTATGGTTGTTCAAAATTTGTCTTATATAGGTCCTATATTAATTTCCACCCAACCCATGGTTTTCACGGATTGCCCAACGGTTCAATGTAAAATTTATTATGGACCCCCATGGATCTCCCTCTCCCCCTCCCCCTAAAATTTTGAAAACGTTAAATTTCTCTGCCCCCCCACACCCCACGGACGCCCGTGAGAGGTTATTGCAACGCCGACAGATCTAACACATTTTCCAGCCAAAAATCGTCATTTCAGCCTCTAATTTCAACACAAAACAAATCTACACACCCAATAACACAAAACCCTTCAAGAAATTCAAGCAAAACAACTAAGAATCAAAACATTTTATGCATTGTTCAAAATCTAAACCCTAAACATTCAAACCTCAAAATCTCCCTCAAATCTCAATAATCCTAACAATAAATTGATTCAAACAAGAAGTGGAATGATGTACTATCCTTATTTGTCATTTTCGGTTGTCGGAAAACACGAAAAGTCAACGGAAAAGACGAAAACCCATTGCGCCCATGGGAGATTCGAATTTTCTCTAATTTTGAACAGTAAATCCGTGGAAAATGTAGGGTTTATATATAAGGGTAGTTTAGTCATTTTTCAAATTTAGGGCATTTTTGCTTAAAACTTAGAGTTTTGGGCAATTTCGCTTAATATCCTCTAGTTTTGGACATTTATTATAATTTACCTAGATCAAAATTTCCCTTTTTTTTGGCATGTGCAGGACGAAACTAATGTATGTGTGCTTTTATACAATTACATCAGAACGGAATCATGCATGCTTTCAACATGTTCATCAAAACAAACTTATTTCTTTAACATGATTTCAATTGCAAGACTACAGATTTTGATTTAAATGCAAAATTAATAATTAATTTCTGAGATTTGGAAGGAAGTTACCTTAAAACGATTAATGATATCCTTCAATATCTTATTCAGAGCATGGCCCATGTGCAGGTCTCCATTGGCATATGGAGGGCCATCATGAAGAACAAAATTTCCCTGATAAAATTTACTACGGTTAGATAACAACATCAAATACCTTAAAAAGGAGCTCAATAGTGGCAATGAAACCCACCCCATCATTTTTATCTGCAACCTTCTTGAAAACCTGATGATCATCCCATAATTTCTGAATTTCAGGCTCCCTAACCAGAGCATTAGCTCTCATGCCAAAAGTTGTTTTCGGCAAATCAACTGTGTGCTTGTACTTTCCCTCTTCTTGACTTATCCCTTAAAATAACAAGAACACCAGACAAGGCAATGGAATTTTATGTGCATCCTTTAGAAAAGGTAACGTGGCATGGAACTTCTTCTCAACGAAGTTAAACAACTCCAAAAGAGCAACAAATATTCAAAGAATGCAAAAATCACTTTTCAGTTAACAAAAGATCAAAACAATACAAACCTTCAGCCGCTTTCTTTGCAGCCATAACAGGTCCTCGAGATCTTCGCTTTGAAGAAGAACTAAACTCATCACCAGAGTAAGTTGAATAACGTGTCATATTTAAGAAAGAAAAGGCTCTGCGCGATGAGCTTCCTCTGAAATCGAATAATTTAATACAAGCCGTTCTCCTAAAGGATGAGCAAGTTCTTTGTGAAAGGACCTGAACAATTAACAATACAGTTAATCAGTACTAATGTAGATTATTTCTATCATCAAATCAAGATACTTAGACCACCTATGCAAAGTCATGGACAACAACTTAAACCAAATGAGAAAACAAAGTAAGACAGAAAACAATAATACAAACACAAAATTAACGTGGTTACGCAAAGCAAGGTCTACCTACATGGAAGAAAATGACTAGGAAAAAAGACAATTTGTACAAAGCTAAATAGCTCTCAATTCTTAATGCAAAACTTCAATCCTTATAATCTCTTCTCATCTCACGCATTAGATAACCTTAGAAAAAACACTATTTTTTTTCTATAACACCTTCACTGCCTAGCTCTCTCACACTCACTCACCATCTGATACTTTTCCACACTGCAAAGGTTCTTACTACTAACACACACTTTAGTCACTCCCCAGCCTGTCAAAATTTGCGTAAAAACTATCAAACATTTTATCCACAGCAAAATTACCTTCTGAATGCAGAACTAAACATGTGGCAGATATTTTTCATAATCAATATCATAAACAACTCTCTCTCTCTCTCACTCTCTCTCTCTCTCTCTCTCTAAGACATTTTATCGAGCAATAAACTCACAACAATAAGAAAAAATCGAAATTAAATTAAAACACAGTACATAAAGGAAAATTATCCTCAATTACACAAATTCTAATTCAAAACAAGCAAAACCTCAGTTCGGCCACAGAGAAAACTTCAGAAAATAAAATTGCAAAAACAAACTTCCATGTTCTCTTTCTCTTCGACAACAAACTTATTTAATAACACCAAAAGTGCGTACATCTTTAAAACGAATTATAATATAGCGCAAGGAAGTTAAAAATAAAGCAAAAAATGAAAGTTAGGTAGTTATTCGTACTGTATACGAAGAGCTCTGCATCACGGCAATAGTAGCTTCTCTAGGAGTTGATACAGAGGAATTTGCAGCAAATGACTTCCAAATGAAAGCCATGTTTGTCTGCTTATTTATTTATTTATTCTGATAATTTAGTTTTGAGAGGGAGAACATGGTGTGGATAATTGAACCAAAACCTTTTATTTTGAACCTCTCAGCGTTTTATATAATGACCCTTTCACAGTCTTACTCATGAATGAACCATAGAGTTTGGACGTCATAATTATTTTAAAATTATAAAAATTATCTCTTAATATATATATTTAAGTTTCAAGTACATTGTACCAGTTATTTTTTTACTGTAGTGTAAAATTAAATTCCAGAATTTTGACCAATTTTAAACAAAACAACCAATGGCTTAGTTGCCAATTAGATTGCATTTGCGTCACATTGAGGCTGTCTAAAGTTACCGTAAAAATAGCATCACGGTGAGCGTAGTGACAGTCAAAATCTCTGCAAACAAATGCTTTTCTACTTGTCTAATTCTGTTGTGCTTGACCGACTTGGCTATATGAATTACCAAGTACTTCCACCAGATAAGGATGATGAAATGCACATCTATTCAAAATAGGTTCCATCTCATTAATATTACAGGCCCACTAGAATAACTTCTGCGTTTTGCAGATGGAACAAAATTGAACATGAGAACTAGGACTACTAGGAGCAGCTTACAAATGAAGAATGCTAACAAGTGGTACTGGTAGCTACTCTGAGCTGCTTAATTTTACAATTTTTGGCCTTCAATCCAAAACATACCAATCCAATGCAGAACTGAAACTGTAGGTTGGCCACCATAGTTAGGTCATCTCTCCAATTCATAAGCCACAGGCTTAGGCTGGAATTGTCCTGCTCTACGAGAAAATCTTTATCCTTATGGTGCTGTTCCAGGTTGGCTCCATACGCTGTATCATCTACCAATACTAAGCCCCTTCCAACAGTAATCATATCCTCAATTTTAGGGTCCAGTTACCGCAATTTTACTGAATAAAGTAACTGACAATCCAGCAGATGTTTTGTTTATTTTGAAGGTTCTGAATTTTGTTTCACTTCTGAGAGTGTAAGCAGCCTTATGCTTTCTAAGGGTTTGTTTGTCAAATCCTGCCATGGCTGATCCTTTTGTCCCCATGCTTCGCTGAAACTGAGGATTCTAATTGGACAAAACGTCCCTTTTTATCCTTTGTTAATCTGAATGCACCAGGAAACTGGCTAGCAATATCAGGCCTGGTCACTATCCTACCTGCTTGTCGCTAGTTCGGTTTATAGCTCGTTTAAGCATCTAGCTCACGGATAAGCACTTCTCCTCACCAACGAAGGAATAACCACTGTTTTTTCGGGAACAGCTTGACCCAATAATCATACTCCTCAAAATAGGATTTCTTTTGCTCCTTGCTCAGCTTAGCAACCTGAGACTTCCTCAGAGGCTAGAAAGGTGGAAACTGGTACTATTCACCCTCATCTTATGGTTTGGAATCTGATAAATCACCCAATTCATTATCTGAGTCAACTTCATCACCACCATGATCGGTGGAGAGTTTTGGATGGGAGTGAAACTGAAACAATGATGACAAAGAAAGCAGGACAGATATGCAGGACGAGGGAAGACAAAAAGCTTCTTATAATTGAAGAGATCTTGATGTGTTGGCAAAGTGGTTTGCTTCAGATAAAATCTTTAATGAGAAGCAACTAGTAACACTTTTACCAAATCTATTATTTTGAAAGGATGGATGGTTCTCAATAAGAAACTGGATGCATCATACCTGGGTTCATCAGAAGCAAACTACCACAGGCTTGGCTATAATGTCGCTGGATAGCATGGAATATTTGAGCAACAAAAACCTCACAGCCAACAGAAGCCCCAATGGTCCCTGTGGGGGATCAGAAGCAGCATGAGTCAAACACACAATAGCATTTTGCCATAGTGATGAACCAAGAGAGCCAGTGGTTAACCTTAACAATGGAAAATTATTAGAATCTCTTGTATGGGTATCAAATTGATCAACATAAAGGACAACACCTGGAGGGAGCTTTATAAACTTCTTTATAGAAACTAATATTCTCGTGTTGATAGTTTGTTCTGCCATAGGAGATCTGAGGTTCAGTGTGTCAAGGATTTTCATCTTTAACTCCATCTACATTTCCATCAATAAGTTTCACAGTAGTTCCAGGTTCAAATGTGTTAACACTGGTTTTCTCTTCTCCAAAAATAGAATTAATGGTTGTATTTTTACCTTCTGCTTCACACTGCATAGCAACCCTTTTGGCTGATTCAAGGCTAAATACTTCACTAGTATACCTCCCCAAAGCTAGAGCCAGTTTGTATAAAACTTGTACAACAAGGGAATTCTCTGGCGAGTAGGCTTTTCTCTGAACAAGTATCAAGAATTTCACTCTCGAGTTTTACCATCTTAATCCTCTTCTTTTCATCATCACTGAAGTCGTCTTTTGATACATCATTTCTGAGATTTAGTGGTGCAGCTGAGGAAACTGAGCCAAAGGGATTTTCAAGAGTAAATAATCTGGAACCAGAGGGAACTGAAAGGCCACCATGATCTGACTCAGAACTAGTTGCAGCTTTCAAGAGAGCAGCCAAAACGGCATTATCAAATAATTCATTGTCTTTGCAATTCCTATCAGTGCCCACATCATCAACCAAGTCCAGGAGGATCTGTCCTCAACTCTCTGTGACTGATCTTGAAAATCCTCTGCTGAACTTCCAAAAATTAATTCATCAACTTCTTGATTAAAAGGTAAACTTTTTTCTCTTCCTGTCTTTGAACATCATCTTCCGCTTCTGGTTTTACTTCGTGGTCTGAAGTAGAAGTTTGTTTTACATATTCAAAGGAGCCAGAACTATTTAACTCTTGATTCTTGCACCTCATCACCCTCATTAGTCGAAGACAAATTACTATCTTGTAGAGTTGAATTTGGTTCTGAAGCCTCGCAGTCCGCATCCTGAACTTCCCTACCTTCAATAAGACCATCTTTGGATATGATTGAGATGGCTGCCAATGGTTCATAAGACTGTACTCCCATATCAACTACTGGCTAGATTTTTCTTTCCAGGTTTCCTTTGTCACCACATTGATCAAAAGGATTTCCACTTCCTATTTCGGCACCGTGTTCTTTCTTCCATCACTACCACTCAATTCAATAATTTTCCCTGCAGAAACTTCAAGTCTGGTTCTTGCTCAACACTATTATTAACAACCACAAAATCACATTCTTTACCTTTCAGAAAGGACTCAAAGTGAGTCTCCTGTGTAACATCATGACCCTTATCTTCAACTGATTCATATGTCACTAAACGTGCCTCTTCAGAAGCACTCAAACCCACATCCTCAACTCCAATAAATTTACCTGAATCTGAAGCATTAAAAAAATCACAGGGGCAATGGCTCAGGAAATGATTCCTCTTCCCCTTCTTCTATACCCATTGACTTAATTCAGGGTGCACTGACAACTCTCCCAAGATTCTCACTACCAGGAACCTTAGCTACATATGAAAAGACACCATCTTGCTCTTAAACTCACTATCCTCATCACCAGCAACCAGCTCCTCAAAAAAATCATCATCCATAGCCAAATGGGCAAAAGGCTTCACCCTTGGATTATTCACCACAGCTAAAACAACTACAGAGCTGTCATTTTGAGCATCATCTATGGATTGTTGAGACAATTCTTCATCAACGCCAGCCACGGACCTAGAGAGTAGAAAGTTATCTATACCACTTTCCTATAAATTTTCCTTATCTAGGTCATCCACAAATGCTCTCTGAGGCAGTTCAAACTCCTTACCACCCACAAACCCCTCACTATCTTTCTGCAATTAATAAATTTAGAGCCAAATCACCACAAAATCACAAAAGGTTTGATTTAAGCCAGTGCTTATCAATAAATAGAATTTAAACTGGTCCGAAATATTGTTTGCAAGGTCATTTCAGACAAAATCTTTAAAAACTAATTTGGTGGGGTGCGCCAGGCCCTCGCAGTAGTGCAACGCATGGGCGACGCTTGAAAGCCCCGATAGCAAGCTACCGTCACGGGCTCTCCCCTTAAAAAAATAAATTTAATATCATGTGAGCCAATGGCTCACGTATCAGATATTAAACTGATAAGAACAGATACTACACTTGATCTTAGCCAAAAGGCCGAGAAAGGTATGCCTCAATCAGTGCCTCAGCTTCCATTTTATATTCCACCCGCTTTCTCTCTTGCTTTCCCTTGAGCAATGTGGGACTTTGAACACTCAGAGCACATGGACAATTGGCACGATTGTGTCGATGCTCTGTTACGATCTCTTTTGGCCACAGAGAAAGCTTAAGAAAATAAAATTGCAAAAGCAATCTTCCATTTTCTCTTTCTCTTCAGCAACAAAAATACTAAAACTAAAAATGCGTACAACTTAAGAAGGAATTATAAAAAGCGAAAGCAAGTTAAAAAGAAAGCTATAAATTGAAAGTTACGGATTATTCGTACTGTATACGAAGAGCTCCGCATCACGGCAATACTAGCTTCTCTAGGAGTTGATACAGAGGAATTTGCAGCAAATGGCTTCAAAATGAAAGACACGTTTGTCTGCTTATTTATTTATTCTCGTAATTTGGATTCGAGAAGGAGAATATTGTGTGGATTAGTGGTGTCAATGGCCCATCGCACTGACGGGTTGGGTCGTCCTATCCTTATTAATTAGTGGACCTACCTGTCAGTATTTGAAGGCTACAGTATGGCTCAAGAGTCTTTGGGTCATGTTGGGCTCTTAACGGGCCGACTCTTGAGCTTTTTAAGCATTGGTCTGTTATTTATTTAATAAAATCATTTTTATTTTTATTATGTCTGATTTTTTCATCATGTAACCTTGAGCCAAGAGTCCGTGTCAGGCCCTTAATGGGTCGGCTCTCAAGTTTTTTGCAAGTCAGTTCGTTATTTGTTTAATACAAATATTTTTAAGGGAAATTATAATAAATAACTAAATTACCTCTTCATTAAGTAAAAATGTCCAATTTCACTATTTCTAAAGAAAAATGTCCAAACTTCCTATTTCTAAGCAAAAACACCCTAATTTTTTTTAAAATACAAAAATTATCCTTCATCACATTTATATAAACTCTCTCACTCTCACTCTCATTACATATATTTTTTATATCACTTAAATACTCACTTTCACTCTCATTTTTACTTAATATCAATTACTACGGGTTTGTTCAAAAAGAAAAAATTCGTATTTCTGAATTCAAATAAAAAAAATCAATTCGTGAAAACTATATTGAAAATAACATATTATAAATAAATAGATATATTAAAATACCCTAGAATGTCAATAATAAAAAAATTACTCGAAAATCTAAAAAAACATATCTGAATTTTCAAAATTACACATTCAAATAGCTTATGAACAAGAAAACTGAAAAATCGATAAAAAATTTTTTAATTACATCGTAAAACATGTCTAAAAAAGCACATAGTAATTATAAATATCAAATTTAAAAATTACATATCAAAAAATTCTAGCCCAGTCACAAACAAACTCAAAATCATAAAAATCGAAAATCTTAAATTTGATAAAACAAAAAAACTGCATAATATACATTGAAACAGTTTTATTTTGGCCTCCAAATTTAGCACTACTAGCAAACTAGTTGTCGTTATAGAACTCGAAACGAGCTTTGCGTTGATATATTACAGGCCTTATAACTCCTCCTGGATCAAAAGTTATGGTCGTTCAAAATCTGTATCATGTAGACCTTATAGTTTTAAAAAAGTTAATTTCCACCCAACCCACGGTTTTCATGGATTCCCCATGGTTCAGTGTAAAATTTTTCACGGAACCCCGTGGATCTCCCCTTGTTCCCCCTTCCCCTAAAATTTTGAAAACGTTAAATTTTCCCCCCATCCTATGGGCCCCGTAAGAGATTATGCAGTGCCTACAGATCTAACTCATTTTCCAGCCAAAAATTATGATTTCAGCCTCTAATTTCAATACAAATCAAATCTACATATCCAATAACACAAAACCCCTCAAGAAATTCAAACAAAACAACCAAGAATCAAAACATTTATGCATTGTTCAAAATCAATACCTTAAACATTCAAATCTCAAAATCTCCCTCAAATCTCAGTAATCCTAACAATAAATTGATTCAAACAAGAAGTGAGATGATGCACTATCCTTATTTGTCATTTTCAGTTGCTGAAAAACACGAAAAATCAACAAAAAAGATGAAAACCCGTTGCGCCGTGGGAAACCTATGGGAGACCCTAATTTTGCTTTGATTTTAAACAGTAAATCCGTGGGAAATGTGGGGTTTATATATAAGGGCAATTTGGTTATTTCCCAAATTAAGGCCATTTTTGCTTAAACCTTAGAATTTTGAGTAATTTCACTTAACACCCTTTAATTTTGGGTATTTAATATAATTTTCCTATTTTTAATATATAATTTAATTTACTTTTGAAATAATTTAAACGATGACAGTAACTTGAAAATCTTAATGAAAACTCTTTATTTATAATAAAGGAATACTGTAGTTGCAAAAAAATTAAATATATGAAAATAAATTCAATTATACAATATATAAGTTTCAATTATTATATATAGGTTTTATTCATTTTTTATATCCAAATTATTAAATTCTTCAAAAATATTATTTACCATTTGATTTTCTAACTTGAACTCTGCAATCACATCATTTTTAATACATATCATTGCTTCAACCATATTATGGTGTAAACTAGATTGTTTGTCATACAACATACATCCATCTATACTAAAAATTGATTTTAATGTTACAGTAAACATCCAAGACATTAGAAGAGCACGTGTCATGGCCAAAAAAAAAACATATGATAAATATTTTGATGTATTTTTTACTATGTTAAAACATCGAAAGAGCCACCTTTTTAATTTATAATTTTAAAATAATGATTAATATTAATAAAATTATAAAATTTATTATAATTGAAACTTTGTTATACTTTTGTTTACATTTACATAGGATAAACAATATATGTGACTTACCTTTAGACGGACTAATTGAACTTATTTATGGTTCGGGGTTTATGATGTTATTCCATATTTAATTTCATAAAAATTATATATTTCAAGTAGAAATTTATAAATATTATCTATTCTATAAGATAAAAGTTCTAACAATTTTTTTTTCTAATAAATTTTATATTTTTAATCATTTTGCTCTAGGGTCTAGATTATCAGCTGCAACAAACAATAGGTGTGTTTCTTTCTTGTATTTTTTAAAAATTCCCTTCATCTCTCTTTGCAATTTCTTTAAAAACATTACAAAACATATATTATTTGATAATAAAACTAATCTCTACTATATAATATAAAATTAAATAGGTGGTGGGGTAATAAATATCTATACATTGATGAGTGGTTGTGTTAGGGGGTTCTAATATATTCATTAGATCATTGGTCATGTCTCAATTATACCTAGTAAAAAAAAATTAGATTTTTGAGATTTTTTTATTGTTCATTAAAAAATTATGTTATAGTTATTTTATATATTCTACACAATTTTAACATGAGATATATTAAATTTTATATAGTCTCAACATTTGTTTTTAATTCTCTACGTCTTCAACCCATTTTTCTACATGTATGATGGTATGCTTGTGTACATATTGAAGATGATGAAATGTAGAGATGACATATATAATTGTTCATATATAACCTTTTGCTAAATTGAAACCATCTTGTGCTATAAAATTCATAATATAATATGTGCATTTAATATGAAATAATTTTTTATCATATGATAAATTCAAATAATTCATCATTAACTCAATTACTTTATTATTTTTTATATTTTCAAATGTAATTGCAAAAATAAAGTTATTTATTTCATATTCATTTAAAATGTTTTTTAATACTTAATAAATTATGACACCGGAATGAGAATATTTTAATGTCTTAATGCAACAACTTTTTTACAAAATTGCAAATCAAAATTAATAGAATGAGCAGTTGTGCAAATGTATCATATGTCTTGATTATAAGTTATTTATAAATAAAAAATTAAAAAAATAACACCATTAAAATTAAATAATTCTTTCATGATCTCTTTCATTTTTATTTCAATTTTATCATAATAAAATATTATAAATTAATTCAATATTAAATAAATTCAGAAATTTGAACATTAAAGATAAATAGATAAATGATATGATATATATATTTTATTTATGTTTACAATTATATAGTGTGTAAATTAATTTATTTATACTATATTATTACTATATTATAAACTTATAATATTTTTTATTATGTAACTACGGTATTCCTCCATCATAAATAAAATATAACTATCATAAATTTTAATAATTGAAAAATAATTTGTATTTAAATTTTTTAATTAAAATTATTTAAAAAAATTTGTTTAAATGTAGCTTTAGGCCTTACAAATTAAATGGGTTAACTTACCCTGAAGGCCTATCACTGTCCAAGGCTAAGACCCAGCCCATGGTTACGATAAATTGAGCCGAAGCTAGCTTGACCCATGGACATGTCGGGGTGGGGTGGGTTTGTATGGAAAATGTTTATTCAAAAAAAAAAAAATCAATGGGCGATGGGCTGCCAGCTTGATGACTCTTGGTCTCAGTAGCTGTTTGGGTGTAGAACGGGAGAGCCGTTCTGCCCCCAGTGGTTCAGCTACCAATTAGAATGCATTTGCGTCAAATTGAGGCATCACTGTGACCATTGTGGCTGACTGTCAAACTCTCTTTAAACAAGTGCTTTTTAACTCATCTCATTCTGTTGTTCTTGACTGACTTGGCTATATGAATTACCAACTTCTTCCACCAGATAAAGATCATGAAATGCTACTCTATACAAAGAATAAAACTATACATATAAACAAATTGTAAAAATTTAACAGTATAAACTGAGGTTCATCTCATTAATGTTACAACACACATTTCAGACCCATTAGAATAACTTCAGCGCTTTGCAGATGGAACAAAGTTGAACATGAGAAATAAGACTACTAACAGCAGCCAGAATGTACAGTTTTTTCAATAAGATCCAGGAAAATTATACCAGAAGACGGATATTGCTAATGGAAGAATGCTAATGAGTGTCATTGTAGCTGCTCTGAGCTGCTAAATTTTACAATTTTTGCTCATTTTGCGGGTCGTTCAATCCATAACATATTGCCATTTAGAATTCAATACGACCGAGACTGTAGGTTGGCCACCATAATTAAATCACCTCTCCAATTCATAAGCCACAGGCTTAAACTGAAATCATCCTATTCTACAGGAAAAGCTTTATCCTGGGCTGTTCCAGGTTGTCTCCATTCGCTGTATCATCTACCAATGCCAAGCCCCTTCCAAAAACAATCATATCCTCAATCTTAAGTTCAGTTCTCACCGAATTAACTGATAATATAGCAGATGTTTTGTTTTTGTTGAAGGTTTTGAATTTTGTTTCGCCTCTGAGAGCGGTAAGCAGCCTGCTGCTTTCTGAAGGTTTGTGTGTAAAATTTTGCTATGGTTGATCCTCTGTCCCCATGCTTTGCTGCACTGAAGATTCTAATTGGACAACAAAGTTCCAATTATACTTAGTTAACTGAAGACTGAATGCACCAGGAACCTCGCTAGCAATGTCAGGCCTGGTCACTCTCCTACCTGCTCGTCACTAGTTCAGTTTATAGTTCGATTAAGCATCTAGCTCACAAACAAGCACAGCTCCTCGCCAACCAGTAAATAACGGACTGTTTCTTCTGGAAGAGCTTGACCTGATAATCATACTCCTCAGAGGGGGACTTGTTTTGCTCCTTGTGCAGCTTAACAACCTGAGACTTCTCAAAGGCTTGAAAGGTGCAAGCTGGAAGTATTCATCCTTGACTTCCAGTTAAGAATCTGATAAATCACTCAATTCATTATCCAAGTCAATTTCATCACCACCATGATCAGTGGGGGGTTTTGGATGAGAACAAAACTGCAATGGTGATGACAAAAGATTTAGAATAGAGGTGCAGTACGATGGAAGACAAAAAGCTTCTTATAATTGAAGGGATCTTAATGAGAAGCAACTAGTAGCACTTTTACCAAATCTATTCTTTTGAAAGGATGGATGGTTGACACTGGATACATCATACCTTGGTTCATCAGAAGCAGACTACCATCTGCTAGGCTGATATCTCCATGGTTGCATGGAATATCTAAGCACCAAAAACCTCAGGCCAAGCGGAGCCCCAGATGGCCCCTCTGGGGGAATCAGAAGCAACAGTCAATAGCATTTTTCTATATTGATGAACCAAGAAAGCTAGTAATTAACCTTAACAATGGAAAATTACTAGAATCTCTAATATGGGTGTCTAATCAGTCAACATAAAGGACAACGTCTGGAGGGAACTCCTTCATAAACTTCTTTATAGATGCTAATATTCTCATGTTGATAACTTGTTCTGTCATAGGAGATCTGAGGCTCAGAGTGCCAAGGATTTTCATCTTAACTCCATCTAGCATTCCATCAATAAGTTTCACAGGGGTAGTTCCAGGTTCAAATGCATCAACACTAGTTTCTCTTAGCCACAAATAGGATTAATGATTGCACTCTTCCCCAGTCCGGTTTTCCCAAGCACCAAAATGTTCAAAGAGAAGTCTAAATCAACATCACGTTCTGCTTCGCACTGCACAGCAACCCTCTTGGCTGATTCAAGGCTAAATACTTCATTGCCATCATTGGAACGCCTCCCCAAAGCTAGAGCCAGTTTGTATGAAACTTGTGCAAAAAGGGAATTCTCTGGAGAATGGCCTACTTTCTGAACAAGTCTCAAGAATTTCACTCTCAAGAGTTGTACCATCTCAATCCTCTTCCTTTCTTCATCACCGAAGTCATCCTTTGATTCATTATTTCTGACATTTGATGGTGCAGCTGAGGAACCTGAGCCAAAGGGATTTTCAGGAGTGAATACTCTGGAAGCAGGGGAGAATGTAGGGCCGCCATGATCTGACTCAGGAGTAGTTGTGACTTTCAAGACGGCAGCCAATGCAGCAAAATCATATAATTCACTGTCTTTACCATTCCTATCAATGTCCACTTCATCCGAGTCCAGGAGGATCTGTCCATCAACTCTCTGTGACTGATCTTGAAAATCCTCTGCTGAACTTCTGAAAATTAATTCTTCAACTTCTTGATAAGAAAGTATTCTCTTTTCTCTTCCTCATCTTTGAACATCATCTTCCACTTCTGGTTTTACTTCATGGTCTAAAGTGGAAATTTGTTTTACATATTCAAAGGAGCCGGAACCATTTAACTTTGACTCTATCACCTTCATTTGTCTGAGGCAAATTACCGTCTAGTAGAGCTAGAATGTAGTTCTGAAACATTATAGTCCACATCCTGAACTTCCCTCCCTTCAAATAAGACCATCTTTGGGTACCACTGAGATGGCTGCCAATGGATCATACCAATGTATCCCATATCAAATACTGGCTAGATCTTTCCAGGTTTTCTTTGTCACCACATTGATCAAAAGGACTTCCACTTCCTAGTACTGGTTTGATTTTTCCTTGCAACTTCAAGTACTGGCCCTTGCTTAAAACTACTTTTAAAAGTTCTTTACCTTCCAGAAAGGACTCAAAGTGAGTCTCCTTTGTATCACTTTGATCTTTATGTTCAATTGATTCATCTGTCACTAGTTTATCAACAGAATCCTCCACTAAACTTGCCTCTCTAGCAGTACTCAAATCTGCATCCTCAATTTATCAACAGAATCCTCCACCAAACCTGCTACTCCAAAAGTACTCAAATTCACATCCTTAATTTATCAAAAGAATCCTCCACCAAACTTGCTTCTCCAAAAGTACTCAAACCCACATCCTCTACTCCAATAAATTTACCCAAATCTGAAGCGTCAACAAACATCACAGGGATCAGTGGCTCAGAAAAAGGCTCCTCTTTCCCCTTCTTCTATATCCATTAACTTCATTCTAAGTGCACTGTCAACTCTCTCAAGATTCCCACTATCAGGAACCGTAGCTAACATATGAAAAGACAACATCTCGCTCTCCTCATCTCCACCAACCAGCTCCTCACGAAAATCATTATCGATAGTCCAAAGGGCAAAAGTTTGCACCCTTGGATTATTCACCACAGCTAAATCAACTACAGAGCCATCATATTCATCCTCTACTATGGATTGTTGAGACAATTCTTCATCAAGGTCAGCCCCCAACCTAAAAGAATAGATGTTTATCGGTAACACAACTTTCCTTTAATTCCTTATCAGGCTGGGTCACAACCACAGAAGCCCTCTCTGCGGAAGTCTCAAACTCCTCATCACTCACAAACCCCTCACTATCACTGCAACCATTTGGCGGCCAATCACCAAATGGTTGTTTCACCAATTAGACATCAATACACATATCTTTCAACTGTCCAAATTGAAATTTCGAACATAAACTTTAAACCTAATTTGGTGGGGTGCGCCAGGCCCTTGCAGTAGTGCAACGCATGGGCGACGCTCGAGAGCCCCGATAGCAAGCTAACCTTAACAGGCACTCCCCCTAAAAAAATAAATTTAATATCATGTGAGCCAATGGCTCACGTATCAGATATTAAACTGATAAGAACAGATACTACACTTGATCTTAGCCAAAAGGCCGAGAAAGGTATGCTTTATTCATTACCTCAACTTCCATTTTATAGCTCACCCGCTTTCTGTCTTCCTTTCCCTTGAGCAATGTGGGACTTCGAAAACTCAGAGCATGGCTGTACCGAAGCTCTGTTACGATCTCTTTGCCATACTTTTATCCCCTGATCACAATGAGGATGCATGAGCCGTTCGATCATTGAAGAATCACCGTGTTTTTCACATGAGAGGTGAAACTCTGTGTGTCAGTTGAGTTCAAACTTGTTTGATAAATAATAATTTTTTATCAATTTATTTTTAATCTTTTATTTTCAATTTTCATCATATTTTGTTGAATTCACGAATTATGTAATATAAATTAAACAATGGAGTTGATTTGTTATAATAAAGATGAGTAATATTATATATATAAATAATGAGTATAAATTTGTTTATAAATAATAATATATTATTATGTGATTGAATGTTATTTTACATAGTAATATGTTACTTATATCCTATTGTGATATATATTGTTTGTATATATAATTTTATTAAATAAATATCTTTTAATATTTATTTAAGTATAAAATAATAGATGCTATGGGTGGATCGGAACTATGCTCTAAACACTTTTTGATTGGAGTTTAGTTTGAATAAAAAATAGTTTGATTTAAGTTTGATTTGAACTCGTCAAGTTAACATTAAAAATAATTAGAGTCTGATTCGAATTAAAATAATTTGCTTCAAGTTTGATTTGAATTTATTGTTTGAATTTATGACTTAAATATGTGACTCAGATTCATGGTTTGAATTCATAACTCACTGACAAAATAACGTCGTTTAACAATTATATAATATAATTAGAATCAAGGTACGAGTTAAGTTCAAACTGAATTAAACCAGCTATCAAGGTCGCAAGCCAAATCAAGTCAAACCTTTTAACTCAAATTCAGTTCAAATTTAAATTAAATAAATTCAAATTGAATTAAATTGAGCTAAGCCAACGTTTGAGCCCAAATCAATTCGGTTTGTGTCTAACACCATGTGAAACTATGTAATAAGAATTCTAAGCCAAAGAGTTAATTTTTTTAACCGTATTGTAAAATTAAATTCCAGAATTTTAACAACTTTTAAACATTGGCTCACATCGTGGCTGACCAAGTTACTGTAAAAATTAACATCACAGTGAGCACAGTGGCTGTCAAACTGTGTGTCAACAAATACGTTTTAACTTGGTCTAATTCTGTCGTTCTTGAATGAGATGGCTACATGAATTACCAGGTACTTCCACCAAATAAAGATCATGAAATGCGTATCTATACAAAATGGGTTCCATCTCATTAATGTTACAGCTCATATTACAAACCCACTAGAATAATCTCAGCCTTTTGCAGGTTTAGAATCATAACATATTGCCATTTAGAATCCAATACGATGCAGAACTAAGACTGTAGGTCGGATACCATAGTTAAGTCACCTCTCCAATTGATAAGCCACAGGCTTAAACTTGAATTGTCCTGTTCTACAGGAATATCTTTATCCTTAAGGTATTGTTCAAGGTTGGCTTCATACGCTGTATCATCTACTAATAGCAAGCCCCTTCCAGCAGCAATCATATCCTCAATTTTAAGTCCAGTTACCACAATTTTACTGAATAAAGTAACTGATAATCCAACAAATGTTATGTTTATTTTGAAGGTTCTGAATTTTGTTTCACTTCTGAGAGTGTAAGCAGCCTGATGCTTTCTAAAGGTTGGTTTTCAAATCCTGCCATGGCTGATCTTTTGTCCCTATGCTTTGCTAAAACTGAGGATTCTAATTGGACAACAAAGTCCCTTTTATCCTTTGTTAATTCAGGACTGAATGCACCAGGAAACCGGCTAGCAATATCAGACCTAGTTATTCTGCCACCTGCTTGTCGCCAGTTCAGTTTATAGTTCGATTAAGCATCTAGCACATGACAATCGCTGGCCCTCACCAACTAGGAAATAACCAATTGTTTCTTCTGGAAGAGCTTGACCCGATAGTCATACTCCTCAAAGAAGGATTTCTTGTGCTTCTTACTCAGTTCAACAACTTGAGACTTCCTCAGAGGCTAGAAAGGTGGAAGCTGGGAGTATTCATCCTTGTCTTCCAGTTTAGAATTTGATCAATCACCCAATTCGTTATCTGAGTCTGTTTCATCACCACCATGATCAGTGGAGGGTTTTGGATGGGAGCAAAACTGCAATGTTGATAACAAAAGAATTAGAATATAAGTGCTGGACAACAGAAGACAAAAAACTTCTTATAATTGAAGGGATCTTGATGTCTTGGCACATTAGTTGCTTCAGATAGTATCTTTAATGAGAAGCAACTAGTAACACTTTTACCAAATCTATTCTTTTGAAAGGATGGATGGTTCTCAATAGAAGACACTGGAGGCATCATACCTGGGTTCATCAGAAGCAGACTGTCATTTGTTTGGCTGATATCTCTCTGGATATCATGGAATATTTGAGGAACAAAAACCTCATAGCTAAGAGGAGAGCCAGATAGTCCCTTTGGGGGATCGGAATCAGCATAAATCAAATACACAATAACATGTTTCCATATCAATGAACCAAGAGACCTAGTAATTAACCTTAACAACAGAAAATTATTAGAATCTGTAGTTTGGGTGTCTAATCGATCAACATAAAAGATAACACAACATTTGGAGGGAACTTATTTATAAAAGCTAATATTCTCTTGTTGATAATTTGTTCTGTCATAGGAGATCTGAGGCTTGGTGTGTCAAGGATATTCATCTTAACTCCATTTATCATTCCATCGATAAATTTCACAGAGGTAGTTCCAGGTTCAAATGCATCAACACTTGTTTTCTTCTCGCCAAAAATAGAATTGATGGTTGCATTGTTTCCTAACCCGGTTTTCCCAGGCACCAAAATGTTTAAAGAAAAGTCTAAATCATTAACCTTCTACTTCACACTGCAAACTGTTAGAACTCATATATCACTCTTGCAGGAAGAATAATCAAAAGAAGAAAATGTCTCTAAAGACACATGGCAATAAGATAAAAGAGCGTGCAACAGAAAACCATCTGCTGACATTATGCACAATAGGCCCACAATTAACAGAGAGGACCATAGGGGTATTCATAGATGAGATGGCATCATAAGATTGGAGGAGGCACTGCAAGGAGGAGGTTGGTAGAGGGGAGAAGAAGAAAATAGAAGAATAAGAAGTGAGGGAGAGACCGAGCCTCTCGAAAGCTGGGGAAAGATTGAGTTGTTGTTGATTCTTGGTGATTATGTTTTCTGTGATTTGCTTTTAATGAAAGTAAATATGCCAAAAAGTTAATTTGAACAATTTATATTTCATTTCTCAAGTGCTCAATACAAGATTTTTGTTTATCTCATTGTTGTTGGTTTTACATTTTACATACAAATATCTATAATTACAACTTGCTTCCATTGCTTGTATTTTGAAACTTGGTTTGGATTTTGGAATCTGAGGTTGGTTTTGTAGTTAAGGAGACTTGTTTCTGTTGGTTTCTAGAGAGACACTCCTGGGTTCCTAACAATTGGTATTAGAGCCTTTGATTTTGCGGATGAAGAGACTTGAACTTATCATCGATGATGAGGGATGATTGAGGTATGTTTGACAATTAACATAATATGAAATCCGAGAAAGATGGGAGAAAAGAATTTGTATCAACTGTGATGGAAAGGAAGACTTAAACCATGATTGTAAACACAAGTTATGGGTTGTCTTTAGGGTGGAGAAAGATGATTTGTATGGAAAGGGTATTCTAATTGAGTTTAATGGAGAGACAAAGAGAAAAGAAGCTGAGTTAGTTGATGTCAGTATTCTAGAGGAAGATTCAACAATTTTTAATGATCTATTCGTTGAAGACAGAGGTTGGAAGGATGAAATGGTTGGCCTCAACGAGTTTCAATTGCTAAAATTCGTTGGTTCATTGGGAGCTTGACTTCGATTGAAAACGGGGAGAGAACGAACAATGCAAGTTAAAGAAAAATGAGAACAAAAAGAAGAAAAAGGAGAGATGAATGGATATGTAGGCCATCACTAGGTTGAAAACGGTTGCAACCATGAAAATAGGGGGAGACGTAGTTGGGAAAAAGGAGAAAGCAAATTTCATAACCCTACCCAACCCAACAGTCCATTTATCCAACCCAAATCCAATTTATTAAACACAAACCCATTACAATTAAAACCAAATCCATTACAACCCACATCTTAAACACCCAATCCAACCCAAACTCAACTAAACCAATACACTACCTATTCTAGTCCAAAAACCTTAACACCAAAAAGCCCAAATTGCAAACTCAATTAATCACACATAACAATTATTCAAGTCTAAGGCCATACCCAAAACCTAATTGGTTCACATTAAACCCAATACCACTTATACCCTAACCCATGCCCACTCTATCACCCTATTTTACCAAAACAAAACACAATTCAATAACACAACCAAACCTAACCCAAATTCACTTAATTATACCTAATCCAATTATTCTAACCATCACAATCCAAACCCAATCAACCCAACCTAACCCAGCTTTCCTAATAATTCCTATTCCACCACACCATTACACCAATGCAAGTTATCGACGCCTTCTTCCTAAAAACCATTCAACCAAAGCAATGTCTATCTTCTCCCATATTAGAATTGATCAACTACGGATGCATTACACCTATAGTTTGTCTCAACCAACTCACACACAAGCAACTCACCAAATTGTTTATGAAGTTATCATTGTTTGCTTCTATAGTTTTCGTATAAGGGGACGAGGTTTAGCATTGCCATTGTCATACTCTGTTAAATTTATATAAGGCATTGTAGATGTTAGTTGTATTTTTGGAATCACAGATAGAGACTTGGATATAGAACCAGACAACTTCAAGAAAATATCAAGTGTTTGCAAACGCCAGTTCAAGAGGGTGGTCTTTATATATCTATTTCGTCCAATGGCATCATCATTAACCTTGAGAGTTATCTTAAAATCGTCCAATCTCATTCTCGGAATTGATTTTACAAAAAAGCAATGAATGGATTGGCAAAATATCATTATATAATCAGAGCCTTCAGACCATTAGAGACACTCCTAATTCATACAAAAATGCAATCTCTACAAGTGTAAAGACGATTGCCTTCTTTGGTGAAGACAACTTGATCCCTTGTTTTGGCCTTGGTGAGACTACAACACATGATCATGAAGTGTTTAGTTTTTGCAATTTTCATGTCCATGGTTTTGAAGAAGTATTATCCTGTTACAAAAAGATAGTTTTGAGATGGCGACTTACAACGCTAATTTCTTCTACAACAGTTATTGAAGTTTCAATTCACATGGTAAAGAAGGGTGGTGGGCAATACCATGTATTGGTTATATTTGTAGATGGCCAGGTTATAATGAGTGTTGATATACTTGTTGAAGATCTTAGCCTACGAGAAAAGAAAACAATCCAATGTATTGTTGATGCAAGTTCATATCCATACTTCATTACTCTTGTTGGTGTTAGGGATGGACCTCAGGAAGCCATGAAGAAATTTGATTGCGAGATCTCCACACGTGAGTTTAATAATTTTCAGAATATTAATTTCATTGTCATTAGGTTAAAACATTCAAGTTCTTTTAAAGAAAAAACAACGTTTGCTATTTGGAGTTGGTTAAAATATATTTGGCTTGTGGTTGATATGTTGAGTAAGATGACTAGTGAGGTAGTGGGGAAGTTGAGGATTGGCAGACTTTATAGGAAGAGTTTAGGGGCTTGTAGCTTTAAATTGTATTCTTTAGGGAAGAATGAAGATAACAAATTTGTGGCAACTTTTTTTAGTGGAAATGATGAAAAAGTTTTTTACTCAAAAAGTTTATAAGCTTGGGCAGTTGTTCAATTTCTTTTAGACCCTATCATTTTACTTTTGCCATTCAATTGGTGGTGGCTTTGTTTATCCAATTAAGGAAAGATAGTTTAAGATTTTGCAATGTGATGGATCTTATGACATTCACTTAGCATCTTCTTTGACAGAGACACATGTTAGACTTATGTCATAGACGTTTGTTCTAGTCTCTTTCCAAAGTATCCTAGTAGTGCAAGTAATATGCAGTTTTTTCATCTCCACCTTAAGGACAAAGTGGTTCTCGTTGGGCGAGGTAATGTTAGAACTCATATATCACTCTTGCAAGAAGAATAATTAAAGGAAGAAAATGTCTCTAAAGACACATGATAGTAAGATAAAGGAGTATGCAACAGAAAACCATCTGCCAACATTATGCATAATAGGTCTAGAATTAATAGAGGAGACCATAGGGGTATTCATTGATGAGGTGGCATCATAAGATTGGAGGAGGCACTGCAAGGAGGAGGTTGGTATAATAGCCGTGGGAAAGAAAGAAAGAGGGGAGAAGAAGAAAATAAAAGAATAGGCAGTAAGGGAAAGACCTAGCCTTTCGAAAGTTGGAGAGAGATTGAGTTACTGTTGATTCTTAGTGATTATGTTTTATGTGATTTGCTTTTAATGAAAGTAAATATGCCAAAAAGTTAATCAGAACAATCTGTATTTCATTTCTCAAGTGCTCAATACAAGATCTTTGTTTATCTCATTGTTGTTAGTTCTACATTTTACATACAAATATTTATAATTACAACTTGCTTCCATTGCTTGTATTTTGAAACTTGGTTGGATTTTAGAATCTGAGGTTGGTTTTGCAGTTAAGGAGACTTGTTTCTACTGGTTTCTAGAGAGAAACTCTTAGATACCTAACACAGACTAACCTTCTTGGCTAATTGAAGGCAAAATACTTCACAGGAATGCCTCCCTAAAGCTATAGAGCTAGTTTGTATGAAACTTATGCAACAAAGGAATTCTCTTATGAATATCATACTTTCTGAGCAAGTCTCAAGAATTTCACACTCAAGAGTTATGTCATCTTTTCTTTGCTGAAGTCGTCGATGCATTATTTCCAACATTTGGTGGTGCAGTTAAGGGACCTAAGCCAGAGGGATATTCAAGAGTGAATTTTCTGGAAGTTGGGGGGATTGTAAGGCTACCATGATCTAACTCAGGACTAGTTGCAACTTTCAAGAACACAACCAATGCAGCAAAATCAAATAAATAACTATTTTTACCATTCCAAAGAGAACCCTAGATCGCCTCTCTAGGGGATTAAAAGCAACATGAGTCAAACACACAAAAGCATTTGGCAAATTGATTAACCAAGAGAGCTAGTAACTAACCTTAATAACAATGGAAAATTACTAGAATATCTGGTATGGATGTTGAATCAATCAACATAAAAGACAACATTTGAAGGGAACTCTTTCGTAAACTTCTTTATAGATGTTAATATTCTCATGTTGATAGGTTGTTCTGTTATAAGAAATCTGAGGCTCGGTTTGTCAAGGATTTTCATCTGAACTCCATCTAGCCAGATGTGGTTCCAGGCTCAAATGCAGGTTTTCTCCTTACCAAAAATAGAATTAATGGGTGCACTTTTCCCCACTTCAGTTTTCTTAAGAACCAAAACGTTCAAACAGAAGTATAAATCATCTTTACCTTCTGCTTCATACTATAGAGGAACCCTCGTGGCTAATTCAAGGCTAATACTAGAGCCAGTTTGTATGAAACTTATGCAACAAGGGAATTCTTTGGCAAATAGCCTACTCTCCAAACAAGTCTCAAGAATTTCACTTTCAAGACTTTTACCATCTTAATCCTCTTCATTTCTTCATCACTGAGGTCTTTTTTTGATAAATCATTTCCAACATTTGGTGGTGCAGCTGAGGAACCTAACTAAAGGGATTTTCAATATTGAATAATCTGGAAGATGGACTTTAAGGCCACAATAATCTAACTCAAAACTAGTTGTGGCTTTCAAGAGGGCAACCAATGCAGTAGGATCAAATAATTCATTGTCTTTACAATGCCTATCAGTGTCCACATCATCATCCAAGTCCAGGAGGAAATGTCCATCAACTCTTTGTGTCTGATCTTGAAAATGCTCTGCTGAACTTCCGAAAATTAATTCTTCAACTTTTTAATCAGAAAGTAAGTTTTTTTCTTTACCTTGTCTTTGAACATCATCTTCTGCTTTTGCTTTTACTTTGTGGTCTAAAGTGGAAGTTTGTTTTACATATTCAAAGTAGCCAGAACTATTGAACTCTAATTCTTGCAACTTATCACCTTTATTCGTCTAAGGTAAATTACCATCTAGTAGAGTTGGAATTTGGTATTGAAATATCAAATCCACATCCTGAACTTTCCTCTCTTCATTGACCGTTTTTGGATAACATTGAGATGGCTGCCAATGGATCATAGGAATGTACACCTATATCAAATACTGGTTTGATTTTACTTTTCAGGTTTTCTATCATCATATTGATAAAAATGATTTATATTTCCTTTTATTAGCTGATTTTTTCCTGCACCTTCAAGTGCTAGCCTTTTCTCAAAATTAACATTAAAAACTTTGAAATCTTCTTTTTTACCTTCCAGAAAGGACTTAAAGTGAGTCTCTTGTGTAACACTATGACCCTTATCTTCAATTGATTAAACTGTACTGGTTCATCAACAAAACCCTCCACCGAACTTGCCTCTTCAGAAGTGCTCTAACCCATATCCTCAATTTTAATAAATATACCCAAATTTGAAGCACCAACAAGCGTCATAGGGGACAATGGCTCAGAAAAAGGCTCTTCTTCCCCTTCTTCTACATCTATTTACTTTTTTCCAGGTGCACTGTCAACTCTCCCAAGATTCTTACTACTAGAAACCTTAACTAACATATAAAAGGAGACCATCTCGTTTTTCCCTCATCTTCTCTTATCACCAACAACCAGCTTCTCAAAAAAAATCATCATACATAGTCAAATGGGCAAAAGGTTTCACCCTATTATTCACCATAACTAAATCAACTACATAGCTATCATATTCATCAATATGGAAGACTAAGATAATTCTTCAACTAAGCCAGCCACAGACCTAGAGAATAGATATTTATCGATCACACCACATTCCTCCAAATTTTCCTTACCTGGGTCACTCACAGGAGCTCTCTCTGAGGTAGTCTCTAGCTCCTCACCATTCACAAACTGCTCAATATCACCACAATTAATCAATTTGGAGCCTAATCACTACAAAATCTTCAGAGGTTTGTAACTTGTTTCACCAGTGCTTATTAATAAATAAAATTACATTGTTTGCAAGGAATTTCAGACAAAATCTTGAAAAACTTTTTTGGTAAGGTGCATCAGGCCCTTGCAGAGCGACGCTTAAGAGCATCGATAGCAAGCTACTGCAACGATAACTCCCCCTGAAAAAAATAATTTAATATATGTGAGCCAATGGCTCACGTATCAGATATTAAACTGATAAGAATAGATATTACACTTGATCTTAGCCAAAAGGCCAAGAAAGGTATGCCTTATACATTACCTAAACTTCCATTTTATAGCTCACTCGTTTTCTCTCTGGCTTTCCCTTTAGCAATGTGGGACTTTGAAAACTCAGAACATGATTGTATGCTCTGTTACGATCTCTTTGACATACTTCTATCCTTTTATCATGGTAAGGATGCATTAGTCGTTTGATCAATGTAGAATCACTGTGTTTTCCAGCTTTTTCATATGTGGAGAAGTATTTCCGAATTATGACTTGTGAACTTTGTGTCAATTAAGTTCAAGCATATATTTAATAAGGGAAAAAGACTATTTTCCACCCAAGTTTTAACCCAATCTCAAAAGTATATTTACGTCTGATGAAAAACCTAAACACCCACCTATCTCTAAATCGCCATTAAATTTTCTATAAATATAGGGGAAAAACCGTTATTTTACTGTTTATATTCAAGTTATATAATTGTATTGCATTTTCCCGTTTCGATTTTAAAAATTAACTTTCACCCTTATACCTAAACGTTGAAAAGTGACTTTCACCCCCCCTCCAAATCCCTAATTTTTTTCGCATTCCCTCTAGCCACTGGTGATGATGTGGCTAGAGGGAGAGTGACGACGCTCATCATCCACTCTGGATGACCCTCGTTGTCTAGTGAAGACAACCCTCATCGTCCAGAATAGACGATGCTTCTAGACAAAAACTCTTCTGTCATCGGTTGACAGTCGTCAGAGAAAGTGGCTGGATTTCAAGGAGAAAAAATGAATTTTTTAAAACTTTAATTCAGGAGAAAAATGTTAGTTTTGCAAATTAAAGGGGGGAAAATGAGAAAAAATTTTAATTATTTAATATTATTAATAAAATAACAAATTTACCGCTTAACCCTAACAGAAAATATGTGGGTATGTCCTAACAGATTAAATTTTAGGTGGGTGTTTGAGTTTTTCATCAGACGTGAATATACTTTTGAGATTAGGCTAAAAATTGGGTGGGGAAATTGTCCTTTTCCCTATTTAATAATGACTTGATAAATAATATCTTTGTATTCACATGCTTAATAATTTATTTCAAAATGAGTTATTTCCACCCAAAATTTATTCTTTTCTCAAGTTTTTATCCATTACCTCTTAAAAACTCAAGTACTCATTCATAAGTTATTAAATCTATTAGTTTTAAGGGTAAAATTATTATTTTACTAACAATATTGAAAATAAACTAA
This sequence comes from Mangifera indica, assembly GCF_011075055.1. Classification (NCBI taxonomy): domain Eukaryota; kingdom Viridiplantae; phylum Streptophyta; class Magnoliopsida; order Sapindales; family Anacardiaceae; genus Mangifera; species Mangifera indica. The sequence goes on along the minus strand of NC_058139.1, from coordinate 18,948,699 downwards.
AATTTTATCTCATTTTCTCTTATAAACTCTAAAAACTAACAATTTTACCTCTAGGCTAAGTTTTAAAAACTAAAATTTTTTCCCATAAGGGTTATTTTTCATTCTCCAGTGATATCTCTAACGTCTCTCCCTCTCAACTTTTCTTTTTCCTTCGACGATCTCTTCCTTTGGTCGGTTATCCAAGTTAGGAAGACGAAGCATCATCTTCCTTGATGAAGATGACTATCTTCCATGTCTTCTTTTAGGAAGACAATATTCTTCCCACACAAAGATGAGGAAAATGCTCGTCTTTTTCTAGGAACACAATGCTTCAATTTCCTAGACAAAACTTTTTATCTTCTTAGCTAAAACGGGCAACCAGAAGGAGGGATGTGGAAAAGAGAAAATGTCAAGAGAGAGAGGTTGTCGGAGAGTGAAAAATAGACCCTAGGAGAAAAATGTTACTATTTAAAACTTAGCCTAAATAGGAAATTTTTAGTTTTTAGAGTTTAGGAAAGAAAATAAGATAAAATTTTAATTAGTTAGCTTTTATAATTTATAAGTGGATATTTGAGTTTTGAAAGATAATAGATAAGAATTTGAGAAATAGTAAACTTTGGGTGGGAATAAGTCCTTTGGGTTTTTCAATATTAATAGTATTTTGTTGAATTCATGAATTATGTAATAATACAAATTAGACAATATAGTTGATTGTTACGAATCTCCATTACTAAGAAGGAAAAACTTGATCCTAGATAGAGGTGGCGTTGGGTCAGACCGGTTCTAGCTAGGCCTATAAGGCCATGGGTTAGGTTGAGCCTAAAGCTCATACAATAACAGGTCTTACGGGTCAAATAGCCCATGGAAAGTATAAGACTCACAATCTGACCTTATATACATAAAACCAAATCGAATCTTACAATATCTGGTCGGTTTGTTAATTTTAATAAAAAAATATTTTTATGTTATAATTATTAATTAATTAATTAATTTTTTAAATAATTATAAAAACAGTAACAGGCCGACCCAAATGTCTTATGTCTAAGCCTAAAGCCCAAAATATTACAGTGACAAACCGGGCCTTTATGGGCCAGGCCAACCCATTTGACACCTCCTGAATAATCCATAGGCTAGTTTTTGGTTGGGCTTTAATCGGCCTTCTTAGTCTTCCCGAATCACAACACAAGGTTCACACCCGACATACATTAGCACTAAATTCCCAACCAAAATTTGAAATTAGTGATTGTCGCAGGCACCACCTGACCTCTACCTCTATCAACTGTGATTGGTGTGAGTTGCACCATCTTCTCCGTTCTTACATCACTTACTAGCACCGCCACAATATGACAAAAACCACTATTTTCTTCTCTCATCTCTATTCAGCGCCTTTCACAAAAACTGATATAGCGGAATGTTCACTTGCACTCCAAAATCCTTAAAACGGTTCCAATAAAGCTTGTAATCCCTATAGTATTGCCACCTCAAAACAACATGGTTTCCGAGCATAAACTCGATGAACTTGTTAAAGTTGTCCTAGCTTTTGATAAATTGGAGTAAATTCAGCTCATGGAGATTGAGGATGTTGTAGGAGGCTACACTGGCAATCCGGGTAAATTGTCTGCACTGTCCGTCTTGAAAGTTGGTTTGTGTTTTTGATTGTACAAACAATTTGTAGAAATTTTTTTATATGAACTTGAATCAACCAGGAGGAACAAACATGATGTCACTTATTAACAGTCAAAAGGTTGATCAAAATGCATAGCTCAGTAAACCAGACGGTGTCGTTCTACAGATATAAATTTTATATTATCATTTGCATTGCGTTTTGAATTTTATTTGAATTAGTTTTAATTTGGTTTTAAATGAATTATTGCCGCAGAATAGAAAGACAGTTGATGTGGTTGTATCCAGCTATGAGTTGTTAATTAGTTTTATGGAAGAATCCTTTTAAAAGTGTATGTAACCATTTGGAGACGGAGAAAAAATAAAAATATTGTTCATTGTCTTCCTTATTGGTTCTCTGTAACCTCTACTTTCTTTCTTTAGAATTTCCTTGGTTTTTGTTGTTCTTGTGTGAATTCATATCAGTGTTTACCAAGTGGTATCAGAGTAGTGATCTGAAATATGGTTGATGGTACCCGAAGTCAGGAGTTTCATCGAGAATTATCATAGTTGGTGCAGGAATCAAAGCTTCACTTACAACAATTGTTGAAAGATTCCATTGATGAGATCAAGAACTTGATTGGTGGGTTAAGTGTGCAACAGTCTGAGATTGTCATTAAGCAACAAATGAAGGAGATGACAAGGGAGGGAACATTTTCAAGAGAAGTTGGAGTTTCCGAAATTCAATGGAGATGACTTTGACAATTGGTTTCTTCATGCTGAATATTTTTTTGAAGTGGATGGAACTTCGCCATAGAATCGAATGAAGTTGGCTGCAGTACACTTAGATGGAAGGGCTTTCCAATGGTATCAAGGATTAATTAAGTCTAGAGAAATCCAATCTATAACACGGGAAAAATATGTCCACCTTTTGAGTGCTTGGTTTGGATCTTATGGTTATGATGACCCTTTAGCGGTCCTTTGAAATTTACGACAAACTGGTTCTCCTCAACACTACTTAGATGCATTCGATGAATTACATCCAAGAGCTGGTATCATAGAAGACCAAACCCTAAGTTTCTTTTTATTTGAGTTAGTTGATGTACTTCTGATGCCAGTCCACATGTTCCGACCAAAGAGCCTAGCAGAGGTATATGCTTTGGCTAAACTACAAGAGCTTACAATGTCCGCCATGAAAGAACAACCTAAACCAATCACCAAGCCATTGCTATTAGGAGTAACTCACTTTTACAAGAATTCAATTTTCTCTCAATCACCTCATGCATCAATTTCCACCCCAAACACAAACACAAACACAAAACCAAATTCACAACTAGGCTTGTTACCTACTCCAAATATATTTAAACTGCAAAACACAACCACCACGAAATAACAAACCTTTGACCGGTAAAAAATTTGATGAGAAGAGGGCCAACGGCCTTTGTTTTTGATGCAACAAAAAATACTTTCTCGACTATAGATGTAAGAAGAAACAACTGTATACCCTCCAATTAGAGATTGACATTGGAGAAGAGGAGAAGGCAGACCAGAGTTCAACAGAGAATGAAAGAAGTGAGGAAACCAGTTTAATGCACCTCTCTTTAAATGCGCTCAATGGGGTTGCAGGACCAAGGGTTATAAGGCTGCACAAATTACATTGGAGGAACATATATACATTCTAATTAATTTAGGCAGCACTCATAACTTTTTAGGTGAGAAGACTGCTCTGAAACTAGGTTGTGCAATGGTACCAGTGGAAGGAACCAAGGTTTGGGTGGCTAATGGGCAACATTTATAGTGTAATAAACTATGTAAAAGCTTTACATGAAGAGCTCAAAGACAGGAATTCATGGTAGATGCTTACATTCTTCCACTTGCCAACTACGACTTGATTTTAAGGGTTTAATGGCTAACAACTTTAGGTGATATTTTATGGAATTTCGAAGAGTTATGGATGATGTTTACACAAAAAGGGCAGCACAAGTTGTTATAAGGTCATAGAGATAGTGAGCTACTCTTATTAATAATATTCAGTTACTGAAATTATTGTAGAAGGATCAACAACTAGCATCGGTTCAATTAATTATGCAACCAGGAGAAATGGAGTTGTCTATGATCGATACAACTAGAGAAGTAAGTAATGGAGAATGGCCAGAACTAGAACTGCTTTTGCAACAATTTCGAGATGTTTTCAATGATCAGATGGACAACCTCCCTTACGGACACATGACCACTAGATTATTTTAAAAAATGACGCCAAGCCAATCAACTTGAGACCATACAGACATAACAGCCTGCAAAAAGATATTCTTGAGAAAATGGTGAAGGAAATGCTAGAATCAAGAGTTATCAGACCTTGTAGCAGCCCGTACTCAAGCTCGGTAATGTTAGTAAAGAAAAAGGATGACTCTTAACGCTTATGTATCGACTACAGAAGTCTTAACAAGTCAACTGTAAAAAAAAAAATCTCATTCCACTGGTGGAAGAACTCTTAGATGAGTTGGGAGGGATTGCAATTTTCTCAAAAATTGATCTCAAATCAGGGTATTGGCAGATCAAAATGCATTCGAAATCGATTGAGAAAACCGCATTCCAAACTCATGAGAGACATTATAAGTTTGTTGTCATGCCATTTGGCCTAACTAATGCACCGTCGACATTCCAAGACTTAATGAATTCAGTATTTAAAACTTGTTTAAGGTGGTTCGTCTTAGTGTTTTTCAACGATATGTTGGTTTACAGTAAAAACAAGGCCAAATGACTATTTCCCACCCAAGGTTTAATGTTTTCTCAAGTTTCCACTCTTTAACTATGGAAATACCAAACACCCACCCATGACCGGTTAAATTTAATGAAACCCTAACGGTGGTAAGGGTAAAATCATCATTTTCTCTATAATATTAAAAATAAACTAAAATAGAATCTAATTTTGCCCCCCTAAACTTTAAAAACTAAACTTTTCCCCCAGCCTAAGTTTTAAAAAATCGCAGTTTCACTCAAAGGTTTCGTTTTGAAATCTCCGATGACATCTTCGGCTCTATTGTCGACGACCTCTCCCACCCGAAGCATCCTCTCTTTCCGGTGATCTCTTTCCCCCCATTTGGATACCCGATCGACGTCGGAGAAGCCGTGAAAGATGAAGAACTTCATCAGGGAAGATGAAGTTCTTTGTCTTCCCAGACGAAGACGAAGACGAGACGACTTGTCATCCTCTGGGAAGATGATTTCTCTTCCCAGACGATGTCTCTCTGTGCCAGATGGGTTGGGATGGAGTTGAGGGGGGCCGTCGGTGAAAGAGAAACCGTCGGGAGGGGAAGACGGCCGACGATGGCACCGGAGAAAGTGAAAGGGTTTGGAAATAAACCCTAGGGGGGAAATGCAATCTTTTCAAATTTAGCTTAGGGAAAAAATATTAGTTTTTAAACTTTTAGAGGGGAAAATGAGATTAAAGTTTCAGGGGTTAGGGTTTCGTTAAATTTAACTGGCCATGGGTGGGTGTTTGGTGTTTCCATAGTTAAAGGGTGGAAACTTGAGAAAACATAAAACCTTGGGAGGGAAATAGTCGTTTGGCCTAAAAACAAAGAAGAGCATCTTAAACACTTAAGGAAGGTGTTAGAGCTATTAAGAAAAAATCAGTTGGTTGATAGGAGTAAATGTTCATTTGGATGTGTGGAAATTACTTATTTGAGCCATATAATTTCAGTTGAGGGAGTAAGAACAGACCTTGAAAAAATCAGAGCTGTAGCAAATTGGCCTGTGCCACAAATAGTGAAACAACTATGAGGATTTCTTGGCTTGACGGGATACTACCAAGAGTTTGTACGGGGGTATGGTTATCTAGCCCAGCCACTACTAGAGCAACACTGCTCAAGAGGCATTTGAAAGGCTTAAGGCGGCCATGATTACCACTTCAGTTTTGGCCCTCTTGGATTTCTCAAAAGAATTTTTGATAGAGACTGATGCATGTGGAGATGGAATTGGGGTTGTATTAATGCAAGAGGGACATCCAATCGCATATATTAGCAAAGCTTTATCTCCCAAGAACCAATAACTACTTTCAATATATGGAAAAGAAATGCTCGCTAACCTCTTTTCTGACAAAAAAATGGGAATCCTATCAAGTTAATCATCATTTCACCATAAAAACAGATCATGAGAGTTTGAAACACCTTCTGGAGCAGAGGGTTACCACACTAACTCAACAAGCCTTGATTATAAAACTCATGCAATTTGATTACAATACATCTATAAGAAGGGTAAGGAGAATCTAGTTGTTGATGCCTTATTGCGATTATGTAGAGTGGAAATCAACTGCTTAATCTCTAGTTTGCCACCTTCTGAAATTTTACGTAGGGTGGAAGAAACATGGACTAAAGATGAGTTTCTCCAGTCCATTATCAAGGCAAAACAACAAAATCCCAATAGTTATGAAAATTATTCTTGGAACCACAACAAGCTACGACGAAGAGGAAAATATGTGATAAGACAAAATGCTATTTTATGAAATGATCTCATTGCATTGTTTCACAATTATGCCATGGGTGGCCATTCTAGAATCAATGTCATAACAAGAAAATTAAGCTCAATTGTTTATTGGAAAGGTCTATGGAAAGATGCCAGAAACTTCATCAGGGGGTGTTCTATATGTCAACGATTTAAACCTAAAAATATAACATCCCTAGGTCTCTTACAACCTTTACCTATTCCTACTAGGGTTTTTACAGATATAACAATGGATTTTGTAGAGGGCCTTCCTAAATCGTAAGGTAAGTCTATCATTTTAGTGGTAGTTGATCGGCTCACAAAGTATAGTCATTTTATCAAATTACAACATCCATATTCAGCGGTCATCATAGCTTAAGTCTTCTTAGACAATGTTTACAAATTACATGGGCTGCCAAACACAATCACTAGTGACAGAGGCTTTGTGTTTATTAGTAGGTTTTGGCAGGAGCTATTCAGACTCCAGGGGGTTGGTATACAATTATCAACCGTTTACCATCCACAAATAAACGGTCAGACGAAGGTTGTAAATAGGGGCTTGGAATGCTACCTAAGATGCATGGCTGGGGACTCACCTCATACATGGTTTCGGTGGTTATCTCTAGTTGAATTTTGGTATAATACATCTTACCATACTAGCATTAATATGTCACCATTTGAGGCCCTTTTACGGTTATCCACCTTCTATCCATGTTCCCTACTTTCCAAATGATTCAAGAGTTGAGGTTGTAGATGCATTCCTTAGATCAAGGGAAGACACCATTCAGCTCCTAAAAGGGCACCTAGGACATGCCTAACAACGTATGAAATTGACAGTAGATGAGAAAAGAACAGAGAGGCAATTTTCAGTTGGGGATTGGGTCTATCTAAAACTACATCCATACCGTCAACAGACCATGCACCAAGGCCATCCGAAGTTTCAAGCTAAATACTATGGCCCTTTCCAGATACAGGACAGAGTAGGCACCGTAGCATATCGTCTTCAACTACCGTCGGATGCTGACATCCACAATGTCTTTCATGTATCTCAGCTCAAACCTATGTACGCTCAGATACAAGCTTCGTCGACTCTACCACATATGATTCCCCTTCGTGATCGTACCCTTGAGGCTATTCTGGACTGACGAATAGTGAAGCATCACAACATTGCAACTACTCAGGTGCTAGTAAAATAGGAAGGATTTTTGCAGGTTGCCACAACTTGGGAATTTGCAGAAGAAATGAGGTGCCACTTTCCTCATTTCTCCCTTGAGGTCAAGGCAATCAAAAGGGGGAATGTTGATATGAATTTGAATCAACCAGGAGGAACAAACATAACGTCGCATGTTAACGGTCAAGAGGTTGATCAAAATGCATAGCTTAGTAAACCAAACAGTGTCGTTCTACAGCTATAAATATTATATTGTCATTTGCATTGTGTTTTGGATTTTATTTGAATTAGCTTTAATTTGGTTTTAAATAAATTATTGCTGCAGAATAGAAAGGCAGTTGATGTGGCTATATCCAGCTATGAGTTGTTATGAGCTGTTAATTAGTTTTGTAGAAGAATCCCTTTAAAAGTGCATGTAACCATTTGGTGACGGAGAAAAAATAAAAATATTGTTCATTGTCTTCCTTATTGGTTTTTTGTAATCTCTACTTTCTTTCTCTAAAATTTCCTTGGTTCTTGTTGTTCTTGTGTGAATTCATATCAGTGTTTACCATTTTTTCCTGCGAAATTTAGATTCCAAAGAGGAAAACAATAATTTTGAATGCCTTAGATGCGGTATTAATAGAATGAAAAAAGGAAACTTTTTGGTGGATGAAAACCTGGTTTATTTGGATGAGGTTGAGTTAGAATATAAAATTAATGAAATTAGAGTAATGGCCAGAGAAGTACTAAAGATTGAAGACAATGCAAAGGAAAAAATAACAGAAGAGGTGGCATTGTTGATGAATTGTGAATTCCAAGAGTAGAACCGACACTGAAAATGAGATTGGTACAAGAGTGTCTAAGTTGGAGAAGAAGTTGAATTCTAGAAAAAGGAAGTCAACTATCATAAATGAACATTTTGAACGAGTTTAAGAATGTTGATGATGCAAAAGAGATTATGAGACTTTAATTTCTAAGGAAAAAACTAAGTTAGGATTTCTATGATTTTGAGAAGTGATGCAAATGGGTTTTTTCAGGTTTGGAACATAGTTCAAAGAATAAGAAAATAAGTGGTATAGCTAGTGCAAATCATGGTTCAAGGAGAAGCATTTTGGGAACAGTGGAAAAGGAGAAGAATGGAAGTGAAGTATCTGGTAGAGGCTCACAAGGCTTGCAAAAGAAGGCAAAAAACCTGGAAAATGGGCAAAAGGAAATGGGAGCCAGGAACGCTGACAAGAGGTTTGGTAATATTCCTAAGAGTCTACTTTGCATACATTCTGTTTTGTTTTCTTTATGTTTGTGAACTCTAAAAATTTGATACCTGAATTATCTAGGTTTTTGTTTTAATCAAGTCATTGTGAATTTTGACCAATAAAGAGAATTTGGTTAGCTATATTATGGTAGGAATGATGGAAAAAAAGTGAAAATATGGGAAGTATAATAATTTGGGAACTGCTAAGGTATACTGTAATGTATTAATAATTTCATCAATTGATTTTGAGATTATATTTGTTTATAAATATAAACTGAGTTTTTTTTTTTTAATCTTTTAGGTGCTGGTGTTGGGAAGAGTTAAAGAGGGTCTTTGTTTGAATTTATGGAGTCTAGAGAAACAAAAAATATAGGGGTGCTAGAGTTGCAGAACCTTGCAAAAGGAATGCAGGAAACTACCATGATTTTTGACAAAGATTCTCGGTTGGGTGGAAAGGGTTCATCAGCAAACATAGTCAGGGTTGATCAATCAGATGTCAACTCTGATTTGTGGTGACTGAAGCTTCCATATGCGCTGGTACATTGTTAATACTTGTAAACTCTTCCCTTGTGGCATTGTATCTTTTACTAAGATGAACCTTGGTACGGTATTTTTTTGTCTGCTGCATAAGCCATTCTTTCTCAATTATACATGACTTCTTGGTTTTCATCTAGGGTTTGAACTTCATGCCTGTGCAATCAAACCCTGGTATTTTGTAATGTGTTATGTTAATAATCTTCTCAAGTATAATCCCTTGGATGATTGCTACAAGACGGCATTTACGTGTATATTTGAGGTATCTTTTGGCCATTCAATATGACTATGTCCTCACTTTCCTTTCTAGATTCACAAATTTTGCATTTCGTATGTTCCATCTCGATTTGGTTAACTATAAAGTGTAATGAAAAGCAATGTTTCATATTTCCGACTCTAGATCTTGGCATATTCTCCAACCATTGATTTGCTAGTTACCAGTAGATGTTAATGTAGATTTACATACTAACCGTATATGTTTGCTGATGCTGCTTTGTGTGTACTTTGTAATGTTTAGTCTGTGTTCGGGAGAAGTCTCTTTCAGTTTCTCTGAGCATATTGCTGTTATTTATTGAATTGCAGGCTATTCTTATGCATAGAGGTTTGGACCATGAATGGTGTGGGCTTTTTACATTAATACACGCTTGTCAGGTGCAACATCAGAGTGAGATTCCAGATACGGTTTGTTGTCTACTCTAGTCATTTTTTGACGATACTGTTCCTCTATTTGTGAAAGTAAGCATTCTTAACTTAATTTCAATTAAACTTCAGACCTTTTTGTTGCATGAAAACTGTTAGGATCAAATTCACTACATGAGAACTTCAACTTTTGCAGGAACTTCATGATGAAGTTAAATCAGATATGAAGAATGCTGTTGTTGTGAAGAAGAGACAGCTTAAGCTTTATGCCGTACAAGCCATTAGCTGATGTCGCGAAGGCTTTGTTCTCACTGATTCAACAAAGTAGCACGACCATTTGCTTTCTTCTATGGCTTTTGCTATGTACGCAATAGAACATTTAGTATTGATTTCTACGGCTGATTTCCTCTAGGCTTTATTTGGGAGAGATAGCCTAAACTCTTGAGTCTTGGACAATTACAATTCTTTTGTTGGTGTTGCTGAAATCTTTATGAATTGATGTTGCTTGCTCAAAACAAACTGAATTATAGCTCTTCTTAGAATGGTTTTGCATGTAAGAACTCCAGGATGTAAAGCAGTCTAGCGGCTCCCACTAATCGATATTATTGAAGCAACTTACAAAAATTGTCATAAAAAAAATCTAATAATTTATTTGAGCATTTTTTACCATTTTCTCGAAGAGTATCAAGAGAAGTAGAATATTAACCAACCTTAAACTCTATTGTGAAGTTGTAATTTTGAGCATGGACTGAGCATCAATGGGTGGCAAACTAGATTGACAAAAGCTTTGCCATGCTTCCTGCTTTTGCTCTTCATTTTCTGTAAATGCATTGTACATGGAAATTACAGTACTTCTGGCAGCTTCTCTCGCCTCGGGCAGTCTGTCCTTCAACAATTCGGCCGATATTTGAGCCAATGAAACCAACCCAAATTCTTGCATTTCTTCTAGTCCCTAGAATTGTTCAATTCGCTCCATTATTAGAGACTTCAAAATAAATCAGTAAAAATACATGAGAGATTTACTAGTGTTACCATCTTGGAGACACAAATAGAAATGGACATAGCAGCTTTTGCTCTGACTCTAAGGTTGTTGTGGCTGACATATGCCTTGAGCTTATGAAGGAGAGGCAGTGAAGTAATGAAACCCACCATTGCCTTCAGCGTCTTGTCTGCTTCTTCACAAACAAACTTCTTGTCTTGTGAAGCTTTAAGCAGTAGCTGAAGTAGCTGTAAACCCACCACAAAAACTAAATCATTTATGAGAACCTGATCTTATAAAACATGACTACACAATCTAAACTGAAAAAATTAAAAGGGAAAATTTACCATGTTATCAAACGCAGCAGAATTGGTTGAGTCGAGTAATTTGTCCCCGAAGGCTTTGAAAATGTCAGAAGCTGCCATGATAGAAGTCTTGCACAAAGCACTTCTTGGGTTCTTCATAGCTTTTTCCACTACCTCCATCACTTTCTCCCTGTAAAAGTCAGCATCAAATGCATATATAAGCCAACTGCCTTCCCCATCGAAACTGAAACAAGAACACAAAGTTCTTCCAAAACAAAAAAGTTCCTTACAAGATAGGGACCAAGAGAGATGAGTGATACAAAGCAAACCGCCTTGCATTATTAAGAGACTCGCAGACCTTTGTCCAATCCTTTGATTCTAGTCCTTCAATTAAGCTCTGAAATTTCATATTCAAACAAACGAAAATCAGAAAAAGGAACCGAGTCTGCGCTAAAATCTGTAGAAGAAGAATAAACTGAAGAAAAAAGCGATTTTATAATGAGAGAGGCTTACTTGTATCTTGGACTCTGGATCAGATATGGCTTGGAGATTCTCAGAAGAGATGTAATCAATAGCCGCATCTGAAGGTAATGGCAATGGAGCCTTGTTTTCACCGTTTGCTCCAAAATCAGGCTGTTTTTCGATTGGAACTGAGATTTTCACCTGCTTTTTGGGTCTCGCCGGCGAAGTTGTTGGAAGCGCATTATCGATGGGTCTCAACGGCATTTCTTGCGAAGGAGGAAGAAGATTGTAAAGTTCCAAAATTTGATGAGAGTTATTTAAGATTACTTTATGCAATTATAGAAGGTAAAGAAAGGTTGCCATAATCCTATTTGCCGAGCTTTCTGAAATTCAAAATTTGAAAGTAAGTTACAAATAGCCGTTAGATCTTTATAGCAACGGTCATATCAATGAAGTCTGGAAGGAATCTAAGCTGTAAATATTGATCAGCAGTAAATGCACTCATATGCTCCTCTTACTATACATGGTTTGACTAGGCCGGTCATTAGGGCCCCGTTGCTCAAGCCCATATCCGAAACTTTTATGGGCTCGGGTTTTCGGCAGTTCCATTTGCTTTATTTGGTCCGTTCAAACAGGGTTTATTCAATAAGTTTGAGCTTTAGGCAGAATTTCTGGCCTAACCAACCATTTCTGAAATCATTTCATGTGGAAGTTTTATCGACTAAAGCTGTATCTGAAATGAAAGAAGAGAAATACAAACGGTCATGTTTTTTTTTTTTTCAAATTTTTGCATAATTTTTTTTTATATGCAATTTGAGATTTCACATTGATGTAAATTATGCCTTCATATGGTAAATCAAATTGGAGAATGTCACCGACACCGAGCAATACCTTGTTGATAAAGAAAATGATTTCATCCTTAATGCATAAATTATATCCTTTTAAGTAAAATCTATCTTCATTAACGAAAAAATAATTGTAAAAGGTCATCAAAATTTTGATAAACCAATGTAATAACTATTTTGTCCTTTCAAAAATGAAACCCCAACCCTATTACTTTGAAAACCAACTGACCCTTGTTCAACTGATCCACGCAACATCAATGATGGCATTTCTTTAGGTCTTAAGGTTGCCACTAAAGATTGTGAGAGAGCTAGAAATGAAGATGGTTGTTGCAATGATGGAGAGGAAGAAGAAATTGAAGGTTTGAGGAGAGGGCAAGAGGAGAGTGCATGGAAGAGTGATGAGAGAGAATGGTGGAAAGCATTAGGGGTCAAGAGAAAACAACAAAATGAGCCCCGAGTGCAGTTCATCGATGACTAAGTTGACTCATGAGTTGAGAAAGGGTGGTGAAGGCCTGATTTAAAAGGTATGAAGTCTCATGACAATGCAAAAAAAGACCTATAGCCTCTAATTGACAATTACAACTTTATCCTTAGTCATGACATCGTTGTCCTTAAATCAACTATCATAATCGCATCAACTAAGATGTTATCTTGACTTCTGGTTTTGCAACTGCTAACGAATCAGCGTGCCATTTGGATCTTGGCTACAACAATCATAATCTTCTCTGTTTCTGCTTCTCCATTTCAAACCATGTCTTCCTTATTTTTAACTTCATCTTCATCTCCATTCTTTGTCCTCAAATTATTTAGGGTCAAAATCAAAATTTTACACAAACTAATCTAAGCATGTTAGTCATTCTACTTGTCTAAATTGCATATTAACTTGCATATTAACTTCAGGGGTAAAATCGAAAAATACACTAATTAATTAAAGTTTTTTAGTCATTTTGTATGTCTAACAAAAATCAAACAATAAGGGTAATACAATAATTATAAGTCTCAAAATCCACTAGTTAGGTTTTAGATGAAAATATAATTTACACATTCAGGTGGAAAAGTGTTTTATAGGGTGGGAAAATGTAAATCACTCTTTTAAGGTTCAGTAGCAACAACTGGATGTGTTTAAGTAAGCTATTCATATAGCAGGCAGTTTAGGGATGGTGATATTCTCACACTTCCCATAAAAATGACAGGCTAAAACAGGATCAATGGCGGTTCTTGTTTCCTAGTCTTCTTTGACTTTAGGGATACGTGGCGGCAACCAAAGTTCCATCTTTTGAATCATATAAAGAGTTGCAGTTTGTATGGATAAAATGAAATAGAGCATAAACTAGATGGGGACTCCCCATAAATGATTAATTATATCACCTTTCTGCATGTATAATGTAACCAATAATCTCTTCCTATCTTTATTACATTTCCCTGGTCTGACAATAAATGAAAAATTGATGATACAGAGCAAGATGACCGAGCTGAACAATAATTATACTTATCCTACGAAGTCTTTCAACAGCAAATTATCTCAAATGGTTAAGAGGATAAAAAAGAATTTGATTATAGCACATTAAAAGCATCCACTGAAAGAAGCTAAAATTGTACCTACGGAGAAGACTCTTAGACATGTTACCACATATGCAATCCATGAATTAACAATGTGTTCGGAGCAGAAGTTACCACATCTACAGAACCGAAATGCAGCGCCATCACTTCATGGAACAAATTCTTGATGCAGATTTAGCGTATATGTTGGAGCAGTGCAAATGTATTAGTAGGCCTTATCACCAATGTTTGAATTGCATGTCTGATGTCTGGTGCCTGCATCCATAGCATGAGGTCAAGACAATTACCCAGAAAGTTACAGAGAGCATAAATAAGACTAACAAATAACAGCTTTTTCCCCACCATAAATCTTTTAACAAATAACATAGACAAATTTCTATTACGTTCAGAGAAATCAAAAGAATGTAGCATAACACAGCAATAGATTGATTTTTCAACTAGTTTTGGTGTTATCCAACACCTGCTACAGACCTTTCCTTGGATTAATCAAAATACATTAATGCCACATAGATTAGCCAAATTATAATATTAAGCTACCCAAAGAACTGTCAATTAGCGAGAACAATTCAATTCTAGTAATGGCATTGGAATGTTTACAACAAAATTCAGTTCATCATTCTATAAGACTGATAAATACATCAGTAATAGAAAAGAGAATACCTCCGCTGGGAGCAACTTAACACCAGTAAGAAAGGGATGAGATGAAGACTTGTTATCAATCTGCCATCCCAACAAATTGTGCATCAGCAGGGAAAAGAGGCACCCCCTTATGACCCAGAAATTCACCCTGTACACATGATCAACTGATTCTTTAACAATCAATTAGAACAAACATGATGTTACCAAGATCTTGCAGCATGTTGAGACTTAGCAGTTTCCCTCAGGACAGCCCCTACAATAGCTGCCTGCTCGAGACATTCAGCTTTATGAAGTGCATCTAAAAGAACAACACAAGTTTTGGTATGAATATTGAAACCTTTGCGTCTGGTTTCCTCAAAAACTGCATATGCATCCAATGCTCTATTTGCATAGCTCAAACCTTCCATGATAGCATTATAACAAGCAGAATCAGGTATACCCCCATTGGCCTTGAACCTATCAAACAGCCCATTAGCCTCTTCAATATTCCCAGCCTTTGCAAGTCCTGAGATCATGGTAGTGTAGGTGATGGTATTAGGTTTTAAACCTTGCTTTTGCATCTCTTGCCAAAACACAAAGGCCTTGTTGAATTTCCTAATCTTACAAAGACCATTTATGACAATACTATAAGTTACACGGTTGGGTGTGCACTTCAAGTCTTTCATGGACTGAAAGCAGACAAGGGCTTCATTGATTTCCTCTGCTTTTACCAGGGCATCAAGCAAGCAATTCCATGTGTATGCATTCGGTGTCAAACCTTTCTGCATCAACTCTTCCATGATTAGATAAGCTTCATCAATTCTACCAACTTTCCCAAAACCATCAATGAGACTACTATATATAACTACATTTAATTCTATGCCTTTTGCTTTCGCTTCTTCAAAAAGCATGTAAGCTTCATCAAGTCTGTCAATTTTAGCAAGCCCGTCAATGACAGAACCATAGGTAACAACAGTAGGGTGGTGACCTTTTGTCTTCATTTCCTCCAGCAGCTGGTAAGCTTTGTTCACCTTACCTGACTTGCAGAATCCATCAATAACAGTATTGTAAGCACGGGTGTCCAAAACACAACCTTGCTCCTTCATTGCATAGAACCACTGATAGGTTTCATTGGCAAAACCTGCTTTCACAAGGCCATGAATCAGGATGGAATAGCTCTGTACACCAGGAATCAAGCCCCGAGCCTTTATTTCCTCAAACAAAGCCCTGCCTTTCTCAGTTTCCCTGGCTTTGAAAACACAATCCATGTAGGTATTAAGGAGCATTAAATCAGGCGAACAGCCACTTTGCACCATTTCCTTGTATATTTTGTGACCATCCTCTGTCCTGCCACACTTGAAGAAATTCCTAATCAAAGATGTGTATACAATAGCATTTGGAACCTGATCAGAATCCAACATCTTTTCATAAAGCTGGTATGCATCATCCACTCTACCATGCTTGCCCAAGCCATCTATAAGTGAACAAAAAGTTACTGCATCTGGGTGGCAGATTTTATGATCCAGTCCTTCAAAAATAGAGCAGGCTTCCTCAAGTCTTTGAGCTTTACAGAGTCTATCAACCATTATGTTTACAGTCATCACATTAGGAAACAAGCCAGCTTCTTGCATGGCATCCCTAACCTTCAAAGCATCCTCCAGATTTCCAGCCTTGCAAAGCATGTCAATAAGAATGTTATAGGTTGTAATGTTGGGCATTGCATCTTTCTTCATCTCCTCAAATATCCTTAAAGCTTCAGTCACCCTCTTGTTCTTCCCCAAGCAAGTAAGAATGCAATTATATGCAATGACACTTGGTATGCACCCCTTTGCTTTTAGCCTCTCAAGTAAGCTGTATGCTTCATTAAACATCCCAGCTGAGCCATAACCCATGACCATGGTGTTATAAGCATATACACACGGAACCTCCCTGTTGTGGTGCATTTGCTCAAATATTTCCACAGCCTCCTCTATTCTGTTAGCTTTGCAGAGAACCCCTATCATACTAGTATAAGTTACATCATCAGGTGCCAGCCCATTTGCTTTCATCTCATGAAAGAATTTCCAGGCAATATCCACCTTTCCTACCTTACCAAAACAATCTATACATACATTATAAAGAACAATGTCACCGTGAAATGAATTGTTCTTCATCTCATTCAACAGAGAAAGGGCATCATCAACGCAACCCTTCTTGGCAAAAACACGGATAAGAGTTGTAAACAGATGAACATTAACCTCATAACCTATCTCCTGCATTTGACGAAAAAGAGCATGCATTTGATCAGATTCATTAACCGCAGAAAGAGCACCGATCAAAGTTGTGTAAGCTGAAAAAGCAGGCCTAAATTTGAACTTCCTCATGGTCTGAATAATACAAAATGCTTCTTTCAGCTTCTTTGACTTAACACAGCTTAAAACTAACTCAAGACATGTTTCATTAGTTGGGCCAAATCCTGCAAGACACATCTCTCCCAAAATCTCTTCTAGACAATCAAATCTTTTACCTCTAGCCATCACCATAAGAAGTGAATTGTAGGCTTCTGGACAGTTTGCTTGGTCAAACTTCCTCTCAGCCCACCTGAAATAATTTATCGCCACGTCAATATCCTTCATCCTCCTCAGAACTCCGATAACTAATTCTGGCTGAGGTATTCCATTATTCGCATCAAAAAAAGACAAAGCATTCTCAATAGAAGGTCCCCAAGGACCACTCTGCAAAATATTGTACACATCATCAACAATTTTTCTTGCATATTCATTCGTTCTTGGGGCTTCTTGGGTACCATCCAATGAAGATCCATCCGCTAAGGATGATAACTTTTTATAAATACTGAAAATTCGATAGCGGTTCGAATTAAAACGAACTACTACTACTGCAAGCACAACAAACAGCAGCTACAAATCATGATTTCAAGCCATGCAAAGTTATGTGTAAACAAACAAAAAAAAAAGAAGAGGCCTTACACCATTCAAATTTACCTGGGTTACGAAAGAGCATCTTCAATTATACATGTCTAAGCACTCGCTCTCCCTTTAAAATTACCTGGTTTCCATGAAAAAGAAATCCATTTCAAACGTGCTTGTTTGGATGCTAAGAAAAAGCCATAGATTTATAAACTTTCACTATGGCGAAGAGCAGAGATTTCTAGATCGCATACCTTTCAAGTTAGAAACCACTGAAAAGTTTGGAGAATCAGGGTTTATCTGAGATTCCAATTTCTTCCTTAGAGACTGTTTTGTAGCTGGGCAAATGGGCCCCGGACCGAACCTGGCCCGGCCCGCAGAGCCAGTCTGCCTCTAAATACTTCAATATAAAATTTTAACTTCAAAAGTATAAATAATACTTTAAACTTTAAAATTAATTGTCAACAATAATTATGCCTTAAATTTTAAAATTAATTTAAAGTAATAAATATAGTATTACTATTATTGATTTGGCTGAAAATTGTAAATTTCAAATTAAATGATACAATAACTAAAGTTGTTACAAATTAAATATTATCATTTTTATTAATCTCTTTCAAATTTATGTTTTTAAAAAAGTTGTTTGTATTTAAATATTTATAAAATTATTATTAATAAAACTATATATACAAATAATATATATATATATATATATATATATATATATATATATATATATATATATATATATATATAACTTTATATATAAATAATGACATGTTATCATGTGATTAAATATTATTTTATTTTAATTTAAAATTATCTAATCATATAGTGACACGTCATTATTTATATGTGAAGTTATGCATATTATTTGTATACATAATACTATTCAATTAATATAAGCCAATCTATTGAAGGGACTAAGCTTTCGGAGACTAAACTCGATTCAAGTCTTGTGTCAAAATGTAAACTCAAACTTGTGCCAAGGCGAGGAGGACCTCAGGCCTTTTGCAATATCACATGAACGTCGATACGTAGTCATCAAATGGGTATCAAGATCACATAGACTAGCCCTAAGTGCTTTCACAGAATAACATAATACGTCATTCTAAATTTTTTTACTCGAAATCACTTTGATCGAGATTCATGTCATCATACACACAGTCAAACACCCCCAAAATGCCTTCATGCTATCAAACACATAATTGGACATGTTTATGAAAGTATCATCTCATGTTGCTTTCATTAGGCATTAAAATTTATTTTCTCATAATCATCCCACATAAGGGTAAAATAGTTATTTTATAGTTGTCTATGAGTATAGAAACTTCGATCTAGCATTACTGATTTCATACACCTATACTTCCAAATTTCTCTAAATGTACATGGAGGTATACCCTACATGCACGAAGGTGTACTTATTCACATACACGACTATGCATTGAACTAACACTGACATATAATTCAAGGTTGCATACACAGTCGTGTGTCTTATACCACACTAGCATGTATCAATTTCTAAATTAACACACTCGTGAATTTCCTAACACAAGAACTATTGTGACCAAAAGTACATGGTTGTTATACCTCTATACACGGGCGTATAGTGCGATTTTTTTATAAATTTGTCTACATTTGAATCTACATTTTCCAACCACTAAAACAAAATCCCAGGCAATCTAATTCATGTCCAATAATTACCTTTTACTTTCCAACTATGCTTACACATTGGATTCAAAGTGAGCTTGTTCAAGCTTGAAATAGGTTTTGCTTGAATGAGCCTAAACTTGAGTCGACCTTAAACGAACCTAAACATGAGTCTAAGCTTAGATTTCTAGCGAAAAATTATCCCAAACCTGAAACCAAACATAGGCTAAAAGAGCCAAGCTCGACTTATGAGCCCGAACACAAGCTCGCTTAAATGCAAAATTTTCTTTAAGTTGGAAGAAATGACATTGTTTATGGACTACCTCTGCTGCTTATGCGTTTAACTTTTCTTCCATTCCACTTAAATACAAAGATTCAAAGGCTTGAAACTTAAATCTAAGCTTTACCAACTGAGAAAAAATTGAAAAAACAAAAAACCCAAAGAGAAAAGATTGAGAGTGCGTTCATTCACTGAGAGCACACATAACCTTATCAATACACAATCCTTCCAAATGATTGTTGACATTACTTTCATTCAACTGTCGTGACTGCAACACTATCTGTTATTTTTCTGTTTAGTATTCGATGACGTTAACAAAGTATGTTATGTTTGTTTTGGGCACATTTAGTCTTTGTTGTTAAATTGTATTTTTTGGATGATTGTTCCCAATTGTCAGAAAAACTATAAACTTGTATGCCTTTCATGTTTTCGAACCATATTGTTAGATTGTATTTTCTTGCTTGCAGTTACTATTCAGAATCTGATCTTGTCTTGTCACTCCCACTAACAATCTATATTTTGAGCATATCCATCATTTCCTCTTCTCTTTTCATTTGAATGTTCGAGTTATTAATTTTATCTGTCATTAATGAAGCCAGGTTGAAAGAATTTAGTATGCTCATAAGCTTTCTTAAAATTCTCTAAGAGTCTAAGCATATAAGCAACGATAGAAAAGTGTAAACTGGAAAGAATTTAGAAGAATTTTAGTTCTATGACCCAAGATACGTTGGAACAATGGATTTTAGGGTTGTGATTGCTAATTTTCAAAGTTGTTGTTCAATTGGTTTGATATGAGACTTAAGGTAAGCCTGTTAACTGAGTTAAGCTATCTTAAGTGAACCCTAGCGAGTGCACATGAATTTGAGCTAATGTGAGCCAATCCTGAATAGTAAAATTATCAAGTGAGCTAAATGCAAACACATGGTTAAGTGAGCTCAATGAGTCTGAACTCAAGCATGAGCCTTGGACACCTCAAAATGAGCCAAACCCTACTCATTTCAAACCCTACATATAATAAAATAAAAAGTATCATCATATTTGACCATAGAAGCTTGAACAAAAATGTAGATCCTCATACATTTATCTCTCAAATGCCTAAAAGTAACATACACTTACATCACCACTTTCAAATGAAAATTACAAATTTATAAACTTAGTTTCAACCAAGTTTACACATCAACATCAAATAATACATAAACTCACATCATTATCAAACCACAACTAATCAAAACTACATAATTTCCTTATATCAAATTTCGCCAACACAATGCAATTCAACAATCGCTTGTAACATATCATGAGATTAAAAGTTCATCATAAATCAACCCAAATACTATTAGATGACACAATAAAAAATTTAGGGGAAGTCACCATACTTACCTTTCCTTTGACGATAAGTTAGTCTTCACGTGGCTAGAATTAATCCTTAACGATTCCCTTGAGTCCAAGGCTTCAAAGTCTCCCCCAAGGCTGTCAATTCTCTTTTCACTTTGCTAGAAAATATGATGTAAAGTGTCAACCAAATACATTTGAGCCCTTTTATTTTCACTATAAATTGCAATACACGATTGTGTCAACCATATATACAAGCATGTATACCATTACCTATTAATGACAATTTCCAAAATCATCGTAAAACTGATCTTTATTTAAAATTCAAATGTGATGACTACACACGGGTGTGTGCTCCAAGATACATGACATGTATGTTTCCCACACTTAACCAATTTCTCATATCACACGGAAAAAGACTAGTTGGCCCTTGCCAACAAACATGTGGGTATGTGGTCTTCTCACACAGCCGTGTAACCCCAAAAAACATTTAAACACAATTAAGTAAGCATAATCAAGTGGCAAAAAGACCAAATTAACTTTGGACATACTCGAAGGTATTACAAGTCCAATCACCAAAAAAGGAAGGAAAAATAAAGAAACCATTGGGAGGAAAGATAAGTTTTCAAAATTTAGATTGGAGGAAAATTGTTAGTTTTTAAAACTAAGGTGGGAAAGTAAGACAAAATTCTATTTTTTTTAAATTTTATTGGTTAAATGACAATTATTACTTTAATACTAATAGATTTTGCTAACTTTAAATACTGACAGGTAAATATTTAAATTTTTGAAACTTAGTGGGTAAAAGTTTGACAACAGACTAAACCTTGGATGAGAATAAATCTTTTGGCCAATTAAATATTGAATAATGTTATGTCCACAAATCCTAGGCATAGAGACTTCACACAGGCTGATGTGGCAATGGTCATTTCATTTGTCATGTGGCAACCCTACCATGTCATCAACGGTAATGTTTTGCATTATTGTTGCTTTGCTATTATGGTATTATGGTTGAGAACTTTGATGAGATGAAGGTTCCACTTTCTCAATTCGCAAGGTTGCATTTCCTTTAAAACTATTAATGTCTCATAGCTTAGAGATGCATAATGTTTATTCTTGTGATAACTTGTTCAAGCTAATATTTTTACAAGAACCAATATGCTTTCACCCACCAGCTTTGTTCTTGCTTTAAAGTTTTGCAAGTTTGTTCATGATTTCAGTGTAGAAGTATCTTGACTCTTATAAGTTGGTTCTAATCTATAAATACTTATGATATAATAAGAAAACATTTGCTATTGCTCAACACAAACATCATGATAGTATATATGAAAAGGTTGATACAAACAAATGAAGGAAGCGATATGCTTGACCTTTTATCAATCTTCACATGAAAATTTACCACTATGAAGGAATGGAGCCTTGGAGTATAAATGCAAGTATAGTTAGTGGTAAGAAGATTCTTAGACTTTTGGCTCAGTTGCATATGTTTTCTCTTTTTTTTTTTTAATTATATAATATCTTACTAAAGAAACACATGAGTCAAGCTTAAGATAGACCCTCAGGATCTCTCATAGGAACCATAAACCTTTGAAAGATCTCTTGGGTGTTTCTTTCAGACCTTTTGATACATGTAGTTCCATTCAATTATGTTATTGACACAATTTTACATAATGTAGATATGACCAAGGGAACACATTTATACGAGAATGCATAATAATGAGTAACTTATTTAGCTGCTTTTAGTTCAATGAGGTCAACCTCTTGCCGCATGTTGCTAGAACATCCAAAGCAGCTTGAGATTCAATGGAACAATTCAGTTAGTCTTACTATTATATTTTACTTCTTCTTCTTATTTAGTTTTGAAACTAGGAAACGATAAAGGATAAACCATTTGTAGAATATTTATATGAGAAAATGTGACATTAGTTGCCAAAATTTGTAATATTTTGTGGCATATTATTATAGTAAAAACTATTAGCTTTAACAAATTTTAGTTATTTTATATACTAAGAATAATATATTATATGTTTTGAAGTGTTATACGACCATGTATGATAAAAGTGCACATTTATATATATGTACATATATAATTGATATGATATCCTTCTCACCTAATCTTTTCAAGTTTTGACTATTAACTACAAACATGTGATGAATGATAATTTGAAACAAATACAAAAGCATTTAAATAAGCCAAATATAATTCAAAAACTTGAAACTGTATATTCGGAATGATGATAATAGGGAATTAACAAAATGAAAATTACTAAAAAAAATTATATCAAAACATGTGTTGAGAGATTTTGACTTCATCTACTAGCCGAATGAGTTTTGTTGAAGGCTCAAATGAAAGAATATTTGGCTTCTTTTACTAGTCGAATGAGTTTTGCTAGGGGTGTCAATTGAAACACAAACTTTTATTATTTGTGCTTGATAAGGGGAAGAAGCAAACTAATTTGGAAAAGTTGGTGGTGGATTGAACAAACTGTAGACAAAATGCATGAGTAGTTAACACCAGGTTATATAGATAAGAATCAATATATTAAAGGATTTGAATCAACATAAAATAAACACACTATTTTCAATCACATCAGTAGAAGATATTTGATGCTATATATTTTTTATAAAAATTTCCTATTACAATAAAATATTTGCTATAAATAAGAATCTATATATAAAAGGATGCGAATAAGCATAAAATGGACACACTATTTACAACCACAACAACAAAAGATATTTGATATAAATATTTTTCACAAAAAATTACAGAAAAAAAAAGTGTCTTCTATCATTAAAACATTTGGCATAGACAACTTTTTCATCACCCGAATTCACTAGCTTTACCTTGCAATATATGCAATACAATGTTACCACCAACATTTGCATAATTTCTTTCACAACTTTATCATCATAATAACCACAAAGGGAATAAAAAGAAAGAAAATAAGAACAAAATTTGTACCAATATTTCATTTATTCCTTTCTTGACATAACTAATCTTTGGAGGAAAATCATTGCCATATACAAAAATATAAAAAATTAATGATAATCAAATGGCCAAACGACTATTTCCCACCCAAGGTATGTTGTAATCTCAAGTTTCCACCCTTTAACTTTGATAATACCAAACACCCACCCATGAGCAGTTAAAATTAACGGTGGTAATGGTAAAATCGTCATTTTCCTCTATAATATTAAAAATAAACTAAAATAGAATCCGTTTTTGCCCCCTTAAACTTTAAAAACTAAATTTTTCCCCTAGCCTAAGTTTTAAAAAATGGCAGTTTCACCCTAGGGTTTCCTTTTGAAATCTCCGACGACATCTCCGGCTCCATTGTCAATGACCTCTCCCTCCCAAAGCATCCTCTCCTTCCGACAATCTCTTTCCTCCTATTTGAACTTTCGATCGGTATCAGAGAAGCCATAGAAGACGAAGAACTTCGTCGGGGAAGATGAAGTTCTTCGTCTTCCTAGTCGTCTAGACGACTTGTCATCCTTTCGGAAGACGAGTCGTCTTCATCTGGGAAGACGATCGTCTTCCCAGACGACGAAGACGAGATCGATCGATCTCATCTTCGTCGTCTAAGAAGACGATTTCTCTTCCCAGACGACGTCTCTCAGCGTCGGATGGGTTGGGGTGGAGTTGAAGGGGGTCGTCGGTGGAAGAGAAACCATCGGGAGGGAGAGACGGTCGGCGATGGCACCGAAGAAAGTGAAGGGGTTTGGAAACTAAACCCTATGGGGGGAAATGCGATCTTTTCAAACTTAGTTTAGGGAAAAAATGTTAGTTTTTAAACTTTTAAGGGGGGAAATGAGATTAAATTTTCAGGGGTTAGGGTTCCGTTACATTTAACCGGCCATGGGTGGGTGTTTAGTATTATCAAAATTAAAGGGTGGAAACTTGAGATTGCAGCATACCTTGGGTAGGAAATAAACGTTTGGCCTAATCAAATTTGTAATGTTAATAAAGCTAACAAACGAGACTCGACATAGATGTTATACCCTTACATGCAATCAAAGTGCACCAAATAAAAATAATTTAGATATAAAAACATCAATTTCATATAACACCTTGAGAAAAAAGAAATACATAAAATATGTTCATCAATTTCTTATTCTAAAAATCATTTTGCTAATATCCACAATGATATTATAATCCAATATTTAGACATTTACATATTCACAAACACTAACAAAATATCTATCACTAAACAAAATTCTTTCATAATTATTTGGAATAACAAAATTTATTATTAATAATTTTTTACCTTCAACCTTGTGTATCATTTTTTTGGCATTCATGATTTCTTATCTTTTGCTTTATGAACAATTTGATCAATCTTTGATAGCTTTCTTTTGAATGAAGGACAACCTTTGTTACAAACTGTTCGTGGAGTAAGAATTTTATTGCTCCCCTCTTGTGAAGTACCATCAACATCTTCACAATGCATTCTATTATTACTTAAACTGTTTAAACTTTTACAAATGTTGCCACCCCTTTCATTCAACATTAATTTTTTCTTCATGTCATTGATAATTTCTATCACCATATTATAATCATTCTCATTGTTTGATGTCAAATCTACTACAATGCCAAATAAATTAGACAAATGATCAAATCTTTGTCCTTCAAGATTGGTGCTCCAACTCTTATAACTTATTTTAACTTTGGTATGATATATGTTTATATTTTTTCTCTAACACTTTAAAATATACTTTTCTGGTACATGAGAAATTTTTTGACGAATCAACACCATTATTACATGCTAACATAAAATTCCTCGAAACTCAAATATTTAATAATTGTAAGTAACATCACTAGGTGCTTTATCAAAGCAAACCACAAAAGGAACATAACGACAGTCTTTTCAATCATAACATCTTTTTCTATTAGAAACTCTATATAAGAATCAACTTTTTCTGCAGAAGAAAATTAACAATAAAGTTTAGCAACAAGCTTTTGTTAAAACTCTTTAAATTTAGTAATGGTATCCATATCTTGAAATTATTTGCTTATGCATAAGAACCACGATTTGAAAGATTTAAAATCAACTTCTCTTTCTTTTTCCACTTTATCTCACAATGCATTGTGATATTATTCTACAATCTGTTTTAAAATGGTTTTTGAGTTGACATATCCATCAAAGAATGCATGCATACTTTCGTTGCGTTGTGTAGTAGACATATCTGCCCAAAAAGTATCCTTTACAAAAGCAGACACCCAATGTTGTCTTTCACTATACAATCCAAGTAGCCAAACATTGTCATGAAGGTTATGTTTAGCAATGAACCTATTCCATCGTTATTCAAAGTCCTTGCTTGTCAACGAATCACACACAACATTTTGGAAAGACAATTTGATACTTTCATATTCCCTATAACCTCTAATCTTTTAGGCAATTTCTTCATTATATACCATTAACACCATCTATGTCATGTACTAGGGAATACAATTTCAATTGCATTTTGCATTGACTTATCTTGATTAGTAGTTATTGTCTTAGGAGCACAATTCAACATACATGTAAGTCAAGAATGAAAAAGTCCTACAAATGTTTATGTATCCTCATAAGACATTAATCTATAATCTCATAGTGTGGACTGACCATGATGATCAAACCAACAAAAGCACCAAATGGAATATTATACTTGTTAGTTAAATATATTGTGTCAAATGTCTCAACGTCGTTGAATTCTTTAAAGGTAGTCATACTTCTTGCATCCACCCATAAAACATTCTTTAATCAACCTTTTTTATATAAATCTATTATGTATAAGAAATTTGAATTCTCATTTTGCATCTTCAAAAAATATTTTTGGATTGCAAAAGCATCACCAACACCAAGTCTTAGATTCCTGACCTTTTCAATGTGATTCCCACAATCTTTCTCTAAAAAAGACAAATTCTTAATACCCTCTGCTTCAACTAAAAAGGGATTAAAATTTTTGTTTAGTTTAATGCTAGTCATATCATTCACTTTAAGCTTTCTTTTTATGAATGGTAACATTATTATATTTCTCTTGAAATATCGAGTTTTGAATGAACTACTAAGTTCATGGTTATGATCCAAGAAAATTGAACATATTAGCCATTTTCCATTAGAACATATGCATGCATCAACCTGAGCCTTACAATCAGTTTTTGTCATAGGATCTAATTTAACAACATTTCTAGAGTTACTTTTCAACTTCCCATTACAAGAACAAGCCAAAGTCACATATCTCATCTCTCCATCATTTCCTTTCTTTGAAGTTCATATCATAGTTTCAAAACCCATTTTATTTTCATAGGTTTTATAGTTTTGGACTAAATTATCAAACAAATCAAAAATCATTTCAGCCTTAGGTTCCTTTTCCTCCACTACACTTTTTATATCTTCCATTTCTTCTTAGCAATTATCCTAAGATATTGATATTGTAATAGTCATAATTAGAATATAATAAAACAATAAAAAAGTGTAGAAACAATACTATATAAGAAATTAAATTCATGTAAATTAATATAAAGAAATAACAAATAAAAAATTACCTTTAAATCATTGAAATGAGAACAACAATTTTTTATTCGATTACACACTTTCATTTTATAATATTTTGCAAATCATATCTGATATGCAAATTAAATTAAATTATTATTATTATTATTTATTACAACGTACTAAACTGAAATATTTTTTAATTTCCATCCAACTATGTTGACTACTTATTAATCAATAAATATACAACATATTGGCTCCAAAGTTTATGCTTCATACACCGAAATCAGTAAAACTTATCTTATTAGTCATCACAAGAAGTCTCACAAAGGTCACTAGTATGACCCAAAAATGATCATTGGGGATTTTCATTTATTAACATCACTTAATGGATCAAAATTATTGGCTCTTCTTCAAAGATGACAAAATTTTAGATTATAAATAAAAAACCTATATATCCATGTTGAGAAACAATGTAATTAGACATTTATGTATTTCCATTATAACTGATATAAAAAACTTAAGAAGATTTCTTTGAGGGGTTTTATTAGTAACTCTCCTTATCAAGTTAAAAAAAATGACGAGATTGTAAAAACGCATTTTTGTCCAGTGAAGATGTAACATCCCTCCCTAGTAGTACTACCCACCGAAGGAGAAATGTTACGAATTAATATTCGTAGCGTCTATTTTTTTTTCTTTTTAAAAATACTTTACAATAAACGCATCATTAAAAGTGTTTAGGAAGTATTCCAAGAAAACTAAAAATCTGGAAGCGAACAAAAGATGTATATACTCATATGAAGACTCATCTGAAAGTATCTGAAAACAGGGAGTAATCATATGTAACTGTACCATAATCTCAAAAAGTCAAAAGTCGATAAAAACATGCCACTGTATGCATGTAATATAAACCAGAGATAACCTGCTCCAGCTGGATCTACCTACGCTGACCTGACCCTGCCTCGCAGCTACCTCGATCACCTGTACCTGCAATCAGGAAAGAAAATGGAGTGAGTGATAAGAACACTCAGTAAGGGGAAAGAATCAAGTAAACTATCCTTTTTTTTTTCCTGTTCTAACTCACTTTTGGGACTCAACCTCACATCTTAACCTCTATAAGAGATTGAGGGGATAATTTAGTTCACTCTTTACTATTTGGGTCATACTTTGTCCCATTTGGTGTTTATTTAATACTTTCTGGAAGCTAACTATAGGGATTTGGCACTTTTCTAAGCTCAAACTCTTTTTCTTTCACTACACTATTTCTGAATCTGAATTGAGCTCTACTGCGAGCATGCTCTATTGCGAGCGGACCCTACTAGGGGTCTATGTCCTACTACGGACGTGTCCTACTGCGGACGTGCCCTACTGCGGGCGGTGTAGTGTAAAGTGCCCCCTCATAGTTTATAGCATGCATGCGGGTCTTATATCTTACTAATTTTGCTTCCATTTAAATTTATTCATAATGCACCAGACATTACTCTTGGGACGACCCCTAAATCTTGAGCCCCAAATTCTTTTTCTTGTTTTTCTTTCTTTTTCTTTTCTTCTTTTCTTTCCTTTCCTTTCCTTTCCCTTCCTTTCTTTCCTTTCTTCTTCCTTTTCTTTCTTTCTTTCTTTCCTTCTTTCTTTCTTGCCCAGAATTATGAAACACTGTTCACAAAACAGTCATTTAACAGGGCAGCCTTCTTTTTCATACAATTTAACATCCCAAACAGTTTCTAATTCATACAAGCTATATATCGTTGAAAAGAGGATTCAAAGATCTTTCCAACGAGCTATAATAGCACTCATAATTCAATAGATAAGGCAGTCAAAACGTGAGCTAAACTCAGTGATAAAATTACGAAATACTGTTCACAGAACATACATTTAGCAGGCAGCATTCTTTTCATACAATTTAACAGCCCAAATGGTTTCTAATTCATACAAGCTATATATCGTTGAAAAGAGGATTCAAAGATCTTTCCAACGAGCTATAATAACACTCATAATTCATTCAATCAGGCAGTCAAAACAGCAGATAAAGTCAGGGCAAAAACTGCCTCCTCTGTTTATTTGATAAAGCAGTCCTTTCGGTTTATACAATCTTTAACAGTCCAAATGATCTCTAATTCATACAAGCTATATATCATTGGAAAGATAATTCAAAGAGCTTTCCAACAAGATATAATAGCACTCATAATTCATCAAATCAGGCAGCCAAAACATGGGACGAACTCAGTGGCAAAAACTGTAAATATTCTGCAACTTTCTGCCATGAACAAAATCACATACATAGACATCCCAAATGGCAAAACAATATTCCTCAACATCAAAATCAACATTTATAACATAGATCTAAGGAACCAAAAGCCTAAAACATGTGACATATCAAGGAGGAAACCCCTTACCTTGTTTCAAGCCAAATCTTTGAAAGTTGGCTTCCTCCTCTTTGTTTTGCTTCCTTTATCACCAAGATCACTTTAAATCAATACCAAAACACACTAACATATTCATATAACATGCATATAAACATAGATGAAAGGAGAAGGAAGGAGATCTTTGGTTACCAAAGCTTTCAAGTGCTTCCTTTTCTTTTCTTTTCTTTTCTTTTCTTTTCTTTTCTTATCTTCCAACTCCCTCAAATCCTTCCTTTTTCTTCAAGAAAGCAAAGGAAAAACATGAAGAATGGTGGCTGCTGGAGCTTTACGGGAGAAGAAGATGATAGAAAACAAATGGGATGAGCTGTCTTTGTTGACTTTACTCTCCCTTTATCTAAGCTTTATCTCCCTTTTTCTCTTTCTCTTTCTTTTTTTTTTTTGTTTTCTTTTTGTATTTATTTACATATGTATATTTATATAAATGCCCCCATACATAACATATATATATATATTTAAAACATTGGAAGTATCGAAAAACAAGGTTAAAAGACGTAAATGCCCCTGGAACATACCTGAGGGTATTACAACTTTGTCAGGTGTTAGCCCTCGAAATGACTATAACAGTCATCTTTCCTCTTCATATATAACAAAACACAAATAATTTCTAAAACCTCTCAAATCTCCAAATGTTTTTTATTATGGAACAATAGTACTCTAAGCCTTGATTATATGGGCCCTACTCGTAAATCTAACTGACAAGTCCATTCTCATAGCTCTCCGATGGCGACAACAGTAGCACTCGACTGTAATTTATCAACTCTATGTGATCACATACAAATGAAAGGCTTCAATTTCGATTCTCTCTTCAATATCGTCGTTCACGCCATGGGTCCACCTATGATGCCGATGGTTTAGATCATTAGAGGTCAAGAACAAGATGTAAGATACAAAAGATAAAATAAGTTTCAAAAAGGAAAACAGAACTGGAACAATAACAAACTCAAGAATTAATAACCGTCTACTTTTTTTTCTCGCCCTCATTCTTTTATTAATATAAGCCAAAAGGTAGAGTATTACATGTATAAAATGACACTAGATCGATTACACCTAATGTACAATATACGTAATTCCAATAATACCATAAGTAACTAATTCATGCACTATATAATCCAAAACGATGTTGTGCTCTTAATGTCCTTATACCAGGCCTTCTTTTGCGTTTCACTAACTCTGTTTGTAATTCCTTCATGCCATCTTCTTTGCTTCAATTTCTGTTTATTCTGTTAACTCAGTGTAGCCTTTAGTTCATCTTGCATCAACTACCCCCTCCTTAACTTCCTTGCCCTTGAGGGAGAATAAAGGTAACTAGTGCCAAATGCTATTTGTGAATTTCCACGTTACGACTATAAGAGGCTTATGTTGCTACTGAATGAGAAGTTTCGTAGCTAGGGCTCGACCACATCAAACAAGCTTGCGATCTAAAATTGCATAAGATGTCCTCTAGAGTTGGAATTGAGGTGGTAATATAAGGGTTGCAACTACTCGTGCATACACAGGCCTAAATAAGGATACATAAAAGATATCGTGAATCAATACATCTGGTGGAAGCTAGAGCTAATAGGCAGTTTTGCCAATTACATCTACAAGAGGATAGGGACCAAAATATTTGACCTAAAATTTTTGAATTCTTGAATGCATAGTAATTTGCTTATAAGGCTATAGTTTCACATATATAAGTTCCTTAATATTAAACTGGTGAACTAATCTGCGCTTATTTGCTAGTTCTTTATACGACGTTGCATTTTTGCTAAATTGCTAAATTGTGTTTATTGCAGTATCCACTGAATCATGAGAAAAGTAAGACATATTTAAGGGTGGATGATACCTATAGAGAGCCTCAAACGGTGACATTTGAATGTTGGAATGACGAGAAGTATTGTACCAAAACTCCGCTAAAGGTAGCCACTAAACCTACACGTTAAACAGTTCTCCAGCCATATGGCATAAATATCCCTTCAAGCACCAATTAACTACTTTCGATTGGCCATCTGTTTATGGATGGTATGCAGTAGAGTAATTCAATTCAACCTCTTGCAATATGAAGAATTCCTTCCAAAATTTGCTGAGAAAGGTAAAGCCTCGATCACTCACAATGTTATGAGGGTTTCCATGTAATTTGTAAACATTTTCAACAAAAAGTTGAGCTACAACATGAATGGAAAATGGATGAGCTAAAACCATAAAGTGGTCATATTCTGTGAGTTTGTCAATAACAACCAAAATGATAAATTTCCCATTCGACTTCAAAAGGCTCTTAATTAAATCCATAATAAGTTCTGATAAAGACTCCCGAAGGTATAAGTAAGGGTTGTAAGAGACCAAGGGATGCTATATGCTCAGGTTTATAGTGTTGGCAAACCATACATCCTCGAATATAATTTTGAACATCTTTTCACATCCTTTTCCAATACACCAAAACTATTAGCCTTTTCATAGTGGCTGTAACACTAAAATGGCCACCAACAGCTGAGTCATGGAAGAGTTTCAACAAATGTTTTTGCAGTTTAACATCCTTTGGTACCACTAACTTGTTTCTTCTTCTCAATTGGTTGTTAGATTATTCAAAGTGAGGATAAATAATGGAATCCTATTGTTTAGCTTCAATAATATTTTGTAAGTGCTAATCATGTTACCATCCTTGTTGCAATTGTTGCATCAATTCCCTAGGCAAGACCATAACACTGATATGAAGAAGCTCTGGGATGGCTGCCTAAGACAAAACATCTGTAGTTGCATTTTTTTGCCTTTTTTTGTAACTAATGGTGTAATCATATTGCAACAGCTTTGTAACCCAAGATTGCTGAGCTGGTGTGAAGGTTTTCTAATCCAATAAGTACTTAAGACTTTGATGATCAGTTTTGATCATAAAGGTCTGATTCCTAAGGTAATGATCCCACTTTCGCAAGGCAAATAATATGGCTAACATCTCCCTTTCATAAACCGAAAGCAGTTGATTTCTAAGAGACAATACTTTACTAATATAAGTAATTGGATGACTCTTTTGCATCAGGACAACACTAATTCCTCCACTGGAAGCATTTGTTTCTATAGTAAATTGTTCATATGGATTTGGTAAAGCAAGAACTAGAGTTGAATACAACCTGTGCTTCAATGTATCAAAGGCATCATACGCTTTTGTGGACTAACTAAAAGCATCCTTCTTTAACAACTTAGTCAAAGGTCTTGCAATTTGTCCATATTGCCTAATAAATTGACAGTAATAACTCGACAAACCTAAGAACCCACAAAGCTACTTCAACATTTTTGGAGGAGGCCAATTCTAGATAGCCTTGACTTTGTTTAGATCAGTAGTTACTCTATCTTGACTTATAATGTAGCCAAGATATTCAACCTTAGAAGC
The DNA here is from genome assembly GCF_011075055.1 of Mangifera indica. Lineage (NCBI taxonomy): Eukaryota > Viridiplantae > Streptophyta > Magnoliopsida > Sapindales > Anacardiaceae > Mangifera > Mangifera indica. The sequence continues at coordinate 18,915,861 of NC_058139.1, read as the reverse complement.
TCTAAAAATACATTTTATGCACTTGGCATATAACTGATGGCCCTGTAATAGCTTTAACATCAACTTTAAAATGATGTAAATGATCTTCCTTATCCTTGTTATACAAAAGGATGTCATAAAAAAAAAAACCACTATGAACTTCATTAGATGTGGCTTAAACACACAATTCATGATATTTTGGAAGGTTGCAGGAGCATTCGTGACACCGAAGGGCATGACCAAAAATTCGTAGTGGCACTTATGTGTTTTAAAAGTCGTTTTATCTATCGACGAAAGGAACATACGTATTGGCCAATAACTAGACCAAAGGTCAATTTTAGAGTTGACAGTGGCACGTACAAGCTTATCCAATAACTCTTCTATCAATGGAATGAGATACCAATCCTTCACCGTAATTTGATTAAGGGCATGATGATTTATGCACATATGTCATGTATGAAGGATTTTGGCAAGAAAATTAGAATTTTTAGATCATGTTCACATCATATGTAACAATGGTAATATAAAATTTACATGTTGTTTCAAGAAATAAAACATAGAAACATGTAAACTACCTTGTATCTTATAAGTTAATTTGAAGTTTGGAAGCTTGAATCACTAAAATAAGTGATATCTTGACTTGCACCCTTCAAGGAAGAAAATGGAAGAAAAATGGTGTTTTTCCAGGCAAAAGAAGAAGAAGAAGAGAAAATGTAATAGTTTTCTACATTTTTCTCTTTTTTATTAAACTAAAACTTGATATTTATCAAGTTAAAGTGTGTGTTCAATTCTCATTGGTTGATAATTAAGAGAAATTAGAATTTGACACATGTTGAATAATTTGTGCCCAAAATTATTCATTCTAACTTTCTAAACAATTTAAAAGGTGTAAAATGACAATTTTGCCCATTTTCTGAATCTTATTCAAAAAACATAATTTTTTATCCTCGAAAAGTGTTAGCCAATCATGAATAAATATTTTTAGCTTCATAACACCATTTTCTTCTTTGAAATATAGGTGTGACCTTCAAGGTTCATAGTGACATAGTCATGGGTCCCATATCGGACGATACGTTTCATTATATTATTATATAACTCAAAACTGTCGTTAACCAATATACTTTGTTTTCTGTTACAAAACAAAGCTCCCACTGATCAGGTGGTGTCATCTAGCAATGTCCCATGACCCCTACATCACAATGAAGTACAAACTTCACATAATGTCAAATGAATCTTTCTTACTCACACTTACCATGTAGTCCAATCCTTTCGTCATTACATCTCGATTGAACTTGGATTCATGGAATGTCAAAATCCAATATTTAATATTTTCAAATATCAAGTCATACATCATAACGTGCCATATCGAAACTCTCTTCATGCGGTCTTTTATTTACACTGGCCAATGTCTTAGATTTTCATATTTCTCAATATTTGTATGGGAACTCGAGAGCAGTTGAGCTGACGGATCCCTATATGATCATCACTTGTCCTTTCGCTCAAGCAACATATGATCAAAACGACTTCTGAATGGGACATGATTAGCCTCGTGATATATACCATATGAACCATACGTTCTAGAACAAAGCACAACTGTGATATCTCAAGTCAAAGGATCTATACACTAGTATGATTTACGATGTATCATTGACTACATATTAATGCCTATGTGATCATCGTTCAACGGTCACGTTCGATAAATAATATAATATAATAATCTTTGATCAGTTCTCTAACCATCAAATGGTTCCATTGTTTACCCATGTGTATATCTACCATGTCTAATATCATCTATTGATATACTATGATGATATAACACACACCCACTATGCAATACTATTGCCCAAACAGATTGCCTATGCAGGAAACGATTTGATGACGTTTATTAAAATTCATCGGGACCTTTCACATGTCGTATGCATGTAGCTAATATGGATATAATATACAATTACAACATAGATATAAAAGTGACATAGAAAACATGTGAAGTATGACATAACTCTTCTTTTATTAATAATGTATATGCAAGATATACAACCCTTAAAATCAATTAAAACGATTGGTTTTTAGAGCATATTCTAATAATGTACCATCCTTCTGCTTAACCAAAACTACCGAACTTGCATATGGACTAAAACTATTTTGAATGCTCTCTTTTAACATTTCTTTAATCATTTTTTCAATGACATCTTTTTGTAAACCACCATATCTATATGACCTTAAATTCACAGGTTGAACACCTTCTTTGAGCATAATTTAATGGTCTTGGAATCCTGATGGAGGCAACCCTTTAGGAAGTTCAAATACCCTTACAATAATTCCTTCAGCTGCTGCCACTTCTCCTCCTCTACAACCTTTGAAACTTGCAATTTATATAGTTGACTATTTGCATTAGATACCTCAGGCCATATTATCTGAATGAAGGCCAATAGTTGTTGCTTGAGGAGGAGTTTGCATAATTGATGCTCCTAAATCACGCTAACCCCTCCAAGTTTGTCTCCTTGGAGAAAATATAGTTGCCCTTGTGGCAGAATTTCATTGTCAAGTCTCCAAAATTCCAAATAATATCCCCTGACTTTGTCAACCATTAGTTACCTAGAATTAACTCATAATTATCTAAAGGTAAAGTGTAAGCATTGATTAACAAAATGTGGCCCTGTACTTGAATTTCCAACCCTCTACACAAATTCTTACATTATAGCTTCTTTCCATTGTCTAATGTTACCTTAACCCCTTCAACCTTGTGCATCTAGTAGCCTAATTTACTAGTTGTGTGCTCACTCAAAAAATTATGAGTGTTGCTAGAGTCTATCAAAATATACATTATTTTCTTCTTACATATTCCCTTCAACCTTATAGTTTTGGCCCCTACCAATCCATGCAATGCTTGCAAGGACAATTGCATTAATCCATGCTCATCAACTACCCTTGCCAACTCCCCACTTAAATATTCTCTTGTACATTCTTATTATCATTAGTCTTTGCATGTAATTGAATGATATACGCTTGCTTCCTTCTACATTTGTGGCCTGGTGTGTGCCTCTCATCAATGCAATGCTCATCAACATCTATCCATGCAATGCTTGCAAGGACAATTGCATCAATCCATGCTCATCAACTACCCCTACCAACTCCCCCACTTCAATATTCTCTTGTACATTCTCATTATTGTTAGTCTTCACATGTAATTGAATGATATACGCTTGCTTCCTTCTACATTTGTAGCTTGGTGTGTACCTCTCATCACAGTAAAAACAAAGCCCTTAGCCCTTTTTTCATCAAAAACCTTACTTGTGGTTGCCTTGGAAGGTAGTATAGGTTGTATTTTAGGAATGTTCGGGGTTGGCAATAATTCGGAAGAGCTGTTAGATTTAAGCAGTGTATTACTACTCACAATAATTTGCGTTACAAGCTTGGAATTCCAAGGAATTTGTGGAGTCTTCATTACAGGTTTGGGCTGATCTTTGATGGTAGTTATGGTGATTTCTTGTAGCTTTGCCAACGCTTATGCCTCTATCAAAGATTTAGGTCGAAACATCCTAACAAGCATCTGAAGAGAATCCACCAACCCTAACATAAAGAAGCTCAGGGCCTGATCTTCTCGAATGCCAACTCTCGAGTAGACTTCCTCAAATGCATCCATGTACTTCTAAAACGAATCTGTTTGCTTCAAGTTCCTCAAATTAACTAGTGGATCATCATACCCATAGTTACCCAATCTTGTCCTTATCGTCATCACATATTCACTCTAGATGAATCTCACTCCTGGCCTAGATTTAATAAAACTTTGGTGCCATTGGATAACTCTCCCTTCTAAATGAAGAGCCATTATCTTACTGCAATCCCTTTCAGGTGTAGAATCCAAATGTCAAATTCATCCCCATAAAAACGAGGAAATTAGAGTCGACTTTGGTGTTCCATTTGTTTTCGAGGCTCCTGGACAAGTTTCAACCTTTCTTCTTCTCTTCTTGCAGCCACTTGTGTTACCACCTCTGCTTGTTTAAGACTAATCCCACTTATCAACTTCTTAAGGTCATCCATGGACTACTGCATGCAATCTTGAGTTTCTTGAAGTCGAGTTTGCTGCCTACCTTTAGCCTTTGCCACTACTTGTGCAATCATCTACGTCATCTCCTACCGCAGCTCTTGGTTTCGTGTCTCAGCCATGGCGAATAGCTTTGATACCACTGATGTCGATGGTTTAGATTATTAGAGATCAAGAACAGGATGCAAGATACAAGAGATAGAATAAATTTCAGAAAGGAAAATAGAACCAAAATAATAACAAAATTCAAGAATCAATAACCGCTTGCTCTCTTTTCCCGCCTTCATTCTTTTATTTATACAAGCCAAAAGCAGAGTATTACATGTATAAAACAATACCAGAACGATTACACCTAATATACAATGTATGTAATTCCAACGATACCATAAGCAAACTAATTCATGCACTACATAATCCAAAATAACGTTGTGCTCTTAACGTCTTTATACCGGGCTTCCCTTTTGTTTCACTAACTCTGTTTGTAATTCCTTCATGCCATCTTCTCTGCTTCAATTTTTGTTTATTCCATTAACTCAGTTTAGCCTTTAGTTCATCTTGCATCAACCTATCACTTCCATTGCTTAATTTTCTATTGAAGCTCATAATTTAGGTGTTCATATTTGAAAATTTTGTTTCAGATGTTACTCATAAAATAAATGTAATGTTTAGAAACATGCTACATGATCCCTGGAAAGAGGCGACTGCTCTAGTGGTGATAAGAATGTGAACAGTGAAGCAATTGCTATGGCTTTGGCTTATTTATAAGGTCATCAACCTAAGCTTAATAGTACTAACATTTTTCGTGTCCTGGCTGCTGCCTCATTTCTTGACCTTCAGGTAAATAGTATGCTTTTATTTAGATTGTGCTGATGCTTGCAATTAATGTTCTCGTTGTTACAGGATTTGTTTACAATATGCATGGATTTCATTATATCCGAGTTGTGGACTTCGAATTTCTCAGCTTATCAGGTTAAAAATGCTCTAATTTTCCATACTTTCGGTATCATTCTCATTTCTTTAGTTGCTGAAAATGTGTCTACTTGTAATTTCAGGTTTTTACAGAGAGTCGAGATCATTGCATACATGGAGAACGTGTAAAGAATGCTTGTTGGGGCTTCTTTTGTCAAAGTGGTGCAGTGGAATTGAAAGACTAAGTGTTCCTGCTTGCAATTACTAAATGTGAAAGTAAGAATATGAAGTGAAGCTCGGAAATATAGTTTTGTCTGTTAGATTATAGTTTTTTAAGCGTAATAAGATTGAAACATCAAGCAGTTATTTTGTTTTTACCACATTTGTCAATTATTTTTCTGATAATCCTTGTAGTTAGGATCTAATATTAGATATTAAGTGAATATGATCGAATTTTGGTGAATTGCTCTTTTGTTTTATATTCTCACTTTTAAGAGTTTATAATCTGAAATTTGTTTCACTTTTTAATTTTATCCTTCTTTCTTTCGTTTTTTAGTACTGGCTCTATTATAGAGCACTTGTAATATTTTTCATGGCACAAACAAACTTTATTAGTAAACGTGGTGCTTTAGTTATCTGTACAATGCACAAAAAAAAAAAAGGGACAAAAGACAAAACACGGAAAATTAGATGAAAGAATTGTTTTATCTTTTACATTTTTAAATGAATCCCATGATTTTACGGTTTTCTGGAGAACCTAAAAAAAAAAGACCAAAAGAAAACGAAAAAAAATAAAGAATCATACCTTTTATTGTATACTCTGCTACTAAATCTGATAACAAATTTTGCTGCACTGCTATTTGTTTTTGATAACCTTGTCAAATATGTTGCTCGTTTAGTCAACGGACTTGGCCCTTTTCAGTGCAACCATACAACTCCATACTGTCCATCATACCCCCCTGTAGCTTCTTATGTACATAAGCCTTCTAGTATGTTTTCAGTTGCAACTTCCTGCCTCCATTTTTGAAGATTTTACTTGATAATTTACATTTTGTTTTTGAAATTTGATTTTTCATCTTTCATCATTTCTTTTATTGTTTCTTTCAATCACGAATAAGTTCTTCCAAAACTTTCCTCTCAAAGTTTGCATGCATTGCTGACCTCAGATGAGTTGTGGATACCTAATCAGGAAGAGCTATAGGGACTAGATGGTTTTGCGGTTAAGGTCTGAACTCTTAAATGACTCTTCTTTTTGTACCATTTAAAATAAAGTTTTGAACTGGCTTCATGTGCGTTCCATGCGAAAAGTGCTTTTTGTAAGGCAGAACATTTTTGAGCAATGAAATTCGAGTTCTGATATGGGAACAGGTATCCATTCTGATTCTTGTAAAGAAAAGGGAACAAATTTGACCAATAGCTGCTTGAATAAGGGGTTAGAATCTGAACTAGGATGCTTAAATTTAGCAGATCATGTAGAGAGAAATGATATGGCTCATAAACTTCTGGTTGAGCTTGCAGACTGTGTAGTTGACCTACAGACAGGAGTTTCTGATTCCAAGCAACAGATGCAACAAGTCGTATACACTCAGCCAAAGTTGGAACCAGTATATCCCACCAATATGAATCAGTCTTTATCTTTCAGTAGTTCATATTCAGGTACTGATAGAAATAGGACTTCATGTTCTTATGTTGAAATGCCAATTAGAGTTGGAACCAGTGGGCTTGGGGTCAGTGGTGCAAGTATGGAGGGATTATCTGAAAAAGGCTCATGCTACCATTTGAATAACAATAGTTGGCTTGCAAGTGACCAATCAAAACATTCTTCTTCAGTGGACTCTTTGTGTTATGGGATTATGATGAATGATTGGGGAAGATGTGGCATGCCTGGTCTTTCATGGGGTTGCTGGGTTGTGGTTAGAAGACAGGTTAAAGGTTATGCTAAAGGAAATTGTGTGGTTCATGGTGAGGAATATGATACTTTTGCCAGTAGACTTGAAGGTGGTTCTCTTTTATACTGCAACAGGTCTTTTGAGGCTCTTTTAAACGTTAGAGAACTCCTTGCAAAGCTGTAAATGATGGCCTTTGGCTGCAGGTTTGTCATTAAAATCTGTTATTATTACATCATATATGTCAATTGCTACGTACAAAGAATTCCTCTGGAAGGTGAGCACGAGAAAACTGCCATACGTTCGCTTACTCCTCTGTGCTTGCACTTAAACACGTTGTTCACTACCAGGATTTTTGTTAAATCTTAAGTCATCGATTCCTTTTATCCAAAAATAATTATATATCACATCACTGTTGGACCAAAATGCATTACAGCTGTTTGAAGATAACCATTAAGGAGGGATCCTGGAGAGAATGGCTTCAAAACTCTCCTTTTCCTCTCTTCCATTGGAGGTTTAGACATTGATTTTCATCCTGTTACAGAGCCTATATCTTTGTACAAACTATTTCTTTTACTTCCAGTTTATACAAGGATATTTAATTTTTTTTCATTTTTATGGTTTTTATGTAGATGCTCTCAACACTGAGGGTGCAAGAAATTGTTGCTGAGACTTGCAAAAATTGCACTTGCTGCATCACTAGTATGGCTTGCACTTGCAGGCAACCTTTGGGAAGTTATTGCTACTGGTTATTATATGCACGAGCATGATCAGAATAATTCAAATGGAAAGACTGGGAACATATATCTTGTTGATTCTTCTGAAGGAGAAGGAAATGGCCTCTGTAGGCCTGTAAGAATTCATGTTAGGGGGCATATTGATGGGCTTGCAGGTATAGGACATGGAACTACATTTGTGCCAGCATCTGCTTGGTCTCCAGCACGTTTTGTCTTTTCCCAGGTGCCATTGGGTTGCAATAGGCATTGTCAACAATCCCCTGCTAATTATGACAAAGAGGCTAGAACTGACCACAATGCAGACCTATCTGGCGATGGATTTACAGCTATAGTTGGGTTAAGCGAAGGAGGGAGCAACTCCACTAATATCTACATTGAACAAAGAGAGAGGGGATATGAGACAGATCTGCAAAGCAGATTGTCAGGAGCTTCCATTTCAGGGCCAAGTACTAGTGGTAGGTCCATGCAAATGCTAGAGTTAGCAGAACATGCTATTGGAATTGAGTGGGAGAATGCAGGTGGCTCTTCGTTGTCATTGGATATGAAAACACCTCTGAGTCACTTTCCTCCTTTCCGTTTTGGGTAATTTTTCTTACTTTGCATAGCCAGTAATGCATATTCTACTTGATAGTTTTATATTGTAAACAGTCTGCTGGTTCTGCAGGGTTGAATTTTAGGATGTGCACATGCTCAATGATGGGCAAGTTAAGTACACTCCAGAATATTTTTATGCAGGCTCCTTGTGGAAGGTTTTCCTTTGTGTGATAAAATTAAAATGTTTGTGGGGCCTCTTCTTTGTTGTTGTTGTCTTGTTGAGATTTTATTCATATGCGTTAATTTAACTTACAGGTTAGTGTTCATGCTTGATGAAGATCCTCAAGGATGCCGAGCTCTTGGTAATGTTGTTTATCATAGAAATATTTTCCTTAGAAACAATTTACATGTGATCCCCAGAATCACAATAGATTAATGTTTATTTTGGGATTGTTTCTTCACTGGTGGAAGGCAGAGATTACTGATTCTCTAAGAAAGGTTTAGCCTTAACTTGGTACATCAAAGCAGAATTATTTGTCCCTTTGTTGGTGTGCTGTCCTTTTTATACCCAATTTTGCTTCTTAAGTAATTGATCATCTCTTCCATGGCTGCCTGTATGAACTTCCTGTTTTCAGATTCATATGTAGGTGGTTTCTCATGAAAAAGTTACTGCTTGATATCAGGTGATATCCACGTCTCCTCTGCAAATATAAATGAACAAGCAGCCGTCTGTTTTCATACCAACTACATTGCTACTTAATATCACAAAAAGGTATTTGTTTAGACTATATCTTGTCGATGTTATTAGTTGATATGCCCATCAAGGAGAGAAGTCATGGTGTTTGGAAGCTTCAAACAAAGGGGCACTCTTTTGCCAAAAGCTCCGAAGGGTTGGGGTTGGCGTACAGCTCTGTTGTTTGATAAGCTAGCCGATCTTCTACAAAATGGAACCTTGAGCCGTGGCTGTTTGAAATAAATATGAAAAAAAATTCATGCAAACGTAAATCGTTTCTTCTTTTTGGCTGCTTCAGATGTAGACCCAGCCATATTTTTCTCTATCTGCCCCAGCCAAGGTGCTTTGCCAGTGCAACGATGAACTTACAACTGGGCAACCTCTCTTTTATGCTAATCTTTAGTGATCTTGTGTATCTTTCATCTTTTTTTGAACTGTCAATATATGTGAAGCAAAGTTGAGAAATTGAACATATTTGTTATTACCATCTTGTTCTTTTTCCTTTTCGTTTGGAAATTAATGAGAAATGAACAACCATGGCAATGGCACAATCTCACAGGCTTTCAATTAGTTTCAGTTTACATTACATTAAGGCAACAATTCCAGTACAACATTTTATATCATCAATGAGGTCTTCATCAACAGACAACAAGAAAGGAAGAAATCTAAATTAAATCTAAATCTAAATCTAAAAATTTCAATCTAGAACTAGGCATCTTAAGCCAAACATAATCGTCTTCATATAAATTAGATACTACAATCACTATTGTTGTCATTATTGTTATTGCTGCTATTATTCCTGTTATGATTACTTACATTCCCAGTTCTCCTTCCATGCTTCAACTGTGAAATCTCCAACTGGGTCTTCATAAAAAACTGCATCCTCTGCAACTCCAGCTCTTTAGCAAACTTCATCCTCTGCCTCTCCATCTCCACAACCTGTTGTAACTTGGCACTCTCAGCCTGCTCATAAGCTTCCCCAAACTTCAATACAGCTTGTGTCAACATCCTTACTGATTCACCCCAACCACCCTTCTCTTTCTTCCCTTTCCCTAAATCGACCGCCACTCTTATCCTCTTTGCTGGAGGAAAACTATCCATTGAATCTCGGGATTCTTCCTCCGATTCATCCGACTCTGTGTCCACAGCTGCCGCCATGCCAGAACCACCGCCACTCCTTTTCCTCAAATGTATCTGATGCTGATTCTTGACCGCAGCCACCGTCGGAGTTCTTATTCCAACAGGTATTCCCATTGGTACTCTTGAACTACCTGCAGCTGGTGGTGCTATTGCTGGTGACGCTGCTAAAGGTACCGGAATTTTCGCAGTGGGTCCGATCAACTGATCGAGTTTGTCAAAGAAAACCCACTTACTAGCTCCTCCACCTGACATAATTTTAGCTTTTTCTAATTTATACTTTTTCTTTACCGTATCTATTCGATTCTTGCACTGAATATCAGTCTTTGGAGTCTTCGTGTAGTCCTCTCGACTACTCACAATATCAGCAACTTCTTTCCAATGTTTCTGCTTCAAGTTCCCTCTACTTAGCTCCAAGTACCGTTCTCCCCACGCGTCTATCAACACCGCAGTGGCTCCTTCGCTCCAACAGTCTTCCCTCCCTCCACCACCGCCGTTTCTCTGCGGCGGCGGAGGAGCCACTATTATACTGTTATGCTGTTGCTGCTGCTGAGTTGGTGGTGCAGCCGCCGCAACTGTCACAGATATCCGTTCGTTTGGCGGTGACTGAGATAACGGAGACGGAGATCCGGTGGCCGGTGGCGACGGATGTGAGTGCATCTCATCGTCTTCTTCCATCGGATCCAGTTAGGGTTCCTGTGAACCGGAAAAATAATACCAGATCTGATTTAGGAAAACAAGTAAAGAAAGTGAAGACGGATTGTGAGGCTATTGGTTTTTAGGTTAAGGTTGACCGATCGGTGAAAGACGGGACACGTGGTAAGGAAAAAAAGCGAAGGAAGGCGTGAGGTGGAGGGACGTGATTGGTGGGTTAGATGAAAACTCCGTCACCGGCGTGAATGTCGTGTTCTTGGATTCACTCGATTCGCACCCACCAAATATTAACAAACAAAAGAAACATGAATGCGGAGTGAGTTACTAATTATGAAAAAATAAAAAATAAAAAAAAATCAGAAATGGAATAAATTTTAGCAGGTTTCGGCCTGACCACTTTCCTCGAAGCTCATCAAGTTTCAAGACTGAACGCCTCTTATTGATATTGACGTTCTGCCTCGACTGTGGTTCACATTTTGACCAGGCTTTCCCCTGGCCGTCCACCAAACTCAAATCCTCACGACACGGTGAGGTAAATTCCGCATAACAGAAAAACATGATGTGGGATTATTTATTTATTTATTTATTTTCCTAATTAATGTTATTTCTAAATAAATAAACAAAACAAAATATCAAATTTTTATAATAACAATATTCTTATTTTTAATTAAAATAATAAATAATTTAATAAATATTTTTAATAAATATATTGACAAAAAATAACAACACGAAAAAATTAATTTAATTAATTAATATCATAATTTAATAATGAATACAATTTTAATATATTATTAAAAGAAAAAAAATATTTTAAAAATATAGAAAATATATATTTAACATAAAACATGTTTAATATATCAGATATAATATTAAATAATTTATATTTAATAATTTTTAAATATATTTAAATAAAATACTATCATAAATATTTTTTATTAATATTAAATAGATATAATAATTATTATATATATTAAATTTTATTAAATATAATAATAATATAAAATTTGAGGTGAATTTCTCGTTTTTAATAGTAAAAACCATTCTGAATTTAACAGGCTTCTAAATATTATATGAAGGGACTAGGGGCAATTACTATTTAGAAGTAATTCTTATGGCTCCTTAGATTGTATAGATAAATGACTTACTAATATTTAAAAATTAATATTATTTAAATTTATTATTATAATAAATCATTGGAAAATTTCCTCTTTTGATTATTAATGTAAAATTATTTTAAATTTCAATATTTTTGAAGGCCAAATGACTATTTTTCACCCATGGTTTGACGTAAACTCAATTTTTTATTTATTAATAATTAAAATTTTAAATATTCATCCGTCTGTTAAATTTTATTATGACTGTCAAGAATAAAATCGTCATTTAAAAATTCTATTTAAATTTATATTTTAAGATTAACGTAAGTTTTCATCCTCTAAATTTATATTTTTCAGATTTAAAAATTGATTTTCCCCCCCTCCAAGTTTAGGGTTGTAAAACTCTATCTTTTTGTTATATATAGCAGCCCTTCAGATTTTAAAAAATTTCAGTTACACCTTAGTCTTCCTTTCTCTTTCTCTTTGGCGACAATTTGCTGCCACCTATCGTTAATCTTCCATCTCTCTCTGGCTACCTTTGTCGAAGATGAAGACTCCAACGAGGAGCCTTTATCAATAAAAACCCTTTATCTTTGTTTTCAACAAAGACAATTGGAGAGGGAAGAGAGAGACCGATAACCAATGGTGATGAATTGTTATTAGAGAGAAAGGAAGATCGAATGCTATCAATAGCAAAAAAATAGAGTTTTGTAATTCTAGACTTAGGGTGAGGGGGGGGGGGGGGGAGTCAATACTCAAATATGAAAAATATGAGTTTAGAGAGATAAAAATAAAAATTTGAAAATTTAGAGATAATACTAAAAATGAGTTTAAATATAATTTTTAAATAATAATTTTATTCTTAATAATAATAATAATAATAAAATTTAATAAATAGATGAGTATTTAAATTTTTGATAATTAATAAATAAAAAATTGAATACCCATAAAACCTTGTGTGAAAAATGCTCATTTGACCTTTTGCTTTTTTATCTTTTAATGGTGTGGCTAATATAGTGGGCCATGCAATGTGGCTAAAACTTCACAGAATGTGGCGTGTGACAGATTTCCTATTATCAGTATTATAATGACATTTAATCGTATTGGATAGTTTTTTAATTCTTTTTTTATTTTAATTTTTATTGTGTCCAGTGCCGCGAAAATTTTTTTGCCGTACCATAGAAAATAAATACCACATGAACCTCTTTAGATCTGAAACCAGTTCAACCGAACTCAAATTTTCTCGTACAAAATCTCAATATCTGTCTTTGTTTTGCTTTGAATTCCAATTTTCACTCCTTTTTCTTTCCTTTTAATTTCAGTTATACCCTTAATCCGTGAAATATTAGGGTTTCAGTTCTCCTGTCCGAGCTCGATTTTATAGCTCCTTCTTTTTCTTTTGAATTGAGTTGTATTTGCTCAAGAGATAAGTTGTTCGGTTGCATTATTGCATCTAGGGTTATCTCTTGTTTTGTCTGTGAGATGGGGTTTTCTAAATAGGTTTCCAAGTTTTTAGGGTTTTACAAAATTCAATTTCAACACGAATGGGTGCTTTAACGGTCAATCGTAAACGTGGCGACGAGTACTTATCATTGAATCATCTTCAAAGTCCATACCAGAACTCTCATATTTCAAAGCGGCCCAGGTTTTCTTTCATGCAGCATACCCCAAACCAAGATTTTGTTTCATCTAATTACACGGTTTCGAGAGTCTCCAGGTACCCAGAAGCCAAACCCCCTCTGAAAAGACAAGTTCATGCCCCATATAGAATTCTCAAATTTGGATTCTGCGACAAGCTAAAACAGGATTCGTGCACTTCTCGATATTGTAAAAATAAAGATGTGATTGAAGTTGATAATGAACATGATGATAAGAATGAAATAGTTTCTAATGATTCAAGTTTTGAAGGAGTTGAGGTTATCGAGAATGAGAAATATGAGGTTCCTATTAAGGAAATTAGCGGGAAAGATGTGGAGCAGAGACATCATAATAATTTCCAGCCATCATCGTCTTCGGTGGTTTCTACGGATTTGAATAATGGTGGTGTGGATGGTGATATCTTGAGGATGGAGAGTGCGGAGAAGATATTGGATTCATTGTCTTTATATCAAGGGGTGATTGGTTTGCAGGATGTTCAGGTGTATAAGAAGTTGTTGGAGAGTGCACAGAGGAGGGGCTCTAAGTTGAAGTCAATAGGGTTTGAGATTGAGTTGTATGAGAAGCGCCGCGATTCTCTCAGGCAGTTGCAGCCCGTGAAGCAACCAGAGGAAAAACTGGTAGAGGTATGTTTATAAGTCTAGTGGAACTGTTGATGATATACTTGCTTTTGAGATTAAGTGATAGAATTGTTGTAACATTAAGGTAACTATTTTTAGGACCTTAATAAATTAGGAGTGCCCTATTCATTATATGACACTGAGAACTGTTGATAATTCATTTCAGGAATTACCTTGCGAACCCTTTGTCCCTCTGACAGAGAAGGAAGAAGCTGAGGTTGATGGTGCATTTGCTTCTAATAGGTATCACCAAATGATCTTATTGGTATTTTTTGGGCAGTTAATGGTCCTTGTTTGTTCTACAACATAACTGAGACATGCTCAAATGCTAATACAAACAACTGGGACTTTTACTCAGGAGGAGCAAGGTCTTAGTCAGTGATTCAGGGACAGATATTGACATTACTGGACATATACTGCAGTGCCTTAGACCAGGTGCATGGTTGAATGATGAGGTATCATTGGAAGGTTTTTTTTTGCTTAATTTTTGTATAAGAGAGTTTTTAGTTTGTTGTCATCCTTATAATTGTTAGGGATTTACTGGATGATAGTGGATAGTCATTTATTTCTAATGTGTATGCATTTTCTCATTTGTAGGTCATAAATGTGTATCTGGGGTTGCTGAAAGACAGGGAAAGGAGGGATCCACAGAAGTTTCTGAAATGCCATTTCTTCAACACATTTTTTTACAAGAAGGTTAGTGATTTTTTTCCCTCAAAGATTTCATTAAACTCCTTAAAAGTTAGTCTATGTGAACACTGAATAGTCCTCGGACACATGCTTTGTTCATTTCTAATCTTCATTTTTTTCTGACAAGTGAAAAGAATCCAATTATGGTTTTTGCACGTTGCAATGTAATTAATTGCCAGAGGAGCCTAAGACATCATTTGCCAGATCTCTGTCTTTGTTTTTCCATTCTGTTGGTCATTGTATGAAATTAATATCAGCAAGAAAACAATTGATTTCATGGCTCCTTCTACCTCTCAAGTATGGACTTTTATTTATGGGATTTAGTATGCTGGTGATAATAAAAGATAATGAATGGTATGCTGATTTTCTTCTTTACAAATCACTCCACACATTTCTTTATTAGTAACTGAGTGGTAATTACCAAAAAAACTTGAAAAAAGAAACTATCTCAGTGGTGCTCACTTTTGTTATTTTACTTTCTTTATCTAAGACAAGCTCAGGGTCTGTTTCTAGAACCTAAAGAAAGTTCTTTCTTATGTTTCCAACTCTAATTAAGCTTTCACATCTGATCTACATTCTTCTTTTATGTCTCTAGTGCTTTTGTAATGTTCTCCTCTCTTGGTGAGTATTTATGCTTCTTTTCTCATACTTTACTAATTTTCAGTTAGTGAGCGGCAACAAGGGCTATGATTTTAAAGCTGTGAAAAGATGGACATCCATCAAGAAGTTGGGATACACTCTTCTTGAGTGTGACAAAGTAAAGTTCTTGTGCATCACCCATTTCTTTTACTTCTTATATTTGCTTTATTGAATATGCACTTATCTCTGACTTGGTTCTTCTTTTGGGCTCAGATATTTGTCCCTATCCACCAGGAGATACATTGGTGCTTGGCTGTTATTAATAAGAAGGATAAGAAATTTCAGTATCTTGATTCACTGAGAGGAAAGGATATGAAAGTGCTGAATGCCCTGGCATGTTTTAGTAATCTTACTCTTGTAATTATTAGAGTGCATACTGTAAGATTCTTACAATTAATTGATTCCAGGATTTCATAATTCACAGCTTGTACAGTAGTTTTTGTCTTTTTATAAAGTTACTCTCTGATGAAGATCAGCATGTTTGTTCAACTGCTTAGATGTGCATCTTTTTATTACTGCATTGCATATCTTGTTTATCACTGATAGAAATTGTATATATTGGAAAATTGAACTGTTTGTTTCCTTATAGAGAAGATCTGCATTTGGGTTGTCCAATTGTTGCAAAGTTTGTTGATGATGGTAATTTCTGTGTGCCAGGCTAGATATTACGTGGATGAAGTGAAGGACAAGTGTGGAAAAGACATAGATGTAAGTGCGTGGGAGCAAGAATTTGTTGAGGAGCTTCCGGAACAGGAGAATGGGTGTGTATTATTTATACTTATGCTATTTGGCAGTAATCAGTAGTTACATACTTGAAGATTGTTCAAATAGGAAAGACATACATGCTAAGATGCTATTCTTCTATAGATATCATGACCTGGTTTTGGATTAAAAATAAATTAATATGATCACAGGGAGCTTAAAAATTGAGTGTCAGGAAATAAGTTTAAATGTAATATTTTGATTGTAGCATAGTTTTGAAAATTTTGTCATACTCAATATAGCCTTTTTTTTTCACTTCTTTAAGTTCAGGTGATCAACCATACATCTCTAGATTATTCTATTTCAATGTTGTTTTCCCCCATAGAGTTGGACATCTTCTAGTGCCAAAGACTAGCTTCATAATGTTTTTGTGTGCTTCTGTCTAATTATTGACAGCTTTCTGTTTGCATTTTTCATCCCAACAGGTTTGACTGTGGTATGTTTATGCTCAAATATGTTGACTTTTATAGCAGAGGTCTAGGGCTTTGTTTTGGCCAGGTAAAATGCAAGGAACTTGGCTCTCCTGCACAACTCTGCATTTTGTAATTTTTTGTTAATATTTTTTATAGCTTTTTTCATGTTGAAACATGTGGATTTAACTCCACACCATTGTAGATATGGAATTTTTGTTAAATGCATCCAAATGCCATATATATTATTAGGGTCAAAGAATGTCTTTTTTTTTGGGTCTTAAGTGCAATGAAAAATCTACTGGTGTGGGCATCCAAATGACATATTTGCTAAATATTTGCCTATCCTGATTACATTGTCAAAAAAAGCTTGCATGCCATATTTCAACTCTTAACTAGCATTTCTTTCTCCTTGCAGAGTCACATGCCCTATTTTCGTGTGAGGACAGCAAAAGAGATCCTGAGATTGAGAGCTGAGTGATGGAATGTGTGAATCTGCTATTTGTAACATACTGCAGCACCCTATTATAATTATTTGACCATTTAGCAGATTGCAGATCTTCGCACAGGGAGATAGTTGTGGATTCTGCTGATTTAAGAGCGTGAGGTGGGATGCCATAGAATTCTCCCTTAATGAAGTAGCAGATGTTCTGAGTTAGGAATCGTTCGCCTTTTTTGTGGAGGTGGTGTTTTAAGTGATGGCTACACTAAAAGTTTTGGCTTTTAGATTGGTTGAGATTATCCTGGTAAGATGAGTAAGATATAGTGCCATTTAGTCAATAACATAGGAGCTGTAAGTGTTATATAATCTGTATATGCAAGCATGGGGGGTGGCATAGATTTTTGATGTCGAAATGTTAGGATTTTATGTTTAGTTTTTACTTGCATCTTGGTTTCTCTTTCTTTGCATTTGGATCCATTCTTTTGCTATCCAAGTTGATCCGAAATTGAAAATTTAAGGATAATTTACTTTCTTGGCAGTGTGGAATTTGTTTGATTTCGCTTGTGTTTACTGACGACCATGGGAGGGCCATCAGTTTTGATATTTATCTGCAATTTACTTGGTAGTTCTGAAGGGAATCTATGGGGTTTTAAGGACAATTCATAGATTTTCACCATATGCCTTGTTCAATATATTTATTATGAGCAATGCTATATTATTAGATTGAATATTGTTTTATATTTAAATTTAAAATCATTTAATTTTATGATAATATATTAATTGTATATGTACAAAAATATATATATATATTATTACTATTGTTAAGTTATACCTGTTAACTTTCGAAAATTCAAATATTTATCTGTTATTTAAATTTATTGAAAAAAATTTATCTATTTTTTAAGTTTAGTTTTAAAAAATAACAATTTTCTCATAAGTTAATTTTAAAAACTTATTTTCCCTTACCCCCCCTTCTCCCTTATAGGGTTTTATCATTTTATCAATTATTACAATCTTAAATTTCAAAATATTACAGTTATATTCTCATAAAATGCATTTATTTTGTTGCATTGTTAATCATCTTGTTAACACATTTTCTCTTCTTGATGGTATTTCTATCGCTTTTATCATGATTTCCAACTAAAAATGAGAAAGAAAGTCGATCCTTCCTTATTTTTGTAGTATCATGGGCCCTCTTCTTCAATGGTTGATGACGCTGCGCCGAAGAGGAATGAAAGGGTTGATTCCTCCACCCTCTCCCTCTTCAGATTTACACATAAAGACATTGACTCAATTCTTGGGTTTGTTGTCAGCTCAGTTTCTTGGTTTTTTTGTTGACAATGTCGGTTTTTTGTAGTCAACAAGATCGAGCCATTGTTCTTTGGTTTTTTTTATCAATTGGAGATGAAGGGAGGGAGAAGTTGCTAGAGTTTGTTATGAAAATGTTGGAAGACAAGGGTGCAGGGGTAATGTTTCTAAACTTTGGGGAGACAAGTAAAAAAAATCAGCTTTCTAAATGGCATACCATCAAATTTTGGTTTTCTGTATGAATGTATACATAATTGTTAAAAAAGGGTTAATTAGTAATTTATAATTAAATTAACAAATTTATACTTCTTATTTGCAACAAATGTATATATCCATTTATATATATTATCATGTGATTGAATAATTTTGAATTAAAGATAAAATAACATTCAATTACATAATAACACACATAAATATATCTAAAATAGGTATATATAATATTACTCAATCATTTGTCTCATATTAGTCATGCCATCCAAATAATGCTAGTTCTCATAAAGATGTAAATATAAAATAACTAATAATATTCTTATTATTTTGTACATATTGGTCGGTGGATCTTGCAGTGGTCTCTAACAATCAAGTTGGCGATGCTCAAGCCAAGCCTCTATTCCAAAGTAAACCAACGCCAATAGTGACTTTTTAGATTAACAAAAATGAATATCCAGAGAATTTTATCTATTATCACCCTTCTTTCGTTACCTAGAAAATATTCTTCAGTAAAGATTCCCCCGTCACCAACATCCCACGGTCACAAATCCCAAAAAAGAAAAAAAAAAACTCAGAAAGCATACATCTACATAATAACACAATTTACAATCCACCCCTCACCAACAAACAGACAGCTTCACCACTGTCATACATATAAACCCACAATTCTGGATGTGATAGCCAACATTATGCCTGGCCCTGCAATATCTCTTTTCCTCACACATAATATATTCTTATACACTGCTACCTCTGTTTTCACTGCTAGAACCAGCGTAAATTTTGAAAAAAGACATTATTTAGCATAAGTACAATTTTGACCTCAACCATGGAGCCATTTACAGCATAATAAACAAAAATAGTTCAATAATGAGAAAATCATATAGTAATATAATACAAGAGAGAAGAATTACAAGATAGTAGGCAGTCAAGTGTCGCCCTAACGAGGAACTCTCTTTCGGCTGAGTATTTCCTGTTCTTTGAGGCGATGCTGAAACCTGGCAAGTCGAGCTTGAAGGCTAACTAGACCTGCTGCTTTGCGTGAAAGCACAAAACTCAACTGGGTCACATAGTTGTCAATGAGGCTGCCTGGTTGGTCCACTTCTGCCAGAAGTTTCATTTCCTGATATTCAAACCAAAACATAAAACATAATATAAGAAACACACCATATGCACTTCCATGCTGTAGAACATAAATAAGGTTTCACTACAAGACATTGGAAAGCAATCAAAATAACTGAAAATCCAATACTCAAAACCAATTCAACTTGATATGTACTTTCTCTAGGTCAGAGTACAAAAAGATGAAGTCGTCACTTACTTCACGAACGATCTCCATAGTATCCTCAATTTCTTTTCTATGAGCTGTGATTAGTGCAGCTTCTTCCTACAAGAGTTCAAATGCTTAAAGCAACATATGTATAAAGATCCTAATATAATTAAACAGTTGCAAGTAATGAACAATTCCACATAGATCACCAACCTCCAGTAATGCATTGATATTGCCATCTGTTGGACGTTCGGGTTCAGATTGTCTAGGTCCAACATTATTTGTGTTGAAACTTCCTGTATTCTGCTGCCTGGCATTAGTGGTTGAGAAATCTGATCCACCACTATCCTTTTTGAGCCAATTCCCCAACTTTTCTGATTTTTCAGTATCCCTAGATGCTTTTCTTCGAGGTGGTGATACCTTTTGCACTTTCTCTTCCGTATCAATGTTAGTTTGGGAATGTGATGGGTGCATCTTTTGACTGGTAGAACCTCCATAAGAATTAACTTCAAACTTCTCCTTGTCCATTGAGCCAGATGCCACCTCGCTTTCCTCTCTTCCATTGAAGGGAAGATTAGAATAATAGCTTGATTGTTGTTTGTCGAAATCAACAGTAGGATTAGAAAAAGTTTCTTTTTCAACAACTCTTCTACCTATATCAACTACCTTAACTTCTTGTGGCTCAAAATCATCCTCCATTTCGACAGTAACTGGCACAGAAGCTGCTGATGAAGCATCTTTGCTGAGTGCTGGTATTGAATTTACGACTGAATCCTTTTTTACATTCCCACTTTTTGAGAGACTTTTAACCCTGCTCATTTATGTGGAAAGTCCTTCGTCAAGAACTATAAACAATTAAATCAATGCTACTACTAATATATTTTGCATAAGGTCAAAATACGAACAAGCATTACCTATCTGCGTATCTCAATGTATTGAGGGTATGCTCACATGATCCAGCATTCGGAGATATGCAAGAGATCATAACAGTTCTTGAGTTGCCAACAAAGGAATCACGAAGAACTTCTGTAAGTTTGCTCCCTCGAAATGGGATATGAGTCTGGTCGTTGTCCAGAGCACGAATGCATTCCTTAAGAGCCAAAAGACTCTTATTGATTTCTGCACCCTCAATCCTGACAATGAGCCATACCACTAGTATCAGGAAATGTAACACCAGTCCTACCGAAGAAACAACATTAATCACAATATCTAGATTACACCTGCCAATAACAACATTAATTCGAACGGTGATGACAAAGGATCATGAAAAAAGTGCCAACCATAAATACATGAAGCTGATGTTTCTAAAACATTCACAGGGACCCAACTCATGCATAAAGCATCAGTGTGATCTAAATCAACCAGGTTTAAAAAACAAAGGCTTGATTAGTTCCCAAGCTTTGAGCAGACTGTCTACTATTTGACTGTTCTAAAATTAACGTTTTTCTAATAATAATATTATTAACAATAATTTAAAAAATAATAACAACCTTACTGAAACAAGGAAATAAGTCAACAACCCTTGAGAAACAAAAATATTTAAAAGTACTACCAAGTAGCCAACCGAGCCAGTTACAATTTTGAGTTTGATCGTCTTAACCTTGTCACATCTACCAAACCAATGACTAGCAGAATGACATGATTTGAATTGTAACTTTTCACTTTGAATTAATTTCACTCTTGTTCCTAGGATTTTCACACTAGCTTTTGCAACCAAGGGTATTAGCTACCAAACACTTAGGCACACAATGCCACATTTTGTCAACAAAGACCTCCTTAAAAGCAAATATTATGAAATTAGTCCCATCTGCTCACAATCATGCAATATACAGAGTAAATCTGATGAAATTTATCTTTAAAGATGCTAAAAATGAATGTTTACTAGTTTCCCTATCACTTTCAGTCTCAAGAAACAAGCAATAAACATTGAATAAACAAAGAAAAGAAAATGGTTCGATCTCCACACAATTTATATCATCAAACATAATACTCGAATATAACTCCCACACAAAACCATAGCTGAACACCTTAAAGCTTAAAGCTCACCTAGTTTGACGGTCATTATCAGTGGTGTCTGCACCTCTTTCACTACCAGCAAGATCAATGAAAGAAATTTTTCCAACAACCTTCCCTCCTCTAGATTCATTTGCATCATTGTTCCGCTTAGATTCTTTAACCTCACTGTGCTTCTTGACAACGAGTTGTAAAATAGCATGAGACCTAGAAGATTCCTCATTGGCACCAGTAGATCCTGTACTTCTTGTAGCATTGCCCCTCTCAATGTATTCCTTTACAATTTGCACATCAGAAACTTCAAATTCTTGTAGTCCAACAATGCAAACTTGTTGTCGCCCATCTTCTCTCATACAAAGTTTCCTATTTGAGAAAAATAAATGAAGTCATTCAGCAATTTCTATCTGTCTGGTGAACACAGCCAAAAAAGATTGCACCACCATCAGCATTGCAAAGCAAAAACAGGTAATTGTACAAGCAAATACATCAAATGCACATACATAGTAAGACATAGAAATGAATACCTAGGTACTCATAAGAATCACAACACAAGCTAGACAGAGAACACATGATGTATACATTTCAAAGTCATTTTCTCCACCCATTATTAAGATCAAACAGAAATCATTTTATTTGTAAGGCACATGCAGGAAGAGAGAGAGGGTAAATCAAATAGCAGATCTTACTTTCTATCACTGAGAAGATCAAAAAGTTTTCCACCATATATCTCGAAATAACTAAGCCACAATTTGAACCGCTGACTTTGATACACAGGCTGATGCAAATATCTAACAAGGTCTTCTGCCGCTCGCAGAGGTAAGGGTTGCATTGTATAAGTCTTGCCACTTCCTGAAATTAAAAAATATAGTATTTCATTTTTCCAAAACATAAATATGCTCCAAGCTTCAGGAACAACTAGCAAGCACTTCTTTCTTTTAGTGGTATAAAGCTTCAAGCATTTATAAAGATGCTAATATCATTAGTGTTGGGAAGGAAAAACAGCATCTGCACACACCTGTTTGTCCATATGCAAAACAAGTAGCTTTTGTTCGTTGAAAAATGGCTGGAATAATTGGCTCTACAGTGACCCGATATACCTGGTTACGCAAACATGCAAGGCAATCATGCCATTGATAAAATAAGTGGCTAATAAGAATAACTTAAATGATAGTCTCATTTACACACTTCTGAACAAATGACACACCTGGGAACTGAAAATTAAAAAAAATGAGAAGCACTGAAGATTTGTATACCAGGGCAGCAATCTATTGACATGCTAAATCTGGATGGCATTTAGAAATCCACTATCAAATACCAAAAAATAAATAAAGGTAAAAAAGGTTTACCTCATCATTACTGACATTCTGATCCAGAACAGCATCAAAACAAAACTCATGCTTCTCCACATATGCAGTCAAGTCCACCTTTCACATTAAAACCAAAGTTAGTTCTTTAACTAGATATACAAAAGAAAACAGAAAAAAGGACCCTATGAGGCTAGTATCAAGTAAATCCAACGTATTTATCTGAGTGATGTTAAATGAAGGTTCTGATATAGTTGGGAAGCAAACCTTTAGCTTGGGTTCATGGACAGTAAGACCATTGTCAGACACAGAAACGATATCATCCTCCTTCCGTGAGAGCTCCTTCTTGTTTAATGGTCTTTTACGAACCTAGACACAGTAGAATGAGTCTATACATACACATAGGAAAATACTGTGTTTTACAGAAGCTCACTGATAATACAACTGACATACCACAACTTTGATCTTAGCAACATTAGTTTCCCTTGCATTGTTCTCTTTTTCATTTGTGAGAATTGGAGCTGAGACATATGCATCAATGTGCTCCTTTTGCTGCTGGCCTGTTGTCAGATTGAAGTCATTTTCAAACCCTTTGCTAACACCAGGCATAATTGGGGATGGCTTGAACGGTTCTGAAATAACATGCTGCAATGGGAGCAAAAACAACTCATCTTACTCAAAGGCAACAATGGAGGGAAGAGAAGGCAATTTAAATTTATATAACCTATTGTCATGTAAAACTAATCCATTTTATTCTATTTGAAGTAACACCACGACAGAAACTGACTACTGCAGCCATTCTAGCATCATAGTACAATTAATACAAAAAAACAGTCTAAAAACTTCAGCAGCTTAGATGGAGTGCCCTGTAAAGAATCTACCTCAGATAGAAGTTCTGTATCATCCATAGCATGAAGATCCAAGAGTCCAGCTCCAAAATCCCCCCTAAACTCTGGAGAATAGAATCCATCTGATACAGTTACTCCTGAAGTTTGTGCAGTTGGTGTGTAAGGCTCAGACCCAGATTCCCCTTTAAAATTGAGATTTCTCATTAACTTGAAAAGTCTCTGTTTCTCTTCAGCAGATTGCGCTCCATAACCCTTAGACACAGAACACCTTGTCATGTCAAAGATCAAAACCATACAAATACATATACAACAATTGTAAAAGCATCTTAGCTATCAACAGTCCTTTAAAAAATATAAAACACAAGAAGCATAAAAAATCACATTCCAATGCAGTACATGTGAAATGATGAGACTAACAATCTCACGAACAATCAATCACTTAAAGACATCGTTCAACTAACAATCTGGATTTCTCGTTATATATGTTATAATCCATATCTGGATTCACTCTAAACTGTAAACTAAACTAAATAAATTATACAAAATCTTCGTCTAAATTCACCCCAAGTATAATAAAGTCTCATTTCAACCAAAATCCAAAATTCAACTCCCATCAAACGATACAGGCAATAATAACAAGCAAAGATATAGCTATGTGAAGAACAGTCGGAACCTGAATGAGGAGACTGGGGAGTAGGCGCTGATCGATGCCCGTTGAAGCCAAGGGAGAGGCCAGATGCTGCAGTCCTGCCGACTGAAGCCACCGTGCCATGACAGCATCACCAGCATCGCTTGTAGAACCCGCATTATTATGAATGGACCCACCGACCGCGCCACCTGCGTGATCATACAGCGCCGTCGCCGCTGCAGCATTGCTCTGCTGCATCTGGCCACCCATGTGGCGCTGCGAGCGCCTTTGCGGAGCCAACTTTCAAGATCTTTTAAACGACAACACTTCATCCATATCCAAAAAAAAGAAAATTAAAAAAAAAAAACACCAACAACAAGATCATCATCCTTGTCAAATTGAACGGTTACAATTTCACCAATACTTACAAGGAGGAGAGAATCCGAATTCAAAGACAAGCATGAAAGCGTTGAAATCAACGAATTGTTGTATCAATCTAAAACACAAATCGGAACAAATTCGTAAACAGTTTCAACATTTCAATGATCGACGTGCAATGGAGAGAAAATTACCGAATTGAGACAGTAGAATGAGATCTGAGATTAAAAATGGGGCGACATTAACGTAATGATCAGATCTGAAAAGATAAATTAAAAGCAAAAGTAAAACCCTAATTTTGATATTTTTTTTAATTTTATTTTATAAACTCTGTAAGAGTAGGAGACGACGATGATGATAGCCAGATTCATTTATAATATACTCGGTATGTTGTATTTTCAAAATTATTGAACGGCTATGTTGATTTTGTAGAATGACCATTTTGTCCTTGCCATGTTACAGATTCTGAACTCTATAAGATTTTCAATGACAGAAGTAGCCTTGTCTTTATACACAAAATTGTGGAAAATGTTTGTTTTGAATTTGATTACACTGGAAATTACCTATATGGTCTCCAAACTTCACGTGGGCACATTGACAAGGTTGGAATAAATGCAAGTTATAATCAGTTACAATAAATAGAAAAAATTGTTTTATACTCTTAATAAAATTAAGGACAATTTTTCAACTAAGTTTTAGTCTAAATTCAAAATCATATTTATAACAGATGAAAAATTCAAATATTCACTCATGAGTTAATTGTTGTCTAAATTTTCAGTTAGAAACAGGAGTAAATTTATCATTTTACCCATAAACCGAAAAACTTAAAAAATTTATATTATTTCTCTTCCTTAGTTTAGAAAACTCACATTTAATCCCCATAATTAAATTTTGAAAAATTGACTTTTCTCCCTTTTTAGGTTTCATCTCTGGTGGCTTAGGAAACCGATCGACAATCAAGAAAAAACGAATGTCTTCTTTGATGAAGGATGACTGTTCGTCGTCTAAATTTGAACGATAAAGTGTTATCCAGATTAGGAAGACTCGATAACAAAGGACGACGCTTCATCGTCATATTTGGACAATTGTCTTTCGTAGCTAAATCTGGAAGATAGGTGGAAAACATCGATCATCGATTGAAATGATAATGGTCAGAGAAAGAAACAAATCTTAAAAGTAAAATCTAAATTTTTCAAACTTTAAGAATGGGTTGAAGTATTAGTTTTTAAAATTTCGAGGGAAATGAGGAAATGATATAAATTTTAAAGTTTTAAGGTTTATAGGTAAAATGATGATTTTATCTCTGCTTTTAATTAAAAATTTGCATAGTAATTAATTTATAAAAGAGTGTTTAGATTTTTTATCTATCGTAAATATGATTTTAAGATTAGACAAAAATTAGGGTGAAATATATTCCTTTTCCCTAAAATTAAATTTGTCGATTCATTGTTTTATACACAAATGTTTTAGTTTCGTATTAAATTAAATTTTTAAATATTTTTTTTTGTAATCACCGAATAAACATCTTTAATGTCAAAAATAGTGTTGATGGGATTATTAGTACTATCTTTCTAATGAACTCAAACAAGTATTACTTTTATTTTATTTTTTTAAGGATAAATATTGAAACTTATTTATTTGTTTAAAAATTTCGTTGGCGGCAGAAGAAAAAAATATTAAAAAAAAAAACCCAAAAGCATCTTAGTTTAAGGTTAAAAAAGTGTTTCTGTTGTTGTAATGTAGGGGTCACAGTGGGCCATGTGAGGGAGAATGATGTTGGCGGATGTGAAAGTGTGCCACTTTTCAATGTGGCTAAGTTAACCAATCATATCTTTCGGTACACTTTTCTTGTATTACGTCTTGCTTTAACTTGAAGGCTGTGAGGGTGAGATCCAACGGTTATCTATTCATTTTTTAAATCAAAATCCCTCAATTTCCTCTTCTTATTTATAATTTTGTTTCATATAGCCTTCTACAATTCCTTAAAAATAAAAATCCTTTAATAGGATAATTTTTAATAATTTTCGAAAATTATAAATATATTAATCAATGTAGATGTTAAATCCCGAGTAGCCCTGACTGCTAAAAAATTGATAATTTATCAGCCAAATTGAATTTCAAATTGCCAATTGGCATGACAACACTCTTGATTAGTCTTAGGGGGTGTTTGGTTTGGGTAATATTTGATTACTAAAATAAAAAAGATTATCTTGAAGATAGATTACTTAGAAGATTACTGGGTATAAATGATTACTATGTTTGATAAAATTTGATAGGTATAAATAATTATTGTGTTTGGTTAAAGGTAATAAAAAATTACTAGTAAATATTTTGCTTAGATGCCTTTAAATATAATTATTTTTAAATATTTTTTATATTATTTGTCATATTAATTAAAAATAAATTTATTTTTATCTCAAAAAATTAATAAATAATAATTTTTCTATAATAAACTCAAGATTACCCTAGTAATCTTTAAATACCTAAGATAAAAGTGGTAATCAGATTACCACTTATATTACCTATCACGTCAATATTGGTAATAGAAGATTATTGTAATATTTTATTACTGATAAAACAAATAAAGAAATAAAAGATAGATTACCAAGGTAAACTTAAAAACCGTCAACCAAACGCACCCTTAAAGTAATCTAACTTGGTCTACTAACTAACAGTTCAGCAACGATCCACCATAGCCTGATCTATGCAACTAAATCTCAACCGTCCGTTTCACAAAGAAAGTCAAATGGCTGTAAAAACTTCACGGCAGTTGCCACCAGGGCATGGCTCCATTCGACACATTTCAGTCAGTCCCCAGATAGTAAGCAGATTCACTGAAATATTCTAATCCCTAATTTTTTTTTTTTTTTTTGAAAAGGTATTTTGGTTTGCTTGTTGCTTTAGTTTTATCAAGGAAGAAAGCAGGAGATTGAGAGTTGAAAAGAAAGTTAGGAGTATGGGGATACGGCGAAACCATTGATGATGGTGGCTGTAGACAATAGCAACCATAGCTTCTATGCATTAGAGTGGGCTCTTGATAATTTCTTTGCTAAAGTTGGTTCCAATCATCTCTTCAGGCTCATTGTTATTCATGCTCGACCCTCTCCCAATGCACTTTTTGGATTCGGAGGACCCGGAACCAATAATAAATAATACATCCATCTTTTTTTTTTGCTCTAAGCAATGATGCTTCCATCTTCCTTCAAGCTTTTAGTTCTCATGTTCTATCGAAATATGGAGATCTTATGTTCTAGATCTCTGAGGGTACTATAATGCATAGTATATTTATATAAGTTTTTATTTTATACTTAATTTAAAATTATTTAATCAAATAATAATAATATTATATATATCTACTTTAGGTACATAAATATATATAAATTTATATATGTTATTACACAATTATATAATTTTGAATTAAAAATAAAATAACACTTAATCATATGATAATATACATAAATATGTATATATTTATGTATCTAAAATAAATATACAAAATATTATTTATTAAATAATGATATATTATTTATATATCTAATTATTTATTAAAAGTGTATATATAAAATTTAATAAGGACGAACCAAGAAGCGTAAGTGTGCATGATTATGAATAATTAAGTGTTATTGATTTGTGGAATAGGGAAAAATCAGAAACAATCTTCATTATTCATCTAATCAGATTACCTAGAAATTATAAACTCAGTAACTGAACGATCCATCCCCGGAACGTAAAACGGAGCTAAGTAACATTGAATTGAATTTGAAATGAAATAGTAAGCCATTATTAAAACGAAAACAGAGTGGCTTCGGCTTAGGACTTGGGCTTTTTCACAATCATTATTGAGCAGCTACAATGGTGAGCACAGTAGTCACTTACGCTGCCCAGAACAGCCCTGCGGCAGAGAGCAGATAAATAAACGTAAATAACAATAGTGGACAAAGTTATCTTCGATTATCTTTACCTTTTGACAGCGCCATAGCCGTGGCTTCCAAGGACCAAAATATCTGCATGGTGTTTATCTACGGCTTCAGTGATAACATCTCTAGGATCACCCTCCATTGATTGTACTGGCACATTACTAACCTATCAACAATCAATGGATATACATAAAGATCTGATCGCATAATTCTCAAATTCTGAGAAATATAAGTCTTGGTTCAGCTTACCGATCGCCTGCCGCATGCGTCCTTGACCCTTTCAATGACCTTTTGTGCTGCTTTCTTCGCATCAGCATCCATCAGGGATATAACATCAGTAGAGGCTGCGTTTTGCACGAAAAATCAGAATTTTAATACACAGTACGTGACATTGAGATACATTATCAAGAACTAAAAGCCTGAAGAAAGATGGATGCATTATTTATTACTGGTTCCGGGTCCTCCGAATCCAAAAAGAGCATTGGGAGAGGGTCGAGCATGAATAACAATGAGCCTGAAGAGATGATTGGAACCAACTTTAGCAAAGAAATTATCAAGAGCCCACTCTAATGCATAGAAGCTATGGTTGCTGTTGTCTACCGCCACCATCATCAATGGTTTCGCTGTATCCCCCATACTCCCAACTTTCTTTTCAACTCTCAATCTCCTGTCTTCTTCCTTGATAAAACTAAAGCAACAAGCAAACCAAAATACTTAAAAAAAGAAAAAGGGTTTTATGCTGAATAGGTCGCAACTGCCTTGAAGTTTTTATGGCCATTTGACTGGGTTTGTTGAGATTTAGTTACACAGATCAGGCTTTGGTTGATCATTCCTGAACCGTTAGTTATTAGACCGAGTTAGAGTACCTTATTAAAGAGCTAATCAAGAGTCTTGCCACTTGGCAATTTCAAATTCATTTGGCATCCTCCATAATCATCCACAAATATTTCAGTTTAAGAAATTCATATATTAGTTTCCTCCAATGTATTTCATATGGAAAAAGTGCATGAATAACATTTCATATGGAAAAAGTGAATAACTTGAATGGATAACATTTTGTTACTCAAATGGATAATATTTTTCAAAAGAAAAATAAATCATATTTACTTCAATTCAAAATTACTTAATTATATATATTATTTGAATACTTAATTAAGTACTGAAAATTAGATATATATAGTTTTATTATTATTAACTTATATAATTCAAACACTGGGCTGGGCAACTTGGGCTAAACCCAGACAATTGAATTTTTAAAGCTTGACATTGATTGTGTTGTAGAAAATAACTCGACTTGGTTTTTTTTTTATAATACAGGCTATGTTTTTAGAATGGATCAAATATCAACTTGTAGAAAGAATTAGTTTGGTTTAACTAGTGATTGGTCGGTTAATTATTTAAATAAATATTAAAAATATTATTGAAAACAATTTTGTATAATTAATCATTAGATAAATAATTTGAATTATTTTAATATAAAAATAAACTTACTTTGATAGTATATCACTTAGAGAAATCAATCCTACTAATTATGGAACCAAGTTTGCTCATTCTTAAGGTTGGATTCGATCTAGCTAAGCCAAACTAAGCCAAACTTAGGGTTGATATAAGTTCTGATTAAAATTATAATATTGATCTTGAACTTATTTGAGTTGATGCATTATGTCACTAGAAGGTTATTTGAGAGGTGAATAATGTTGCCATTAGGATGAATAATGTTAACAAATAAACAATCAAATCAACGTTAAACTAAACTGTTAAGCTAGAATCCAAGCGAAATTGACTAGTTCAAGCTGAGTTGAATCCACCCCCCGGTCATTCTAAATGGCATTTGGTCCTCTTGTGGTGAAAATCATTTAGAAGTTATTGTTTTTGCAATTTTTGACACAAATTATAAATACATAAAAAAAAATGCATTAGATAGGTTTAGAATTTAAAATAATTATGAAAAAAATAAATTCACATAAAAATATTTGAGATAATATGCTTTTTACAATTTAGATAAAACAAATAAAATTTTTGATATTAATTTTTGGTTTGGTGATAGTCTAATATAAATTTATAAATTTTTGGTCTGGTTTGGTGCAGTTTATAAATTTTTTCAAACCAAATTAAAAAACATATTTTAAAAATTTTATTAAAAAAATTAAATTATTTTAGATTTCAAATTAAATCAAATCAAACTGAAAAAATATGATTTGACCTGGGTTAAACCAATAAAAAGTTATTCAATGTTAAATATATTGTACTTAATAAATTATATTTGAATTATAGTTTTTTCAAATATAAAATATACGTGTAAAATAAATATAAAATACTTATACAATAAGCATGTAAAGAAAATGATAAAGTGAATATACATCTAATTGGTTCTTGAATTTTTTTTATTAAATATGTTTTTAAAAAAAATACGGTTTATGGTTTGAAAATCGCCTAAACTATAACTTAAACTGTAAATAATTTTTCTAATTTTTTTTAAATTTTTAATGGTCAAATACAGTGTTGGGCCAGCCAAACTAGGCTAGCTTGGCTCGCGAGCCTAAAGGCTAGGCCAGTGACATGGCCTAGAAGACCCATGAATCTGACACGACCTACTATAATAGTGGGTCGTGTTATCTCGCCTTACTTCAAGCTAGGCTGCGGGGCAACCTGACCCATGGGGAAAAATCAGTTCCTTTTAATCTAAGTTCACTAATACTACTAGAGATTTAACATAAAATCCTGATAAATTAAAAGTAAACAATTAAATGTAAACTCAATCAAGACCATGTTTTGCCATTTCTGGAAACTGTTCGAGATGATATCGAGAACATCAACCCTTTTATGGTAATAAAAGACTTCACCAACCTTAATATGAAGAAACAATGAAAATTTTCATTAACTAGATGTTATGTGATCAACTCTTTTATAAACCAACATTCAAAAACCCAATTTCGTAGATTCGTCAATTAATATATCATTTCAACCTTCATTGAAATCTTCATTTGGTTTAGTATATTGTGAATCTAACTCAAAATAGAACAAACAACTCTCACACAATATTTTCTAGTTACTTTTGTTCAAATACAAAGTTTTTTTTTTTTAGCAATTTCATTCACAAATTCTAATAATATAAAACAATCAAGCCTCATGTGTAAGAATATTTTTATTAGTGTGGTTCATCCGTATTTAACATAAAATATAAGTTTAATAATAAATTATATGTTAAAATATTATTAGTTAATATAGAAGGGTTTATATAGTATAGTACACTTTGATATGGTGTAATTGATGTTTTCCTAGTGACTATATAAGATTGCTCACTAGTCTTTGTTAGAGTAACTGCTCTAGAACCATCAAATTTGACATTTATAATTGTAATTTTATGATTAATTATTAATAAAAAGTGATTTATTATTATTCAATTAATATATGTTTCACTTGAATATGATCGAATGAATAATATGCCTTTAGGATGGTAAAACTATGATAAAGGATCAAACGATTGATAGTGGGAGCTGTACGTGCACATTAAATGGTAATTCTAGAAATATCCATAATTGTAACATTATTATGCCAATGTCACTTGTAATGGTGATTGAATTATTACAATATTAAGCAACCTTATCAAAAGGTGGAGACAATTCTCATGTATTGAAGTTGTTCATCGACAGTTTGATGTAATACATGAGTGCACATTATAGACGTGTTTATTGGACTGACTTGTCTAGAGGATTTCTATATGAATGTTTATTGTAATGTCTATGGAATATATCCTCTAACACCACGAGTGCATGTGATCATTCGATTTAAGGTCACCAGAATGTCTTGTATAAAGATCGGTATATTTTGACATTATCCAATATGCCACCATGATTAGGATAACCATAAAGATAGTATTGACCATATCATGAGATACATAAAGACTATAGTAAATTAATAAAGAATTCATCTATTAGAGTAAGTGCCTTAGAGCTAGTCGCATTTGATATTTGTGGATGTAATTTTATATTAATCATTTATAAAATAGATTTATTGTTATTTTATTTATAGGTGACTAATTTTATGATAGTGCGAATAACATAACCTTAGAATGATAGAACTGTGATAAGGGGATCATATGACTGATCATATGAACCCTATGTGTTCATTAAGTGACCATTCTAGAAAATTTCATAATCTTGACATTGTAATGAACGACGACACATGTAACGATGATAGGATTATCATAGTATTAAGCGACCCTACTAAAAATGGTGACAATTCTCATGTATCGAAGCTGTTATAGACAACATAGTGCAATACATTGGTGCACGTTGTAAATATGTTTACCAAACTAACCTTACTATAGGATATCTATATGTATGGTTACTTCAATATCTATGAAATAAATCCTCTAAATATCATAGGTGCATGTGATCCTTTGATTTGAGGTCACCAGATTGTTTCGTGTAAGGATCAGTATGGTCTAATGCTTTCCAACATGCCACCGTAATTAGGGTAATTATAAAGGTAGTAATTGGTCATATTGTAGGATACATGGAAACTATAATTGATCAATAAAAGATATATCACTTTTGAGCACAAGAAAAAATATCTCATATAAGAATATTGAATGACATCTATGATTGCTTGAATTCGTGACCACATTGGGATAAAGTCGTAGCCTAATCCATGTTAGTCATTGATGTGTATCAGTTTGTATCAAGGAACCACTGAGATAGACATACTTCTATGTCACAACCTCAAGAGATATTGGTTGATGAAAGAATTGAATTGCACGTAACTATGATATTGTAAAAGCTTAAGAAATGTCTGCTGACACTCTATCGTCTAAATGATCATGATGTTTTACTAGAGACCAATCTTGGTCCATATTCAAATTTAATTTGGATCTAAAAACTACCAACTTATAAAGAGGTTATGAGTCATACGTATAAAAAAATTGAATCAAACTTAAAGGTGAGGATTGTTTATTGGCAATCCTTGTGTTTAGGGTCAAGAAAGATTATGAATGAACTGGGTTTGCTGTTTAGGGTTGAGAGGATCCAATTGACCATGTTTTGACCAAGTGTATAACCATGCACCTTATTATGCCAACCATGCACTTGGTAGGATGGTGTTGACCATGCAAATGCATGATATTGACCGATACCATGATTAAAAGATATGCCAATTGACACACACATGTGTTGTCAACTGTGCAAGCTTTTGGTTATGCTAACTAGTATACACATATGATATCAATCATGCAAATGGTTTGGTGAAATGTCGACTGTGTATTTTTACATGCTAGTCTTGCATGTGTGTTGATGAGTGTCGTGCTTGGTTGAAATTCCAACTGTGCTCAGACACCTACACATATAAATAAAAGAGTGAGTTAGCAATTAAAAACAATAGAAAAAACATGGAAACCTTAACCACTTTTTGTTGTCTCTCATTCTTCCATGAACACACTTATCCAACTAAAAAGCCCTAACAACTTTTTCATTTGGATTTTCTCTCTTTCATGTTCGTGCTCTATGTGGATATTAAGATGTCACCTCGTGAGGGTTGGATAACATCCTGTTTTAAGCCACATAAAGTTTGAAGGAGTTGTCAATGCATGTATATAATCTAAAATACCCTACGAGTGTTTTTGCATGTTTCATGAATTTTATGTTTAAAATGGGTATCCTAGTTGGGGTTTTCAGGATTGTTTGATTTTTAAATTTTAATTTTGTAGTGTTGTTGGTTATCAACGCCCTAAAAAACCTTGCAATGGTGTTAGAACCAATGTTTACAATAATTTTCATGAAAATGATACCTACAGTTTTTTTGATTAATTTT
This sequence comes from Mangifera indica, assembly GCF_011075055.1. Taxonomy (NCBI): domain Eukaryota; kingdom Viridiplantae; phylum Streptophyta; class Magnoliopsida; order Sapindales; family Anacardiaceae; genus Mangifera; species Mangifera indica. The sequence goes on along the minus strand of NC_058139.1, from coordinate 18,881,253 downwards.
ATATGTTGGTTGCATGTAATTGGAATTAATCAGGATTGAAATGGTAAAGATAATTTGCAATCATGTTATTGCACAATTTATTGAGTATCATGTACAATGTAAACTGTGTTAAATTACTAAGTGATGCTTCCTGAATTTTTTTTGAGTTTTGTTGATATATATAGGTTAATTTTGGTTGAATGCCATAGGTTTCGTATTGTTGCACAAAATCACATTCAACTTGTGTTGTTTGCATGATTCGAGGGTTACCACTAGTGTGAGTATGATTTACATGTTGTATTCCCTCACCTCAATGATTGGCTTGCCAAAAAGTAAGAAGTTTTCTAGATTTTCCATTGTTGGGAGAACCCAAAAAATTAGTGTTGGAAAAACTACCATGCACAACTTGGTCCCAACCATGCATGGTGGGTGCCAGGTGGCATCTCCATGGCACTATGTGTTGGTGCATGGCTAGACATCTGTTGTCCAGCTGTGACCTTTGCATGGTGCCAATCGTACACCCTGGTTGGCTTCTAATCATGCTCATGCTATGCTTTATAGTTGTATGTGCCTCTGAAATTTTGTTTAATTTCTAAAGTTACAATTGGAAACGACTACCAAAGAGAGAAGATTGATGGGAGAAAAAGATGGTGGGAAGGCCTGACAAGGACTGGAACGAAGATGGTCAAGGAGGAGGAGAAAAAACCCTAAAGAGAAAAGGTAACTTTTCAAACTTTGAGTAGAGAAAAATTGTTAGTTTTTTAAACTAAGGGGGGAAAATGTGATAAAATATTTGTTTTTAAAAATATTTTTAACTAAATGACGTTTTTACCATTAACCTTAATAGAGAAATTTAATAGAATGTGGATATTTGAGTTTTTGAAATCTTACGAGTGAGAGTTTAGAAATACACCAAAGCTTGGGTGGGAATAAGTCTTTTGGCCACAAATTAATAAGTATAGAATTGGAACAAAATCAATATTATCTTGATAATATTTTAATATACTACCTGTCACATCATTATAACATATCAAGTAAGATAATATCAATAATAGAAAATAAATTATTGAATCAAAATTATAATAAGTGTTTACTTAATTGAGTAATTTTTAAAATTACTATAATACCCCACAAAACACGGGTGATTCGTTTTGTTTTTCAAGGAGTTAGCTCAACAGTCAAATGAGCAATACACCTTAGCCATGTTTTTAGATATCATTGGGTTAAATTTTTTACTCTATTGGAACTTTGCGTTATGTGTCCAAACCAACTCAATGACCATAAATTAAATTTGACAAAACGAGCAATTTACCCCCATAAGACCTGTGGGTAACCCTTTTAAAAATGGGTACAAATTTTAAATTTTTGGATTTGTATTCGTTTTAGACTTGCATCTATGGGTAATGAATTTTTGTGGCAGACTGGGTACTTGCAGCTCACCCGTTATTTATTTCTTATTCATCTTTTTCTTCCTCTTCAACATCAAATTTACAATACTTTTAACACTAATTTCATATATTTTTCCTTCTATTGACATGAAATGAACTTAAATCCACCTTAAAATTAAATAATTTGTTGTGTTGAAAGTAAATTTAATGAATATGAGCACTAAATACTTTGTTATAAATTTCATTCTGTGTTCAATGTTAAAATTCTTCAAATTTATAGAAAATATTTATATAATTTGTACTAAATTTTCCTTCCTCCACTTATAGAAAAAATATTGAAAATTACTAATTGAATATATCAAAATAATAAAAATAAAAGAGAAATAGTGAAAAATTAATATTAGTAGATAACTCACCAATCGATTCGTAACCACTAGGTCAGGTGTGAGTTTTAGAAATTATTACCATATAACTCGATCCATTCTTTACCAATACCTATTTCACTCGCACCTGTATTGGCCTAGCCCGCAACTGGTTTGACTCACCTACCATAAATGCAATTCTTGTTTTTAGTAATCAAGAGCTTGCTAGTTATGGAAGAAATGCCAACCCAAATGCACATGCATTTGATTTTGCCCTTTAATGTATCAATTAAGATCCAGGGCCACCATAAAAATATGTTTGTACTCTTGCCGTCCTGAAAGTGATGATCTAATTTAAATAGAATTTCTCGTTATCAAATAAAAAAAAGTTTGTAGTCTTTTTTTACAGTTTCAATTTTCTGTATGAGAGCGAAAAAATATAATTTTGATTTGAAATGGCTCAAAGCACTTCTGCATCAACTGTTTCTTGCTCAGTTTGCTGGGATGAGGCATCTGATGCCTGTGGTCAGTTGTTCTGATTGTTTTGTTTCTCACTTGTTCCATCTGGGTCAGTAATTTGAAGTTTGCATATTTTTAATTTTTGTTAGTTATGTTCACCAGAGCAACCACAGGCGTCATATTCCTCATTCCAGGAAATTGAGCAAAAAACAGTTGATGCAGGTGCCTGAGCCATTTCTAATCAAAATTATATGTCTTTCTCTCTCTCAAACTGAGGATTAAAACTGCAAAACAAGTTGATGCAGGTGGAACAAGTGAGAGTACTGGAGTCTAACGATAGAGCGACCGCAGGCGTGAGATGCCTCATCCCAGCAAATTGAGCAAAAAACAGTTGATGCAGAAGTTGCCTGAGCCATTTCAAATCAAAATTATATCGTCAGGCTTCAGTGCTCTCAATTGTTCCATCAGGGTCAGTAATTTGAAGTTTGCTTTTTTTTTTTTTGTTATTTATGTTCACGTGTATAGTGAAATCATGTTTGGTTTGAGGATTCATCTGTAACTTGTGTTATTGATTTAAAACATGGGCTAATCTGAGGACTCCCTCTTGAGGAACCAAAGTGACGGCTTGAAAATGAAATGTGTCGATTATAATTTGCCAATAGTCATATGAAAGCTTATGGGTATGCTTGTTGTCAAATGTTTTGAGCGAGACTCGTGCCTGTGGTCAGCTACTACAATTCAGGTTTCCACTCCTTAGAGCCACCGCTCATCTACTTGATGAAAAACCGCAGTTAGTTTCAAACTTAGTTATGATTGGGCTCCAGGAGATTTTTAGATTATTGGGGAGGAAAAGATCAATTCTTGTGAATTGTTGTTCATGTTTTTTAATTGGATGTTCAATCCATGTTGCTTGGTGGGATTTTTGTCTTGACTTTGATCTTTTACTATTATATTAAGTGTAAAATTTGTATATGCAAAGAAGTTGTTGATTATATTGAGGAAAAATGATCGGATGTGATTGAACTTTGACTATAAAATGGATGCTATTTTTTTCAGTTTGTGAATCTAAGCATTTGATGAAAGGGGTGCTTTGAAAGTGGAAGGTAGTAGTATTCATATAAAACTGCATCAGTGAAAGCTTATTGGGTATTCACAATCTATTGGTGAAACTCTATCTACGGACTTCCTAATAAGCCAAGCCTTGCCCTCTATGGGGGCACTTGGGGGCTAACATATCTGTTGTTTCATTCCCAATTAGAAGTCAAACTATATCTATGTTTTGTTCATGTGAGGCTCATTATGCAGATAATTTGACGGCTGTTTTATGTCTTTTTCATGGCATCAATTATTATAGCTTTTAAATTGAACTTTATTGTTCTTCTATAACTTGTGCTTTATTTCCAGATTGCATTGGTTCTGAATTTAATGTATTGGGGATTTTGCAATGCCCTGATTGCCAGGAAATTGAAAATGGTGTTTGGCGGCGTTTTGAGAATACAAACATTGAAGAAGACATGGATCAGGCGGCTGATGAGGATGAGCAACACTTTGTCCAAATCATTTATTTATGTTTATTACACGATCCCGGTATATTTATGTTTCTGTCATTTAATGTTTATTCATCTTGAATTTCCTACAATGGATGCAATATTTCTGTTAGAACATTGCACTACTTGTTTGCAAAACATATTGATGCTTCTCTTAGAAATTTCTTTCAAGGATGTGATGGGGCACAAATTTAGTGGAAATTTATTTCTTTAACTGACACACACATGAAGTAAGACAGTGTGTTGTCTCAGGATAATTTTGATTTATTCCAAAAGGAAAAGTGCCTTTTGATTGATTCCAAAAGGAAAGTACCTTCTATGACTTTATAGCTAAGTTAGGGACTAGATAAACCAAATCCAATTAATTTTTAAGTATGTTGATTGGGTCCAAATACCTTGATGGTTGAGCTACATGTAAATAATAACTCAAAGATTTACATGGATAAACCATATAAAAATGGAAAATAGTTGAAATATCCTCTACAAATGTTAAATCTGATTGCTAAATGATACTAAGTTGTCATTGATCAGACTATCTTTGGATACCACCTTATGTAATGGGTAACGAATAAACCTGACTCGAATCAGACTGCCCTTTAATGTTGAACTGATTACACTAAGTAGGTGAACACCACAACTACTTAATTAGGTGAGTTAAAACTTTAATCTTGAAATGTCACTAGAGGAAATTTAAATTCTTACTCTCATGCTTAGAACCCCAACTCTTTACCACTTAGACTATCCATTGGGAGCAAAATTCTTAAGATTAGTGTACTTCATGACATAATATATTGTCTAGATTATAACCTAAAATCTTGTAGCTCTCAAAAGGCAAGCAGAAGGTTTGTACTAAGTATAAGAAAGATTACCTTTTTAAGGCCAAGAGTTTGATAAACAAATCTATTATCAACTTATTGGTTTTATGATATTTCTCTTTATAGCAAATAAGGCCAATGTTTTAAAGCTGTTTGAAATTATCACAAAGAAAGAAGTAACAAATTTGGATAGCTTATTGGAAGCATTATGAGACTTTTGGTTTGTCACAAGTTGATAAAATTATTTTGGGTTTCTTTAAGTCTTGTTTATGGAAATAAATTACTTAGAAGACTTTTCTTTTAGATGCCTTTTTTGTTTTGGAATTTTATCTAAAAAATTGAGTGTCACAATATAATTGTATTAAGAAGAATAAAGAATGCATTTTGTGCATGTTGAACATAATGTATTTGAGTTAATAATAAGAACCACATCAAGTGCAATGTATGAATGAAAATATATATAAGTTATTAATTATACAATTGAGAATACACCAATCGTGTTTCATAGTTAATTGCTTTGTACTATGGGAAGCTTGTGATTAGTCAAGTTAATAGGGTTGGATTCAAGCTAAGTTTGTTAAAAAAACATGTGTAAAATAGACAGATATTGACCATTTCTATCTTGCAGTTGTTGTTTCCCTACATAGTTTAATTTGTTTTTAAGATGTTTAAGTTTGGAATTAACATGATCAATAGAGATCAGGGTTTCCATAAAGTGTTTTCCTAAACTATTAGGGTTAGGACAACAAAAATAATAACCAAAAAGACAAAACATCCTGTAAGTCTAAATCTAGAAAAAAAAAAAAAAGAATGGTTGGCATTGTCATAAAGAGGATCATATGAAGAAGAATTGTTTTGATAAAAAGAAAATGGATACTGCTAACTATGAAAACCATGAAATTGATAAATTTTTAAATGGATGTGACATAGTAGAAGTTTTACTATTAACCGAGATAGTGTCTAGTGAGGAATGAGTTATGGATTTTGGCTAAATATTTCATATAAAATCTAGAGTAGACTAATTTATAGACATTAAGTATAATAATGGTGGAAAAGTCTTAATAGACAATGATGACTCATGTGATGTAAATGTATTTTCAATAAAATTTAAAAACCTAGTATCCAAGTTAGATTTAAAGCAATAAAAGTTGCCAAAAGTTTTGCACAAATAAAAGGCATTGGTTATCATGAAGTGTTCTCACCTATTGTAAAACATTCATCTATTAGACTTATGTTACTTGTTGTTTTGTTTGATATGAAATTAAAACAAATGGATGTTATAATTGCGTTTTTACATGAAATCTTGAAGTGAAGAACATATCATTATAGAGTAACTTGAGGGTATCATTAAAACATGTACTAAAAGTAAGGTCTGTTTGTTGCATAAATCTCTATATGGTTTAAAAAAGTATTCTAGACAATGATATAAGAGTTTGATGACATTGTTCTATCTATTGGGTTTTTCAGGTGTAATTTTGATCACTGTGTGTATTTTAAAAGATCTTAATAAGGTTGTTATGTTTATCTATCGATATATGTTGATAACATGTTCATTGCTTTTAAAGATTTGAATGTTTTGCATGATTTGAAACATATGTTAAAAATTGAGTTTGAAATGAAAGATTTAAGCCTAAAAAAGATAATTTTAGGAATGAACATTACTAGAAATAGAGGTAAAGACATACTTATTTTGTCACCATGTGGTTATGTTAAGAAAGTCATAGAATTATATAATATAATTAATCTTAAATTTCTGAACATTCTTATAGGGGCTCATTCCAAACTAAGGTCTACTATAAATGTTTTTTCTTTTAATGAATTTCATACTTAGTTGTAGTTGACAATTTAGTTTATGCAATGATTGGTATTAGACATGATATAACATATATAATTACTTTGGTTAGTAGATTCATGAGTAACCTTGTAAAGAACAATAGAATGCAACTATATGGCTCCTAAAATATTTGAAAGGATCTTGTGACTTTTGTTTTATATATTGTTTTGATGTTACTAACCAACTTCTTGTTAAAGGTAATTGTGACTCTAATTTAGCAATATATTATGTAAAAGAAGATCTTTAATAGGTCATGTTCTCACCTTTGGTTGGAAAGATATAAGTTGGAAAAGTAGTCTACAACACATTGTTGCATCGTTAACAATTGAGGTAGAGTATATTGCCTTGACAAAAGTTGTAAAAGAAGCCTTGTGTTTGAAAGGGATAACAATTGAACTGGGGCTCAATGACAATACCCCAATGATCTATAGTGATTCATAGAGTGTTATTCATTTGTGAACGAATAATGTTTCTCCATGAGAGAACAAAACACATTGATGTGAGACTTTATTTTGTAAGGGAAGTTTGGTCAATAGACAAGTCAAGGTAGAGAAGATTTCATCTGAGATGAATCTAGTTGATATATTAACCAAGGTGGTGTTTGTGAGTAAGTATAAGGGAGCCTTAGATTTGCTCAAAGTTGGTCATGTCTAGTGTATTATGGGGTTTGTTGGGTAGTCTCTAGTTGAAATTCAATATTAGTTTAAGTCAAGATGGAGTTCATGGGTTTACATGTCTTAAACTGCATTTCTGATGGTTGAATTATAAATGTAATATTAGTGGTAGAAGAGTCATTCTAATGCATGAGTAAAATAGTCGTTTTGTATAATAAATATTTTAATAATCTTTGGTATATAAACCAAGGATTAGTTTCCAACCCTTCTATTTTCTTTTCTTTTGCTCTCTATTGGGTTTACCATGCTAAGAGAAAACTCAATAGTCTTTCAATGGTCCTTAGCAAAATTCATTGAGTTTTTGGGTTGTATAATCAATGGTTCTCTATATTGAAGCCTTTTTATGTTTTTGTTGTATAGATCGAAGTGTCTTGGTATTGTAAATTGTAATTAATAATCTTGATTCTTTAGGGGATCAAACTAGAGGTTTTCTCTGTTTTGGATATAGGGTTTCGATTTTAGCCCCAAACCAAGTAAATATCCCATATTGGTGTATATTGCGTGCTTTTATGCTTAGTCTTGCATATTTCTTAGTACCAATATTTGATAATTAATCCTTGACCAAGATTAACAACAACGAATTTTATCCTTAATTTCTGGGTTCCGACTTCAGCATTGATTTGACCTTTTTAATGTGTTTTATTCAAAGCTGAAATCAGAGATCAAACCACATGAAAGAGAATTAATTGCCATTAATATTAATTAAGTCTTTCTAATTAGCCTTATCTATAAGTACGGGGAAGACAATGTAGTTATCTTTCATTCCACATTATTTTAGTTTCTTGACAGTCACCTAGGGCTTGCATTAAAATGAAACAACGATATAAAACACTCTAATTCATAACTCAAGCTATGTAACTTCCACATCGTCATAACAAGGTAATTGCATTCACCTAAAATACTAAAAGAAGGGAAGGCGAAAGCTTAATAATAAAATTATACGTATTTATTTTGAGTATATAAACATATATATATTCAATATATAATCATATGATTGAATAATTTTGAATCAAGAATAAAATAATACTCAATTATATGATGATACATAAATTATGTATTTATTTGTGTACTCAAAGTGGTACATATAGTATTTGCTCATAATATACATACATACGTATATATGTGTGTGTGTGTATGTGTATATATATATATATATATATATATATATATATATATATATATATATATATATATATATATATATATCTTTTTGAAATAGATGATTGTGAGTTTTTCATGCATTTAGATGATCATTACTTGAGAAAATGTCTTCCCATGCATAGCCTCACTTCGTTATATTTTAGGATTCTATATTTTGTGGTGACATCCTTGTAGATCAAATAGTAATTTAATCCCAGAGATTAAATGACTGAGAACATAATTAATCTAGAATATATTCCTAGAAGGGCCACAATCTAACCTTAAGAATAATAACGATAATTTTAGACTAAACTACAAGATTAGATCAAATCAAGTATTTATAGACATTCAAATATTTCCAACAATACAAATATTTTCTTCTTTACAAATAAAAAGAATAAGAACAAATCATAAATGATTAAAAGTGGTCTTAATATACTTAAAATTAAGTTAAAATATATTTGCAAAACTGTATCATAAGTGATTAAGGAAGGAGTTACAACAACCCCAAATAAAACCTGACATTCTAACTTAAATTACTATGATCAATTAAAATCATATTAAAAAAATTTATACTTTATCATCTAGATTAAAAGATAATTGGTATCTAGGTGCTCCTAAAGGATAGCCGGAGTGGCAAAAGTGAGGGTCCCTAAGCAACAAAGATTTATGGGTTCATAACTTGTTGGCAACATATTAAAATTAAACTTCTAACTTATTGGTATTATAATTATAAGATTGATTACTAGATCCAAAATTTTACTTTTTTAATATGGTTGGTTTAGCCTCAAAGGAGTGATCCGACTCAAGTAAGAATTTCTTGTTACAAAAAAAAAAGGTAACTAATGAGGTTTTTATGTTATACAAGCAAGTTTCTAAGAGATGCCCATATGTGAAATAGGTAACCTAGCCATTCATTTTCTATACATTTCATAATTAAGTCTTTAGAGTATTTAGCAATTATTTTAGTAATTTAAGTTGTACTTTCAAAGGATTGGTTTCAACTACTAGATTGATATTAAGATTAATGATTCTAAACTACTAGATTGGCTTTTTTATTTAGAGGAAGATGATGATCAAAAGTTATAGATGATAACAAGGTAGTAGGTTGCAACGGATAGCAAAATAACAAAATACTATTTTGTTAATAATAGTTGGGTAGAAGAAGAGTAGTGAATAAGTGTCCGTTAGAAACAACAATGGATAACGGATAGTTGTCTATCAACAATAACAAGTAGCGAATAATTACTTACACCACTTTTAATGATATGGTGGGATTTGCCATGGTAAAATATCAAAAATAAAAAATAAAGTTTATAGATGATGCTTAGGGTTTCTATAGTATTATTTCTCTCAAATTCTTAGTTTTTCTCTTTATTTTTTCGTGCATATAATTCACGTTCTTATTTTCATTATTGTACTTCACACGCATTTTCATTGTTCTATTTTATTATATGTACTTAGTCTTGTTTGAGGGCCAAGGCTTATTACATCTACATAGTTTTATTTAAGGAGAAGGCTTATTACATCCTCTAACCCTCTAGGTGCCACCATGGTTGTTTTAACTGATAAAATATTCCTTATATTAATAAGATTAGCTAGAAAATTTTATCAAATTACTTTTCTTTTTTGGAAACTACTATAGAAATAGTTTGAGAAATTCAAAGAAGAGACAAATTTTTTTTTATTATTTTTTGAATAGCCTAATAGGGGCTAAATAATGTAATTCTAATGCACAAGTGAAACTTTCAATAACTAGAGAGATTATTTGAATTCACCAAATTATCGAAGCCGAGATTAGAGTGATTCTAAAGGAATTTTCAATAAAGTTTATGAATAGATCTCTAATATGTCTTAAATAGTTTTACAATTACTAGGGTGTATCTAACATTTATGGTATAGTTTAACTTTATATAGGAAAAATAATACTCAAATAAGCAAGAAAATGAGTTTCAATGAAGTTATGGTTACCATTGTTAGGTTTGCAAATGTCAAGTCTTATTGATGAGATCTCTTATCACCGATTGAAATATATAATTTTAAGCCTTATACAAAATATAGGTTAGAATTGTGGTGATTAGAGTTAAGTAAGTAACCCTAATATCCATTATAAAAGAATGAACAAAAGTGTGAACAAGTGTGATACTAGGAAGTTTTTAAAGTGATTTAGCTTGTTGCTTGAAAGTCTATGTATATGATCTTATTACTAAAGACTCTAGAAAAGTGTTTTGGAAGACCTTGAAAAGAGTGTTTACAAGAGACTTATCCTAAAAGGGATTAATTTTGAAAGAATCTCTAAGAAAGATAATTGTATCTCTTTGAGAGTCTCTTCACCTATCTTAAGATGATTCTTACCTAATCCACTATCTTAAATAGTGCATTTTTCAAATTTATAGGATGAAAAGGAAACATTATAGTTTTTCTGGTTACTTTAGTATTAATATCTGCTTTCGTTAAAGTCTTATTATTTATTTTGTTCATATTCGTCCCTCATAGGAGTAAACTAGTCATTTTCATAATTATATATCAGCAATGCAACTTCATATGAGCATCACTAACTTCATGAAAGTTTATTTCCAAATTTTCCCAAATTTACATGTGGGTGTATCCTTTATACATTGGGGTGTGTTCCCTCAACCTACACGGACATGTAGCTTAGGGTAGAACACACAATCGTGTGTCTTATATCATGACCCTAAATATACATGGTCGTGCTTCCATCCTATATGGGCGTATACCGCTCGATTTGCAGATTTTGTCCTTGCCTATATCTGTTGTTTTCAGCCACAATATCAAACTCTATGCAATTAAACTTAACTTTCCTTATCTCCAAATACTTTAGATTTCTTCTTCAATATTTCAACCATCATAATTGTGACCAATAACAATTTGCAGCCTTAAATACAAAACTTAGTGCATAAAACAAATCAATTAACACACTGTAACAACTAAATGAATTAAAAGCCTAGTCTAATTATCATGTAAATATATATTTGAATCCACACAACTTCATAACTAACATATGAGTATACTTCAAAACGAAAATCAATTGATATCACAAGCCAAATCTAATGAATTATCACCATAGCCATTATCATAATTCAATCAATTCAGTGCTCAATATACATGCCACAAACTGAAATAATCCCGCAAATTTGCATCATTGATCAAACCATAATTATGAAGAAGAAGGTCACACTACTTACTTCACTTCCTTCGATAAAACAAGTCTTTGTATGGCAAAGAATGTTTAGACGTTTCCTTGCATTCTAGACTTCCAAACCTTCAAATCCTTTCAATTTCCTCTCTTTTTATGTAGTTTGATCTAGAAAATAACAAGAGAAAATGAGCCAAACGCTTTTGGAATTCTTTTTATTTTTAACAGTTACACACAATACATGGTCGTGTATCCTCTATACACGGGTGTGCATATATGTCGTTATCCATTAATAACAGTTATTCAAAATCTCCACGAAACTACTCCTTACTTAAAATTTAAACTTGTTAACCGTGCATGGGTGTGTATCCATCATACATAAGCATGTATCTCATCCAAACTTAGCCATTTTTTATGCACTTTGCTAAAAAAAAAAAAAAAAAACCATTTTGCTCTTGCTAACACATGCAGGGGCATGCAACCTCTTCACATGATTGTGTACACCCCAAATCACATATACTCAATTAAAGAAGCATACTAAAACATAATTTAGAAGACAAATGATGAAAATAACCTTGGGCATACATGTTGGTGTTACATTCCTCATCCTTTAAAAGAATTTCATCATTGAAATTTACTAAAACAACTATAGGAACCCTTGCTTTATATCTTATTCCATTTCCTAAGTGGCCTCCTTAACCTAATGGTTCCTCCAAATAACCTTAACCACTAAAAACTACATAACCTGTCTATCCAATATCTAAACCAGACACTCCTCATAAACCAAATTGTCCTCAAGTTCCATATCCTCTATTCTCAACACATTGGTTGGATCACCGATATACTTACGTAATGATAAATGGAACACGTTATGAATGAGATCCATGCTCGTTAGCAATGCAAACTGGTAGGTAACTTTACTTACACACCCTAAAATTTTGAAGGTCCTACAAACCTCAGAGCTAATTTACCTTTCCATCCAAACATCATCACATGATAGTAGGAGACAACTTTCACAAAGACTTTATCACCCACCTTAAATTCCAAGCCTTGGCTCCTCTGATTAACATAATTCTTTTAATGATCCTTTGTCTATTTCATTCTTTCCTTGATCAGTCTTATCTTTTCAATAATTTTTTATGTTATCTTTGGCCTTAAAGCCTGTGTCAGAGCATCATTTTCACCTATCTTATCCTAATGAAGAGGTGATATGTACTTTCTCTTATAAAGTGTCTCAAAAAGAGCTATCTGGGTGGTTGTTTGATAACTATTAATATAAGCAAATTCTATGAATGACACCATACCAATCCAACTTGCCTCAAACATGTGTTTAATAATTTATCTCACATTCTCAGTCTACCTATCAATTTGAGGATGATAGGTAGTGTTGAATACTAACTTTGTTCCTAGAGACCTCTACAAACTCTACTAAAAAGTTTAAACAAATCTCATGTCTTTATTCGATACAATTATCTTGGGTACCTTATAAAGTCTCCTAATTTATTTGACATACACTTGATGTAATTGATTAAACCTGGTGCTAACCTTAACAATAATAGAATGCACTAACTTGGTCAAACGATTCATAATGATCTATAAAACATTAAATCCACCTTTAACCTTTGAAACACCAACCACAAAATCCATCTGGATGTGTTCCCATTTCCACTTAGAGGATATAATAAACTAGATGGTCTGTGATGCCCAACTTTAACTTGTTGACACACTAAACACTTGGCATTAAAATTGGCTACATTTTTTTTCATACTACACCACTAAAATTACCTTTTTAATCTTGATACATTTTTACACTCCTAAAGTAAGCAGTATAAACAAAATTATAAGCATTTGTGAGGATCTTATTCCTCAAGCTATTAGCATAGGGAATACAAATCTGGCCTAGAAACCTTAACACATCATTAGTCACACTAAACTCCACCTTATAACCCTCGACAACTCTTTGCCTTATCTTTACATGCCACCATTGATTGCCTAACTTGCGCATATCTCATTTAATAATATAGATTGAATCTACAAACTGACTATCAGTCTAGTAACCAGTTCTATTTGCTCCCTCTCTAACTCCTATTATAACTCCCAATAAGTAGTAAGATGAGACAAAATCACTTTTCTACCTAAAACTTTTGCCATAACATTAGCCTTTCCTGGGTGGTATATGATTTCACAATCAAGATCTTTTACCAATTCCAACGACTTCCTTTGTCTCTATTCAACTCTTTTTAGGTAAAAAATACTTTAAATTCTTATGATCTATTTACACATTGCACTTGACAACTTATAGATAGTGTTGCCAAATTTTCAAAGCAAACACAACCGTGGCAAACTCCAAATCATGAATAGGGTATCGAGTCTTATAATTCTTGAGCTGTCGAGAGATATATGCAATCACCTTTCCTCTCTACATAAAAATAACTCCCAAACCATGGTGAGAAGTATCTGCATAGAAATCATACTTCTCATCTTCAGTTGGCAATGCCCAAACAAAAACCAATGTCAATCTCTTATTTAATTCTTGGAAACTCATCTCACAAGAATCAGACCATCTAAAGGGACTATTATTCCTGGTCAACTTAGTCAATGATCGGGCTAACTTGGTAAAACCTTTTACAAACTGTCTATAGTACTAGACTAATTTTAGAAAACTGTAAACCTTTTTAGCTATCTTAGGCCATTGTCACTCTAACACAATCTCAACCTTACTCAACTAAAAAATGATACCATTAGTTAATATCATATGCCCAAGGAATACCACATGATCCAATCGAAACTCACATTTGAACAACTTGACAAATAACTACCTATCTCTCAATCTTTTTAGCACAAACCTCAAGTGTTGCTTACGATCTTCTCAAGTCTTGGAATACTCTAATATGTCACTGATAAACATCATGATGAACTTGCTGAGGCAATCCTTGAATACTCTTTATTCATCATATCTATGAAGATTATTGGAGCATTACTCAAACTAAAGGATACACCATAAATTCATAGGAATATCTTTCTTAGCCACCTGGACTTGATGATAGTAAGATCTCAAGTTAATTTTTATAAAATACTAAGACACCTTTCAATTGATCAAACAAATCATCAATCTTCGATAGTGGGTACTTGTTCTAGATTGTTACCTTGTTCAACTTTTTATAATCAATACACATGCATATCGACCTATCTTTCTTTTAAAAGATTGTTATGCCTTAAGATGAATGGTTTGGCCTGATAAAACCATTATCCAATAGTTCTTACAACTACTTTTTCAATTCTTGAAATTTAGCTAAGGCCATTTTGTATAGTGCTTTAGAAATAGGCTCCATCCCAAGAGTTAACTTAATACTAAACTTAACATACCTCTTAGGTGTCAACCCTGCAAATTATCAATAAACATATCTTGAAACTCACATACAATGGGAGCACTTTATAAACTCGTGATTGATTCATCAATCTTATTCACCATATGCGCCATATAACTCATACATCTTTTATTTAACATTTTCTCGCTTTCACGCTCCTAATCCTTATACTTAGGATTTGACCTTTTTTAAAGTGAAATCGTCACCATTATTCAAATAAAATCAAACTTTTCTCTTAGTGTAATCAATTTTATTCCCATATTTGTTTTTTACTTGAAGCTTCTAAATAAAACTTGGAAGGATTATCTTCCATCATCACATCCTTAGCAATATCATACCTCAACCCATTAATAAAAATCTTTATCTTGCCCTTATCAATATTGGCCATACCAGGGCCATAATGAGCAATTGCATATAATCTGATGGAGTATTCTTTGATAATCATTTGCTTTTATCTCAAATTGATACTCTTAAGCTCATATATATAGCACCTCAGTAAGCATATTTTCTTTCTCAAAACCCCATAAAAAATCCACCCATGTCATCTTATTAGCTTGGCAGGTAAAACACAATGTCTGCCACCAAATCTTGGCATCACCTTTAAGCAAGAAACTAGCATATTCAACCTTTTCGGGTTCCGTAATCTCAAACAAACGACATCCTTAATGACTTTAGCCATTACTTAGTTAGAACAAATTCAACCTTTTAGCCATCTTTGAATTCTAAAAGTTGGTATCTGCCAGTAAAAGTATAAATAGGGTAAAGTTGTCCTTTGTTACCACCCACAACAACAATCATCTACACCTTTTGACCCACTCTCTCTTGTAGGGGTGGTTGATTGACCATAAATGACTACTCAACAATAGGAAGGACTTTAACTTGTTGTCTTATACTTTCAGACACCTCATAGTTCTTCTAGAGAACCTCTTGAACTATCTACCTTATCATTGAGCTCATAATCTATGCACTACAATTGTGTCAAAGGTCTTTCCCCTAGTCTTTTTTAATTCCCTCATGAGGTAAGGAAATCTTGATCATTACTCACTAGCCTTTTAGATCTTCTCATACTGAAATCAATATTCAACCTTAGGTAGATAAACCATAATGTAAATGTAGGTTAAATAATACTTACAAAGGTCGATGCATGAGAGTAGTCAACATTGAATAAGAAGCTACTTAACACACTTATGAATATTCATACACTTAACACCTTTTTGGGTTCCTCAAACCATGCTTTGATATTGTAATATCCTTTCTAAATACATAACCCTACCCAGATTATATACCCGAATAAACATGTCAACTTAAAACTTTTTCCTCTATTCTTAGGTAACAAATAAAAAATGCATTGTAATTACTAATTTTCCTCCATTCTAGGCTGACTAGCTGGCTCCCCCATCGACTTGTTAATGCATAAACCTATTTGTAAAACCATGAAAGGAAGACGGTGAGTGGTACACACTCATCAAATAGATGACTTCTCAACACCATACACACAACCTCAAATATAACCATAATCATAATAGTGTTCTATATCCAATCTTATTATGATAATTTTAGATGTTTTTCCAACATTCTAAATGTCCATCCGAATTATTTTGATGTCCAGTGCCCAATCTCCAATGGTGTTGTCTTCCTAGATGACTAATGTCAAACGATATATATCGACATCTTTGATGCATGGTAAAAGCATGAGATATCCTAGATGTCATAAATATAGTGCACCAAATACATTTGTCAATCAAGTTTTGGGTTACGGATACCATATCACAAGAAGAGACCTCTCCCAATATCACACAAGTATCCCAAATACTAAGACACTTAACGTTAATTCATTCACAAGCATCTCAAATGCTAAGACACCCAGTGTTGGTGTATAATCATAAAAAAGGTATCAAAGTTACACATACTAGCCCTAATGCTTTTATAGTCACACTACACATAACTCGATAGCTAAAATAAAATACTACATCGTTTTTAATTTTTGACTTGAAATTACTTTAGTCAAGGTCCGTGTCATTAAATAGTCATACACTCCCAAATATCCTTGTGTTGTCAAACACATACTTTAACACATTAAAATGATTTCTATCTTATTTCACCTTCGTTAGGGCTTTAATATTCATATATGCCTTTGTTAAGGTCTTAGTATCCATATTTGAATCGTTAGGGTCTTATTATTTCTTATAGTCGTCCCTCATAGGGGTAAACTAGTTATTTTCATAACAATATACAAGCATTGCAACTTCATACAAGCATCACTAACTTCATGTATGTTTACTTCCAAGTTTCTCCAAATATACATGAGGGTGTATCCTTTATACAGGGGGGTGTATTCCTTCAACCTACATAAGCATGCAACCTATTTACATGAGCATGAAACTTAGGGTAGCACACATGACTATATGCCCCATACCACACTGGTATGTGTTTAACTCTAAATTTATACACCTGTGAATTCTTTAAACACAGGAATGATTTAATCTTAATTATACATGACCTTGCTTCCAACCTACACGGGTGTGTACTGCTTAATTTGCAAGTTTTGTCCTCACCTATATATGTTGTTTTCAACCTTAGTACCAAACTCCATGCAATTAAACTAAACTTTCCTTGTCTCCAAATACTTTAACTTGTTTCTTCAATATTTCAACCACCGTAATTGTGACCAATAACAATTCATAGCCTCAAATACAAAACGTAGTGCATAAAACAAATCAATTAGCACAACCTAACAACTAGATGAATTAAAAGCCTAATCAAATTATAATGTAAATATATATTTGGATCAATAGGAGAACATACGACTTCATAACTAACATATGAGTATACTTCAGAACAAAAATCAACTCATATCACAAGCCAAAACTTTACTAATGAATATATGTATATACAAAATCTCTAATTTACAAACCTCATGAATTATTACTATATCCATCATCATAATTCAATTGATTCAGTGCTCAAAATACATGCCATAAATTGAAATCACCATACAAATCTGCATCATTGATTAAACCATAATTATGAAGAAGAAGGTCACACTACTTACCTCACTTCTGTCGATAAAACAAGTCTTTGCATGACAAAGAATGATCTTTAGAAATTACCTTATGTTCCTATGCTTCCAAACCTTCAAATCCTTTTTACTTTATTTGATTTGGAAAATTCCAAGAGAAAAATGAGCCAAACGCTCTTGAAATTTTTTTATTTTTAGCAGTTACACATGATACATAGTCGTATATCCTCCATACATATGCAAAATTAGAAGGCATCACATCCAAACTTAGCCATTTTCATGCACTCTTCATTTTTCATGCACTTTACTGAAAAAACCATTTTGCCCTTGCCAACACACACACGAGCGTGTAATCTCTTTATGCGACTGTACACACTCCAAATCACATATACTCAATTAAACAAGCATACTCAAACATAATTAGAAGTCAAATGAAAAAAATAATCATAGGCATACTTGTGGGTGTTATAGTTAAAGAGCAAATTGAGATGATTTCAGGGAAGTTGGCAAGTTTATAACTATAGTTGACTTTTTTGGATGATATTTGTGTGGCCCAAGCATTAGATAATTGATGTATTCAGATGACGTAAAAAGTTGCCTAGGTTATTGAGGCAAATTACAGTGCAATAGAGAAGATTATGAGGTTTAGAGGTTGAGTATGTGCCTTCTAAGACTAATGTTTAAAAGATATGATCCTTGTAAAGGTGTACAATTCCCTTTACACTGGCCATAATAGGAATGTAAAGATGTATTAGGACTTGAGGAAGTCATTTTAGTGGTCAAGTATGAAGAAAGATGTAACAGAATTTATGGTTAAGTGTCTAGTCTGCCAACATGTTAAGGTGGAGCATAAGAGACCATCAGGTCTATTATAACTTTTCAGTATTCTAGAGTTAAAATTGGAACACATCTCGATGGACTTTGTGGTAGGTTTATCAAAGGTCACAGAAGGCTATAATGCATTATGGGTTATAGCTGATTAATTGACCAAATTGACACACTACATAGTAGTGAAGGACACTATAGGCATAAATCAGTTAGGCCAAATATATGCTAAAGAGATAGTTAAACTCCATGGAGTACCTTAGACAGTAATATTATATCAAGACACCAAGTTCATCTCAGTATTTTGGTAGAGTTTGCATAGTCATTTAGGTACAAATTTAACCTTCAGTATGACTTATCATCCCCAAAAAAATTGATAAACTAAAAGGGTCAACCAAGTATTGAGGGCATGTTAAAGACATGTTGCCTAGATAAAGGAACAAACTGGATAGAGTTATTACCACTAATGGGATTCATGTACAATAACAGTTATTAAACAATCATTAAGATGGCTCCAAGTAAGGCATTGATGGTAGAAATTGCAAATCATATTTACATTAGGATACAGTAGGCAAGAGAGATATCCTAACTCAAGTGTTAGGGCTAGAGATGACCTAAAGGATGATAGTGGATGTAAAATAAATTAGAGAAAAGGTAAAACAAGTATAAGACCATCAGAAGAGTTATGCATATTAGATATGACAAGATCTTAAGTTTGAGGTAAGTAATAAGGTCTTTGGGAAAGTAGCCTCCTAAAGAATTGTTATAAGGTTTAGCAGAAAAGGAAAGTTAGCCTCAAGGTTGATGAGACCATTTGAGGTTTTGAAACGATTGGGTAAGGTTGTCTACCAACTTACATTATTAGTGAGCATTGATCGTATTCTCAACATGTTCCATATGTCATTGTTTTACAAGTACATAAGTGACTTGATCCATGTGTTAAGATTAGAGAATGTTAAGCTTGAAGATAGTTTAGCTTATAAGGAATAACCGATATAGATTTTTGATAGACAGGTAAAAAAGTTCAGAAAAAAGTAGATTCTCCTAGTCAAGACCTTCTAAAGGAAACATAGAATGGAGAAGGACATATAAGAGGTTGAGCAAGACATGAGTCAGTGATTCTCATAACTCTCTGAGTGAATTTCAAAGAGGAAATTTATTTAAGAATGAGGGAGAGAAATGTAATAATTGTAAGTACCTTTTGGGGGTATTATTGTTTTTTTAAGAAAATTTTATTTTTGGATCAAACCATGTTTGGGCTTAATAATTAGTCCATCCATAGTATGAAGGTTTAATTATTTAAATTTATTAAAGACTTCACCTAAATTAAGAGTCCAAGTTAAATTAGGATTAGGTTACGTTAGCTAGGTTACCTATATAAGACTTTTTCCACCTAAGAATTAAGACCTTTTCCTCCATCTTGATTAAAGATGAGAAAAAAGAGAATTTAAGGAGATAGAAAACCACTAAAATGAAGAGAAATCCGGTAGCCTTGAGAGAAGATTTGACAGCCAAGATAGTTAGAAAGAAGAAATGAGAGAAAAACGTTGTGCTTGGATTTTCAATGCGTATCCATTGTAGATTTCATGTTCTCTCAATTTCATGTCGGATCGCTTTGATTTTCAGATTGCTGGTAGAAGATTCATTGTCCTTTATTTTGAATGATGGAGATTGTGTTTTGATTCTCAAGTAACCTATTATGTATGTTGAAATGTGGTTGAAAATTTCGATAAGTATGTTGAACTTCTTCTCTTAAATTTTTTGTTCTTGTCTAGAATTTTTGGATGTTTGGAATCTTGTAATTGTTAGCCTAACATCCTTGATGCAATTGGTGAATTCTTGCATAAATTCTTGGCTATTTTAATGGTTCTTGCAGTTGGATTCTTAGAGAGTTTCCGGTTTGCTCAAGATTAGTAGTCTTGAATCCTTGAATGTTGATTGAATATATCTTACATGTGTTAAGTTGAGTGTGGTGGGTTTTATAGACAGTTGTAATGGATTTTTGCAAGCTAAAATTCTATATAATTTGTTCAACACATGTAAAAGAAATTAAATCTTGGAAATCTTGTGCTGGATTGACATGAATTGCATAAGAATGAAAGAGTTTTTCATGCATGGCATGTTGTAAGTTTTTGGGAAAGATTTATAAGGTGTAAAACAAGAATAATATGAGTATTAATAGTTAGGTTCTTGGCTAGAAAATTCTAGAGAGAATAAGCCAAGTTTTAGTCTATAAATTCCATTTTCTGAGGATGCTAACAAGCTTATAAAAAACGCCTTATGAGATGATCGCGAATGTTTTGAGTATAAGACATATATTCTAGGGTTTTAGTGCAAGCGAACATTTGAGATAAAATGAGCATCCATTCGTGGTAGTAAATAAAAACTCGTTGCAAAAGGAAAAAGGTACATAATGCTTGTTCGGATTAGACAAAATTATCCTTTTACCCATAAGCTAAATGCATAATAGGGACTTAAGTTAGAAAGATCTAGAAATGTTAGAAAAGTAATAGCTAGTCCAAGTAGAGGTGGTCGAATGTATGGAAGATGGCACAAACCGATTTACCATATTCAAATCAAAATAAAGAAAGCTTAGAATAATAGTGTATACTCAAATAACCAGTAGCTATGACAAGTTATGTGAAAACTGTAAAGTTATGTAAGAGATAGTACCTATGATATGTATCATGCATTTAGCGCTAAGGTGTCTTAGCTGTTTAGTACAATTTAACAGTGCATGGTAAGGGAATGATGGCTTTATACTTAGTTCCTTGCATGGTTAATAGGATGCATCACATATATACCTGTGTTGGGGCCATCGAATGATGGTTTTTAGTTAGCAGTCCCGTAACTATATGTATATGGTAAGGAAAAGACTACAACCAATTTTCTTATGTGACTAGGGTATCATACCTAGTTTGCCTAACGATCCAAACAAAATGTACGTGAGGCATAATAGTTAGTAGACATGACAGATGTCTATTACTTTTAATAGGTGTCAAATATTATAAGGTCAGTTAGGCCTTAGCAGTTTTTGTGAATGGTCTATGTTTAGGGCATAAGGGTGTCAAGTTATGACCACATTGATCTTAAGCCTTGGAACCCCGATTTTAGTTATGTCTTATGCTAGGTATGGATAAGTCACTTATTTACTGAGTTTTTTTTCCACTCATGTGTTTCCTTTCTATGGTTTTATAAGTAAAGGCAATTAATGAGGCATGTAAGGGAGCCAATAGTCTAGCTTAGTTCATTGCATGAGGTTGGGGGGTAAAAGTGTCATTTTTAGAATTATGACATTTTTATATTTTATTATTAGCATAAGATTTATGGGATGTATGCACATTATAAATATATTTATTATTATCATATTGTGGATTTCAGACATTGAGTTATATATTTATATTTAAAGGTTTTACTATGACTATTTATGAGATTAAAAGATTTTTTTAACACTTTTTTGCACACAAATGAGTCAAGAGTTTTTATTGCATGTTCATATTCTACTATATCCATTAAGTAGTTAAACTGTGCATATCTTTTCGGGTTATATTCTAGAAAAGGGTATATATCTAGAGAGAGTGTTACAATATCTCTGGGTTTTCTCCACTATATAGTTACGTATAATTTGATCCTTTTATCAATTGATATCTCTTGAGGTTGAGACATGAATATATGTCTATCTTAGTAACCCTTCGATATGAACTTATATACATTAATAATTGAAGGACTTGGATCAAGCTTTAACATAGTCTTACTATAACTATAGATTCAAGTAGTTATGATGACTTTCAATATTCTCATGATCATCTTTTGTGCTTGGTAAGTGATGAATCCTATGTTTATCTACCATAATCATCATATGAATCTCGATATGGTTAATCACTACCTTAATGCTTACCTTTGTAATGAAGGCACGTTACATAGTATCAAACCATATTAGTCCTTGTAGAAGACAGTTTAGTGACCTAAAGTCTAATGATCACATTTACTTGCGAGTTAGAGGATTAATTCCATATACACTAAAGTAACCATCCATATGAAAATCCTTTTGTTAGATCAATCCGATAAACATGTTATAACATGTACCCATGTGTTGCACTAAGATGTTAACTAACAGTTTCAACACATGAGACCTATCGCTACCTCTCGGTAGGGTTGCTCAATACTATAATAATCTCACCACTATTACTCGTGCCCTTGGTCATAATAATATTTGGATTACAAATGTTTCTAGAATGACCATCTAATATATGTATAGGGTTTTCACAATCAATTGTTTGATCATTCGCTATGATTCTACCATTTTAAGGACATATTCTTCGTGCGATCATCTTATATGAAACATTAACATGAATAAATAATAGAATTCCTTTATTAATAAATAAATAAATTACATAGTTACAAATTTTAAAAACGATCAGCTCTAAGGCACTACCCTAACAATTTGTGCCTTACTTAGGGCCTTTTGGTAGGAACTAGGGGTATAGTCTCTACCATAAGATCTTTGGCAATATCTGGTCTGAGCCCATTAAGAAAAATCTTTATCTTTCCTTTGTCTATGCTAACTACCCTTGGAGCATACTTAGCTAGGCTATTCAATTTGGAAGATAATATTTTTACCAACATGTTGCCTTATTACAGGGTTCCATTGGCATGCATCTAATAGGAATTGAACCAATAAATTCGCTAATTATGAGTTGGGTGCTTTAACCATTCAACCATGATACTTAACGGGGATCCTCATACATGGTGAATAACAAAATTCCAATAAAATCCTTAGGATAAATCAATGCAATTTAGGAGGAATCAATAAAAGGACATTAATTCAAATCCTCGATTTTTGAATTGAGAGAGATCAAGAATTCTCACTATTTCTTAGATTCATGGATCTAATTCATTTCAATATGATCTTTCATTAACATTTTTTTCCACTAAGAATGTTTTATAAAACTCTTGGACTCATGAATTTGGAGTATCCTATTTTCACACAATTTATAGAGTTCAATAAGCAATCGATATTTCACGATCAAGGGTGTAGTACTATTTGTATTTTTAGTATGTCATATTATGACATTCAAGTAGTGTTATTAGGAATAAAGGCAAACGATGATTTAGTCTTAGATTGATAAAATCTTGGGCTCGGACTTATATGATGTCAGTTCACAAGTTTTCTTTCTTAAAAACTTATCTAAAATCAGCTTAAGTCATGTCTAAAGTTTGGTGGGTCATACACAATATCTGCCACCATATTTTGGCATTTGCTTTTAATAAAGGTTGGCATATTGATCCTCTCTTGGTTAACCATCTCAAATAACCTCATGACATTCTCTACTACCTCTAACTACTCCTCGACTGGTACTGAACCTGTGATTAAACTATCTCTAAACTTGGGAGGTTAATGTCCACCTTTTTTACTATAAATAGGGTTAAGTTGTTCTTAGCTACCACCCACTACTGTTACTCTTTGTGCGTCGCTACCTAATTTGTTCTATTGGGGCAGTAAATCTATAATTAGAGGTTGCTTAACTATTGATAGGGCCTCAATCAATTACTTAATGTTTTCTGATACCTTATAGTTCTTATAGAGAACCTTATATACAATCTGCCTTATCATAAAGCTATTCACATATGGTGTTATTATTGTATCAGAAACCTGTCCTGAGCCTTTGTTTAGGTCCTCTCTTGAGTAGGGATGTCTAGAACATCTTTAATTAGCCTTTTGGATCTCCTCATCCTAAAATAAATACACAACTTGGGCAGATGTACTACTATCTTAATACAGGTTAAAATATACTTATAATGGTAGGCATGTGGGAATAGTTAACATTGTATGAGGCGCCACTTTTTTCACTTAACTAACTTATGCACATTTAGACACACTTAAGGTTAAACACCTTTTTGGGTTTCAAAATCATGCTCTGATACCATAACTGTAACTTTCATCTCTAAATATATACCTTTATACAGAATATGACCTAAAGAGACATGTACAACTTAAACTTTTCTACTAATTACAACAAAATAAATGGTCTGTTTATAGTTACTTATTCAACTTGTGTAGAAAAAGGTATAACATATCAAAATACCTCAATGTATATATAAATAAAATCATATAATCAACTTCTAGAGTGTCTGAAATCTCATCCTAAATTAATATGCATAAACAAATATAATATCTACAAAGGAAGACACATAACAGATATAAAATTCAAAATGATAAACATTGCCTCCACCTTATGCAATCACCAAAATTGGACTGTTGGCTCCTTTGCAGGTCTTTCCACGTACCTCTACCTACAATACCTCAAAAAAGGAACATGAACGAAAAACACTCAATAAGTAGGTGACCTCTCGACACCTAGCATACAACATAACTCATCAACCTAGCTTTGCATCGCTAAGTCTTTATGTGGCTAAAACATATGATTTTCAATATCCTTTTATGCCCATCCATCTCCTTTAGGCACCCTCATATGTTAAATATATAGGCCACATCACATAGATGACTAACTCTTATGCTAAACTTCGTATATCTAATGCCCTCGTGAAAGTAATTGATATCCTAGATGTCTACTAACTATATGTCTCACGCACAATACCGATTGGAATGTTGAGCTAACTAGCGATGATACCTTGGTCACACAAGAAAATTGATCATAATTCCTCTTTTACCATATATGCATAACTACAGGGCTGCTAATTAAATTACCATCCTAGGATGATCCCTATCACAGACATGTATGTCATAAGTCCCACTAGCTATATGAGGAAACTAATTGAGGCCATTATCTCTTACCATGCACACCTAAACTGATATAAATGGCTAATATGCCTTAGCACCAAGTGCATGTGTATCTTATGGGTATCCATCTCTTGCATAACCATATTGGTTTCACATATATCATCAATTGTGTATACAACTAAGTGGTTATCTAAGTCTACACCACTTTTCTTCACTTTCTTTATTTTTGACCTGAATTGAACTTGGCCATGATTTGTGTCATCTTCCATATAGTCAGACATTTTAATATAACTAGTTACTTATTTCACCTATAATAAGGTCTTTTTATACTCTTCCCTTCATTGTACATAGTTTAAGGGTAAGATAGTCTTTTTACTTAAGTTGAATAGATGTTTCTTAGCCCCATTCCACGTGTCTTTCACATAGTCTAGAAACAAGTGCCTTTTTCTTTAAGGATGATCATCCCTTTAGTTTCTGACTAATGGTCAACCTTGCCTTGACTAACATCTTTAAGTTTTACCATTCATTGTTATCCCTTCCTTTTATCATAAACATCCTTTTGGGAGAGACCATGCACGAGCATGTGCCCTATACCATATAACTATATACGACCTAAACCTAAAACAAGCATGCTTGACACATGAGGAGATTTCCTCTACCAAATAGATACATGAATGTCCATGTCTACTTACATGACCATGTATCATAGTTTGGAAAGTTACGTCCTACTAGTTTTTATGAATTTTGGCTTATCTAAAACAATTCCGATAAACACACATAACCAATTATAGTATGTCTTTAACCAATTCCAAGTATGATTCCAACTAGGGTTGGATTTGAAATGAGCTTGTTCAAGCCTGAAACGAGTTTTGCTAGAATGAGCTCAAAATGAGTCTGTCCAAACAAGTACAAGTACAAACACTAGCTTGGGGTTAAAGTAAAAAACGAACGCAAGCCTAAACTTAAACATAGGTCGTGCTTAACTCGCTTAGAAAAATTATTTTTTCACTTTGCAGAAATGACATTATGTGGCCTGTGTTAGTTCCACTTACATACTATGAAGAAAAAAAAAAAAGAGAAGAAAAGCATAAACTAAACCTAAGATGCAAAAAGCACCTGCTACTGTATAATCCAAAGTTCAGAGACTCTACCTTCTCAATCATTCACACTCCTCGACATTGCCTCATTTAGTTCTCTCATTTGGCCACTGGGACTTCGACATTATTGGTTGCATTTGTGTCACTTTAGTTCTTTGTTACATTCCAGTTCTCTTTTTCATGTCTTCAACAACTTTTGGCATTTTTTCAATGTTTGTTTTGATAATTCTCCAACAAACATTTAACATTCGTTGACGTCCACAAAGTAAGTCAACCGATTTTTTCTTATTGACTTTGAAATTAGAGTTTTATTAATTGAGTTTGTGACTCTGTGTGAAGTTTAGGTTTTTTTTTCCTCTCAATTTTTTTCTTTTTTGATAGGGTTTTGGATTCCTTGTTTTTATGAAATAGTTTGTGAGAAGTTTTGGTTTTTTATTAAATGGTTAGTGAGAAGTTTTGGTTTTGGTTTCTAGCTAAGTTCGACCAGTCCATATAAACCGGAGCTATGTGCAAGCCAATCACAAAGTCTAAAATTACAAAATGAGTTGAACACGAACTTATGCTCCAACAAACTCAATAAGTTTGAGCCAAGGCTAGGGCTCAACCTTCAAAAAATGAGTTAGGTCATGTTTAGGCTTGGCTTGTCTCATTTCCAACCCTAATTTCGACTACCAGAATACATCAAATATACTTACTCTTCCAAATCATGAAATTATCACTTAGCAATCATAATCCATGATCACATATATCTATACTCATGCAAATAACTAGAAACTCATACATTAATACAATCTATTCATCTTCTCAATAACGTGATTATTTATCATTAAATAATCAATGTAACGATGGTATCATTAACCGATATCCAATTAGTGGAAAGAGACAGGCCAACTACTTGGCTTTCGTAGAATGCTCATCTTCACGTGGCTTTGGTGATTCTAGCAAATCTAATCCTTCTTCTTACATTCTCTAATCTCCTTCTAACTCTCTCTCTCTAGTTGTTTGACTCTATTAAAGTAAAGAACACAAAATAAACTGAATTAGGTCTTTCACCTCTTTTATTTTTGTCGAACAATCACGATGTACAATTGTGTATCTCACACATGGGTGTCTCTACCATTATTCCACTAATGGAAATTTCCCAAAATCACGATAAAACTGGTCTTTATCTAATTTCAAATTCAATGAACACATATAGGTTTGTATTTCTATATACACAGGCTTTCATCTCTCCATAATTAATCATTTTCACTCATTGAACATGAAATGACTTTTCTACCACTCGAAGGCATAAACAAGCATCGCCCTTGTGATTTATGATTGACCTTGGCAAAACTTGACTTATACACAATTCAAAGCCACAAAACTTAATCTCAAGTCGTATAAATATAAAGGAAAAAACCAAAATACCCTTGGGTTTACTTGTGGTTCTCACAACCCCTGGATTGTTACAAACATTCATAATTTTCTTGCTCAAGTCTTTGGAAACATTTCTACA
The DNA here is from genome assembly GCF_011075055.1 of Mangifera indica. Lineage (NCBI taxonomy): Eukaryota > Viridiplantae > Streptophyta > Magnoliopsida > Sapindales > Anacardiaceae > Mangifera > Mangifera indica. Next base: position 18,853,349 of record NC_058139.1, on the reverse strand, counting down.
AAAGATGTAGCTAAGGCAGTAGCATCTGGAGGAAACCGATCGATAACGTAACTTAGAGAAATGTTATCATTGTGCTTTGGATTAAGCCCATCTAATTCATGACTTTGTTTAGTTTTTTCAACAATGTCGATGGCCTCTCTTAGTGAGAAAATGTTTATGGCATTGAAGAAATGTAATGCTACTATGTTGGATGTGGAATTAGTGTTTGGATATCGAGAGGGGTTTTTTTTTTTTGCTACACTAGAAATTGAAGAGACAATTAGAGTTTTGAATTAATTTGATTCTTAGTTTAAGAAATGAGGGACGACAAAATTAATTTATAAGGGTACTTTTATCATTATACCAAAAAATAGTAAATTAGTAATTTATCATTAAACTAACATAAGATATTAACAGAATTGGATGATGGGTAGATACTTAGATTTTTCAAAGCTAATGAGTAAGACTTTATCAATGGACTAAATTTTGGGTGAGAATAAGTCTTTTGACCTATAAATTATCATTATATTAGATAGATATACATAATTATTGTGTTTGAATGATGTAATAAAAGACTACTAAGATATTATTTTAATTAAATGTCCTAAAGATTATTAGTATAATTATCAAAAATATTATTTATGTTACTTGTTATATAAATTAAAAATGAAAGTATTTTTATACTAAAAAATTAATAAGCGTAGAATTATAATAAAATTAAAATTAACTTAGTAATATTTTAATATGTATTTGTTATATTATTATTGATAATAAAAAATTAATAAAATCTTATTATTAATAGATAAATTAAATAAAATAATATTATTAATAAAAGATTAATGATGGGAGTCAAGTTTTGGTGACCGTGAACCAAAAGTCACTGGAAGGTTACTCATACATGGAAGGTGTTAGCTGTTAGCTGTTCCAAAGAAAGAACCAAAGAAAAGGAAGAACGCTAAAAATCATTAAATTTGCAGTAAGTGATTATTAATTGAGCAATTTTAAAATTACTATAATACCCCTTAAAACACAGGTCAATTTTTTTTGTTTTTCATGGAGTCAACTCAGTAGTCAAATAAGAATACATCTTAACCACGTTTTCAGATATCATCTGGTTAAATTTTTACTGCACTGGAACTGAGCGTTAAGTGTCCGAACCAACTCAGTGACCATTAATGCAATTGGTTTTTGTAATAAAAAGCTTGCCTGTTATGGATGAAATGCCAACCCAATTATACATGCATCAGACTGTGCTCTTTAATGAGCCAATGAAGATTCAAAGCCACCATAAAAGTATGTTTGTACTCTTGTTTTGCAGTTTCAATTCTCAGTTTGAGAGAAAAAGATTCTAGCTCTAATTTTGATCTGAAATTGCTCAAGGCACCTTCTACACAATTGTTTCTTGTTCAGTTTGTGGGGATGAGGCATGTGACACCTATGGTCGCTCTGTCGTCAGACTCCAGTGCTCTCACTTGATCCATCCGGGTCAGTCATTTGAATTTTGCATATTTTTAATTTTTGTTAGTTATGTTCACTAGAACGACCACAGGCCTCACCCCAACAAATTGAGCAAAAAGCAGTTGATGTCGAAGGTGCCTGAGCCATTTCAAATCAAAATTATATCGTCAGGCTCCAGTGCTCTATCTTGTTCCATCTGGGTCATTAATTTGAAGTTTCCATATTTTTATTTTTTATTATTTATGTTCAGGTGCATAGCGAAATCATGTTTGGTATGAGGATTTATCTTTAAGCCAGTGTTACTAATTTCAAACATGGGTTAATTTAGGGACTCCCTCTTAAGGAGCCAAAGTAACGACTTGAAAATAAAATGTGTCGCACTGCATCGTACGTGGAGCATGTGCACCCATATATTGTTTGTCATGTCATCCGGAATGAATAACATGTCATGTTAATGTGGCGCACGATCATTCATATCAAACATGTATGCCCATGCATGACATTATAGGAAAGATATTCATAGAAGGCACGTTATAGTGAATTAGGGATTACAATCCCATTAGCTATACTGCACCCTTATTCGTTTTCAATAGAGAGTTTTGAGTACTCTGTGTTGTGATAGTTTCCAATGAATTTCTGACGAGTTTGGGCAAGTAAGAGTAGAAAGAAGAGGAAGACTATCTCTTGTAAGTGTCTAACTCAATTGATACATGAATTTGTTGATTGTGTGAATATGTTTAATGGTATTATATGAATTGATTGTATGAATGTATTAGGATTCTCGTATGATTACTTTGAATGCATTATAATTTTTTTTATGGATGTGTTAGATTATTTTTTTAATGGTACATTTGTACACTGCTTTATGTGATTGATTAAAGTATTGATACTTATGATTTTGATTGTTTGCACATTGATGTGTGTGTGTGTGTATATATATATATATATAATTTTTGGATGATCATTATTGTTATGTTTATGCATTTATTATTTACATGTATTCTTGAGAGTCATATCAATCTAAACTTATGTTCGAAATCTATTGAAATTTGGTTCACATAAATTTCCCTCAAGAAAAATCAAGTTATCCATTATTTATATTTTGTGATGTTTTGATTCGATGCATAAAATTATGATTTTCAACCCAAAAAATATCTATTATAAAAATTTCTAAAATTTTTTAAACATACACAAACCTTCATTTTATATAAATGTCCATTCATTGCTCTACCCGACCGCAATTCACCAAATGTCGTTCCTTTCATAAATTCTTGAAAAGATACATTCCCGTTTGTACACTTGTTTTACAAATGAAAAATGACACATATATATAGACATGTCAATTAGATCAGGTCAAATGGAGACTCAATCTGAAGCCTAAAATTCAGACTTGATCAGCATTGTAGCGTGTTAGATCCGAGCCATGAGTTTTCCAGACTGAGCTTTGGGCTTTAATATTAGGCCCATAGATCGGTCTAGCCTAGCCCGACACTATTAATAAATTAAAAATTTAAAAATGGTGGAAGCATTGCTTCTATTCTTCCACAAGAAGAAGCTTGGCTTCTGCCAAGCAGAAGTCTCAGTTGCTTGTGCCACAAGCAGAAGCTTTCAACGATTTTTTTTTAATCTTTTAATTTTTTCTATATAAACCAATCCAAATCTTCTTTATTTTTAATTTTATTTACAAATTTTTCAATTTCAATTCTTTTATTATATTATCAATCTTATGTTCTTTTATCAACTCTATTTTAAAAACTGTCTGAATTTGAAAATAATAATTCTTTGTGTTTATAATTTCATTTTTATTTCAAATTTATCATTACAAAATATTGCAAATAATTCTACTATCAAATGAATTTAGAAATTTGGACATTAAAGATGAGTAGATAAATGATATAGTATATATATATTTTATTTATGTTTGTAATTATACATTATATAAATTAATTTATTGGTACTATGTTATAAACTTATAATATTTTTTATCATATTACAATGATATTCCTCTACCATAAGTAATGGATTATAAATAAAATGTTCAAAATATTGTCCTCAGTTTTAATAATTAAAAAATAATTTGTGTTTAAATTTTTAAAAAAATTATCTAAATAAGCCAACTTGATTAAGATCTGGCTCAACCAACCCTATATATATGGGGATGGCCCTTGGGCCTTAAAATTATATGGATCAACCTAGTCTGAAAGTCTATCACTATACGGCCTAAGGCCTGACCCATAGACATGTTGGCCTATACATTTCTTACCTAACAAATTCTCACTTGTATGTTTGGGCTGGCCGGCCCATACATCTTGGTTTTAAAAACAAGCCTGACAGTACACCTTGATTTTTAAAATAAATCCAACCCATACATGTATTTAAAAAAAATGAAAATTAAATTAAAAAATATACATTTTTAAATGTCTCTACCCGCGCCTCAGAGAAAAAGAACCATCCATATGTTGTTTAAAAAAAATCAATTAAGAGGGCGTTTGGTTTGTGTAATGTTTTATTATAAAAATAGAAAGATTACCTTGAAGATAGATTACTTAGAAGATTACTGGGTATAAATTATTACTTTGTTTGATAAATTTTGGTAGGTATAAATAATTATTATGTTTGGTTAAAGGTAATAAAAGATTACTAGTAAATTATTTTACTTAAATGCCCTTGAATATAATTATTTTTAAATATTTTTTATATTATTTGTCATATTAATTAAAAATAAATTTATTTTTGTCTCAAAAAATTAATAAATAATAATATAATTATAATAAAATCAAGATTACCTTGATAATCTTTAAATACCTAAGGTGAAGATGGTCATCAAATTACCACCTATATTATCTGTCACGTCAACATTGGTAATAAAATATTACTGTAATATTTTATTACTGATAAACCAAATAAGGAAATAAAAGATATATTACCAAGGTAATCTTTAAATACAGAAACCAAACGCCCCCTAAAAGAAATCAAAGATGCCCGCCTGATTTTTATTAAAACCAAGCAACCGCTCCCTTTCAAATCATATGCATGTACCCTCTTCTTTAAAAATACATAAGCACAACTTCTTCTTAGTCCTTTTCCAAGCTCTAAGTGACAGCTCTCCCCCTCTTAGAGATGACAATTTCAATTCGAATTTAAGGTTTTCAGTCTTAATCAGAAAGAGATTCTCTAATAGAAACAAAGAATGAGACAAGAACAAAAAATATCTCCACAATTAGAAAATAGTTAGGGATGGGGATACATTTAGCTCGCCCCCGCCCCTACCCTCATCCCAGTCTCTACCTCTTTATATTAATATATTTACTTAAAATACTAACATATCCTTATAATTTTAGATTTTTTTTTTTTTACATATTAAGGTGATTAATATGTGATATTTATGACATTTGAAATAGTGGATTAGTTTTAATTTTAGTTAATTTTATTATTTAATATATTTGTGTTATGTTTAGAAAATACAAAGAGAGGATTTTTCCCTGCGGGATGGGAATAAAGAGAGGATTTTTCTTCGTAGGGAGAGGACAGGGAATCTTTATTATCCTCGTAATTCTCCCTTATTCCTTAAACTTACTAAAACTTTCTCTCATCTCACTCAATATCACTTCCCTGCCCTTCCCTATTGCCATCCCTACCCTCCCTTATTTCTTAAACTTTCTCTCATCTCACTCAATATCTTACTAAAACTCAAAATTTCTTGCATAAGTTGCCCACACTTGCGTTTTAACAAGTAATTTCATCCAATATCACAATGCCTCCATGAATGAAGCTTCCTTCAAGACTAGCTAGACGTAGCTTAGTAGGGGTCCATGCGATATCCAAACTGAAAATGAAGATCATTGAGCTTGCTCAGAAAGGTCAGTACAAAGAGGTATTTTTTTTGGCAAAAGTTTAGTATTGAATATTTTGAATGAGTTAGTTTGAGTAATGAAATTGGTGAATTATTTAGAATTGAAAATGGAGCAAATTATTTTTCATAAATTTGAATGTGTATGAAAATTTAGTTTATGAGTTTTATAATACTTTAGAGTTTCCTAGAAATAGAAAAAGAAATATCACATGTTATATTATGAAATTTAGGTCACAAAATATGCATTTGGAAATTACACTTGAAATTTGGCTGAATGGTTAAAATGTGATTGTGAGGGATTATTAGATACTCTACCAGATTATGATTCGCAACAGCTTGGCATAGGTTAGGTAGGGTAGACACTTTTGTTTTTCACATTGTAAAATCATCTCAATTACGTAATTTAGTCCATAGAATATTACATAGCATCATCCTATACTTTAAATGTTTGAACTAACACTAACAGGCATGTTGGGGTTTTGGATATGGTACTATTAGAGGCTATTATGGAAGGTAGACAGATTGATTTGACAAAGAGGTTGACCAAGAAAATCAGTGGTATACAAAATACAAGTACGCCTATTGATTTTGGAAATTTAATTACCTTCATTGCCTTAAAATTGGGTTTACTTTTAGAAGATGAAAATGTAGCGTTCATTCAAGAATTCTCTTAATCATGTTGGATTAATATAGATTGTCTCTTTAGAATGAGATTAGTTGAAAAAATTGGAGAACGCGGTTGGTGGTTATTAGGAGAAGGAGAGGAAAACAAGAAGTTGGAGATGTACTAAGAGAAGAACCTGCTATATCTCAAGTTCAATCAATGTTTGAAACAAGTGCTCGCTACAACAAAAGAGGAAAACGAGTAAGAAGAGACCAATGGGTTGAGGAAGAATCTCCAAATGAGTCAATAAAAATCATTCAGTGCCTTGAAAGGATCAAAGGTCAAATGCAAACTTATGGACAAGACTTTGAGGTCCATGAATGATACATTCAGACAATGCTAACGTGGAATTGTTGGAGCTAAATAACTGGAATAATAGGTTTTCCAACTGAATCACAATTTTGGGGAGTTTAGTTTTCATCAGTCCAAGTTTAGAAATGATTAGCCTTCACCTTAGACATAGTTCCCATATATCATGCATTTAAATTCTTGACATTATCATATCATGTTTGAGGAACATTTTTTACCTTTATGACACTTAACTTTGATGAATTTGTTTAAATTTTAAAGTCTATTGACATTAGTTTTAATGACACTTTATGTCAATATTGGCTTTGTTGCTAATGTTAATTTGGTGCACAGAATGGCTTGAATGAATGGATTATTCTTGAATTGAAAATTATTGAATATGATGAATATTATAATAAATATATTTGTGTTAGAATGAAGTTGAGAGTTGCAAATGAATAGCCTTTTGTTGACAATATTTGAATGGTGCTTGTTGAAAATTTTTGTGATAAGAAAATATTTGTTGAGTTGAATTGTCTTTTTTTTTTTTTTTTTTTTGAATTATAAAGTTGGAACAATTGAGTAAATATGTGATAATATTTTGTTGTTGTTGATTATATGATGATATTTGAATCATATGCTTTTTGATAGGTTTAATCCTCCCTTATTTTATTAATGACAAAAAGAGTGAAAGATGAGTCAAAATGCATATGGTATTGGTGTTGTTATAAATTAATGATGAATTAAATTGAGGATGGAATGAATTGTTGATAATATACATAATGATATTTATGTTTTTTTACACACTATTGTGGATGATGTTTAGTTTATAATTTATGACATCCTTTATACACTTCTAGTTGTTTGTCTTTAAGGGCATTTTGGTAATTTTGATGTATGAAGTTATTTTCAAGTGAATGCATGCTTGAATGGTCCAAGTAGCATTTTTCTCTTGAAGAAAATACTTCTGGAGGGAATAGTTCATCAAAGACAAACATAAGCTTTATATCTATTATCAACTTATTGGTTTTATGGTATTTCTCTCTATAACGAATAATGCCAATGATTTTTAGCTATTCAAAATTATCACAAGGAATGGATTTTAGAAGTAACAAATCTATATGGCTTAGTGGAAGAATTATGAGATTTTTGGTTTGTTATAATTCTACCGATCATTATTTTGGATTTCTTTAATACCTGTTTACAAAAACAAATTACTTACAAGACTTTTCTATTGATGCCCCTTTGTTTTGGAATTTTATCAAAAAAATGGAGTGTCCCAATATAATTTTATTAAGAAGAATTAAGAATGCATTTTGTGCATGTTGAACACGAGGCCATAATTTTCCCTCTTTGGCTCTTTACGCCTTTACATACTTTTTTTAATAATCCAAAAATCCATGAAGTTGCTTAGCAAGTTGAAGTTCTTTCTCTTATTTTATTGCTAAGTTAGGGACTTTATAGAGTAAATCTCATAAATTTAAGTATAATTAATGCAAAGGTATAATATAGATAACAAAAGGAAAGATTTGATATATTCTCTCCAAATGTTGAATCCAATCTCTAAAAGATATTAAGTTATGTCTTTGATCAAATTGTCTCTCAACACCTCTTCATGTCACCAACTTCATGACATAATACGCCTTATAGATTATAACTAGAAATGTTAAAGCTCACAAGTATAAGAGTTTCTCACTAAGCTGCAGGAAAGGTTACCTTTTTAATGCCAACAAGTTGACTAAGAATTTTATTATCAACTTACTGGTTTATGGTAACAATACTATCTATACTCACTTTAGATATATAAATAGGTATACACTTGTATGCATTTTTATATGATTAAATATTACTTTATCTTTAATTTAAAATCATCAAATCACATGATAACACATATTAAGTGGATATACATAGTTTTATTGTTCCAAAATATAGAAGTGATAGACAACCTTATTCTAAAATGTATTGTGTTCTTATGAGTGTTTTTTAGAAGGAAGACCAGTTTATAGATCAATAGTCGATCAAAAATTTTGTTGCATCTGATAAGATTATCTGTATATTTGTATAATTGTTATTTCATTTGTATAACTTGCCACTTTTGGATAGTAGTGATTGTATAATATATTATAGTGATTATAGGAGATATTATAGAATATATTACAATGATTTTAGGAAATATTAGAGTAAGCTATTATAGGAATAGTTGATTTCATATTTGTATAAATATATACAATAATGTAAAGCTATCAATGTGAGCAATATTTCTCAAAGCATTGCATGACTGCTTTTCTTTTCATGATATCAAAGCCTCTTACTTCACAACCTAATTTTTTTTTTTAAATTTTTCAATGGCATCCTCTTCTACTACTTCTACACTTCCACTCAACACAATGGCTTATTTGCTCACTATTAAACTCGAGTCCTTTATAAACTTTTTGTTATGGAGAAATTAATTTAGTCATTTATTTATTAGTCAACAAGTTGATAGATATCTTGATGGCTTTATTAAGATTCTTGCTAAATCCATTTGTGACTCTAGAAGCAAGGATCTACCTAATCCTATCATTACTCATGGCCCTTGGTTGATTAGTCTATTTTAAGTTTGATATATTTATCTCTTGCTCCTAAAGCCATAGAAGAGGTTCTTAGATTGACCACTACAAGAGAGGCTTGGCTCGCTCTAGAGGTTGTTTTTGCTCATTCTTCGAAGTCTAGAGAAATTCAGCTTAAAGATGAAATGGTACTTTTATAGTGTGGTACTCATAATGTTGTTGATTTCTCTCATAGCTTCAAAGCTCTATGTGCACAACTTACCCAAATTGGTTGTTTAGTTGATGAAACTGACAAGGTGCACTAATTTCTTTATGCACTTGGCCCTGACTTCACTCATTTTACTATTACTATGTTGTCTCTGACTTCATTTCCTCGCCTTGTTGAATTAATTCCAAAAGAAGTAAGTCAAAAGTTGTCTGCTCGATCGATTGCTAATTAATTTTCTCCTGCAAAAGCTTTTACTGCTTAACAAATCTCTTCTATCTCAAAGGACAGTTCTTTTAACTCTCACAGTAATGGCTCCTCCAAAAAGTCTTTGCAGCAATCCAATGACTCGAAACGTGCATCTTCCAATACTACAATGTTGTGTTAACTTTGCAGCAAAGAGGGTCATGTAGCCCATAAATGTTAGGGTTCTCTATATGAAAAAAGAAAAACAAAACAAAACAAATTATAGCTAACGTAGCTAAAGCTTTTCCCTTCTATTCCATTCAAGATTTGAGTGACTCTAAGTGGTATCTTGATAGCAGAGCCACAACTCAAATGACCCATGATAGTATGATGCTTGAAAAATATGCTTCATATAATGGTAATTATTAGGTTTTGTTGGTAATGTTCATTCTTTAACTATTTCCAAAACTGGTTTTTTTAGCCAGCTTGTGCCCTATCAATCCTTTAAATTATATCATGTTCTTTTTGTTTATAATATTACAAAGAATCTAAATTCTATTAGTCGCTTAACATAAGATAATAATTGTTGTGTAAAATTTACTATTCATGGTTTTGTTATTCAGGATCTAATAATAAAGGCAGTTTTGGGAGTCAAGCGATATGAGAACAAACTATATATTTGGATCATAATCATTAAACTTTTATTTCATTTATTATCTTATTGAAAATTAAATTTGGGCATCCATACATGTGTGTTATGCTTGATTAGGTTACCCAAATTTTCATCTTTTACAGACAATGAATAAACATGGTTATGTTTTTTTTTTCTGATAATTTTAAAAACATTGATTCTCTTATGTGTACTAGTTATAAATTGGAAAAATCACATTGTTTACCTTTTTCAAATTGTGATAATAGTTGTTCATTTCCTTTAAAACTTATCCATTGTGATTTATAAGGCTTTTATCCTGTTACACTTCATTTGGGATTTCGTTCTTATATTGTATTTGTGGATGAATATACTCATTATAGTTGGTTTTACCATTCACGATTAAAATCAAAATTTCATAACATTTTCGTTCGATTTCAATCTATAGTTGAGACTTAATTTGATTCAAAGATAAAGTCTTTTCAATATGATGGTAGGACTGAATTTACTAATAATATTTTTCAAAAACATTTAGTTAATTATGGTATTCTTCAATGTATCTCATATCCTTACACACCAAATCAAAATGGTATGGTTAAACGAAAACATCGTCATATAACATAAACTATTCTTACACTTTTGTTTCATGCTAATGTCTCTATTGAATTTTGGGTTTGAGCTTTTTCCACAGCTTGTCATCTCATCAATTAGTTCCCTTCACCATCCCTCGAAAACAAATCTTTATTTGACAAGATTATGGGTAAGTCTTTATCCTATAGTGTGTTATGAACTTTTGGTTGTTTATGTTTTCCTTATTTACGTGACTATACTGTTCAAAAGCTTGCTTCCCGTTCACAACCTTGTGTTTTTCTTGATTACAACTCTTTGCATAAAGGTTATTGGTGTTATGATTCCACCTTCAAGCGTTTTTATTGCTCACATCATGTTAAAATTTATAAAACAATTTTTCCTTTTAAGTTTCTAGTTATACTCTTATGGGTTCTTCATCTGATGTTTGGTTTCCTATCATGTCTGTTGGTAGTTCTTCTTTTTCCAAGAATGAAGGTCTGAAACATTCCATCCCAACTTCATCTTTGCCTTGCTTTCTTTGTGATGATAAGGCTTCTACTTCACCCTCTACTTCGAACCCTGCTACAGTTCTTGCTCCTACTATTGATATTCCTTTTATTCCACCATCCAATCAGGTCATTAGATGAAAACCAGATGACATGTAGGTATTTTCAAACCTCGTACTTTTCATGTTATGACTATGATGTTGTCTACTCGTATTTTCCAAGTTTTGACTGCTATTAAGGAACTAAAAGGTTTTAAATCAACTGTCAAACAACTAGAGTGGTTTATTGCCATGGATGATGAGATAGCTACCCTCAAAGCAACATGACGTGGGTTTTGGTCCCTTGCCCTTCTTCTCATAATGTTGTTTATTGTCATTAGGTTTTTAAAACCAAATTAAGGTTAAATGGTTCCATTGAGCGCCATAAGGTGTGTTGTGTTGCTTATGGTTTTTTTTAGGTAGACAACCTTGACTTTGAAGATAACTTTAGTCTTATTATTCACTCTGCCACTATTTGCACCATTTTATCTATTATTGCTATGTCTAATTGGTTGCTTCGTCAGTTAGATGTGAAGAATACTTTTCTTCACAGGTTTCTCTCTAAAGAGGTCTATATGGAACAACCTTTAGGTTATGTTAATCATGAGTAATATAACTGTGTTTATTGTCTACAATGAGCTATTTATGGTCTTAAACAAAACCCTCGGGCTTGGTTTCAATGCTTCAATGGTTTTCTTGTATAATTGGGTTTCATTGCGAGATCGGTTGATTTCTCACTTTTTGTTTATCATCGCTCTTGGGTAATTGTGATTATAGAATATATTATAATGATTATAGGAGATATTATAGAAGACATTATAATGATTTTAAGAGATATTAGGGGAAGCTATTATAGGAATTGTTGATTTCATATTTGTATAAATATATAAACTAATGTAAAGCTATTAATGTGAGCAATTTTTCTCTAAGCATTGTCTTACTGTTTTCCTTTTCAGCATCAAATCAATCTCTTCACCAAATGACTTAATCAAGTTTGTCCAAAACCCTATGAATTTCATTAAAATGTTTTATCACCTTATCTATGAGGATTTTGCAATTGTTTAAATATTTACAATTTAAAAAATTGCTTTAGGCAATTTATTTTTTTATAACAATTCATTCATTGATGTTAAAAATATTCCTTCTCTAATTACACCTAGACTTCCTTTGAGGCCATAATTTGGCCTCTTTGACCTGTTACATCCATTTGTAACATGAAAATGGACTGTTCAAACCTTACGATTTCTAAGAAAAATATGCAAGAAAGCTTGAACCTCTAGAGTCGAAACTAAGTACTTAATTGTAATTCCTTGCGAGCAATGAGCAACATTAACAGAAACCAAACTGAACAGCCATCCACTGTAGGCATTGCACATTTATAAAAGAGATAAATCATAAATGAACGATTTTAAGAAGCTTTATTAATTGATCAATATTTACCCACCATAATCACACATTGAATACGCACATTTATTTTCTCCAGGGCACTCCTCAAAACAAGAACCACAATGCTGAGGATCACTTTGAATATCAACACATTTTCCATCACAACAAACAAGTCCATAAACACAAACTCTTCCACAAGCTCCGCAGTGGCTTGAGTCTCTCAAAGTATCCTTGCAGAACTTTCCAAAACAACACATGGAGCCACCCCATGGATTCTTTTCACGATCCAGGCACACTCCAGGATCAATGGCACACGACAACACTCTTTGCCTTCCACGTAGTGCAGAACGAAAGAAGTTTAAATGCGTTGGAGCTTCATCAGAATCCTGAAAATTGCCCAGTTGGCGAGCAGCAGTAATGTTGATAATCACATGGGAAATTTTGATGAGGAATAGAAGGAGAAAGAATGGCCGAGAGCATGAAGAGAAAGAGAACATGGAAATTTACAGGCGAAAGTCGACATGGGTGTGTTTGGAATATGACCTTGTGAGGTTTAGCAGCTAAGGGAAGAAAGGAAGAATCTTTTTTTTTTAAATGGAATTAAAAATATAGAGCTGGTAAACTGCGACAGGAATAGATGCTTTCATTACGTAGAGGATGAACCTAACAAGTTTCAAAATATTGAGTTAGAGACGTGTAGAGGAGAAATATGGAGCAGGAATTCATAAATCTGACTTGTATAATTGTATATTTCGATGCTGATGAATGCTGAGTCCCGATTCCTCATTTTGTTTTCCATTTAGTCAATGAGAATCTTGCTACAATATTTTTTTTTTAATCATTTGGCATGCATGAGAGATTATTTAGAGTTCAAATTAGATATGTTACAGAGCGTTAAATTTGAGTTAAGTTGAGCTTGAACTTAAGTTTGTCAAATTCATTTTAAAGTTGTTGGCGTTCAATTCTTTTGAGGAGGGTCAAGATAGAGTTTGGCTACCATGTTTGGCCAAGTTGAAGTTTGAGCTTGACTCAACATTGTAGCCAAACAAATAATAACTAAAACGATATATGTTTTTATGTATATTAATTAAATCAACGTTGTTTTTATTGATTCATATAGATTTTTTTAGATTTGCAAATTTAATGAGTCGAATATCTCTTAAACTTGAATTTGAAAATATTTAGCTTGTATACTCGAACTTGAAATCAAATTTACTTGATTCAAGCTTGTTTTGAGTTTATTTAAGTAAAGTTAGAAAAGAACTCAATTCGAATTCCGTCTTAACTGGGTTAGTTTGCAACATGACCTAACCTCCTCAATTTAGGCATGACCCTTGGGGCAAGACATGACAATTGTAGGTCATGCCAAATCTGAGGGCTTTGCAGAACATATTGGGGGCGTTAAGGTTGGATTGGTGAAAAAATAATTTAAAATAATTTAAAAATTAATACACAGTGATAAATTAATCCATTAAAGGCCCTCAAGGCACGACTATTAGTCTTGGGCCATGCCTCCTGCCAACTCATTCGGCCAGTTATAGCTCAGCACGACCCGTGACCCCGATTCGCTGCACCAAATTCGGCTCAGCATAGCTCCGTGCCATGTCTAGGACTCTATATGGTTGAAAAAACAGGAAATTTGAGTTTAGAGGCTAGTTTTGATAATACTTATGGACATAACAAAAGAACTAGACTTGACAGTACAAATTAAATGAACAAAGATGTCATTAAGCCCCCCAATTAATGGACTGGCTCACGAGCTTTGGCAGACTGGCCAGTGTGGTGCCATGCTGTGCACGCCATGAAGAGGCTGACGGAGTAGGTGAGTCATGTTCAAGCGCATGATCCATGACTCTCCACAATTGGACGGTAAGAGAGGAGAGACTCTACAAAGTAGTCTACCATTGAAGCTATCACAAGATTGTCTTTTTCTTCATCACAAGATGCTGCAGTCTCTGCTCTGCATGTGAATGTGATCTTTGATCCAACGTTGAAAACTCCATTCAATTTTGAAGCCCGTGACAGACAAGAGTCCATTCCATCGGACCCACTGGCTCAACCCATCCAGCATATTCCAAGTTTCTATTCAATTATATTTTCTTTGTCAAATTTCCATTTCCTGCATATCCGGGCCATCTTCTTGGCTTCATCTTTAAATACTGTAAATTTATTGATATGATATGTCTAGCATTATTTGATTTAAATCATACAACTAAATCAAATAATTTAAAAATTATAGTTTAATTTTATTTAATTTATAAGATAAAATGGTTTAAATTAAAAATTTTCTAAATTATTTTTTTCAATTTGGATTATAATTTAAATAATTTTCAAACCAAATAAAATCATAAACAGTATTTTTAAAATATATATATAAAACTATGTTTGACTGAAAACAATTTGGTGGATATCTTTTTTTTTATATTTATTTTACCATTTTCTTTAAATATATATTCTATCTTTATTTTATATTTATTTTACATATTTATATTATATTTTAGAAAATTATAATTCAATTAATTTTATTAAATTATATATATATTTGACTTTAAAAAGTTTACACCATAATAGTGGAATAGTATATCGTACCGTATATCAAAAACATACTTTTTTATATTATATATTGTGTATCGTATTGTATGATGTAAATATGACAATTTTGCCCAAAATTTAGGGGCCTCAACCTTAACAGGGACAAGCATAAGAATCAGAAAAAATCTCTGCGATCAGGGACGGAGATACATGTGTACTATCCCCTCCCCATCTCTGTCCTCATCTTCACCTCCATCATTTTATATTAATATATTTACTTAAAATACCAACATATCTTTATAGTTTTAGATTATTTATGTTTTTCAAATTTATTTAGGTTTTTGTTGTACATATTAAAGCGGTTAATATATGATATTTGTGACTTTGAAATAGTGGATTGGTTTTAATTTTACTTAATTTTGTTATTTAATATATTTATGTTGTGTTTAAAGGGTATGGGGCAAGATTTTTTTCCATAGGTGCAAAGAAAAGATTTTTCTTCACGAGAGGAGATGAAAATCTTTGTTATCCCTGTAATAGGGACAAGAATTGATATCTCATGCAGAGATGGGGACAGGGATTGAGATCCCCTCCCCAACCCTCTCCATTATCATCTCTAGTATGATGCGTCTTTTAAAATAATAAAAAATTATGATAGACACGTTATCATTTTGAAAATTATCACAAACACTTTTACATTTGAAAATTTTTCATAATCACCCATGCTACACCATCATTTTCTCTGAAAAAAATTATTGATTCATATTAGTAATATGTATCATATTGTAGGATATATTTACTGTATCATATTAATTCAATACACCTTATGATATGTATGACTTCTATCTATATTGTATTGTATGATAAGATACATATCATATATCGTAGGATAGTTCAAACCATAATTTAAACCAGATCAAACTATATTTTTTTAGATTCATTTGGTTTGAAAAATTTTCAAACCGCTTTTTTTAGTTTGGTTTGAAAAAGTTCTCAAATCGCATTAAACCGGACTGTCTACACCCCTATTGATATGTATTGTTGGGATGTGTCTATAGATTGAAAAGTTTGTAGATGATAATGAGATAGATTTGTAGTTTTCAATTTCTGTTCAGTCAGTGAAGGTTATCCCTCTGAGCCAAATTGAGAAGAGGCTCTTCTGCTGCTGCACTGAGATGAGTCTCTTTCATTACAACTTCACAAATTCTATCATAATTGGCCTTCATCATACGAAACAAAAACATATAGAATGGCTACACCAAAGCAGCCATTTTAGCTCAAACTGGACCAGACCCACATCCAATATTGGCTTACTTGTGAAAAAAGAATTACCAGAACTACAAGATGAAAAATCTCAGTAGTTGCAATTTATTAGCTCTGAAGAAAACGTGATGGTCTGGTTCTGGTACTTTTTAATAATGAAGGCTTGCTCTCTGTCAAGTCAAATCGCAGTTTGTTGTACACTTGTTGAGGATAAAAAGAATATTCTAAGAGTGAAGAAATATATTAAAGAAGACAAGAAGTAACCTTCATTTTACTCCAAAGAACTTTCCGCTAGATTTTCCTGGGGACCATCCTGGATCAGCTGGAGCTTGAAATAATGCATTAAATAAGTATAAATGTTAGTAGATTCCAGTCTCATGAATGGAAAATACAGTAAGGCATTTAGAAAATGATTGTATATAATTTTACAATAGGAGGAAATAACAAACAAACAAAGGGCATGTGAAGATGAGTGTAAAAAACGTCTGATTTCTTTCTTATAATTTCTTCTCCAAATAGAGGCAACGGCCATTCTTTTGTCTGTATCTACAACGAAGAAAAAGAGAAGGCACTGAAGTTTGGAATTTGGCTGGAACAGTCACGGGGGAAATGTTCAGTACTTAAATTGTTTTACCATACTCATGTATCACTCTCTTCCTCTCTTATGTGCTTGAGCAAATATCACTTCTCTTCTTTTTCTTCTTGATGGAAAACAATTAGTCTAGCAGCTTCATGGCATCCCTTTCTAGTTCTTTTTTATCAGTTTCATATAGAGATAATGAGAGACCAGACCTTGAAACCATAAGGGTACTCGTCATTTCGATTAATCAATGCATTCTTGAATTCATAACAAACGTAGAGAGATGGAATTCTATAAAAATGAGATGCACATCCAAGATAAATATTCAAAAGCAGGAGTTTTTTGAATTCTCCGAGCAGTCGGTTCTATCAAATCTCTACTGGGGAATAGATTGTATTGAAGCTGCAATTCAGGCGAAATGGCCTGAAGAGAAAACTTTAAAGCTGAATAATTCAGAGTCAATGCTTCAGGTGCCTGCATTGCTTGATGAACATGAAGTCACTGCTGGAATTCCAAACAGTTACTTGGTTTGTTGCTCTTACTTCTACCTCTCTGTGATTAAGAAACTCCAGAAGGATGAACTGCAGGTAGCACTGAATTTTCTCCAAGCGTTATCAGTTCTTCCAAGACTGATAGCAATAGAATTAGCTCCGGAACTTTGCCGAAGTCTTTTTCATTCAGGCACCATGTCTGGGAGGAACTTCGAATCTTTTTACCTCGAGGACTTTGATAAAGAAAATGCCACTGAAACCATGAGGCAAATGGCGAAAAGATACAAACATTGGTTAATGTATTATCAGGTGTTGATGTACAAAGAGGCTCCACAGGCGCACTCTGGACAAAAGGATATTTCATCTCCTCATGCAGAAGCAAAAAATTCCAAGTAAGTGCTTCTTTAGGCCCATCTTAATATATACTGAAAATTTTGTGTAAATCTGAACTGAAGCCTGTTATTTATTTAACTGTGAAACATTAGCATGAATTCCATTCATTATTTTGTCTTCTTTTATTGCTTGTTCATCAAAATTCTCCAAGTTAAATTATTAAGAAACTATAAATGCCTCTGCATGATCTCTCTATAATTTACTATCTATGAACAGGCAAGAGGTATCCAGTGATTCAGAATCTTCAAAGGCAAATAAGCATGGACACACTTTGCAAACTTCCTGTAATGTATGCTTTGAATTACTTTTTTCTTTCATCTCTAGTACTATCAGTATCTGAAACCAGCTAAGTTGTTCTGTGCCAATGAGGATTCTCAGTTCTAAATCTGTTTTAAGATTAATATATTACAACACTTGGGATAAAATACAGTATGAATTTACAAATTTAATTTTCTTGTGATATGCTTTGATATTAATGCAGTATGCAAAGGTGCATCCACTTGATCCTCAAGAAAATGTAAGTGATGGCATGACATTTGAACCTATGGGAAGCAGAGAAGTTCTAGAAATTCAAGATTACTGTGAAGCTCCAAAATGTTTAAATAAAGTTCCAAGGTTACCACTTCAAACTGCAGAAATGAGAAGAAATTCAACCATCAAATGCCTCCAGGATATGCTGCAAGAATCCCTATCAGATGTGTCGAGTTCAGTCGATTCATGCACCACTGGTTTTGACAATGAAAGTGACTTTGAGGTACTTGTTTAATATATGTTACTATATGGTAATGATTTTGTACATTACAAGATAACGTCAATTTACTTACTAGTTTGTTGTTTCACATTTCTCATTCATCTCTTTGTGATTAGGAAAATCCGGTGGTCCCCTTGATTGGAAATGAAAGAATAATTGCAGATAATCCACAAGCAGGAACTTTTGATCAGTTAGGTTCAGTCACCTTTATAACTTATCCTTGTTGAATACTTAAGCCAACAGCAGATATCTAATATTGAGAGTTTCTGATTTTTTCCACATTTAAATGCAATGGCTTACGCAGGAAGCTGCTGACTTGCAGCTCTTTATCAAGCCTAGAATCCTCAACAATTACTTCCACAAAAGCTCCTCAACATCCTATGCACAGAGATTCTAATGAAGTACTCAATATCACTAAGGATATTTCTAAGAGATTCTTGAGTTCTTTAAATGATGTAGATCTATCCATTTTCAATTTTGAAGACCAAAGATCAAGTTACGCTCTCTATGACGAAGATTGTAAAATTCGGAGAACTTTAGAGCCACACAAAGTCCAGCACTTTGAACGCATAACATCTACATCTCTGCAGAAATATAGGCTTACTCAGATGGACTGCCACAGAAGTTCGACAAAGAAAAACCAGAAAACACATGGTAGCAAAAAATTCAACGAAGATTATCCACAATGGGAAAAGGATTCCAAGAGTGAATTGCTGAAAATAATTGAGAAAGCCATTTCAAGATTGTGTTTCTCAGAAGAATTGAGGGCATTTGACAAAGATTATGCTGTAGAAGTCAGAACCATTTATGAAATGCTGAAGAACAAAACAGGAGTAAAATACACTATGTTAAAAGATGCAATTTTGGAACAGCTACTGACAGCCATTTCAACCTCTGAAGACGACACAGTCGTAAGGGCATCAGTTTCTATACTAACAACTGTCATTTCAGCCAACGTATCAGTTGTAGAAGACATCAAGAAGAAGGGTTTGCAGTTAAAAGATTTGGCGAGTGCTCTTAAAAGAAATGTGCATGAAGCAGCTATCCTTATCTACTTGATAAAGCCATCTCCTACAGAAATAAAGACTCTAGACCTCTTACCAATGCTGGTGGAGGTCGTGTGCACATCAAACATTTGTAAGGGTGAGCCAGAATCAAGTCTCCTGACACCTCCAGCTGCATCATTGATGATTATTGAAGTACTGGTAACTGCATTCGACAATGCTACTAATAACATGCACTTGGCTACAATAAATTCGCCCCGTGTCCTCAGTGGCCTGCTAGATGTTGCAAGACAGCGGAACATAGAAGAATTAATCTCATTGGCTACTGTTCTTGTAAAATGTATGCAGTTTGACGGACAATGTAGGAAATATTTGTCTGAGTTGACTCCAGTGGCTCCACTTATCTGCCTCCTTCAAAGTAATGAGAAGCGTGCCAT
Source organism: Mangifera indica (assembly GCF_011075055.1). Lineage (NCBI taxonomy): Eukaryota > Viridiplantae > Streptophyta > Magnoliopsida > Sapindales > Anacardiaceae > Mangifera > Mangifera indica. Next base: position 18,833,567 of record NC_058139.1, on the reverse strand, counting down.
GCTCGTAGCTCTAGAATTTTTTCATGAGATCCTTTGCATGCCAAGGTACAGAAAAATGGTTCAAATTAGAATTTCACATTTCTATTATAACTATCTGAAAATTATGCCAAAAAATGCATAAAACATATGCTTTGTCAAAATGAAGTCCTTCAGATTTTTCACTGTCACAATCACTTGTTTGAAATCTTTTTATTGGACGTGTATAAACTTACTTCTAAATCCCCGTGTAAATTAGCATGAACTTGTATCTACTTACATTCATGTTACAGGGAAGGTCTAGCATGCATTCATTCTGTTTTTTAAGGACATTAGATGGAGCAAGATTTAATTATGCAGCTAACAGCAAGATCTCAATCTTAAGATGACCTCCTCAGATTTAATTTTTATTGCAGATCATCAGCCATAGGCCTGTTGCAGCGGATACATAAAGAAGGAAGCATCAACATCCTGCAGATATTAAAGCTTTCTCTCCTAAAATTGCAGCCTGAATACCAAATTTTTGCAGCAAATTTGTTGCTTCAGTTAGACATACTGGTAAATTTCAAATTATGAAAGCTTTTCTGAGAGAAATGATTTCAAATTGATGAAAGGCTAGAATATATACAATAATTCATCTAGACACATGACCTTTCATTACCTATAGGGAAGGACATTCAAACCATGACTTGTTAATGTTTTGTAAAAGTACTCTTTTGAGTTCTTTAGTTCAGAACACAAAGACTAGCTATGCTCCATTATTAGAAAATCATTTTCACTGTAAAGGATGACCAAGAGTTTAAGGCTAGCATGTTATATTAACAACATTCCAAGTTAGGCACATTGAGTACACAAGGCGAAATAATGGTGAGGTAGGGCACTTGAGGAGATATACTCTTCATGACCCCCATCCTGCAATACGGTTTTCTATCATATTTAGCTGATACTGAATAAAATTTTGCTCTATGCATCTCAAATTAAATGCAAAACTACTAGCTTAAATTGACATAACCAAAAAAAATGAATATGTACAGGAAAACTCCTCTGTTAAAAGTGCATTCAGAGAAGAGGCTATGCAGGTCCTCCTACAATCAGTGTCATCCGAAGAAAGCTCTACCACTCAGATTCTATCTACTTTCATTTTTTCAAACATTGGTGGAACTTTTTCCTGGATGGGGGAACCATACACAGTCGCATGGCTGGTGAAAAAGGCAGGTTTAAGCTCCTTTTGTCTTCGGAACATGATAAGAAACTTTGACTGGTTGGATCAAAGCCTGCAGGTAAGAAGCTTAAGAAATCAGTATGGCATACACATCTATCACTGATGATAACTTGAAGTAGTATTTATAGAATGAAGACAATTCACTGAACTTGCAGGATGCAGGAATAGACGCATGGAGCAGCAAGATTGCCAAAAGCATCATTGAAATTGGGAAACCTGTTTTTCATGCTTTAGAGAAGGGACTAAACAGTAAGATAAGGAGGGTTTCTCGGGACTCTCTCACAGCTATTGCATGGCTTGGTTTGGAAATTGCAAAAAGTCCAAATAGCCTAAGATATTCTGCATGTGAAATATTACTTGGTGGAGTTCAGCAATTTTTGCATCCTGGATTTGAGCTTGAAGAACGACTTCTAGCATGTCTCTGCATCTACAACTATGCTTCTGGTAAAGGTAATGGCGTCTAAAGTAACATGAGTACTTCTAATCATTGAGATAAATAAGCCACAGCAGAACTTTGCAAAACCATGAGTAGTGTAGCAATCAAGTATGGAATCAACAACCCGAATTCTGATACATTTTCTGTAGGAATGAAGAAAGTAATCAACTTCTCAGAAGGAGTGCGGGAATCACTGAGAAGACTTTCAAATGTGACCTGGATGGCAGAGGAATTACATAAAGTTGTTAACTTCTATCTTCCCAACATATCGGTTAGTAGTTCATCTGATAATGAATATCTGCATATACACAGTCAGTGACATTTGTTCTTTCACTTTCTTACCTATACCCTTTACAATGGTAAGAGCAGCGTATCTCTTGTGTACACACACCAATTCTGGAAGCAAGCTATAAACGCAGTGGAGCTGTAACTGCTCTTATCTACTACAAGGGACTGCTTTACAGTGGATACTCAGATGGTTCGATTAAGGTATGCTTATAGTGGATATAGGCTTACTGAATAAGTAATATGGTTCATGTTTGGAGCATCCAAAATGACTAGAACTGTGTTATTAAAAAACAACAATGGTGATGTTTGTGTGAATTAAACAGGTGTGGGACATCAGAATGCAATTGGCCAAACTTGTATGGGACATCAAGGTGCATAGAGAGGCAGTGACTTGTTTCTCTCTTTTTGAACCAGGGGAGAGCCTTTTAAGTGGATCGGCTGATAAAACCATCAGGGTATATAAAATTCTATATCTACAAAGACAATTTTCTTTCCTTCATCTGGTTGAAGAGTCCATTTTGAAATCCATCTTCATTTTACAGGTTTGGCAAATGGTCCAGAGGAAACTGGAGCTAATTGAAGTTATAGCGACAAAAGAACCAATTCAAAAGTTAGACACCTATGGCAAAACCATTTTTGCAATAACTCAACGCCACCAAATGAAGGTATAACTTAAAAATTTATCATGACCCTTTAAAAGTTAACTTCAGAAAGTTCCTTCATTTTTTTACAGGAGATTGACTCGTCAAGAGCCCTGAAAGATATCTCCAAGAGTAAAAATGTGAAAAGCATGAGTATTGTTCAAGGAAGGATTTATACCGGCTGCACAGATTCAAGCATACAGGTTTGCTTAAGGGTCATATTTTGCATAAACTCATGCATCAAAAGAAATCACAAATATCTGATTCATTAAAATCTTTTCAGGAATTAGCAATGACAAACTACCAGCAGCGAGAAATAAAGCCACCAGCAAAGATTTGGAGAATGAAAAGCAAGTCCATTAATTCAATTGTTGTATACAGAGAGTGGCTTTATAGTGCAAGTTCAATTGTAGAGGGCTCAAATATTAAGGTAAACTCAAGATTATCCTGTAGGCATACACACATACATTGCTCCAGCACCTTCCACTGATTGAAGGAACAATACAGGACTGGAGAAGACAATGCAAGCCACAAATATCGGTTGTTCCTGAAAAAGGAACAAGTATACTAGATATGGGAGTAGTGGAAGACTTCATATACTTAAATTGCAGCTACTCAGCAAGCTCTTTGCAGGTACTTTTATCCAGCTTTGCACATAGAAAAATCTGAGTCCATCAATCATATCTATCGATATGATTTCTAAAAGAGAAAATACTGATACATTTGATGTATGACTACAGATTTGGTTGAGAGGTACACAAAAGAAAGTGGGGAGAATATCAGCTGGAAGCAAGATAACAAGTCTCCTCACTGCCAATGACATAGTTCTATGTGGTACAGAGACAGGTCTAATCAAGGTTTGTTCATTGTTCGTTGACACAACTCCCAATCAAAATTGTTTAATTCTCTCAAGTATTTGCTCTAATTTCCTTGATCAATAAACTCAACAGGGTTGGATCCCTCTCTAGCAAAAACCACAAGAAGCAAAAATCGTTGTGGAATTTTCACCAGGAGAACAAATAGACTTGTGGGTGCTAATCAGACAGCCACAATCCATTATATATATATATGTATTGTTGATCTCAATCGCAAAGTCACTTTGTATTATAGTTATACAACACAGTCTGTAATATATTTCATATATATATATATATATATATTCCTTTCTTCTTTGTATAGACAGAGCTTATTTATTGTATAACAAAAATCAATTAAAAAATAAAATACTCGGTCACTTGACAATATACCAGAAGTCGTATCAGAAGTATATATCTAAAAGCTATAAACTATATTTCGGGGAGTATTATTATATATCGATGGCTTAAAGTCTTCAACAAAAGTCCGGAAAAGTATAAGAACTCGAAGATGTTCAAAATAACTTGGCTCCTCCTCATGATCCTGAAAGGTCTCCCTTATTTTCTCAAACCCTGTTATTCTCTTTTGTTTATTATTTTTTGTTGTCATTTAGTAACTTTTTTCTTTTCCTGAAGTAATCGAAATTTAATTTCGACTTAACGCATTGATTACTATTGAGTAGTAGGAATTAATCGTTCCAGTTAACCTGTACGCCTTGCCAATTTGAATGCAACGAGCTGTGGAAATCAACTGTCAGGATCTTCCAATGTGATTTATCACTAAGAGTTCTGTATGTTTTATGGTTTTAAGAAATTATGCTTGCGTCTTTTAGTTTTAGGAATTCAGACTTGTTAGTTACTTTTTTATTTGGTTCGGTAATATTACTTTGCTTTTATCTATTGGCAAACTTGACATGATTTGAATCTTCCTTTGGAATATTGCTTTTACTGTAATGCAGGGCCGAAGGATTCCGGAGATCCTCAGAAAGCAGGGACTTGAAATGCTTTGGTTGTTGATCCAACAGAGCAATTAAAGAACAAATGGGCCACACTAGGCCAAGCCAGGCCTAAGGGTCATGTTAAGTCAGCTCGTAGAAAAAGATACACCCATAACACGACCCTACATATATAGAGTTGTGTCATCTTAGCCCTACACACCTGTAGGCAGCTGTTAAAGGTTTTTTTTTTTTGTTTTTAATTAAAAAATTAAATAAAAATTATTTTCTAATTACTAAAACCAAAGATAGTATCTGAATATTTTATTGATAATTTTTACTTGTAACAAAGAAATAATATAGTTATATGATGAAAAATATTATAACATATTACAAATCAATTTATTTACATAATATACAATTATAAATATAAATATGATATACATGTCATCATCTACTTGTCCTCAAACTCGAGATTTTGAAATTATTCGAAAATATCTTCTACGACTTAATTTTATAATTTGAAATCAGTTTTCACTTAGTCATTTATACACATAATCATCTCAACTATGTGTGAGTGTAAATTGGATTGTTTATTATTTAGCATGCATCCACCTGCACTAAAAACAGTTTCAATACTATAATAAACACCAAAGGGATTAGTAGATTTAGGTGTAGGGTTTCCATGGCATTGGTAACTGACAGCGCAGTGGAATTCAAAATTTCAAAAATCCCAAAAACCCTAATCAGAATATCCGTTTTAGACATACATTCATGAAAATGTAAAATACTTATAGGGTGTTTTAGGTTTATACCTATGTTGGTGGCTCCTTTAAATCTTGAAGTGGCTGAAAACTTAATGTTATCCAACCTTCAAGAGGTGGCACTTTAGTATTCATACAAAGCATGAACATGTAAAAGGCAATCCAAGGAAAAGGCTATTAAGGCTTCTTTACTGGATTAATCGTATTCACAAAAGGAGAGAAAAATGAAACCTGTGGCTAGGGTTTCTTTAAAGTACTTGTTATTTATGAGTTATGATTCTAACACACGTTTTTATATGTGCAAGTGTCCAAGTGCAATATGTTAGAGTATGCCCTAAAAACCAATCGTTTTGTCAGTTTCAAGGCTTGTATATCTTGCATATACATTATTAATAAAGGAAGAGTTATATCATACTTCACATGTTTTCTTTGTTACTTTTATATCTATATTGTAGTTATATATTACATTCATATTAGCTATATACATATGACATATAGAGGTCCCAATGAGTTTTAATAAACGTCATCAAATTATTCCCTACATACGCAATCTGTTTGGGCAATAGTATTATATAGTGGGCATGTGTTATATCACCATAGAATATCATTGGATGTTTTTAGGTATGGTGGATGTATACATGGGTAAACAATAGAACCGTTTGATGGTTAGAGAACTGATCAAAGGTTATTATATTATATTGTTTATCGAACGTGACCACTGAACGATGATCACATGGACATTGATATGTAATCAATGATATATCATAAAATCATACTAGTGTATAAATTCTTTGACCTGAGATATCATATTTGTACTTCGTTTCAAGACATATGGTTCATATGGTGTATAACACAAGGCTAACTATGTCTCGTTCAAAAGCCGAGTTGATTATATGTTGCTTAAGCGAAAGGGCAAGTGATAATCATACATGGATTCATCAGCTTAACTGCTCTTAAGTTTTTATACGAATATCGAGAAACATAAAAATCTAATACACTGGCCAGTGTAGATAAAAGACCACATGAAGAAAGTTTCGATGTGGCACATTATGATATATTACTTGATATTCGAAGAGAGTTAATATTGGATTTTAATATTCCATGAATCCAAATTTAATTGGGATGTAACGACGGAGGGATTGGACTACATGGTAAGTATGAGTACGAAAGGTTCATTTAATATTATTGGAAACATGTATTTCATTATGATGTAGGGGTCATGGGACATTGCTAGATGACACTGCATGATTAGTGGGAGTTTCGTTTCGTAACGAAAAATGAAGTATATCAGTTAACAATAGTTTTAGGTTATACAGTGATATAACGAAACGTATTATCTGATATGGGGCTCACAGCTATGTCACTATAAACCTTAAAGGTCACACCCATATTTTAAGGAAAAAAATAGTGTTATGAAGATGAAAATATTTATCCACGGTTGGCTAGTACTTTCCGAGGATAAAAATAATACTTTCGAATAAGATTCGAAAAAAGAACAAAATTATTATTTTAAACTTTTGAAATTGTTTAGAAAGTGGTACACATAATTTTGGGCACAAATTAATTAACATGTGTCAAAATATTAGTTACTCTTAATGATAAGCCAATAGAAATTAAACACATGCTTAATTTGATAAATATCAAGTTTAAGCTTAATAAATGAGAGAGAAATATAGAAAAATTAGAGAATTTTTCTTCTTCTTCTTCCTTTTGTCGAGAAAAACTTCCATTTTTCTTCCTTGAATGGTACAAGTCAAGAGATCACTTATTTTAGTGATTCAAGCTTTCTAACTTCAAATCAAATTACAAGGTACAAGGTAGTTTACATATTTCTATAATTTATTTCTTGAAACAATATGTAAATTTTATATTACCATTGTTACATATGATGTAAACATAATCTAAAAATTTAATTTTCTTGTCAAAATCCTACACAACAAAGATTTCATCTAAACCTGACACCCTCAACACATATGCACAGTTGGCATATAAACATGCACAACTAGCATGTTTCAAACCATGCATGGGTGGCACATAAATTATGCCACTCAACATGATTTTATGCATTGCACAGCTGGATAATATTTTTTCAATCGTGCCATGCATTATATATATTACATGGTGCCACCTAGCACCATGCATACCAAGTTTGACTTGGTCAAAGCATGATGAATAGGTTCTCCCCTTCCCTAAACATTAGGATTATCACCCAATAATCATTGCCTCTAGATTCAAATCAATTCTTATATGTGTGTAATCCATAAGCTCTCTATTGAACTAAAAATGTTTGAATTCGGACTAAATTTAGAAATAGACCAAGATTGGCTTTTAGCGAAGCATTATGGCCACCCAGACAACAAAGTATTAGCAAACATCTTTTAAGTATTTATAACATCACAATTATATATAATTCAATTCTTTCGTCAACCAATATCTCTCGAGGCTAAAATATAGAAAAATGTTTATCTTGGTAATTCCTTGGTATGAACTGATACACATCAATGACTAATATGAATTAGTCTACTACCTCATCCTACTTTGGCACAAATTCAAGTTGTGTAGATGCCATTCAATATTCTTATGTGAGATATTTTTCTCTGTGCTCAAGAGTGATGAATCCTTTATTAGTCAATCATAACTTCCATATATCTCATGATATGGTCGATTACCATATTTATAGTTACCTTTATTATGACAGCACGTTAGATAGTGTCAAATCATATCAATTCTTACACAAGACAGTTTGACAACCTCAAGTCAATGATCATATGCACTCGTGATGTTAAGAGGATTTATTCCATAAACATTGGAGCAACCATCTATATGGATATCCTTTACTCAGGTCAATCCAATGAACACATCTTGATAAGGCCATTAATTGTTACTATTTTAATTTATAATTCCCTTGTGTTATGTGGAAATTTGATGCAATCTAATAGGATTACTTATCTTTTTGCTTTTAGGAAGCTTTGAGCAATTTTGGAATAAATAGGGCCAAAAAGAGGAAAAACTGGAGCAGATATATTAAACTGGAAATTTCGTAATGCAGACTAGGCGTGGGCACGTGAAAGAAGAGAGCAGAATCCGAAAAGCAGATCTGAACGCCCAAATCAGTTGCAAGAGTCCAGAAAATATTAAGATTTGCTTCCTAGGAAAAGGATAATCACCAGCTGGAAAAGAGGATTAATTGAGCTAAATAAGGAATGATATTTTTGGAAGAAGGATTTATATTAAAAATATATATCTTTTCCTTTTCCTTTCTTTTTGGGAAGATATGGATCACTTTGCTTGATTGGATTAGGAGATTAGGAGATTAGGATTCAATTTCCAGATTTTTAGTAGGAAGATAATATATATATATATTCTTATTTTTTTTATTTGAGTTTTATCATCCATTGTATTGAGAGAATTAGAGAGCAAAACATGTTCTACAGTGGCTGAGTAATTTATCTTGGTTGAAGGGATCTGAAACCATGGAACTACAATGATTGTGAGATTTATTTTTGTTCTTTAATACATCTTTTAATTAATTGAGTATTGGTTATCTTTCTGAATTATTTTTCATGATTGTGTTGGTTGATTTCTAAGATGCGCAATTAGTTTATCAATTAATATAATCTATTGCTAGTTTAGGTGCTGAATCTGTAATTGTTCAATCCACCTAATCGAAGTGGCAACTAGGTTTATCGTTTGCTGCGTCAGAAACTTTAAATCCTAGGAAAATAATCAACTGGATTAAATGCAACGTCGTACGTTTGTGTTGTCTTGCTTTGTTGGTCTTTCTAATTCGTAATGCTATTGTTTAATTAAATTCGAGATCGTATCCGAATTATTAATCAATAAGGGTTAATTGGAATACATGTTTTTGGTTAACTAATCGTAAGGAATGACAGGTAAATTTAATACCACAACGAATATTCAATTAATTAATTTGATATTTTGTTTCGATGATCGATCGTAGTTCCAATGGTGGATGTGACCGAAGACCAAGGTTTGTTAAATCAATTTATTCCTTTTAGATTACTTTTCTGAATTTTTATTTATTGTTTTCCATTATAATTTGCATTCAGTTCAAAACCCCCCTTTTATTTCTTTGTTTCGATTATTTGTAACGACGTACTAATCAAGGCTCTTCGAGGGATCGATCCCTACTTTCCTTTACTACATTTTTGTTACAGGAACTTAGGATTTAATTTGGGTGTCAACGATAGCACGTACCAAATTTTGGCGCCGTTGTCGGGGAGTTTTTAATTTGTATGTTCGTTACGCGATCTTTGAAACAAGTTAGTTTACAGTTTGATCCAGAAATTGAAAAGACTGCAAAAGGGCTAAGAAAAGAAGCGAAAAGGAGACTACAAGCACACAGATCTGCTTGCGAAACAGAGGAAAACATGGTTGAAAATCAGACTTTAAGAGAGCTTGCTGCTCCAGATTTAAATCAACAACCACACTGCATTACTTTTCCGAATTTAGATGTTAATACCACCTTCGAATTAAAATCTGGACTAATTCATTTTTACCTATTTTTCGTGATTCTGCGGGTGAAGATCCTCATAAACATTTAAAAGAATTTCATGTGGTGTGCACCGGAATGAAACCGAATGGAGTAACCGAAGAACAAATCAAGATGAGGGCTTTTCCGTTTTCTTTGAAAGATGATGCGCAAGATTGGTTGTATTATCTACCTGTTGGAAGTATCACTACTTGGCATAAGATGAAAAGATTATTTCTGCAGAAATTTTTTCCAGCATCAAGAGCAACCAGCATAAAGAAAGAAATTTGTGGCATTAGGTAGCAAAGTGGAGAGTCTTTATACGAATATTGGGAGCGCTTTAAAAAACTTTGTGCAAGCTGTCCACATCACCAAATTAGTGACCAGCTACTTATCCAATATTTCTACGAAGGACTTCTATCGAATGAGAGAAATATGATTGATGCGGCAAGTGGTGGAGCATTGGCTGACAAAACACCTGAAGCAGCCCGGAATTTAATTGCAAATATGGCGTCAAATTCACAACAATTTGGGAATAGATTAGACCATTCGTCTCGGCGCGTCAATGAGGTAAATGTATCTTCTCTTGAAAGACGACTTGATGATCTAACTACTCTTGTACGTCAAATGGCTGTAGGAAAAACAGAGGCAGCGAAAGTTTACGGAATCTGTTCAGTAGGAGGACATCCAACTGATATGTGCCCAACACTTCAGGAGGACTACTCTGAACATGCTAATGTAGTGGGCGGATTTTTAGGACAGCAGCAGCGAAATCATAATTATAATCCCTATTCGAATACTTACAATTCAGGTTGGAGAGATCATCCTAATTTTCGTTATGGGAATGCACATGTGGATCAGCCTTCAAATAATTTTCAGCCATACCAACAGCATTATATTCCTAGACAGCAGCAACCAACTCAAAATTCTAACTCAGGTACATCTCTTGAAGATATTGTTAAAAGTTTGGCTACTAACACTATGAAATTTCAGCAGGAAACCAGAACTAGCATTCAAAATCTAGAAAATCAAATGAGCCAGATGGCTACTGCAATCAATAGGCTGGAAGCACAAAATTCAAGCAAACTGCCGTCACAAACTGTGATGAACCCAAAGGAGAATGTTAGTGCCATAATGTTGAGGAGTGGAAAGGAGTTGGAGATGCCAATTAAAGCACAACCTGCACCAGCACAGCCAGCAGAAAATAGAGAAGAATTAGCAGCAGAAAATAATTCTTCTGAAAAGGTAGCGGCAGGTAAATATCCTTCTTTCAGCGAATACAAACCTGTTCCTCCTTTTCCTGAAGCTTTAAAACTGAAGTACGAACGTAATGCGGATTTATATGAGACCTTTCGAGAGTGTGAAGTCAATATTCCACTGTTTGATGCAATGAAACAAGTGCCTCACTATGCTAAATTTTTGAAAGAGCTGTGTACATTGAAAAGAAAGCAAAAACTCAAAAGGTATGAAAAAATCAAGGTAGGAGAAAATGTTTCAGCCATAATTCGCAAAAATCTTCCTGAAAAATGCAAAGATCCAGGTATGTTTTGCATCCCTTGCACCATAGGAGGAACAAAAATTAAAAAAGCCATGTTAGATTTAGGAGCATCTATTAATGTAATGCCATATTCCATTTATTCTGCTCTTAATCTTGGACCTTTAGAAAAAACTGGCACAGTTATTCAGTTGGCTGATAAATCAAATGTATATCCCAAGGGGTTAATGGAAGATGTTCTTGTTCAGGTTAATGATAAATTAATTTTTCCAGCTGATTTTTATGTTCTTGACATAGAAAATAATGACCAATCTGCACCTATTTTGCTAGGAAGACCCTTTCTGAAAACAGCTAAAACGAAAATTGATGTTCACAAAAGCACATTGACCATGGAGTTTGATGGTGAAGCTGTCCAATTTAATATTTATGATGCTATGAAATATTCTGATGTGGATTTTCCTATGTATTCAGTTGATTTAATTGATTCTCTAGCGCAGGATATACTTGATGGTGATGATAAGTTAATGGTGGCTAACCATAAAAATATATTGAAAGAAAGAGATGAATTTAAATTAATTTCAGATGTGCAGAATGCAGGGACAGAGATGAATGAGTTCAGAGAGCTGAAAAATACAGGTAATTTATTTTATATTGAGCTGCCAGTGTCTAATGAAAAATTGTTACCTTCTATTTTGCAGGTACCAGAGCTGGAACTGAAACCTCTTCCAAATCACCTTAAATATGTGTACCTAGGAGATGGGAAAATCTTACCAGTGATCATTTCCAGCAAGTTAAATGAGCAGCAAGAAGAGAAACTGGTGCAAATTCCGAAAAAGCTAGAGATTCAGAGCTTAGCGACATCAAAAGTATTTCAAGTTAATGGCCATAGACTCAAACTGTTTTACAAAGGAGTGCCAGCTGAAAACATCGGAGAAGTGGAGCTGAAAGATCCCGGATAAATAAGATGAAGGCATTACGTCGAGCCAATGACTGTAAACAAAGGCGCTACTTGGGAGGCAACCCAAGCTTTCTATCTTATTTTAATTAATGCTTAAATTTTAATTTTCTAGACATTTGCTTTAATTTCGGTTTATGTTTTCCAATTTTAGTTTTAAATTTTAGTTTATGATATTTAGATATTTAATTAGCAATTATTTTATGATTTTCGCTTAGGTTTATTTTAATTTATTTTCATGTTACTGTTCAATCGTCTTCTTCCTCCTGCAGGTTCCAGTGAGCTATCTGTAAATGTTCATGGGGGAGAAATCTGCATTTTGGTATTTTGGAACTGGGTCATGTGCTTCCGTCAAAAGTCTAGCTTCTGCTTTGCTATTTTCTTAAATTCAAGGGGGTCATATGATTTAGTGTGATTATAAGGCTGGGTTTATTTGCTTCCAGAGACCATATTCGCCAAACCTACGCCTCACAATTTCTCTCCAACTAAAATAAAAACCTAGCAGCCCCTTTCCTCATTCTGCAACGCCATGGTCAGAACCCATTCACATGCATCAAAGAGCAGCAAAAACCCACCCATCGGAGGCCTCCTACACTAGAGCTGTTATCAAAATCTGAAGAATCCTCCATCAATTGCAACTCTCCAAAAATTTGAACTACTGTTCTTTTTCCCCAAATCCAGAGAAGTCTTCTTTCCCTTTTCTTTTAAATTTCAGTTCTCATTATATTATGTTTTGTTTAAACATTGAGGACAATGTTTAGTTTAAGTGAGGGGGAGGGTTTATTTGTGTTTTCTGCTGTTCATTTTTCTGTTGTGTACTATTCTGTCCTTCAGTTTTATTTTATTTATTTATTTATTTTTTCCTGCACTGTTTTGTTTACTTGTTTTGTTCTTCTTTGCTCTAGTCTTCTCTGTTCTGCTTTTCTATTCTGTTTCGCTGTCAGTTTTTTTTTTTTTTGTTCTGTCATCCTTGTGTTAGGCGTATTCTGTTATGCCTAAAAATTTTTGCTTTGTTTTGTCTATGTTGCTGCTCTTTACTGGATAAAGTTTGATTTTTATGGCAGCTAGTGTATCCTTCCTTGTTTTAAGTCAGCTAAACAGTCCATTAATCTCACTTTGAATGAATTAATTTGTATGCATGCCTTGGAATTTAGCCGATTCAATAGGAGAGCATTGTGCACTGATTTGTTAGATTAATTAGGGGTATGCATTTAAACAAATTTTGATAATTGAGTGCTCGAGTTTGTTTGAAGTTGAGGTGAATTTATTTAACTTGTGAGTTTTGAGCCGAAAAAGATTGAAACATTCATATCAATCTATGTTTTCTTTGATGAGTGATATGCTTCCATGTGAATATATCTCTAGAACTTGCTTTGAACCGTTTTGAGACCACATTGAAATATGCATGCATGGAAATGATAAAGGCATTCTTGTTTAAAACCTTTAGCTTAAAAAAGCCATCCTATTTTAATTTCCCTAGTTAGCCCCTTGAGCCTTACAAAACTCTTTATTCTTTGTGCTAAAACCATATTACAAACCCAAGCCTTCAAGCAAATATCCTCACCCAACCATGAAAATTAGCAGGGCATTTAAACTAAAATTTGTTGCTTGGTGAATTTGTTGTCTTGAGAAATTTAAATTTGGGGGAAAAGGGAGCTTAATTGTATAAGAAAAGATGATGAAAAGAAGTTGGCATGAAGAGTGCTATTGAGATTGCCTTATATTGTTATCTTTGCTACCCAACTCTTTTAATTATTTGAAAAAAAAAAAAAAAAAAAAAGAAGTTGAAAAAGAGAGAAGAGAAAGGCAATGGCAAGTAGCAAAGAAATGTGGTGAATATGGTGGCTTTAACTTTACATTTTTGATCCCTTTAGGTGTTTAGATGTTTTGTTAATATTCATGGTTTTAACCTTTTGTATCCATTAATCCTCACCTTTACCCAAAGCCCCATTACAACCTAAAATAAAGTCCTTTTGATTTATGCATGTAACATCCCTCCCTAGAAGTACTACCCACCGAAGGAGGAATGTTACGAATTAATATTCGTAGCGTCTATTTTTTTCTTTTTAAAAATACTTTACAATAAACGCATCTTTAAAAGTGTTTAGAAAGTATTCCAAGAAAACTGAAAATCTGGAAGCGAACAAAAGATGTATATACTCATATGAAAACTCATCTGAAAGCATCTGAAAACAAGGAGTAATCATATGCAACTGTACCATAATCTCAAAAAGTCAAAAGTCGATAAAAACATGCCACTGTATGCATATAATATAAACCAGAGATAACCTGCTCCAGCCGGATCTACCTACGCTGACCTGACCCTGCCTCGCAGCTACCTCGATCACCTGTACCTGCAATCAGGAAAGAAAAAGGGAGTGAGTGATAAGAACACTCAGTAAGGGGAAAAATTAAGTAAACTATCCCTTTTTTTCCTGTTCTAACTCACTTTTGGGACTCAACCTCACATCTTAACCTTTATAAGAGATTGAGGGGATAATTTAGTTCACTCTTTACTATTTGGGTCATACTTCGTCCCATCTGGTGTCTATTTAATACTTTCTGGAAGCTAACTATAGGGATTTGGCACTTTTCTAAGCTCAAGCTCTTTTTCTTTCACTACACTATTTCTGAATCTGAATTGAGCTCTACTGCGAGCATGCTCTACTGTGAGCGGACCCTACTAGGGGTCTATGTCCTACTACGGACGTGTCCTACTGCGGACGTGCCCTACTGCGGGCGGTGTAGTGTAAAGTGCCCCCTCATAGTTTATAACATACATACGGATCTTATATTTTACTAAATTTGCTTCCATTTAATTTTATTCATAACTCACCAGACATTACTCTTGGGACGACCCCTAAATCTTGAGTCCCAAATTCTTTTTCTTATTTTTCTTTCTTTTTCTTTCCTTCTTTTCTTTCCTTTCCTTTCCTTTCTTTCCTTTCTTCTTCCTTTTCTTTCTTTCTTTCCTTCTTTCTTTCCTGCCCAGAATTGCAAAACACTGTTCACAGAACAGTCATTTAACAGGGCAACCTTCTTTTTCATACAATTTAACATCCCAAACGGTTTCTAATTCATACAAGCTATATATCGTTGAAAAGAGGATTCAAAGATCTTTCCAACGACCTATAATAGCACTCATAATTCAATAGATATGGCAGTCAAAACGTGAGCTAAACTCAGTGATAAAATTACGAAATACTGTTCACAGAACAGACATTTAGCAGGGCAGCATACTTTTTATACAATTTAACAGCCCAAATGGTTTCTAATTCATACAAACTATATATCGCTGAAAAGAGGATTCAAAGATCTTTCCAACGACCTATAATAGCACTCATAATTCATTCAATCAGGCAGTCAAAACAGCAGATAAATTCAGTGGCAAAAAACTGCCTCCCCTGTTTTTCTTTAGTAAAACAGTCCTTTCGGTTTATACAATCTTTAACAGTCCAAATGATCTCTAATTCATATAAGCTATATATCATTGGAAAGAGGATTCAAAGATCTTTCCAACAAGATATAATAGCACTCATAATTCATTCAATAAGGCAGCCAAAACATGGGACGAACTCAGTGGCAAAAACTGTAAATATTCTGTAACTTTCTCCCATGAGCAAAATCACATACATAGACATCCCAAATGGCAAAACAACATTCCTCAATATCAAAATCAACATATATAATATAGATCTAAGGAACCAAAACCCTAAAACATATCACATATCAAGGAGGAAACCCCTTACCTTGTTTCAAGCCAAATATTTGAAAGTTGGCTTCCTCCTCTTTGTTTTGCTTCCTTTATCACCAAGATCACTTTAAATCAATACCAAAACACACTAACATATACACATAACATGCATATAAACATAGATGAAAGAAGAAGGAGGGAGATCTTTGGTTACCAAAGCTTCCAAGTGCTTCCTTTTCTTTTCTTCTTATTTTATCTTCTAATATTCCTTCAACTTCTTCCTTTGGCTTCAAGAAAGCAAAGAAAAGAACATGAAAGGAGGCTGCTGGAGAATGAACGAAAAATGATGGAAAAGTCTTGGTTTTGCCTTTTATTTTTCTCCCTTGATCTTATCTCCTTCTCTTTTTTCTTTTCCCCTTTTTGACTTTTTTTTTATTTTTATTAATAGATATATATATATATATATATATATATATATATATATATATATATATATATATATATATATCACACCCATACTTATAGATATTTAAAATGAGAAAAATCTCAAAACAGGGTCAAAAGACATAATTGCCCCTGGAATATACCTGAAGGTATTACAACTCTTCCCCCGTCACAAGAATTTCGTCCTCGGAATTCACAAAAAACAACTCTGGATGCTTCTCCTTCATGGTTTGCTCCATTTCCCAGGTAGCCTCCTCTAACTTCTGGCTTCTCCATAAGACTTTTACTAAAGGAATCTGTCGGTTCCTTAGTTGTTTAATTCTTCTGTCAAGTATCTGAATCGGTTTTTCTTCATAACTAAGGTCTTCTGATAACTTAATATCTTCTGTATTCACAACCTGGGAATGATCACCAAGACATTTTCTTAACGATGAGACATGAAATACATCATGAATCCAGTCCATACTCGCTGGTAAGACTAATCTGTAAGCCACTTTACCAACTCTATCAAGTATCTCATATGGACCAATAAATCTGGGAGCTAGCTTTCCCTTCTTTCCGAATCTCATCAAATTCTTGAATGGAGCAACCTTTACAAATACAAATTCACCTACATTGAATTCCAAGTCTCGGCGTCGATGATCTGCATAGCTTTTCTGTCGATCTTGAGCTTGTTTTATTCTCTGCCTGATCAGTTGGACATCATCAATCATTTTCTGGGTCAATTCGGGCCCAAGGGATTGGGATAACACATCTCTCTCTCCTATCCCATCCCAATGAAGAGGAGAACGACACCTCCTACCATATAATGTCTCATAAGGTGCCATCTGAATAGTCGTCTGGTAGCTATTATTGTAAGCAAACTCCACCAAGGGCAACATTTCTACCCACGTGGCTTTATGATCTAGGCAACAAGCTCTCAACATGTCTTCCAAAATCTGATTAACCCTCTCTGTCTGACCATCTGTCTGAGGATGATAAGCTGTACTAAATGCCAAATTAGTACCCAAGGATCTTTGGAGACTCTTCCAGAAAGCTGATACAAATCTTGTATCACGATCAGATACTATGGTCCTGGGTACACCATGTAATCTAATAATTTCCCTAACATATAATCTCCCCAATTGATCTGTGGTAGTAGTATCTTTGATGGACAGGAAATGAGCTGACTTGGTTAATCTATCAACAATCACCCAAATAGCATTACATCCATTCTGAGCTCTAGGGAGTCCACTAATGAAGTCCATGGAGATATGCTCCCATTTCCATTCTGGAATAGGTAGAGGCTGAAGTAACCCTGCAGGTCTCTGGTGTTCGGCCTTAATTTGCTGACAGGTGAGACATCTAGTAACAAACTCACCTATATCCTTTTTCATGCCTGACCACCAAAAATGTCTTTTTAAATCTTGATACATCTTTACACCCCCAGGGTGGGCAGTGTAAAGAGAACTATGAGCCTCTGTAAGAATTTTCTGTCTCAAATCAGTTATCTGGGGAACATATACTCGATCTCTGAATTTGAGAATTTCATTCGATACTTGAAAATCTGTCTCAAGACCCTCTTGAACCTTTTGAAGTTTCTGTTGACACCATTCATCTTGTGTCTGAGCCTCTCGAATCTCATCTAGGAGAGTGGGTTGAATCTCTAACTTGGCGAGAGCCCCAATCACAAGCTCAATCTGCTCTCGGTCCATCTCTCTCTGAATTTCTCTCTGGATCGTCAATTGTGATATTATCACGTTTCTACTAAGGGCGTCTGCAACCACATTAGCCTTACCTGGATGGTATTTAATATCACAATCATAGTCCTTTACTAGCTCGAGCCATCGCCTCTGCCTCATATTTAATTCCTTATGAGTGAAGAAATATTTGAGGCTCTTGTGATCAGTATAAATATTACATTTTACCCCATACAAATAGTGTCTCCAAATTTTCAAAGCAAAAACCACCGCTGCTAACTCCAAATCATGAGTGGGGTATCGTGTTTCAAATTCTTTCAATTGTCTTGAGGCATATGCTATCACCTTGCCTCGCTGCATCAACACTGCTCCTAAACCACCATGTGAGGCATCCGTGTATAAATCATACTCAACTCCTTCCTCTGGAAGTGATAACACTGGAGCAGTAGTCAATCTTCTTTTCAATTCTTGGAAGCTTGTCTCACAGGCATCTGACCATTGAAATGGTATTGTTTTCTTTGTGAGGGTTGTAAGAGGTCTAGCTAATCTGGCAAATCCTTCCACAAACCTCCGATAATACCCTGCCAAACCTAGGAAACTACGAACCTCTTTGACTGTCTTTGGTCTTTGCCATTCAACTATTGCCTCAATCTTACTGGGATCCACTGATATACCCTCTGCTGAAATCACATGCCCCAAAAAGGTAACTCTATCTAGCCAAAATTCACATTTTGAGAATTTGGCATATAGTTGTTTCTCTCTCAATCTCTGAAGGGTAAACCTCAAGTGTTGTTCATGCTTCTCTCGACTGCAAGAATATACTAAGATATCATCAATGAATACCACAATAAATTTATCCAGGCAGTCATGAAATACCCTATTCATCAAATCCATAAATACTGCAGGGGCATTTGTCAATCCGAATGGCATCACTACAAACTCAAAGTGGCCATACCTCGTTCGGAAAGCTGTCTTGGGTATATCCTTTTCTGTCACTCTCACCTGGTGATAACCAGATCTCAAATCTATCTTGGAGAAGACCACGGATCCCTTCAACTGATCAAATAAATCATCAATCCTGGGTAACGGGTACTTGTTCTTAATTGTGGCCTTATTTAGCTCTCTGTAATCAATGCACATTCTCATAGACCCGTCTTTCTTTTTCACAAATAAGATGGGAGCTCCCCAAGGTGAATGACTCGGTCTAATAAAACCATGATCTAATAACTCCTGAAGCTGCTTTTTTAATTCTTGTAACTCAGCAGGGGCCATTCGATAGGGTGCTCTTGAAATAGGTGTTGTGCCAGGTGCCAACTCTATGCTAAACTCAATCTCTCTCTCGGGAGCTAATCCCGGTAGCTCACTTGGAAACACATCTGGAAACTCACGTACCACTGGTGTTTCCTCAATAGTTGGGCCTGACTCAACCTTGCTCACTATATAAGCCAAATATCCTGTACACCCCTTTTTCAACATTTTACTAGCTTTTAACATACTAATCATCAAACTCCGGATATGACCCTCACCGAACTCAAATTGATCTCCAGAGTCTAGGTTAAATCTCACTTTCTTCTTTTTACAATCAATTTCAGCTCCGTATCTCCCCAAAAAGTCCATCCCTAAAATCATGTCAAAATCTGGCATTTCAAACACAATTAGGTCCACTAGTAACTGTCGACCCTGAATCATAATACTCTATCCTAGTAGCATCATCTCACTAATGACTGACCCCCCATCAGGCAATTCAATCATAATCCTCTGCGCTATTCTAACAGGTTGCAACTTTAACCTCTTAAGCAAACCTTTGGCTATAAAACAATGAGTAGCCCCACAATCAATTAAAACATAAATAGGAGTATCAAGATAGAGAATCTGACCCGTGACTGCTGATGGGTTAGCCTCTGCTGGGCCCTGGGTGATCATATAAACTCTGGCTGTAGCCCCTCCTATAGGCTGCTGCTGCTCTACTCTAACTGGGGCAGCTGTACAGAAACGAGCAATATGTCCAGGCTGACGACATCTGAAACAAACTGCCTGACCTGTCAAACACTCTCCTCTATGGTGCTTCCCACATTTCTGGCAAGCTGGTATCTCAGGTCCTCTTTGTTTCTTTCCACTCTTCCAGTTCTTTTTCATGCCTCTGAACTGGAGAGGTCGTTTACCCTTTCTGTCTCGCTCTGGCGGAGGGCCTCTTTGTGCTGAAGCTGAATCACTACTCACCGGGGGAGCTGGCATGGTAGTAGGAGGTGTAACCTTTTGCCCTGTAGTCTGACCAAACCTCCTCCTAACAAAAACCTCTGCCCTCAAAGCTCTATCAAGGGCCTCTGCATAAGTTCTGGGTGGCTGCGCCCCGGTCATAACGTCTCGAGCTATCTCTGGATCCAGCCCGTACACAAACTTCTGCATACGCCCCATTTCTGTGCTAGCTATCTCAGGGGCATACTGGGACAATTGATTAAACTTTGTGGAATATTCTTTTACAGAGTCTGTCCCTTGCACTAGACTGATAAACTCCTGGGCCCTGATACAAGTAACATCGGCGCCCCTGTACTCTGCCTCGAATCGGCGCCTAAACTCGGTCCATGTCATTTCTGAGACATTGACCGTCTCCCTGACTAAGTTCCACCATATTCTTGCCCCTGACTTGAAAAGATAAGTGGCATATCTCACTCTTTCTTGGTCAGTCATGTGAAACAAGGCCATGACACTCTCTACTAATTCTAACCACTCTTCAGCTGCTATTGGGTCCCTTGCACCATCAAATTTTTGAGGTTGGTGCATACTAGGGAGGTTGAAAATAGGATGTAATTGAGTCCTCACTGGGGCTGCTGTAGATGCTGAAGTAACCTCCCTCATATCATGCCCCTGGATTGGCGGCGTATGAGCCGTCTCACTTCCCTGTGTAGGAGCACCTTTGTGCTCTCTCATCATCTCTTTGAAAATTTCTCGCACATCATGTGCACTGAGTGCCCCCTGGGGTACCTGAGGGGCTGCTCCTTCATTTTGGCCCCTCTGAGAGGGATCTACCGGTGTTTGACTCATAGGTCCTGAAAATGAACACATTAGTTTCATAAAACTCAGCAGGTATAAATGAAAACTTAACTTACAGTGATCGGCTGCGAGGGTGGTCAGCGTGGCTGAAGGGTATTTCATCTCTGTGTTACTTTGATTACTCCATTTTGTTTTAGAAAACATCTTTTGGGTTCCAAAATCATGCTCTGATACCAACTGTAACATCCCTCCCTAGAAGTACTACCCACCGAAGGAGGAATGTTACGAATTAATATTCGTAGCGTCTATTTTTTTCTTTTTAAAAATACTTTACAATAAACGCATCTTTAAAAGTGTTTAGAAAGTATTCCAAGAAAACTGAAAATCTGGAAGCGAACAAAAGATGTATATACTCATATGAAAACTCATCTGAAAGCATCTGAAAACAAGGAGTAATCATATGCAACTGTACCATAATCTCAAAAAGTCAAAAGTCGATAAAAACATGCCACTGTATGCATATAATATAAACCAGAGATAACCTGCTCCAGCCGGATCTACCTACGCTGACCTGACCCTGCCTCGCAGCTACCTCGATCACCTGTACCTGCAATCAGGAAAGAAAAAGGGAGTGAGTGATAAGAACACTCAGTAAGGGGAAAAATTAAGTAAACTATCCCTTTTTTTCCTGTTCTAACTCACTTTTGGGACTCAACCTCACATCTTAACCTTTATAAGAGATTGAGGGGATAATTTAGTTCACTCTTTACTATTTGGGTCATACTTCGTCCCATCTGGTGTCTATTTAATACTTTCTGGAAGCTAACTATAGGGATTTGGCACTTTTCTAAGCTCAAGCTCTTTTTCTTTCACTACACTATTTCTGAATCTGAATTGAGCTCTACTGAGAGCATGCTCTACTGTGAGCGGACCCTACTAGGGGTCTATGTCCTACTACGGATGTGTCCTACTGCGGACGTGCCCTACTGCGGGCGGTGTAGTGTAAAGTGCCCCCTCATAGTTTATAACATACATACGGATCTTATATTTTACTAAATTTGCTTCCATTTAATTTTATTCATAACTCACCAGACATTACTCTTGGGACGACCCCTAAATCTTGAGTCCCAAATTCTTTTTCTTATTTTTCTTTCTTTTTCTTTCCTTCTTTTCTTTCCTTTCCTTTCCTTTCTTTCCTTTCTTCTTCCTTTTCTTTCTTTCTTTCCTTCTTTCTTTCCTGCCCAGAATTGCAAAACACTGTTCACAGAACAGTCATTTAACAGGGCAACCTTCTTTTTCATACAATTTAACATCCCAAACGGTTTCTAATTCATACAAGCTATATATCGTTGAAAAGAGGATTCAAAGATCTTTCCAACGACCTATAATAGCACTCATAATTCAATAGATATGGCAGTCAAAACGTGAGCTAAACTCAGTGATAAAATTACGAAATACTGTTCACAGAACAGACATTTAGCAGGGCAGCATACTTTTTATACAATTTAACAGCCCAAATGGTTTCTAATTCATACAAACTATATATCGCTGAAAAGAGGATTCAAAGATCTTTCCAACGACCTATAATAGCACTCATAATTCATTCAATCAGGCAGTCAAAACAGCAGATAAATTCAGTGGCAAAAAACTGCCTCCCCTGTTTTTCTTTAGTAAAACAGTCCTTTCGGTTTATACAATCTTTAACAGTCCAAATGATCTCTAATTCATATAAGCTATATATCATTGGAAAGAGGATTCAAAGATCTTTCCAACAAGATATAATAGCACTCATAATTCATTCAATAAGGCAGCCAAAACATGGGACGAACTCAGTGGCAAAAACTGTAAATATTCTGTAACTTTCTCCCATGAGCAAAATCACATACATAGACATCCCAAATGGCAAAACAACATTCCTCAATATCAAAATCAACATATATAATATAGATCTAAGGAACCAAAACCCTAAAACATATCACATATCAAGGAGGAAACCCCTTACCTTGTTTCAAGCCAAATATTTGAAAGTTGGCTTCCTCCTCTTTGTTTTGCTTCCTTTATCACCAAGATCACTTTAAATCAATACCAAAACACACTAACATATACACATAACATGCATATAAACATAGATGAAAGAAGAAGGAGGGAGATCTTTGGTTACCAAAGCTTCCAAGTGCTTCCTTTTCTTTTCTTCTTATTTTATCTTCTAATATTCCTTCAACTTCTTCCTTTGGCTTCAAGAAAGCAAAGAAAAGAACATGAAAGGAGGCTGCTGGAGAATGAACGAAAAATGATGGAAAAGTCTTGGTTTTGCCTTTTATTTTTCTCCCTTGATCTTATCTCCTTCTCTTTTTTCTTTTCCCCTTTTTGACTTTTTTTTTATTTTTATTAATAGATATATATATATATATATATATATATATATATATATATATATATATATATATATATATATATATATATATATATATCACACCCATACTTATAGATATTTAAAATGAGAAAAATCTCAAAACAGGGTCAAAAGACATAATTGCCCCTGGAATATACCTGAAGGTATTACAATGCATGTATATAATCTAAGTGGTGGAGATTTGGTGCATGAGCAAGCTTATGGTAGAATGTTTGCATTGGAAGAATTTGAGCGAAACACCGGACCATTAAACACATGAGTGATATGAGTGATAACCATGAGGATGATTCACCAAAGCTTTATACATGCTTTAGAATGCGATTATCTTGATTTGTCTTTGTGCATACTTCCTTGTAAAGTTGGATAATGATGTGTTGATGCTTGAATCTTGGTTGGGTTGAATCTTAAGGTGTGTGCACTTTTTGGTATCATGAGAAAAGAGATTGATGGAACATTTTCGTGTTTGCTTTGTTTTTGCTTTGTTTTTGTTTTACTTGAGGACGAGTAAAGGATAAGTGTGGGGGAATTTGATAAGGCCATTAATTGTTACTATTTTAATTTATAATTCCCTTGTGTTATGTGGAAATTTGATGCAATCTAATAGGATTATTTATCTTTTTGCTTTTAGGAAGCTTTGAGCAATTTTGGAATAAATAGGGCCAAAAAGAGGAAAAACTGGAGCAGATATATTAAACTGGAAATTTCGTAATGCAGACTAGGCGTGGGCACGTGAAAGAAGAGAGCAGAATCCGGAAAGCAGATCTGAACGCCCAGATCAGCTGCAAGAGTCCAGAAAATATTAAGATTTGCTTCCTAGGAAAAGGATAATCACCAGCTGGAAAAGAGGATTAATTGAGCTAAATAAGGAATGATATTTTTGGAAGAAGGATTTATATTAAAAATATATATCTTTTCCTTTTCCTTTCTTTTTGGGAAGATATGAATCACTTTGCTTGATTGGATTAGGAGATTAGGAGATTAAGATTCAATTTCCAGATTTTTAGTAGGAAGATAATATATATATATTCTTATTTTTTTTATTTGAGTTTTATCATCCATTGTATTGAGAGAATTAGAGAGCAAAACATGTTCTACAGTGGCTGAGTAATTTATCTTGGTTGAAGGGATCTGAAACCATGGAACTACAATGATTGTGAGATTTATTTTTGTTCTTTAATACATCTTTTAATTAATTGAGTATTGGTTATCTTTCTGAATTATTTTTCATGATTGTGTTGGTTGATTTCTAAGATGCGCAATTAGTTTATCAATTAATATAATCTATTGCTAGTTTAGGTGCTGAATCCGTAATTGTTCAATCCACCTAATCGAAGTGGCAACTAGGTTTATCGTTTACTGCGTCAGAAACTTTAAATCCTAGGAAAATAATCAACTGGATTAAATGCAACGTCGTACGTTTGTGTTGTCTTGCTTCGTTGGTCTTTCTAATTCGTAATGCTATTGTTTAATTAAATTCGAGATCGTATCCGAATTATTAATCAATAAGGGTTAATTGGAATACATGTTTTTGGTTAACTAATCGTAAGGAATGACAGGTAAATTTAATACCACAACGAATATTCAATTAATTAATTTGATATTTTGTTTCAATAATCGATCGTAGTTCCAATGGTGGATGTGACCGAAGACCAAGGTTTGTTAAATCAATTTATTCCCTTTAGATTACTTTTCTGAATTTTTATTTATTGTTTTCCATTATAATTTGCATTCAGTTCAAAACCCCCCTTTTATTTCTTTGTTTCGATTATTTGTAACGACGTACTAATCAAGGCTCTTCGAGGGATCGATCCCTACTTTCCTTTACTACATTTTTGTTACAGGAATTTAGGATTTAATTTGGGTGTTAACGACAGCACGTACCACATCTACAACGTGTATCTATATGTTAAACCAAACTATTTACAATAGCTTTGACACATGAGAATTCTTGTCACTTTTGATGGAGTCACTCAACATTATAATAATCTCATCATCATTACATATGTCTTTATTCATTGTAATATTGGGATTACGGATGTTTCTAAAATGGCTACTAAAAATGTATATAAGGTTTCCATAATCAATCATCTGACTCCTTTGTCAAAGTTCTATCATTCTAAGGACATGTTATTCATAGATCATATAAACAAACAACATATGAATTGAATAATAATAAATCCTTCAGTAATTATTTTATATAAAATTACATTCACAAATGTTAAATTCAATTGGCTCTAAGACACTTACCTTAATAATCTTCTATTTACACTATAGTCAATTGATTATATATCTAATACCGAGCTCAGCTACATGTATATCATACTTCTACTGCAATAGAGACTTTGTTAGTGAGTCAGCCAAATTGTTATCTATATCAATCTTATTATCTCTATGTCACCTCATTGTTCAGTCTCTTGGATCAAGTGATATTGTCTAAATATGTGTTTAGACCTCTGATGAGACTGTGGCTCTTTTGCTTGAGCAATCACTCTATTATTGTTACAATAGAGCTCAATCAACTCAACTATACTCGGAATCACTCCAAGTTCAATTATAAACTTCTTGATCCATACAACCTCTTTTGTCGCTTCTAAAAGGGTTATGTACTCGAACTCTATTGTAGAATCAGACACTATACTTTGCTTAGAGTTTTTCTAGCTGACTATACTGCCATTCAAATAAAACATAAACCCTAGTTGGGATTTGTAATCATCTCAATCAGTTTGAAAATTGGCATCATTGTAACATTTTACAATGAGTTCAGATTCCTCACCATAAACCAATAATACATTCTTTGTCCTTCTCAGGTACTTTAAGATATTTTTGACAGTTATCTAATGTTTTTCACCTAGATCAAATTGATATCTACTATAAATGCTCAAAGCATATAAGACATCAATCCTCATACATAACATGTCTTACATGATTGATCCTATAGTCGAAGCATATAGGATTTTACTCATCTTATCTCTTTCAGATTATATACATAGACACATCTCTTTTGAAAGATATACATAATGGCACGTGAGTAGAAATCTTTTCGTAGATTCTTTCATAATAAATCTAATCAATACCATGTCTATGTATATGTTTTACCTTAAGTCCAATAGCCTACGCTTTCTATCTCGGTAAATTTTAATCATAAAAATGTAAATCTTTCATGAAAAAACACTTGGATAACTAAGCTTTTATCGATTGCAAGTTCTGTAAGTCATTTCCAATAATCAAGATGTTATCGTCATACAATACTTATAGTCAAAGCATATAAGATCTTACTCATCTTATCTCTTTCAGATTATATACATAGACACATCTCTTTTGAAAGATATACACAATGGCATATGAGTAGAAATCTTTTCGTAGATTCTTCCATAATGAATCTAGTCAATACCATGTCTATGTACATGTTTTACCTTAAGTCCAATAGCCTACGCTTTTTATCTCGGTAAATTTTAATCATAAAAATGTAAATCTTTCATGAAAAAACATTTGGATAACCAAGCTTTTATCGATTGCAAATTCTGTAAGTCATTTCCAATAATCAAGATGTTATCGTCATACAATACTAAAAATACAATCACACTCCCACTGATGTTTTTATACACACATGATTCATATTTGTTTTTGATGAATTTGAACTCATGAACAATTTCATAAAAAACAAATACTCCAGCTTTTCGAAGCCTATTTATGTCCATAAATAGACCTTTCCAACTTGTATACTTTATATGTCTGTCTAGCAAGAATGAAACCATGGCATTATGCCATATAGATGTCCTCTATAAGGTTTCCATTCAAGAAGGCGGTCATAAAATCCATTTGAAAAATTTTATAGTGATAGTATACAACTATAGCAAACATAATCCCAACAAACTTAAACATAGCAACCGACAAAAAAGTTTTATTATAGTCGATGCTATATGTATAAGTGAAACCTTTGGTAACCAGTCGTGTTTTATAAACATGCATGTTACTTTTTGTGTCAATTTTGTTTTTGAAAACCTATTTGCACCTTACAAATTTTACCCCTTCTAATGCATCCACCAAAGTCTATAGTTGGTTCAATAAATAGAGTCTATTTCAAATGTTATGGTATCTAACTATTTATCAAAGCCTGAACTTGAAATAATCTCATTATAGCTTTTAGGCTTGTCATCATTGATAACTAATATGTCATCATGCTGAGTCAAGAGAACACTAAATCTTTCTAGCTCGTGATACACTCTGTAGACCTACGTAGCTTTTGTGTGTGTTGAGGTTGTTCCACTTGAAGTGAGAGAACTTTCTCATCATGATCAATTATCTGTGATGGCACATTGTCTTGTTTAACATTTATGGTATCTCATGGTGAATGAACTTCATCAAGTTCCACCCTTATTCTACTAATTTCCTTAAGAATAATTTTTTTCTTAAAGAACACACTGGTACAAGCAATAAAGACCGAGTGGTTGAAGCAATATCTCTTAGTGACCTTCAAGTACCCTATAAAAACACTTTTTAGACTTAACATATAGCTTGTTTGAAGTTACTTTCTTGATATAAGCATCACAACCCCAATTCCTCAAGTAATCAATATTGGACTTTCGTCTAGTCTAGAACTCGTATGAAGTTTTATCCACAGATTTAGATGGGACATGGTTCAATATAAAGGTAACAGTTTCTAGGGTATGACTCTAGAAAGATATAGATAGATCAGTGAAACTCATCATGGACCTAACCATTTCTATCGAAGTTCTATTCCTCCGTTCAAATACACTATTATAGTATGGAGTATTAGGAGGAATGAGTTGAAATGTTATCCCATATTTCTTTAGGTATTGTATGAATTCAATACTCAGCTATTCACCTTCTTGATCAATTTGTTTCCTACTTCGCTTTTGAATTCTTTTGATTTATCAAAACATTTAGATTTATATTTCATCAAAAACACATAATCACATCTACTAAAGTTATCAACAGATATGATGAAGTAGGTTTCCTTATATTTACTATACACTATCATAGACCCATACACATCACTATGAATAATCCTTAAAAATTCAATCATTGTTTCATTGTGTCCACTGAAAGGTGTTTTGTCCATCTTATCCAATAGGCACAATTTGCATTCATCATATGACTATAAGTGAAACGATTGCAAGACTCCTTATATAAGAAGTCTTTATATAAGTTTCAATCTTATATGGCCAAATCTACAATGCCACCACAGATATATGGTATCCAGATTTTTCAATTTTAATCGTTTATTATTCTCCATATTAAAAATTTTATTATCCAGTTTTAGAATATATAAGTTATTATGCAATTCAGCTACTCCATAGAGAATATTATTTAAGTTGATGGTTATAATGCCACCAGTAACCAAAAATAAATATCTTTCTTTATCCAAAATAGAAAGTAAGTTTCTGTAAAGAGAAAGAACATAATAACAATCTTTTAATTCTAAAACTAACCTAATAGGCAACTTAAAATAATAAACACCTATGACTAATACAACAACACGTGCTTTATTTCCAACATATAGGTCAACCTATTATTTGGCAAGCAATCCCTGCATATCAGAACAAATATAAGAACCACATCTTATGTCTACAATTTAGGATAAACAAGGATAATAATCTATCTCAATGACAAACATACTAAAATAAAGGTTTCAATTGCTTTCTTCTTCTTACTTTCTAGAAAATCATTGTATTGTCTCATCTAGTGACCTATCTTTGCCATAATAAAAGCAAACAACCTTTCCCTTTCTCTACACCATATGTAGGCTCAGTAACAATATCAAGTTGCTTCTTCGTTTTAGGTTTAACCTTAGCCTTAGCCTTAGCCTTTACTTTTGTTGTTTGGGCTTTAACTACAAGGAAATTAGTTGAAGTTACCTTTCGTACTTCTTGTTCAATTTGTTTGAGCATATACAATAACTTTTTAAAGGTTTTATCCTTTTTGTTTAGGTTAAAATTCAAAATAAAATTAGCCTACGATTTAAAAAGGAATTTCAACACCACATCAATGGCAAGGTCATTGTCCATTATGAAGCCCAAGCTCACCAACCACTTGATGTAGTCAATCACTTTAACCACAAGAGAGCCAACTTGTTCTCTCACAGAGAATTTGTAGTCAAACAACACACTCAACACCTCATATCATTTAGCCCTCGCATGAATCTTATATAACTCTTAAAGGTATGCAAGTATGGATTGTGCATCAATTTTCTCATGTTGTTTTTTAAGCTTATATTACATGGAAGTTAGCATAAGGCACTGAACTTTCAGAAAGTCATCAAGATACTTGTTAAAAGTATCATTTTGCTTTTGGGTGGCATCGAAACCAAGCTTAGAAGGTAACGATCCCTCAAGGATATACAACCTCTTCTCCTGACGCAGAATAATATAAAGATTTTTATACTAATCAGTAAAGTTACTTCTAGTGAGCCTATTTTCTTTTTCGAGAATTGATCAATACATTAGGTTTAATATGGTGATTAGTTTATATATAATTTATAAACAAAGAATTAGTAATTTTACTTAATTAATTATTATTCATTTTAATTACAGATTTAATAATTAAAATGCTCTAACTATTTTCCTCAAGCTAATAGCCCTCACTATTGAACTCAGAAAGCTCTGGTGAACTTCCTAGTAGATTGAGATCTTATTGCATTAATTCTCCCTTTTGCTTTGGCAAACAAACTTGAATTAATCGAATAGGTAACTTTCAAATTAATCATTAAAAACCCATGATCTCAAGTTAGATGTTACCCAACAAATCATGCAACCTTAAATGTGACTCTTAGTATCAGTAGGATAGATACTACATACCTCTATGCATCGATAAACGCATTCCATACTCATGTCTCTAACATACTTTACCTTCACTTTGGCAAACAAGCAAAGTATATTTAGTTAATTTAGACCCAACATGAGCATCACTTAATTTTCCACCTCATAGAAGTGTACTCTTCACTTTGGTAAATAAGGTTCTAACGAACAGATGTTAAATTAGGGCATTATGTTGGAAAGCATCAATTAAATCTTAGACTTAAATGGTTTTATTATTTAGTCTCATCAAATTTTAAGCCGCATGTTAGGTGATATTTGCAAAATAAAATCTACACATACATTATATAACATAAAATAAAAATGTGTTAGCACACAATCATAACTAATGTCCAACCCTTTGAGCCAAGAGGAGTTTGTCTAGTCAACTTAGATGAATCTTCATCTTTGAGTCTTTGTGCTTATCTTTTTGTCTCTAGTCTTCAATTATTACATGGTTTTGTTTTCTAGTTACAGAATTCTAAGTAAATAAAAATAACCTAAACTAAAAAAAGAAACTGGATGTTAGGTGATATTTACAAAATAAAATCTACACGTACATTATACAAAATAAAATAAAAATGTGTTAGCATATAGTTATAACTAATGTCAAACCTTTTGAGCCAAGAAGAGTTTGTCTGGTCAACTTAGGTGAATCTTCATCTTCGAGTCTTTGTGCTTGTCTTTTTGTCTCTGGTCTTCAATTATTACATGGTTTTATTTCCTAATTACAGAATTCTAAGAAAATAAAAATAACCTAAACTAAAAAAAGAAATTGGATGAAAACAAGACACGCAGGCCTTATTTAGTAATGATAACCCAAAAATGAAATAGAAATTTAAAAACATCCACAAAAGTTCTTTAACTGTGCATTGGACACCATATATACATACATTCATACATATACATATTAATTAAAAAATAAATTTTAATTATTATTATCTCAAGCGTTTAATTCATTTTGGTCTTTAAAGTTTTGTAAAATTGTAATTCAACCCTCAAAGCTCAAGAAAATCTCAATTCAGTCTAAATTCAACAAAACAAAACAAAATCATAATTTTTAACTTTGTTGGGCATGTAGGCATGTCATCTAGCACCACATCTAGAATCTAACAAAATTTCAAAATACTGCATGACTAAACTCATGGCATGAGCATGGCTAGAATGCGACCAAGGTGGTGGACACCTCACACAAAGAGGCATAGTTAGACTAAAATTGGTCCAACTGTGCACCTTGTGCATATATGGCATAATACGATGAAAGATTCATGGTTGTACCAAATTTTGGTTCAACCATGACTTGTGTTAGTGCCATGCACCATGAAACAGTCATGGTTGGACCAAAATTTGGTTTAGTTGTACACCACATATGGTGTTTAGACAATTCCACCCAACACCCTTTCTGCACGCTTAGAATAAGTTGTGTAAGGGGGTTTCTAGGCCTAGTCATCTCGGTTTTCCAATGACAAAAAATCCAAAAAAACTCTTATTCTAGGCAAACCAGTCATCGAGGTAAGGAAATATAACACATAAACCATGCTTACACATATGGTAACCTCGAATCAAGCAATCAACAAGATTCGAAGACAATTTTTTGCAACAAGACAAAACTTACAACTTTCAACTAAAATTTAACTTGCAAATATCAACAAAGCTCAAACAAAAAAAATACCATCACTCAATAATTTAACACAATTTATGTTGTATATGATACTTAACAAATCATACAACAACATAATTGCAAATCATCTTTACCAATTTTAGTCTTAATTAATTTGATTACATACATTCAACATATAAAATTAATTAAAACAATCCAACAAATATATATATTTTCATAAAAATATGTTAAACGATATTTTTGATACCACTGTAAGGTTTTCAACTTATAGTGCAGTGGAATTAAAAAAATAAAAAATAAAAAATCTCAAAAACTCTAACCAGGATTTTTTATTTTGAAGAAATTAAAATATTTATAGAAAATAAATAAATAAATTACAAAATTATGAGGGGCATACCCCAAGCAAAGTCAAAGAAGTCTCAAAACAAAACACAAAGGGCATATAGACCCCCAAAACAGAAATACAAAAAGCTATAAAAGGACAACAAGAGCGAATGTGCTTGAATTAAAGCAAACTAACTAGAAAAATGTCAGATAGCCCAATATTGTGGTGATACCTCGTATCTGTGCTCTATGGAAATGATCTTAGTGCGAACAACATTATAGATATTTGAAACAACCTCCTACAGTACCTACAAGTCTGATGAAACACTTGATTATTCCTCTCATACCATAAAAAGTAGACAATGGCAAACAAAGGTAACCAGGAAAAAAGATGCCTAAAGTCCCTCTTTTGCCTAAACTGTAAAGATACCTAGTGTACAAGGGAGGACCAGGAAAAACTCGACCAAGCCAAAAGGGTCTTAGCTTTGATTTCCCCTTAAATAGTAGCAGAGAAATCACAACTGAAGAAAAAATAGTCATGAGCCTCTTTGGTTGATCACATAGAACATAAATTGCAGAACTTACAATCCTATAAAGTAGAAGCTATCATGGTACAGAGACGACTTATAGTGACGAGCCAAAGAATAAAGGAGTGTTGCAGAACTTAACCCAGGAACTATAGTAAATAGTATATAGAAGTAATATCTCTTTGAGCTCATAGCATATTTCCACGTCGATTCCCCTGAAAACCTACTAGAAGTGTGCCCTTTCCAAACAAAGTGATCAGAGGCCCTAGGACATGGATGAATACAGATAGAATCCCAGATTTGTTGAAGCTCCAAACTGTTTGATGGAAAAGCCCATAAACCATTATAGATGATATCAAAAACCTTAGCATCCCAAGGGAGGCTAGTGATTGATAAGACCTGCAAAAAGAAAATATCATATAAGAAGCCTTGTGGAAGCCAATAATTAAGCAAAAGAGCTAACTCTAACATGTCAAAAAGAGTGACCTTTGAGAAGGACCCTGTGAATCCAAAAAGACCAAATAAAAGTGATATCTAAAAAGAATCTCCAAACGTGTTTTAAAACTATTGAATTGTTCTAATCCTTACACCTTTTTATCCTTAGACCCAATTCCCTTAAAAGGTAACAAATAGATGTCTAGGCCACATTTGCTCCCAAATGTGAGGGGGAGGTGCCCCTCGATAAGAACCCTCGTAAAATACCTTCAACCTTCCTCATAAGAGTTGCAAGGTGAATGAACATAGATGACTAGTATACCTATACAGAAAATGAAATTAACTTGATCAACTATAAGCATCTAACATATATAAGTGAAGTTGAAGTCCATAGTTTAATTCTAGCTAGAATCTATTCAATCAAAGGTTGACAATCAACATGTGTAAGATGAGTGGTCACCAAAGGCACACCCAAATACCGAATAGGTAGAATACCCAACTAAAACCCCATCATAGGTCAAATTTGCTCATGAACCTCCTTTGTGACTTTTAACAAAAAAAAATGACTATTTTCTGAATTAATAAGTAGACCTGATACTCTGGCAAACTCGTCGAAAGATGATTTGATAACTCTAACTAAAAGGAATTTGCGTGGCAAAATACCATAAGATCATCAACAAAACAAAGGTGAGTGATACTTGTTTGGCAACAATGCCAATGATACTGAAAACTTGAATCTAAAGTAACCTCTCTTCAAATACCATTAAAGCCCTTCATGGCCAACAAAAAAAGATATAGTGATAATGGGTCACCCTGTCTAACACCCTTGGAAGATGAGAAAAAGCTATGTAACTCTCCATTCAAAGCTACCAAGAAATGTGGTCTGGTCATGCATGTCTTAATTTACTATAATATCATATATGGAATGTCTATTGTCTATAAAGTTAAGAGGATAAAGTCCCAACTGATTGTGTCAAAAGCCTTACGAATGTCTACCTTTAGAGCACACAGAGATAGGGAACCTTTAACATAATAATTATGCAGAAGCTCTTATGTAAATAAAATATTATCTATAATTTGTCTTCTCATAACAAAAGTTGATTGAGAGTTCCCAATAATATATGGCAACACACACTTAAACTAATTCATGAGTGCCTTAGAGATACACTTATGAAGAACATTGTAGCAGGAAATCAGTCTAAAATTAGCCATGCTCTTAAGACTCTCCAGCTTTGGAACCAAAGCTATTCTTGTAGCATTGACACATCTAAAAAGTCTGCTAGAAGCAAAAAAAATGCCTCATTACTACTCTAAAATCAACTTTAATAATATCTTTTGTCCATTTAAAAATAAAGAAGTGAAACCATCTGGCCCTAAGGATTTGTCATCAGGAATAAAGAAAAGAGCATCTCTAATCTCCACATCAGTAACAGAAGCAATCACACTGTCAACCACACTCATTGGAATATGCCTAGCAAAGTACCTTCCCATTTTAGACATACATTCATAAACATATAAAACACTCATATCAGAAAGGATATTATCAAAGGTTTTTATTGGTAACCACAAATTGTAGTATAGTAAGACCCACTTATATCAGTGTGAATCACTTCCAATAAATTTGAACTACGAGTCGGCACTTTTTTTTTAGTCTTGGTCAATTTGCCCTTAATATAATCAACACAAGTTTCTAGATCCTAAAAATCCAATTAAGGAAGGATATTATCCTTTATTAATCTTTCAACCTTTTCCCTACAGATATGACCTAATCTCATACATCATAACAAAAAAGATTTTTCATTTATTAAAGGTTTTTTTTCCCACATTGTTTTTAACATTCATAGAAGCATAAGTATTAATAGAACCTCAATACACATTATACATTCCATTATCTATAAGACATTCACTAATAACTTTAGAATTTAATAATAGTTCAACCACAAACTTTTCAAACTTAAAATCAAAAGTTGAAACATAAATCAAATTCCTTCTAAATAAAAGTACATAGAATGTATTTTCTAAAACATGCTCAAAACCACTTTTCAACCTAAGGCTAACAACTCTTAAGTATTTTATTTCAACTTTTACATTGTTTCTAACTCTAAACATCCTTTTAGCCTCATGTGGTCTTCGTTTGCTTTTGAACATTTGTAAAGTAAAAGCAACATGCAGAGTTACACCACTATAAAACCACTATGAATTTGATGATACATCAATATAATTATATTCAAAGCAAGCAAAGCTTAGTGAGTTACCTTTCTTATCTAACTAAGACTTATATTTCAAGCAATTCCTCTTCATATGACCTTTCTTCTTACAAAAGAAACACTTCCTAACATCTTTTCCCTCTACTTCAATTGTGGTTCTCTCTCCATTGATATTTTTCTTACCTTGATCATGTCTTTTATTTTAATCATTTTTAGGAGTTGTATGATTAAACTTGCCATTCTTATCCTTTTACTTACCATAATCAACCTTAGTCTTAGAAACAAAGAAGGCTAACTCACCCTTTTCCCTCTTAATTTTTCTCTCCTCAACTACACACATAGTAATCAGGTTATCTAAGCTCCAAGTTTCATCCATCGTGTCATAAATTGCTTTGAGTTAGGAAAAAGATCTAGGCAAGGTAACTAAGGTATATTGAACAATGAACCTATCAAGTAAAGGCATGTCGTGTTTTTTCAGTTTGTTTTGAATATGAATTAACTTCAATATGTAATCCTTAACCCCCTCTAAAAAAAAAAAAAAAACCACCCAAGACTTTGTGTATCTTATACCATTTAACTCACTCATAAAGGATGAAACTTTAGCATTATTGGAGTTTTGGAATCATTTTCCTATAGTGGTAAAGAATTTCTTAATAATTTTATCAACTGGCAGTCCATTGAAAAGATGTTTAGCCATAATCTTTTTTATGACTATTATAAATAAATGGTTTGACTTCTCCCACTCAGTAAACATGTCTTTCTCTTTAATGGTACTCTCATCAGTAATATTTGTTGGCTTTTCTTGAACAAGTGACATATCCCAATCACCTATAGCTATAACAAACTTAATATCTTGTTTTCATGCCTTGAAATTATTTTTAGTCAGGACCTTAACAGTGGCATTACTATTGTGTACAGAAATAGAGACTCAAAGGAAATAATTCAACAAGTTAGAACCATGAGTAATAATTAATAAAAGTAGCTTTTAAAATAAAAACCTAATAAGCTACACCTTATAGGGATTCCTTAGGCATCATCATTAACTCACCTTTGGGCAAAGAAAATGGCATGCAATAAAGGTCTCAAGCACAAGGTTATAATAAAACTTTATAAGAACCTTGAGAACATATGGTGTTGGAAAAGATATCACTTTTTGCTAGATAAATTTTCTAGATCATAGTTCAACCTCTACCTAATAGGTCATAGTAAAGTTTTATAAGGACCTCGGGAACAGATGATGTTCGAAAGGATATCACCTTTGGGTAGATAATTTTTTTATATCATAGTTCATCCTCTACTTAATAGGTTATAATAAAACTTTATGAAGACCTAGAAAGCATATAATGTTCAAAAAGAAATCACCTTTATGCAAGTAAATTTTCTAGAGTATAATTCATCCTCCACTTGATAGGAAAAACACATGTCAAAAAACCAAACCACTTTTCGGGTGTATTAGACTTTTCATGATCAATGGATTTTCAAAATTAAGCTTATGCTACCTTAAATTTTGATACACATAATGACCACTTTTAGGCAGAAAATTAGACGCAATAAAATTGTCAAATGTATCATTACCAAATGAAAAATTTTATAAACCTCAATCATGCGTCATTACAACATCTTATGAGCCTATATGTGCCAAGACACTTATTTTGTGTGTAAATGTCATGCTTTTGGTTTGGGTTCTGTTAAGTCAATTCAACCTAAGAACTTTATAAGTCAAATAACCTAACTAACTCAGTCTGATATTTAGGTTTTCACTTGTAAATTAGGTCATTGAGTTGGGAAAACCTGATTTTGACTCATGACTTCTACAAATCCTAGTCATCGATTCCATGAACTATGACGCCTAAATCTATAATCTCCAACCACCTTTTTGTTTCTAATAGCCCTAACTTATTTTTTTAATGAATTTTTTGACATCATGGTCAATGTCATCAATGACATTTGGCCCCAAAAAATGTAGTAAAAACCAAAGATGAAAATTCTAACAACCCTCTCTAAATATATACCTTAATTGGAAATGACCTAAAGAGACGTGCATAATT
Organism: Mangifera indica; assembly: GCF_011075055.1. Taxonomy (NCBI): domain Eukaryota; kingdom Viridiplantae; phylum Streptophyta; class Magnoliopsida; order Sapindales; family Anacardiaceae; genus Mangifera; species Mangifera indica. Next base: position 18,796,311 of record NC_058139.1, on the reverse strand, counting down.
GGACTTCTTTATTTAAACAATGAAAAATAGCATGATAATAGTTATTTAAAACTTCAACACATGCAAAAAGGTGCAAGTAAATAAATACTTTAAATACAATAAAATCCATCATTATTACAACCCAAATGTCTAAAAATAGTTGAAAATATTTACAGTGTATAATTGGAAATCAATATCTGAACAACATAAAAATTTTGAAATGATAATCATGCCCATCACCCTCATGTAACTATTTGGTTGTATCACTAACTCTCTTGCATGTCCTGCTATTCACTTTTACTTATAAAACCACAAAAAGGATCATAAAAGTGAAAACACTCAATAAAATAAGGACATTTCGATATTATGCACAAAGCAAAAATTGAAATCCTTATGTTTCATCACTGAATATCCATGTGGCTGAAATGGATGTTTTTTTCTCTCTTATTTACTCATTTGTCAATTCTTGGCCCCCTTGTGCCCTAAACATATAGGTCATCTCATATAGACTAGTAAGGCCTAAGTCAATCTTAGTATATCTGATGTCTCGATGAAAGCATATGACATCTCGTGTGTCTACTAACTATTGTGCCTTGTACACATATCATGCAACCTACTAGGTTAGCTAACTATGATTCCTTGAATAACATATCAAGCTGATGAACCTAACATTCTACTTGTGAATTTGGGTGTGGTCATAACTCGACACTCAAGTGCCTTGATATAGATCATTTACAAGGATCTTTAAGGCCTAAGTTGAACTTAGCATATTTGATGCCTTAGTGAAAGCATAAAACACTTTGTGTGTCACTAATTTTCATGGCATATGTACATGTCATACAACCTATTAGGCTAATTAATTAGGATACCCTAATCACACGGGAAAAAAATCTGGTAGTAGTCTTTTCCTTTACCATATAAGCTATTTGAAATTATTGTCTAAATCATTCGAAGATGACCCCTACCTCATGTACATATATGATGCATCATGCTAATCATACGAAGACTAACTAAAACCCGCATCATTACTATGCACACCTAAACTGAACTAAGTGGTTATATGCATTGGTGTCAAGTGCATGATGTATCTCATGGGTATTCGACTCTAATGCTTTCACTATTATTGCCACTTATGCACATAACTTATGACTATCTAGTTGTGTAACATTGTCCTTAGATTCTTTTGATTTTTGACATGAATTCAATTTGATTTAGGTTTGTATTGTTGTCCACCTAGTCAGACACCTATCTTAAGCTTCTCTTGATTTCCCTATTATTTCGTTGTTATTTATTCTCACTTCATTTTTCCCTTCTATGCACGTAGCCTAAGGGTATTATTGTTTTTTTCCATTTGCTTAAAGGTACATGGTTGTATATTGGCTGTCCACACCTATGTGCCTTCCAATAGACATACACGAGCATGTGGCACTAAACACGCAGTTGTGTAGGAAACTAATACACACGAGGAACTTCTCCATCAACACACTTATGCATTATGAATCATGTGTGTAAGCCATGTGATTTCTAATGCATGTCGTCTACTTTTAGAAAGCCATACACGAGCATGTATTCCATACCATATAACCGTACATGTCTCCCCTTAGAATGAGAGCTAGAAACATAAAGATTCCTTATTTTTGAATGATACATGAGCGTGCATTAGACCATACATGGTCATGTGTCGTGATTTGGAAATTGCATCCTAGGGTTTCTATAGAATTCAAACTACAATTGTATGGCAATAACACATATCAAGGCTAGCATATCAGTCTTTAAACCACTTAAAACAAATTATTAAGGCACCAAACAAGTAATATATGATTATGATCACTTCTACCACATGACTACATATCATTAACACTATTTTTATGGCCATTATTTAGATTAGCAACTATTCATAGCATTAGCTGAATTTAATAACATGTAATCATTATAATAACATGATTTCATGCATTTAATACACTGAAAAAATTCAAGGAATTATGTACAACCCTACATGCAAAGACTATTACTCCTTCACCAACAAATTCCCTCTTTAAAAAGTATCATAAGAATTCCTCATACACACGGATTAAAAGCATGATTTTTAACCCTTTTTTTTTTTACAATCTTTATTCATTAAATTAGTAAACACAATCTTAATATCTATGAATCTTGCATAAACATGCCAAAAGGTCGCCATAGTTACCTTTCATCCAAAGCTTACAAGTTCTTGGCATTACTATAAGGATTTCGACAGTCGTGGGCTCCTTTGTGGTGACCATGGTCCTTTTCTTTCTCTTTTCCCTCTTTTCTCCCTGAGTTAAGCGACTATTAGGATAAAAATTCTCACAAAATGATCAAATATTGTGTTTAAATAAATACCTGCCTAGACACGACACACAACCTTGTGTGATAAGGTATACAGAGATGTGCCCCATTTATTTAATAAACTTTCATGCACTCACACGAAATAACTTTCTTGCCTTTCCAAGGCATGAATGGATGTCACCCTTGCGATGCACAATCGTTCCCATGAGAATTCCATTTAAATGAAACTTTATATAAATTTGAATATAGAAAAAAGACTAAAATGTTTTTAGGCTTATCTGTGGGTGTTATAAAAATCCTAAACCTAAGGATTCCCATTACCATCTTTAGCCATGAATTTCGCTCCAAACATAGGGTAAATGATTTGACGTGAGCCATAAGCTCACACTAGCAGAGGCCAAGACAATTGTGTTACCTTTGTTGCCACAAAATTGCAGATTGTGATTGATTTCTATGATTGTTTCCAATTACTCTTAGAGACTCAATTGAGTTAGAAATTTTTACCCTATTACAAAGTTTCAAAGACCCAGAATGAAATTCAATCTCTAGTATGTATAATTCTAGAAAATTAATCCTTAATTCTAAGGTTTGATCATTCAATTGAAAACCCTAAAATTAAATATTTTAATTTTAAAATTCAAATTATATATCTATATCATTTGGCTCTGATACCACAAGTTAAACTTAATTATAATAAACCATAATTACACATAGCATATAAAATACTAAATCATATGTTTGATTTAAAATATAATCGAAATTAGGGACTTAAAAAAACTTGTTTGAGCCTTGTCTCTGAATTTAAAGAACCTTTGAGAATCATTTGAAAATTGAAGATACGTTATAACTGGTCTTTCAATGATAACTTTCAATTAGAAAAACTAAAATGATAGAGCTTCAAAGTGGGGACCTAATTGATTTATACGAAAGATTATTAGATGTTCTCATCAAAGGTCTAATAACTTAAAGGCCTACTCTAAACCGTCTGCCTATATCTATAAAATGTATTAGACTTATTTTATTGATCACTTAAGCCCACTTGCAAATTGACATTAGACTATTAAATTACTCAATTTTATTAGACACAACATATAATTAATGTTAGTCCACATCAATAAATTTTTTAACTTATTCGTCCATGTAAACAACCAACATGGCAATGTGACTATGTGACTAGATTTGCTGATTGAGGATAGATATCCCACATGCCTCAAGAAAACTAATGTTAATGTGTAAAGTAGAGCTACTCAAATAATTTTGAAAGTTTTGCACTATTGTTTTGTAATTTTATTATGGCAACAAACACTTTAACAAATTGACTTTATATTGCTTAAGGGAATGGAATGAGAGTAAAACCACCCAAAGATTCTTCAAAAGGAAAATGAAAGGAGAGAGGAACAAGAAGAAGAAGAAATGGAGGGGAAGCGAATTTTGTTATAAAAGTAGTTCAACTCTTATTCCATTCCCTTAAGAAATATAAAGTCAATTTGTTCATAAAGGTTTTGCAAACCACAAGCAACAACCAACCATCCATTGCCATAATAGAATTACATAACAATAGTGCCAAAACTTTCAAAATTATGTAAATAGTTCCACTTCACACATGAACATTAGCTTTCTTAAGACGTGTTCAACGTCTGCCCTTCATTAGTAAATCAAGTCACATAGTCATGTTGTCATGTCAACTGTCTACTAGACTAATAGATCTTCGCTTAGATGTTTTTAACTTCTACATTTTAGTTAGTCCATATCAACTCTTCTCTATTTTAGATTGAGCTATTTCCCTAAGAAATATTGTATTTTATATCTTAATCATGTATCAATAATATAAGAATCATTCTAATTCCATCAAACTTTCATTATAATGTTTGTGCTTTATAGGCATTATGATTTAGGGTGGAGTACATTTCTTGCAAAACAAAAGTTATTTATCAATGGGTTGGAATATCAAAATCTAGTTTTGTTTTAGGCCAAAAACCTTATTCCCACGCAAGGTTTAGTCCATTCCTTAACTTTCACCACTAAATTTTAAAAACTCAAATATCTTCCTATAGATTGTTAAAGCTAACAAAATTTATTAGTTATAGGGGTAAAATGTTATTTAATCAATGATATTAAAAATTAAAAACTTTATCTTATTTTCTCTCCTAAACCCTAAAAATTAAAAATTTCTCCTCAGGCTTAAGTTTTGAAAAGTTACATTTTCCCCCTAGGGTTTCAATTTTTCAATGACAATTTTCTAACGAACAACCGCCTTTCTCCGGTGCTCTAGTGTTGTCTCCCTTTCTCAACCATCTCTCCTTATGCCTCGCTTGTTTGTCTAGATAACAAATGATTCATCCAAATGAATCATCTTTATCTGGATGACGAATGATTTGTCCAAACAAATTATCTTCGTCTAGACAATTTTTTATCATCTAAACAAATGATTAATCTCTAGATAAAAGAGAGTGGGGCGCTAGGAGAGATGTTCGAGAAACAGAGACAGCACCTGAAAAAGAGGTCATTCGCTGGAAAATTGAAATCTTAAGGGGAAAAATATAACTTTTCAAAACTTAAGCATAAGAAATTATTAGTTTATAGGGTTTATAGAGGAAATAAAATCAAGTTTTATTTTTTTTAATATCACTAGTTAAATGATAATTTTACCCTTAAAACTAATAAATTTTGTTAACTTTAACTATTAATTGATGGATATTTGAGTTTTTTAAACTTAACGGATAAGACTTTAAAAATGGACTAAACCTAGGGTAGGAATAAGTCTTTTGGCCTCTGTTTTAAGATGACTTTGTCTCAGGCCCGCAACGCAACCATGTCAATTGTTAGGTTACACGTCTAGATTCAGAATTAATTAAGATATACACATGTGCATGGTTTAGAATTATTCATGATTTCCTCTTGAAGCAAATCGCAGCATCTTTTACCAAATGTGACACTAAAGACACGTGACACGTCGATGCTTTCCCTTTGCTTCTGAAACAATAAAGTTTCAGTCGGTTCCCAATCCCCCCTGACTCTAGCTTTAGTGCTTTCATTTTCATTGGCGTTCTCAATATATGCATTATTGCTGCCCCCTTGACGGTCCATGCAATCTGATTGCTCCATCTACTTCGTCTTCTTTTACCTTACTTTTCTACATTATTAAAATGACGTCAAATTATTAAGAAATATAACAATTATTATGCTATATATTAATAAATATACATCCCTTAATGAATATTAGGGTGAGTAAAAGAGTCATCAGAATATGGGAAGGTGAAATAAGTGCTTGTCCAGGAGACACATGGAGCAGCGTAATTAGACACAAAGTTTACGTTAAAAGAAATCGTTGCTGTTTTACTTTCGGTAAGTCAATAGCTTATACCTTGCCACCATAAATGCCGAAATTTCATGCATGAATTCCACTGCTACAATCTTAAACTAAACTAGTACTTTGTCTTTCCACATAACTTCCAGAAAAAGAAAAGGCAAATTTCTTCACTCAGTTTTAATGGATTCTCAAGCACAACATTCCTTTCTTCATTCACCAAGGCGTTCAAAATCTCTTGAACGATCTACAAACCCAGTTCACTATGTGCTTCGCTCTCAGCGACTTATTCTTCTCTTCGTTGGAATTTCCATTTCAGCTCTCTTTTTCAACAGATTTTCCATTTCACGTCCACCACCGTCATTTCACCATCAAACAATCGACCCGGGTTTTCAATCCCACTCGACTCACCTGACTCGCCGCCGGGTCCTCTTCGAGACTCGCCATGAAGAAAAATCGTTCGGCCGCATGAAAGCGGGTGGGAAAGTGCTTTTAGGCCTAAAAAGAAAAGGCTTGAGGATTCTGGTCACGGGTGGGGCCGGGTTCGTGGGCAGCCACCTTGTGGACCGTCTGATGGAAAGAGGTGATAGCGTGATCGTGGTTGATAATTTCTTCACGGGGAGAAAAGATAACTTGGTTCATCATTTTGGTAACCATCGGTTTGAGATGATTAGACACGATGTGGTTGAGCCAATTCTTCTCGAAGTTGATCAGATCTACCACCTGGCTTGTCCCGCATCGCCCGTTCATTACAAATTCAACCCCGTTAAGACTATCATATCCTTTTCCTTATCTGCATTATTTTCTTTCTCCAGTGTTTGCTTTCCAAGAAAATTTTTCAAAAAAAATTAAGAAAACTCTTTGTCTCTTTCCTTAATTACGATTTGGCTTGGTGATTTTACAAGACGAATGTGGTTGGTACACTGAACATGTTAGGCCTGGCGAAGAGAGTTGGTGCTCGGTTCCTGTTAACCAGCACGAGCGAGGTGTACGGCGATCCTCTGCAGCATCCGCAAGCTGAGTCCTACTGGGGCAATGTCAACCCCATCGGTCAGTGCCACATGGGTTTCAATGATTGGATGGATGTAACATGTCAGCATTCTGATTTAATCTTGTCATTCGTCGGCAGGGGTGAGGAGCTGCTATGATGAGGGAAAGCGCACGGCTGAGACTTTGTCAATGGACTATCACAGAGGACTTGGAATTGAGGTCAATGAACCTAAATATCCCATTAATGAAAGACTTGTACTGTAATTTATAAATTTATTTTACAGGTGAGGATTGCTAGGATTTTTAACACTTATGGACCTCGAATGTGTATCGATGATGGTCGTGTGGTTAGCAATTTCGTTGCCCAAGTGGGTTCTGTTTTTCTCTCTTCTTATTTGCCAGCATTGGTCATGAAGGAAATATTGAAACTTGAAAATTTTACAGGCGTTGAGGAAGCAGCCATTAACAGTATATGGGGACGGCAAGCAAACAAGGAGCTTCCAATATGTTTCAGACCTGGTAATTAAGCTTTTGTCAGCTTTCATAATGCGATAAATCTCAGCAAATCATGTGGAGGGTCAACTACGAAGCCAGCCATTGATGGCAGATTTCATAGTGAAAGTTGTGAAGTCTGTTTCATGCACTGAAATGAATTAATATTTTCGTACAATCATGCATGCCCAAGATGGCGATTTCTTGTCGGTATTTTCTGTCTGTGGGTCACAGACTCACAGCTATTTCAGATAATGCATCTTAAATAGCCGCCAATCAAATTAAAACTTGACTGATATCTCAGCATTATTAATAGAAACTGAAGACTTGAAATTTCTTCTCATCTGGAAGAAGGGTTGTCTAAGAATGCGGGGTAGCCTCCGATTTTCACGTCCTCCAGATAATTTACTCACATTACATATAAATCTACAGGTGGAGGGTCTAATTCGTCTTATGGAAGGCGACCATGTGGGTCCTTTCAATCTTGGTAACCCTGGTGAATTTACCATGCTTGAACTTGCACAGGTAGTAAGACTGCTAATTTATCAGTAACAATGGACTTCAGTAAGAACTGGATCAGCATTAGATTTATTATTCCTTGTTTATGCAGGTGGTGCAAGAGGTGATAGATCCGAATGCGAAGATAGAGTTTAGGCCTAATACAGAAGATGATCCCCATAAAAGAAAGCCAGACATTACCAAAGCAAAGAAGCTTTTAGGGTGGGAGCCCACGGTGTCCCTTCGGCATGGCCTGCCCCGCATGGTTTTTGACTTCAGACAGCGCATCTTTGGCAACCAAAAGGATGGTAGCGCCACCACCACCTCCTCACAAGATTCTGCTTAACTTCACATGTGCTGAGGACAGTGAGATGGCATTCACATTACAATAAACAAATACGCATATGTTTTTTAAGAATACAATTAGTTATATAAATAATAAATATTTTGTAATTAATTGATTTTGAACTAGCAATAAATTAAACCCTAACTGCATATTGACATATTATCTATATACATAATTATATATTCAAAAGTGAGTACAAGTAGTATTGGTTCTCCCATTCACTAGCTAAACATAAAGTTATATGAAGCTAGAGAAATAAATTTTTTGCCTCTCCTTTCACTCCCCGTTGGAATAAATTGGCAGCTGCTAAAGTGAAATTATTGTTATCAGGTTCAGAGTTGTTGAGCAATTTTTATCTACTAAGTGGGCTTTTCTTCAAGATCTAGAGTGAACTTTTGTTTTCTATTGGGGTTCTTTCTGAAAATTTAGGTCTGGATTCGTTTAAAAGATGCTTAATATCTACAAATAGGTTTATGTTTGCATGGGATCTGCAAAAATATAATTTTAAAGTGTTAAGCATTCTTCAAGGGCAACTAAGAAATATTAAAACAGTGATATTTATGCCTAGTTAGATCTCTTTAGAATCTGAGGTTGCTCTCTTGATTGCTATTGGTGTTGTAACAATAGTTTGTCCACAGGAGCTTAGGTTGTATTTTGTCGTTTGTATATGTTTTTTATACATATTTAATTACCGTAAAAAAATCTGACAAATAATTTTTGGTGAAAAGAATTACTAGCAACCAAGTATCGTGAAATCTCATACCCACACTTATAAATTATTAAAAATTCAAATACTTACTGTTAAAGTTAAAGATAAAAAAGTTGTTTAGTAAAATTTATTATAGTTTTTCTATAGGTTTAAAAATTTAATAATTTTTCTTTATCTAAAGTTTGAAAAATAACTATTTACCCCTTGAGGTTCAACTTTCCCCTTCCTCTCCAATAATGTTCTCTAGTCAATCTCCCATTTATCGGCACTCTCTCTAGCCTCTAGGACAAAGATGCGGCCATGAAGCAGCTACTAAGGCAACAATTAAAAGCGGCGTCGCGTATTGAAGCGTTTTGGCTTTACTTTGTCTAGATTTCGACATCGATCTCAAATCTCAACACCGCTTCCACTTCAACGAATCTTATTGTCATCTAGAAGCATTTTTGACGAAATCGAAGCATGATGAAAGTGGTCGAGATTCATCACATGACAGATCTGGATGAAGCGTAATGATCCGCTGTGCAACAGATCTTCATGACGCCACTTCTAGTCATCACCTTCATGGTCACATCTTCATCTTGGAGGCTGGAGAGAGCATCAACAAATAAGAGGTTAGCCAAAGAAGGAAGGAGAAGAATTGAAACCCTAGAGGGAAATAGTCACTTTTCAAACTTTAGGTGAAAGAAATTGTTAAATTTTTAAATCTTGGAGAGAATTTGATAAATTTTTAGTTTTTTAATATGTTTTACTAAATGACACTTTTACCTTTAACTCTAATAGTGAATTTTAACAGAGAGGTAAGTATCTAGGTTTTTGAAAATTAATATGTAGGAGTAGATATTTCACCAAATCTTGGGTGGGAATAAGTCTTTTGGCCATAATTTAATATATATATATATATATATATATATATATATATATATATATATATATAAAACTTATAATTATTGAGAAAACATAATTTTCATCGTACATCCTATATAATTAAAAGCCCCAAAATCCCTACTTTATTCTTAAAAGTGCCATCACACTCTAGATTATGTTTTCGAAATTCAAAATTTTTACAAGCATAAAAGAAATGTTTTCCTCTATCGAAAGAAAGAAGTCATGAAAAAGTAACCTTTGTGTTGAAATGAAAATTAGGTATGCAAAACCAAATATGCAACCTTAAGAAAGAGATAAAAATGATGGAAATTGTTTGAATGATTTAATGTAAACCATGTTTTTAAAGTGATTCAATCCACTATTTAGAGTCTGTATCCATTATTATGTAATTTAGTTTTTTATTTAAGTTCATTACAACAATGATTCAAATGAGTTCTTGGAAGAATTCTAGAGAGACCTTTTTCTGTAACACCCTTTCCAGATTACGAATACCCTAAAAGGAGAATATTCATTAAAAGATGAAGTACTAATTGTTTAACCTTCTTTCTTACATCATAATTAAAAAAATAAACACAATGAAAACTTGTTTATATTAATAAACAACATCAAATTACATGCCAACAAATAACATGCAAAACTATCAAAACATGATAAATTCAGCATACTCAAGAACATATGTTGGACTACATAAAACATAAATATAAAAATATCCTCTTATAACATAATCCCTCTCATGCAATTCCTTTTTCGAAAACGCTCCTCCCGTAGCCACCGTAGTCACCTACCATCTACAATACATAGAAATCAAATAAGTGATAAACAAGTAGTAAATAGATGACCTTTTAGGTACCTAACTCATAAATATAACACTTAGAGATGACTAATCGACGACAAACCACAAGAACAATGGTTAGACACATCACTTATCCATCATTTGTCCAAGAATGTAAATAAAAACGTTATCATCCAAAGGTAACAAAAACAACTCCACACTACTGAGTATCTCCTTAGCATTTATAAGATTCATTACCAATTCCATCACGTGCTCACAAGAGAAAGTAAAAATCTTGTATCAAATGTGGATCATGCAATCAATATAATTATTATGTTTTTGTACAATTGGGATAAAGATGAATCTCTAAAATTATATCAAGAACATTTAGATACATAATGTGCATGAAACTTTACCTTTTCTTCTTATTAATATAAAAAAAGAACAACACAGAGGTGAGGACATCTAACAAAATATCCAAGAAAAGATCTAAGAAGACATCCAAGAGAAAAACTAGCATTCCAAGTTGGATCTAAATCTCCATTGGAGATCTTAGATTTTTTTTTTTTTTGTATTGGTTGCACAAGCTTTGTCAAAATGTTTTCCATGATGATAAATAACATAGTTGTGTATGTGGACTCTTAAGCAATGTGTTGAAACATATTATAAACCTTTTTTTTTTTTTGTTCTCTGTTATATTTAATCATCATTATAGTGAATAACAGAGAACAACAAATATAAAATAGGTTTATAACATGTTATAGTTTATCCGTACAATATTGTTATAGTTTATCTTACATGCATAACTAATTCCGTACAATATTTTTATAATCTATCTTATATATAACTGTATCATCCTCAAGTACATCTTAAGGGAAATTTAATCTTTTTACCAATATTTTGATTGTACATGATTGTGGCATGAGTATGGATTTGAATTTAATAAGGTATTCAGTTGTTAAGGTCATGTACTATCACACATTAAAAGTGTATGCTCATATATCATGTGTCGCATCAACCGAATGGATAATGCATCATGTTGGAATATTTAAAGTGATGCATGGTCATACTCACCAATGGTGTATGCCCATACATGCAATTACAAAGATATGTTTATGTAAGACACAACTTCATCGATTTTGGTATCATTGATCACAATTATTCACAACATCCTTATCCATTTAAAGAGAAAGTTGAGTGTTTTCTTATTTTGGTTAATATCTCTAACGATCGGCGACTTTCTAACTATTGTAGAAGCAAGCTTTAGAGAAAAGTTCCTAATCCCATCTGTAACAAATCCACATGCTTGGAATCTAGGTAGGTAACTGATATTAAAAAATAATTAAAATAATGTAATATGGTGGGTTGACCCATAAAAACATGTAGGTTAACCCACCAAAAGCCCACAGAGGCATGATTCGAAGACACCTAGTAGTTCCCTAGGTTGTCACAACCCGCAAGGCTCGCTAATTGATAGACCATGGCACAACAAGACTCATAGGCATGACAAGTAATGTCAAATTCAACTCAACACGACCCGTTGTCGAGCCTATGAATTGCACTCCATCGCAATTTGTTGATTATCTGAGTGCAAATTCGCCATAATCAAGACAATCCACTATATCCACCTTTAACTCCACTAGAGTAGCCAGCATAAACATTTCACCATCTCCCAATTTTTGTCCCCCAAACACAACACCAACATATTAACTCAATGAGTCATTATGCTCTTATTTTAATGATAATAAACTAATATGTCTCTAAGCATATTGACTAATGACTTTACTTGAGTTTGAGTTCAGATTGTAAGAATTTATCTAATGTACTTGAAAGAGTTTCAAGATAGAAATGAAAAACAAGACTCAAGTAAAGAATTCGTAGAGAGTTTTAAAAAAACTCAAATTTAGGTAAATATGTTTATAATTTGGAGCATTCGTTATGATTAGAATATTTATTTGCATGTGATAACTCACTTGAAAACTTATTCTCATATCTTTCACATTTTTGGTTAAAATGTTGTTTTTCAAACTTATTGGGTTAAGCCATTTTTTCATCAAAGTTTATTAACTCATTTAAATTGATGAAGTTTTGTGAACTACATTTTCATATCTCAAAGTTGGTTTTGAAAAAATTTTAAAATATGGGTCAAATTGTCACTTTTCAAAGGTTTAGGGGTAAATTGTAACTTCTCAAAAATTTAGGGGGTAAAATATAATAAAATTTGATTGATCGAATTTGACCGGTCGAATTCTTTGATGGCAACTTCCAAATTATCTAGAAGCCATGCATTTTGGCCTTTAGAAACTTGGTTGACCGAATTAAATCCGATCAATCGAATTTTGCTTTAAATTTTCTAATGGCTAGTGTCTTGTAGACTCCACGAAAGTGTCACGTCACATCTAGTTGACTGAATTACATCCAGTTTATGCTTTCTGAAAAATTAAAACGACTAGTTTTTGTGCACAACGGTTACTTTCCTCATTTTCCTTTATATAAATCCAATAAAATTCATTTGTAAAAGACTTTTACCACTAAGAACTTTTATATTTTTTAGAGCAAATTAATTTTGAGCTATTCACTTGCAAATTCTCTTCTTTATTCGAAACCTTTGCTCATACACTTTGTAATTTTGTTTGCATTAGGTTGTACTAAACTTAAACTTTCATATACACTCTTTTAAAGAGATTATATTTCGAAGTCATACAAAAAATTCATACTATAAAAGAGTGAGGTTCACTCTTGGAGAGATTAGAAAATTTTTGAGTGAGAAAAATTGAGCTCTAACATTTGTAAAGATTAATAACACTTTGGAAATTATTTTATTGTAAAAGAAAGTTTGGTTGAGTTTTTATCAACTAAGAATTAATATAATACTCCAAGAGACATAACTTGGAGGAGTGGATGTAGGTCAAGTTATGCCGAACCATTATATATCACGTGTTTGATTTTTTCTTCCCTTAAAATTATACTTTGTGTTATGTTCTTGTAATTGTATTGATTATTTGAAATACTCTTGTTATTCTTATAAATTGCATTAAAAATAGACAACATTCATTTATTTAAATAATTAGTTTAATTCTCTAATTTGGTAAAGATTGTTTTAAATTTGCTAATTCACCCCACCTTTTAGGTCATTCGATCCTTCATAACATAACTTGAACAACTCTCACCCATGATCCACATTCCTCCCAAATGTGGAGTAACAATAGCCTTCACTTGTAGCAAGAACTTCATGCCAAGGATTAGCTCAAAATAATAGAACGATACAACCATCAATCTACACTTTTACTCCTAATCACTTACTTACGGTGACGCAACTAGAATACCTTGGATAGGCTACGATTTGAAATTAACAACCTTAAACTTCCTAGAGATCTTCGAGACAATTAATCCAAGTCTCCCGATAACCCCTTGCAAAACAAAATTATTTGTAGCATTAATGTCCACCATTACCCACAATGCATGCCAGTTCACTGTCACTTGCATTTACAATAACCCATTGTACTTGCAACTCTTGGTCCCAGTAATAGCGTTCAGTGGTTAAATTAGGTTAAGTCTAGGATTACACCCTTTTGTTTCTGAATTAGAATCATCATCAGCAACAAGAGCAAAAATTCACTTCCTTAATAAACACTCTCTTACCTAGTAGGGACGATCACAAATAAAACACCAAAAAAAAAAATCTTTTGTGGGGATTCCTACCCACTCCTCGTAGAAGCGTCTCTATCCTTTTACACATGCTCATTGAAGTTACCTAAGTCAAAATTTGAAGAGAAAATATTGGGAGAGAATGCAACAATTGAAATTTAATTCAATGGTTTAAAAAAAAAAGTAAGGGATATATAAAAGTGTTGAGTTTAATTCAAGACAATGAGTCTACTAAAAAGACATAGAAAGAACAATATCAAGTAAGTTAATTTTGGAAAAAAAATATTATATTTGTTTATAAAAATTTAAAATGATTTTAATTCTTCTAGAGGTTTAAAATGTTAAAATTAAAAAAATTACTTTTTATTTTTACGAGAAATCTTATTCGAATCAAATTATTTCCTCAGCTAAATAATTTAATAATCTTATTTTGATATGACGATTACAAATCTAAAGCTCAAACTCTCTTGAAATTTTATCAAAAATTTCACACTTTAGCCAGTCATCACTCTTGGGGGTGTCTAGTTTGAAAAATATTTTATTATCAAAATTAAAAGATTATCTTGAAGATAGATTACATTGAGAATTGCTAGGTATAAATTATTATTATATTTGATAAATTTTAGTGAAAATGGTAGGTATAAATAATTATTGTATTTGGTTAGAGGTAATAAAAAATATTAATAAATTATTTTATTTAAATACCCTTGAATTTAATTATTCTAAAATATTTTTTATGTTATTTGTTATATTAATTGAAAATAAAATTATTTTTACTATAAAAAATTAATAAATAAAAATATAATTATAATAAAATCAAAATTATCTTAGTGATATTTCAATACTTAAGTTGAAAGTGTTAATCAAATTATATCTTATATTATTTTTTATATTACCATTAATAATAAGAGATTATTAAAATATTTTATTATTTATTAACTAAATGAAATCATATAAATAATAAAAAATAAATTAACAAAATAATATTTCCACCTTTGAACCAATGACGCTATTGGGGGAATTTCTTTCTACTAAGCCCAACCCAGCCCAGCCCAGATTATTGGCCTCGGGTTAAGTTATCAGGTGAAGTGCACCTATTTGGCCCCCTTATTTCCTTATAAGTGTATTAAACTATGCTCACTAGCCTCCCGAGTTAAACTTGTATAAAACCTAACTTCTGCGTTCTGCCCCAACTCTGCACCAAATCACAAAGAATACTCTCTAGTCGGCTCGTGTTTCACTCAATCAGTTCCCTCCATTTCGTCTCCTTCTTATCTTAATCTCGACGAAAAAAATCAGTTCTTGTTGGTGGTAATTTTGTTTACTGTTGTTGTTTCATGTTTTAGTTTGAATTTAATTGCATTTGGTTTTGTTTATGCATCTTTCTTTTTAATTGTATAAAGAAAAATTTAGGGTTTTCATTGTGTCTCTTTTAAGCTATTGTGATTATTTATTATTGTGTGAATTTAGGGTTTCTGTGAATCTATTGGATTTTTTAGTCCAGCTGGTATTATTATATATTTATTTTGTTAACCCTTTGTAATAATAATATTACTGATATCGGATAAAGTGAATAAAATTTGATAGTGCTAGTTATCTGATTGGTGCAGTTTTCAGCCTTTCAGCTTGTGAGTATTTAACTTTGCCAGTTGCCACTTAAAGGTTATTGAAAGAGGAACCTTTTAGGGAACGGCCAAGATGTCGAGAAAAGGTTTAATGGAGCAAGATTTGAGTAAACTGGATGTAACAAAGTTGCATCCACTTTCACCCGAAGTCATCTCTAGGCAGGCGACTATAAATATTGGTAATGTTTTTTCTTTCCTGTAAAATTTCTAGGCTGTCTTTTCAGGTTTATCACTCATCAAAATTTTTGCATGATGCATCTTTTTACATTGTTAGATTTAGAAATTTCTGAACTGTTAATTCCTTCCGGATTTTTAATTAAGGATTGAAATTCACTGCTTATGGTTTGATTCATGCTTCCAGGTACCATTGGTCATGTGGCACATGGAAAATCAACTGTTGTGAAGGCAATATCTGGTGTTCAGGTGACTGATTTCTTTCTTGTTTTTACTGCCAAGCTGATAACTTTCTTGGGCTGTGTGCTCTGTATTATTTTTATTTTTCTCCCATACTTTGATCATTGATTTAGTTATTAATTCTGTAATGGTATTCCTTTATTTGAATGCACCATATGCGATGGATAGTTATTTCACTTTTTTAGTTTTATGAGTCGTCAAACTAAAAATAATCTTAAAAATGGGGAAGAAAGAAGAAACCATGGATCTATACGGTGTCTTTGGGCTATGCCAAGAATACTACTTGGTGATCAGATGGCTGTTGACTCGAATATCTTCAGTAACTTCCTTTTGCTGCAGAGAAGAGATGCCTTCTCCTATGTTAGGAATTTGGAAGTACTGACTACCCTTTTTTGAGATAGTGTATTAAAGATAGATTGTATGAACTTTCAACACTAGGGAAGGCTCAGGATTTTCAAGAGCAATTCATTGAATAAAAGACCCCTGCTTTACTTTTGAATTGACTAAGAAAGAGCTTTATGTGAGAGTTGAAGCCCCAGATTGCAAAGGTTTCTGATGAAGATCTAAGTTGTTTTCCTTTGAGATAGAAAAATTTCTCACCTAGTTTATGAACTACACATTCTTTCTAAGTTGAAGGCTTCCATGGGATTTATCTACACTATCCACATAAGTTTTATTATGAATTGGTGAAGATTTCATTCAGTCATGATACCAGTGCCTTCATTTGACTTTAGATTGAATTAGGCAGTAATTAAAGAGATAGTGGTTTTAATATTCAATTTTTTGGCTAGTTATTTTTGTATTAGAATAATATCTTTCTTTGCCTTTTATTTCTAGACTGTTCGTTTTAAAAATGAGTTGGAGCGTAATATTACAATCAAGCTTGGATATGCCAATGCAAAGATATACAAATGTGAAGATGATCGATGCCTTCGACCTATGTGCTACAAGTGGGTGCAATGTACTGATGTAGATTTGTTATCTAATAAAAATGCAACTTTGCTCTCAAACAAACAAGCTAATATGCAAAATTTGTTTTTGTAGGGCATATGGGAGCGGCAAGGAGGATAGTCCTACGTGTGATGTGCCGGGGTTTGAAAATTGCAGGATGAAATTGCTGAGGCATGTCTCTTTTGTTGATTGCCCAGTAAGTAGAAAATGATGTTTTCATGTGTAACATATATGATTGTGACTGGGATCTGTATGATTTATAAAATATGTTGATTTCATGATGTTTCTGCTTGGTGTGTATATGTCTGAGCATGTGTAAACTGTTGTGCTTTGATCAATCATGTCTTTGGATCTGTTCAGTGTTGGAGTGTTTGCAATATTTTCTTTATTGGAGGGGCCTTCTAGTTGTAATACCTGCCTGGTTGGCCTATATGTGTCCTTTTGTGAAGTTCTTAAACAGACTTGGCCTTTTTTGTCAAATGAACTGTCTCTTTTGTTTTTGTACAAACTAATGTAGCTTTAGAAAATAAAATAAAAAAGATTAAGAGTAGTATTTGTTGGTTGCATTGCACTTGTTTTTCAGAAATCATAAAGTGTTGATTTTTTTGCTGATAACGGAAGTTTGTACTTATCCCTTTGATTAGGGGCATGATATTCTCATGGCTACAATGCTTAATGGAGCAGCAATTATGGATGGTGCATTACTTCTCATAGCTGCCAATGAAAGTTGTCCCCAACCACAAACTTCTGAGCACCTTGCTGCTGTTGAAATTATGCGCCTTCAACATATCATAATTCTTCAAAATAAAGTTGATCTCATTCAGGAAAATGTAGCCATTAACCAACATGAGGCCATTCAAAAATTTATAAAGGTTAACTATTCCTGTCGAACAAATATCCCTTGTTTGTTATCAACTTTTATGTGGGATGTATGTATTCTTTGGTGCAATGTTTCCCTACATTCAAGAAACTAACATGCTTAACATCATTTCACCAGGGAACTGTTGCTGATGCTGCCCCAGTTGTACCCATTTCTGCTCAGCTGAAATACAACATTGATGTTGTCTGTGAATACATTATTAAAAAGATTCCCATTCCAGAGAGGAATTTCACCTCACCACCTAATATGATTGTTATCCGTTCATTTGATGTCAATAAGCCTGGGTTTGAGGTTGATGAGATCAGAGGCGGCGTAGCTGGTGGAAGTATCCTTAGGGTGTGTTTCTTTTCTATGACTTACTTTGAGAGCCTATCTACAGTGGGATGAAGATGCTTAAGTATGAACTCTGTTATTTGTGAGGTCTAAAATCTAAACAAAAAATCAAGACACATTTTTCTAAAGTACTTTGCTGGGTTTTGATTTGGAGAAATGAAGTGAATTCAATGTGTTCCAGATTATAATCTTTAAGTACCAAACAAGTTCACCAAATAAACTATTACATCTTTCAATTTAGTAGTACAGGTAATAAATAAGTTTATTTGTGATCAAATTCTTGTCATAATTTAAATTTGAATTGTCAAGTTGCCTTTGGCATTCTGCATTTAATTTTTCTCCCTAACTGGGAATCTGACTTTGTCAACTTTGGATTGTTTCATTTTTCAGATATTGGTTAACTTAAGTTTTGTCCCAAATCATGATTGTAATTGGTGAGTTGTTTATATGCAGGGTGTTTTGAAAGTTAACCAATTTATTGAGGTTCGTCCTGGTATTGTTGTTAAAGACGAGAATGGGCATGTAAAGTGCACCCCGATATATTCTAGAATAGTGTCATTATATGCTGAGCAAAATGAGCTGCAATTTGCTGTACCTGGAGGACTCATCGGTGTTGGCACAACCATGGATCCCACTTTGACACGTGCTGATAGGTTGGTCGGTCAAGTTCTTGGGGAAGTTGGATCCCTGCCGGAAGTTTTTGTTGAGCTTGAGGTAAGAAACTGAGTCTGTAAGGATCTAATCTGGATCTTTGAATTTTTTATTATGGCTAGTATCCATGTTAGCTAAGTGGGTTATCATGTTGTTTGTGCAAGTATTTCTGCTTAAGTGCCAAACATGTGTGTTCAAATGCAGGATCCTTTTTCTATTTTCATGACAGGTGACATTTCATATTATCTGTTTTCTTGACGTAGAAAACAAAAGAATTTGTGATTGGTGAATATATTATGATGGATAGAAATTCCAATGGTGCTGAACATTGATGATATGTGATGTTGCAGGTGAACTTCTTCCTGCTGCGTCGGCTTTTGGGTGTCAGGACAAAGGGCTCAGAAAGGCAGGGAAAAGTCTCAAAACTTGCCAAGGCGGAGATTCTCATGGTGAACATAGGGTCCATGTCCACAGGGGCTAGAGTTATCGCTGTAAAGAACGATTTAGCGAAGCTGCAACTCACGTCTCCAGTGTGTACCAGCAAGGGTGAGAAGATTGCTCTCAGTCGGAGGGTTGAGAAGCACTGGCGTCTTATTGGGTGGGGTCAGATTCAAGCTGGAGCCACCCTTGATGTTCCTGACTGTCCCCCACTTGCTTGAAGGAGATAAAGAATAGCAGGAAGAGAATATTAATACAACGGTGAGAGTAATAGTCGAGATATGTGGGAAGGGAGAGAGTTGCTTGGGACAATTTTTGTTAGATGGAGAAGAAAACATCGTCTGAATTGCATTTGTTTGTGATGTTTTGGGTTTTTTTTTTTTTTTTTCTCCTCTTGGTTCTGCTGAATACTGATTGTATTTTTTTTACTTGTGTCAGCAAATGTTATGTAAGCTTTTGGAATATCGGTGTTTGCTGCCACTGTCATTTTAAATGGGCTGGAACCTACCCAATTGTTTGAATCTCCTTCCACAGGGAACATGTATTGTTCAAGCTTAGGTTGACTATAGTTTGATTCAAGCTGAGCTGAATTTGAAATTGTCTAAGCCCAAGTTTGTCTCAAAGTTTCTCAAGTTGATTGGTTTGAGGAAAGTCGAATTTGAGTTCGGTTCAAGTTTGAATTAAATTTGACCTTTAATTCAGTTTGGTATTATAGGCAAGTAAAAAGTATTTAAAATGATGTTAAGATATATATTGAGTAAAATAATATTATTTTAATTAATTCATATTGAAATTTTTTAGAGTTATGAGTTTGACGAGTTGAATATTCTTAAAAATTTAAACTTGAAAATTTTTAACTTGTTTGAACACGAATTCAAGTTTGTTTGAGTTAAATGTATTTTGAACTTATTTGAGTAGAATTTATTTTTAAGTTTGAATAAATTTAATTTGAATCCAATTTTTACTAAGACTTTAAATGCACAATTGGATGTATTATATGGCCTTTTTGCAGTCTCATAATTTTGAATTTCTTTAGGCTAATTTTACTGAAATCAAGGTTAATTTTATTGGTGTGTGGTTATAATGAGGGGATCACCTTCAAATAAAAAACTTCAAAATTGTTATAAATTTACTTGAGTAACTATGAAAGGAAAGAGATTGAGAAATAACGGAGAGAAAGACAATATTGTTTAAGTAAAAGAATTGAGATGAGAAAAGAGAAAGAGAGTTGCAAATTTGGATGAAAGAAAAGTGTATTAAAAGTGAGAGATGAAGGGGGGTATTTATACAAAAAGTTTTCACCAACTCCCCTTGACATTCACATACCTTAGTTTACACACATAAAGGGCATTAAATTTCTTTCTCCAACTTTCCACCTTCACCATCATGTAGCCTTCATTTCATAAATGTTTTCCCATGGCTTTACTTGACTTGATTAGGTGGAAAGCCACTTGGATATGTAACACTCTCTCTTAGATTTTTATCACTTATAGATAATTACATTAACCTTGCTGAATAAAAACCCAATGGGATAAAAACCAAAACAAAGGAACGTAATTATTTCATATCCTGTAAGTTGACATTAAACGTGCTTAAATTGTCTCATTAAAAACCTTATTAAAAAACTTAATAGGATAAAATCTAGTAAAGAAAAAAAGAGTACAGTGTACATTTTATCTATAATATGATATACTTCTGATAAAAGCTCCCCCTGATGAATGTTTTCCCTTTTTGTAGTAAAATTAATTTGATTGCTTGTTGAGTCACCGCATACCGATGTTATACATTAACTTTTCAAATATTGATGTCGGTAATGTTTTGGTGAATAAATCTATAAGATTCTCACTAGATCTGATTTGTTTGACATCAATCTTTCTACTCTACTCGAACTCATGAGTGTAAAAAAACTTTGATGAGATATGTTTGGTTTTGTCTCATTTGATATATCCTCCTCTAATCTAGGTAATACATGTTGCATTGTCTTCATATAATATGGAAGGAGTGTCTGTTGTAAAAAGAAGACTGCATACATTCCGGATATGATGGATAATAGATCGTAACCATATGCATTCTCGACTGGCTTAATGGAGAGCTAGAATTTCTAAATGATTTGAAGACATTACAACCAAGGTCTGTTTGGTGGAGCGTCACGATATCGTTGTGTCATTATAAGTGAAAACATATCTCATCTGTGAACGGGTCTTATAGGGGTCAAAAAGATAACTAGCATCTGTATATCTCACCAAACTATGATTTTTAGAGAATTTGACAGAAAAGAATAATCTCAAATCTCTAGTTTCACATAAGTAACAGAGTATGTGTTTGATTCTATTCCAATGACGACAGGTTGGTGTAGAGCTAAATCGAGCCAACAAATTAACTGTGAAGGATATGTCCGGTCTAGTGCATTGGGTCAAATATATCAAGGCTCCAATGACATTCAGATATGATACTTTGGGATTGAGTATTTTTTCATCTTCTTCTTTAGGACGAAATAGGTCATTTTTGAATCAAGAGACTGACTAACCATTAGGATACTCAATATATATTGATTAATAGATAAGTATTTCATTTGAATTGTGCTCGATCTACAGGCCGAGACAATATTTGGTTTTTCCCAAATCATTCATCTCAAATTTCTTTTTCAAATATTCAACAGTTTTTTAGAGCTCTTCAGGAATTTCAATTAAATTCATGTCATCAACATAAACTGCTATAATGGTAAATCTCGATTCTAACATTTTGATAAAGATACATGGACATATAGGGTTATTCACATAGCCTTCCTTTTTCAAATATTTACTGAGACGGCTATACCACATTCGTCTAGATTGTTTTAATCCATATAATAATCTTTGTAATTTGCCATATAAACTGCTATAATGACAAATCTCGATTCTAACTTTTTGATAAAGACGCATAGACATATAGGGTTATTCACATAGCCTTTCTTTTTCAAATATTTACTGAGGCAGTTGTACCATATTCGTCCAGGTTGTTTTAATCCATATAATAATCCTTGTAATTTGATGGAGTACATGCCTCTTGGATTGTCCCATTTCACTTTAGTCAATTTACATCCTTCAAGGGGTTTTATATAAATTTTAGTATCTAAATTTTCATATAAATAGACAGTAATTACGTCCATTAGACACATATCTAGTCATTCAGAGACTGTTAAACTGATTAAATATATGAATATAATTATATCCATCACATGTGCATATGTTTTATCAAAATCTATATAGGGTCTTTGGGAAAAACTTTGGGCTACAAGTCTAGCTTTATATATAGCAATCTCATTTTTTTCATTTCTTTTTCTTACAAATAGTCATTTATATCCAACAGGTTGTACGTCTTTAGGTGTTAAGACTACAAGCCTAAACACTTGACGTTTTGCTAGATAAACTAATTCTACTTGAATTGGTTTTTCCCATTTCGGTTAATCATGTCTTTGTTTGCATTCAACCACAATGCGTGGTTCAAATTCATCATCATTCATGATTTCAGTAACTACTGCAAAGGAAAATATATCATCAATATTAACGGTTTCACGTTTCCACGTCTCTTGTATATAAATATAATGTAAAGATATCTCAGTATTATCATCTTCAAGATTTTATACTATTTCAGGAGTTTGTGCCACTTTAGGGACTTAGGTCTCCTCAGGGACTGTTACCTCTTCTAGAGGAATATTAGAGAGTATGAATTTTTCATTCATTTTAGGATCATCATGATTGACATTAGTTTGATTATTAATCTTTCTTTTTCGAGGAACAGCGTCCTTCAATCCAACAGGTCTACCACGCTTCTGGCGTGCAGTAGATTGATTAGTTACGGCTCGAATGGATTGTTCAGCAGTCACATTAATTATTGTTGGTACATTAGCAATTGGAACATGTGATCTTGTCACTTTTGTCATATCTACAAATGCATCAGGTATTTGGTTGGCAATAATTTATAAACGTACTATCCTTTGCACTTCAGTTTCACTTTAGGATGTGTGAGGATCTAAATGAGATATAGTAGGTGCATATCAAGTAAGTTCATATCTAACTTTAGAAGGCATTTTATTTTCCCATAATAATGAGAATATTATCTCATCAAAGTGGAATCTATAAAACGTGCAGTAAAAAGATCACTTGTTAATGTTCCAGATACCGAATAATGGATGGTATTTGGAATATATCCAACATAAATTCTCAAACAACGTTGGGGTTCCATTTTTATGCGTTGCGAAAATGCAATAAAGACATATACAGCACAACCAAAGATTCTCAAATAAGATATATCAGGTTGATGACCAAGGACCAATTGTATGTGAAAATATTGATGATAAGAAGAAGGTCGCAAGCAAATTAACGCTGCAACATGTACTACAGCATGTCCCCACATAAAAGTTGGGAATTGAGTTCTTAGTAACAAGGTACGTGCAATTACTTGAAGTCGTTTGATAAAAAATTCAGCTAATCCATTCTGTGTGTGGACATGCAGGACTGGATGTTCAACCTTAATCCCCATAGACATGCAATAATCATCAAATTTTTTGGATATAAATTCACCAACATTATCTAGTCGTATTGACAATAATCTACGAAATATGTCTTTAATTTGATAATTTATGCTAATAGTTTAGTGAATGCAATATTTCGTATAGGTAATAAATAAACATGAGACCATCGAACAAATATATCAATTAAACCCATAAAATAACAAAATGATCTACTTAGTGGGTGAATGGGTCCATATATGTCCTCTTGAATCCTTTGTAGGAATGTGGGAATTTAACTCCAATTTTAGAGGGAGATGGTCTTATTACTAATTTACCTTGAGAACAGACGGTGTAGAATTTTTTACTAAACAATAAAATATTATGATTCTTAAATATACGTCTATGTGAATTTTCAATAATTCTACGTATCATTGTAGATCCTGGGTGACCTAAACGATCATGTTAAAACATAAATGTTTTTAGATCAGAAAACTTCTGGTTCAATATTGCATAAGTCTCAATTGTCTTTATCATTGTATAATACAATCCAAATAATAAAATGGATAATTTTTCTGGTATAAGTCTTCTTCCAGAGGTATTACCAATTATACAAATAAATTTTACACCATTTTCACTCATGATTTCAATATGGTAACTATTATTTTTTATATTTTTAAAACTAAGTAGATTTCTTCTGGATCTATTTGAATATAATGTATCATTGATGTTTAATTTAATCATATTTTTCAACACAATTGTGGCTTTTTCAGAGCCTTCAATCAAATTTATCGATCTTGATATAATATTTACTTTAACCTCCGTTGGTGATAAAATTAAGAAGAATTTCTTTTTTTTTTAATATTATGTGGATGGTTGCATTATCGACCAAACACATGTTTCCATCATTAGCTTTTGAAGTTAATGCTTCAATTGTGGAGTCCATTTCCTTTTATTTTAAAATTTACATTAATTCTTACAAAATTTGAAAGGAGGAAATATATATAGTACTAATTACACAACATAATTTACATAATTTCTTAATCTTGAAGAAATTCTGAAATATCAAAGTTCACCAGATTGATAAGGTCTAGATTATCAACACAATTTGATTTGATTTTATTGTTTGTATTTTTTATAGATGCTTAGTATAAATCTATCAGATGTCTTAGCATACGACAGGTACGTGATCAATGACCTTTAGAACCACATCTATAACATTTACTTTCACGGTTTTGTGGTTTACTCTGTATCATTTTCCCTTTATCCTGTTTTGTTTCATCACTGGTCCTTTGATAGCGGAAAGCTTTTCTATTATGACCACCTCTGGATTAAAACTTATTTCATTTAGGATCTCATCTACGTCCACGATGACTACTACTAGTAGTTGCATTCACTTCAGGGAACAACACAGTACCAAAGGGGCATGTTAATGGTTTCTCAATAACAATTTATTGTTTTGCTTAGCCACCAATAAACAGAATATCAGTTCAAAATATTTTTTAAAATTTATTTCCCTATATTGTTGTTATAAGAGCATATTTAAGGGATGAAATGTGGAAAAAAAAAAT
Organism: Mangifera indica; assembly: GCF_011075055.1. Lineage (NCBI taxonomy): Eukaryota > Viridiplantae > Streptophyta > Magnoliopsida > Sapindales > Anacardiaceae > Mangifera > Mangifera indica. Next base: position 18,771,023 of record NC_058139.1, on the reverse strand, counting down.
TTCTAACATATTTTTTTCAGTTATTTTTTCTCTACATAGTCTTATTCGGAAGACAATTCTGAATATAGTAGAGTTATATTCACTTACAGATTTAAAATTTTGTAAGCGTAAATGAGTCCATTCATATTAAGCCATTGACAATGTTATTAATTTATGATGATTGAATCTTTATTTCGGATTTCTCCATAATTCTAGTGGGTCAATAATATCTACGTATTCTGCTCGTAACCTTTCGTGGATATGATGACGAAGGAAAACAGTAGTTTTAGATTTATCCTGCTAGGATGTTTAATTTTTTTTTTAATTATTTCTCCAAGGCTCATTGATTATAGATGGAGAACTGTGTCCAAAGTCTATTCAAAGTAATTTTTTTCATCCAATCGAAGGGTAACATATTAAAATTTTACAAGATTTGTTATTTTTATCCACTACAAATTGATGAAAGAAATAAAAATTAATGATATAATGAGAGAAAAAAATTAGTGTGGGGGGTAGGGTATTTATACAAAAAGTTTTCACCAACTCTCCTTGAAATTGCATACCTTAGTTTACTCATACAAAAGGCATTAAATTTCCTTCTTCAACTTTCCACCTTCACCATCTTGTAGCCCCCATTTCATAAATGCATTCCCATGGCTTTACTTGATTTGATTAGGTGGAAAGCCCCCTGGATATGAAACAAAAATGAGTTTTTTTTTTTTTTTCAAAAGCTTTTAAATTTTCATTTCTACTTTAACAATCCGGACAAAAATTTTTGGCCCAGCTATCAATTGGATCAGGTCCGATCCGAATATTAAATCTGCAGCCCATATTTGTCGGCCAATTTTTCATCTCGTAGATGCAGTAGCTAGTACGAATAAATAAACCCTAACCCTAATTCTCAAAAGTCTCTATCTCTCTGCGGCGCATCAAAACCCTTTCATTTTACAGGTCTCTCTTGTCTCTCCTTTCTTTTTAGCTTGCTTTTGAGCATTTCAAGTTTACTGTTTTCTAATTTTTGTTTTTCAGAGGTTGAATCAAGGAGAGTAGGTGAAGATGAGCAGAGGAGGAAGCGGAGCGGCCACTGGGGCCAAAGGAAAGAAGAAAGGAGCCACATTCACCATTGACTGTGCAAAACCAGTGGAAGATAAGATTATGGACATCGCCTCACTGGAAAAGTTCCTCCAAGAGCGTATCAAAGTTGGCGGCAAAGCCGGCGCTCTCGGTGAGTCCGTAACCGTCACCCGTGAGAAGACTAAGATCACTGTCACCTCAGATTCCAACTTCTCTAAAAGGTACGCGTGTTCCGTTAACTAAAAGTTATGTATTTGTTAGTTTACTTAGTAATTTTGCTTGATTGAAACAAGTTTTTCGGCTTTGCCCTTTTGTAGGTACCTGAAGTACTTGACAAAGAAGTATCTGAAGAAGCACAATGTGCGAGATTGGCTCAGGGTAATTGCGTCCAACAAGGACCGTAATGTTTATGAACTCAGATATTTTAACATCGCTGAGAACGAGGGTGAGGAGGAAGATTAAGTTTCTGGTTCTGAGTTTAGGATTGATTTTCTGCTTTTTTGGGAATTGACTGTATGAATTGTTTTGCATTGCTAAATCAAATTTAAAGTTATTATGATCTTATGGAATTTTATTATTAGTGCATCTTCTAAATTCTGATAAGGATATGCTGTCTGGGTTTATCATTTAACGCTGTAATTGTTGAAACACGACCAGCAAATCTTACTACATAAGTTTTTCCTTGATAGGGTTTTGATGTTGTAAGCTTGTTAATCATTTCTGTGTTGAATTTGATGTGGTTATTCATAATGGTAGTTATTCTTGTAGATATAATCGTATTGTTGCTGGATTAATTGGAATTTGGAGTTTTAGGTATTGTATAGGTTTGAATTTGGATTCACGGTTTTAGGTACCCTTATTAGATATGATTTTATTCAATTCTTTGCCTGTCCATATAGCCTATCTTGTCTTGTCAGATTTCTTAGGTCAACTTTGACATGAGAAGATGAGTTGTGTTAAAAAATGTTGAGTTATCTCAGAGCACAGTATCTTTGACCTGCACCTACTGTGCTATAAATGTTTCTAATTGCTTGAATTGTATTCTTCCAGCATGTATTATAAGGGCTTAAAATCGATCTTTATGGCTCACCCTTTTTTTCAAAAGCTGCATCTTTTGGCAAATGGATTAGTCAGTGCTAGATGTCTTCATAATGGAAAGTCCCATGGTCCTACCGGTGGTGTATTTCCTTTTGATTGATCTGCGGCTAATGTTGAGACCTATATTTAGGTCCCAAAAATTGCAGGTACAGGATTGATCATATTTTGCTTAGTTTATGCCTTACAAATGTATGACATTTAGTTTTGTATTTCTCTTATAAGTAAGTTGAATTTGAACCAAACTTGCTTTTTAGCTCTACTTGTATGAACCTGAAATGAGTTTAGCTCACATGTGGTTGAGCTTGAGTTTGAAAGTTTAATATTATCGAGTTCAAGTTTGAGAGTGTTTGACTCACCAAACTTGTGGGCTTAAAAACAATTAATTTGAATTGATCAAAACAATATTGTTTTAATCAATATATATTGAAATAACATTGTTTTAGCTGTTTTTGGTTTTGCCACAGTATTAAGCCAAACTAAAAGTTTAGTTTGCGCAGCACTATGGTTCAACTTGATTTTGCTATAGTATTAAATGAAACTCAAAGTTCAACTCGACTCGGCTTTGATTGTAATCAAACTTGATTATAGCTTTTTTCAAGTGAGTTGAGCTTGAACTTTGAGGGGAGCTATGCATTCATGCTTGATTTCCCTCAAATCAAACCAAACTTGAGGTGATCCAAATTCAAAGTCAGTTTGATTTGATTCCGTTCTCTGTCTAGCTTACTTATAGGTTATAGCTCCTAATGTTATATCTATTTAGACTTGAGCATTTGTGTTTCATCCAATGTGACAAGCTTACCATTACTGATTTTAAGTATATTAATAGATATTCATTTGATATGTGTTATCATGATTTTAAATTAAGAATAAAATAATATTTAATTATATAATAATACATATTATATATATTTATTTGTATACGTTAAATTTTTCCTTATTTCAAGATGAACGACATCTCACCTTTGGCCGCAAAATGATTTGAAGTACAAGAATTTGTTTTAGTACAAGAATTTGTCCTGGACAAGCTAACGTCTTCTGAGAAGGAAAGACTTGGACCATGCAAGTATATAATTGGACCACGGGGCTACAATTTGAGGCCTATTCAAAGTGGACTGCCTTCCAATTTGCAATTTTCGTATATGAGCTAATGAAGTCTTTTGGACAAAACATTCTACTAATCTAAACCTTTAAACCTGCCAAACGTATACTTTAACTTTGTCTTAATTTAATTTTTAATGAGAAAACCGACATTTAACTCGTGATCAAAGTCCACTTTCTGAAAACAATACCTGCATATTGGTGGTTCACAAGTTTGGATGTGAACTAAGTCAGTTTGGGTTTGAAAGTCAATTCGATCTGGCTTGGATTGGTTTGAATTTATTTAATTTGAATTCAAATTAAGTTTGAGTAGAAAGTATTATTTGTTTTTAAAATAAAGCTAAATTTGAGTTAGAAGAAGTCGGTTTGGTTTGACTCAGAAGTTGGAGAATAATTCAATTCGGTTTGAATTTAACTAGTGGTTTGATTTGATTTATGTTAAGCAATTTTCAAAAAGATATCATTTCATTCATTATTCAGTAAAATTTGTCAATTTGTCAATAAGTTGTAAACTCAAGTCACGAATCTGACTCACAAATTCAAACTATAGTTTTGAGTCATAAACTTAAGTCAAATCAAGTTGAACAATTTTGTATTCAAATTAAATTTGAGCTATCTTTAATTTTAGTTCATTGAATTTGAGCTAAATTCAAAATAAGTCATTTTTTATTTGAATCGAACTTAAACAAAAGGATATTCGAGGTTTACTCAGTTTTATATAAAAGGATAATTTGATATAGAGGTCTGAAGTTGTGGATTGGATACTTGAAATTACAATTAAAACACTTATTCCCTCCAATGTTTGATACATTGACAAAGTCTCACTCAAGAAGTTTCAAAAATCCAAAGTGTCATTCGTCCTCTAATTATGTTAATGTCTTTTATCAGTTTAGGGTTTAAATAATTAATATATTCTTTTTTAATATAATAACCAAAATACCCTTCTTTATTAATTAAGTTTAAATTATTAATTTAGCCCGTTTAATTGTGTAAATTCATTTAAATTATTGATTTACCCTTTTTAGTGTAATAACCAAATTACCCTTTATATTAAAATTTAAATTTAAACAACGTAATTAACAATAAATTACCAATATGAATTTACATTTTAGGTTAAATATTTGAACTAAATTACATTAGTATAATTCATTGAACATGACTTACAAATAATTTTAGTGATTGAACTCATTTCTGTATGCATAATTCCATATTAATTTTTTGAAACTAGAAAGCAAAGTGTTAGTTTTCAAGACCTTTATTATACAAAATATTAATTCTAGATTCCCATAAATAGTAAGATCAACAAAGAAAACATGAATATTCAAATCAAGATGCAAGAAAGATTTACTTGGTTCGCGTTCCCAATTTGAAACCCTACATCTAAGGCAAAGATAAGGTTCTAGTAGAATCCACTATGAATAAAAAAAAGAGTTCAATTTATAATATAATAAACCTTTGACTGAGACACAAAGATGACAAGAAACATTGACAACCAAAGCTTACAACCAAATTACAACGTACAGACTAAAAACCTCCACATTCGATCAAAAAAAATCCAAAAGATTTCCTCTCTAACCCAAACCCTAAAGAGAATTCTAAACAAACAAAGGAGCCAAACACGGCAGAGAGAGACCAAAACTCTACAACCCTTAACGCCAACCACCCAAGGTTTAATATTAATAACCGTAAAGATTAAAAAACACCTATAAGGACTAAAATGCCCTCTGGCCTTAAAAAACACCAATAACCCTCATTAATACTGCACAATTACAACTCTACCCTTTTAGGTTTAGAGTCACATTATATCACAAATCTCTACCTTAGCTTAAACCTGCAAGAGAACTCAACTAGAACCCATTCTACAAACAACAAAAACATTGCATTTGACACATTTTAAACAAGCTTAAAACTTCTCTAAACTTGCTTACAAACATTATTTTTGTTAAAACATCAACTGGATTAACACTATACTTAACTTTAACTTAACCATTAGACAAAATATCTCTAATAAAGTGGAGTCTAACATCAATGTGTTTTGTCCTTTCATGGAAAGCACTGTCCTTTTGGAGGTGTATAACACTTTGAGAATCACTTAGGCCACAGGTGTAGAACCTGGTAGTCCCAATTCAACTAGAATTCCCTTTAACCATAAAGCTTCTTTCACAACTTCATTCAAGGTTATCTATTTTGCTTCAGTAGTTGACAATGCTACAATATGCTGCAGATTGCATTTCTAGCTCACCACATTACCTCCAAAAGTAAAAATATGCCCTGTTAAGGATCTTTTTCTGTCCAAATTAGCTGTAAAATCTAATTCACAACATCCTTTCACCAAAAAATGATTAGTAGCATCAGTGGCATAAAGTAAACCACAATTTGATAATCCCTTTAGATACTTTAATAACCACTTAATAGCATGTCAATGTTCCTTACAAGGTTTACTCATAAACCTACTAATCAAACTAATAACATAAGCAATATCTAGCCTAGAACCAATTATTGCATACATTAAGTTGTCAATTACATTAGAATAAGGAACATTTCTCATAAAATCAAACTGATTAGTAGATAAAATAGTAGTAGCGTTTAGTCTAAAATGAGTATCTAATAGAGCATTCACAAATTTTGCTTCAACCATTTTATAGATTTCAAGAACTCTTTAAATATAACTAGATTGAGACAGAAATAAGCAACTTTTTGATCTATCTCTCACAATATCCATACTCAAAATCCTTTTAATAGGGCCTAAATATTTCATTTCAAATTCAAAATTCAACATGTGTTTTAAATTATTCAAGGGAGATTTGTTTTTAGAAACTACAACGTGTCATCAACATATATCAAGAGATAAACATAATCATCATGTTCAAATTTCATATAATACACAATTATCATAATTGTATCTAAGGAAACCAATGGAAAAAACAAATTCATCAAACCACTTATACCATTGCCTTGGGGACTGTTTCAGTCCATATAAAGATCTATGCAGTGGACAAACCTTATTTTCAATATCAGGTTTTACAAAACCTTTAGGTTACTCCATGAATATCTGTTCTTCCAATTTTTCATGCAAGAATGTTGTTGTAACATGCATTTGTTCAACTTTCATATCATACAATATAGCAACAGATAGGATAAGTCTAATGGATGTATGTTTCACAATAGGAGAAAAGACCTTATGATAATCCACTCCTTTTTTTTTAGAGAAACCTTTTCCCATAACTCTAGCCTTTAATCAAGGTTACTCTATTCCAAGTATCCCAGGCTTCCTTTTAAACATCCATTTATAGCCAGTTACTTTCTTATGTGGCATATCCATTAAAGACTATGTCTTATTTTTCCATAAAGAATGCATTTCATTTTCCATGGCCTTCTTCCTTCAGAGTTATTCTTGTTTTCACAAGTTTGCTTGTAATTCAACGATTCATTCATTTCAATCACATTACCTATTTGGAAATCATAAGATATGAGATCAGCTTGTGCAAATCTGGTAAGAAGTTTAGTTTCCTTTCTAGTTTTGTCTCTTACTAATTGGTAATTAAACAATTCTAGATTTTCATCACTCTAAGAAATTTCACCATGACTTTGTAGTGGTGGTTACTGATTCAAGCCTAAGATTTCATACTTTAAAGCACAAATTGTTTCCTAACCTAAATTAGGTCCACCACTGAACTCTTAATATTGACCAAAGGAAGATGACATACTTTGAGTACTATTAATAGGTGTCTCCACCTCAAATTGAACCTAGTTGATTTATTAATATAAAAAAGATATTCATAAAATTTAAATTCATTAAAGGTAGCATCCTTGCTAATCACACATTTTTTGTCATCAGTTTACCACAGTCTATAGCCCTTTATACCATATGGATAACCTAGGAACACAACTTTTATAGCTCTTGGATTCAACTTTTCCTAATTCATATGCACATATGATGAACAACCAAATGGTCTTAAATGATTAAGAGATGGTGGTCTATTTGACCATATCTTTATAGATGTTTTAAAGTCTAATGCAGATTAAAGCGACCTATTTATCAAATAATATGCAATTGCTATAGCTTTTGTCCAAAATCTTTTACTCAGACTTGAATCAAATATTATGCACCTAACTTTATTAAAAATTGTTCTATTCATTCTTTCAGTTAGACCATTTTATTGAGGGGTTTCAATGCAAGTTCTATGTCTAAGAATGTCATGTTTTTTTTCCAAAAATCAAAAAATAATTTATTTTAATATTTAAGCCCATTATCAGTTCTAAAAACTTTAATTTTTTTACCAGTTTAATTTTCAACTAAAGTTTTCCAATCCTTAAAACAATCAAATGTTTCATCTTTTTTGCTTTAAAAAATAAACCCATACTTTCCTAGAGTACTCATCAATAAATGTGTCAAAATAATGAGCATTTGATAAAGAATTTGGCATTTGGGAAGATCCCCACAAATCAAAATGCACATAGTCTAAGATACCCTAGGATCTACGAGTGGCAGGTGCAAATTTCAATTTATGAGATTTACCAAGCACACAATTTTCATAGAAATCAAGGTGAGATATTGACTTTGAATCATTCAATTTCTATTTAGTTAATTCATGCAAACCAGCAATGCTAATGTGTCCTAATCTTTTATGCCATAGTGCATTTTCATTTTGAATGTCAACATCAAAATTCATAACATCAGAAACTACATTACTATCCAAGATATAAAGACCATGTGACATCTTTCTTTTCGTCACAACCAAAGATCCCTTCCATATTTTCAATATGTCATTTTCTGATTTATAAGCAAAGCCACTTGACTCAAAAAGACCCAAAGAAATTAAATTTCTTCTTAATTTTGCAACAAGTCTAACATTCTTAAGAATTTTAATAGAACCATCATCCATTTTAAATTTCACATTACCAATAGCAATAACATCACATGAATAATCATTTCTCATTAAAACTTTCCCGTCATTTACATATTTCAAATGAGTGAATCATTTTTTTCTTAGCGTCATGTGAAATATGCAACCTGAGTCTAATACTCACTCCTAGACTTAGACCTAGCAAATTTTCTTGCGTTTTGATTATTTCTTTTATCATATTTGTCTTAAACTTGAAGACCCTCACCCATTGACTTCTTCTCAAATTTTATTTCCAAATCTTTATATCTTAATACACCTAGAACTTCATCTAGTGACAATGACTCTTTACCATATTTAAATAGTAGCTTTCACATCTTTAAAGGATTCAAACAAAAAGTTCAAAATTATTATTTATTGATTTTCATCAGATATTTTCTCAGTTATGCTATTCAAATCAATAACAATTTTATTAAACTCATCAAGATTATCATTTAAAGATTTTATAGAGTCCATTTTAAAGTTGAACAATTGTTCTTTCAAATAAATTTTATTTGTCAAGGATTTAGTCGTATATAACGATTTAAGTTTTAAGCATAATTTAGAAACAATGTTAGCACATCAAACCTTCTTAAAACATTATCAAATAAATACAATATAAGCAAGCTATAGACAGTTTCCATTACCTTTGAATTCTTTATATCAATCATACCTTACGGAAACTCAGATTGACATCCAAGAGCTTTAGCACAATTTTTATGTAGCAAGATTGCATACATCTATTGTCTCCACATATTAAAATCTCCCCTTCCATCGAATCTGTTAATATCAATCCTAGTCTGTCCCATATCCTTTCTGTTACACAATCCTTTAATGCTTACATACAAAAAGAATGTTAATAGTATCACAGAAACATAGATACACTAAAAAATTATCACAGACAAATAATCGATAAAATAATGAACAAAATTTAACAAAAAATACTCAATTTAAACCCTAAAAGGCTTTCCATTTGTTAGTTTTCAAGACCTTTATTATACAAAGTATTAATTCCACACTCGCATAAAAAATAAGATTAACAAAGAAAGCATGAATATTCAAACCAAGATGCAAGAAAGATTTGTTGACTCAAGGAGTCATTATGCTCTAATTTTGATGATAACAAACTAATATGTCCCTAAGCATATTAACTAATGATTTTACTTGTGTGAGCTTAGATTGCAAGAATTTATCTAATACACTTAAAGGAGTTTCAAGATGGAAATGAAAGAGAAGACTCAATTGAAGAATTCTTGAAGATTTGAAAAAAAACTCAAGTTTAGGTAGATATATTTGTAATTTGGAGCATTCATTTTGATTAGAATATTTATTTGCATGAGATAGCTCACTTGAAAACTCATTTTCATATCTTTCACATTTTGGGTTAAAATGTCGTTTTTCAAACTTATTGGGTTAAGCCAATTCTTTCACTAAAGTTTATTAATTCTTTTTAAATGATGAAGTTTTGTGAACTATATTTTCATATCTTAAAGTTGGTTTTGAAAGAATTTTCAAAAATGGGTTAAATTGTCACTTTTCAAAGTTTTAGGGGTCAAAATGATTTTTGAAAATTCAGGGGGTAAAATATAATAAAATTTGGTCTACCGAATTTGATCGACTGAATCAACTTTCGAATTGTTCAGAAGCCATGTATTTTGGCTTTCAAAAATTCGGTCAACCAAATTAAATTCGGTCAACCGTGGTTTGAATTTTCCAACGGCTAATGCCACGTAAGCTCCACGGAAGTGCCACGCCATATCCGATTAACCGAATTACATCCAGTCGACCGAATTGTGCATTTTCTGGAAAACTAAAATGGCTATCTTTGTGCACAACGATAACTTTCTTTATTTTCCCTTATATAAACCTAATCAATTTCGTTCGAAAACAACTTTTGCCACAAAAAACTTTCATATATTTGAGAGCAAATTAGTTTTGAGCTATTTACTTGCAAATTCTTCTCTCTAATCAAAACCCTTGCTCATACACTCTTGAGAGAGATCATATTTCAATTTCATACTAAAATTTGTGTTATAAAAGAGTGAGGTTCACTCTTGGAGAGATTAGAAAATTTCTTGTGAGAGAAATTTAGTTTTAACATTTGTAAAGGTTAATAGCACTTTGGAAGCTATTTTGGTTGTGAAGAGAAACTTGGTTGAGGTTTAAGTCAACCAAGGATTAGTGGAATACTCCAAGGGAGAAAGCTTGGAGGAGTGGACATAGGCCGGGTTGAGTCGAACCAATATACATCGCGTGTTTGATTTTCTCTTCCCTTAAACTCATACTTTATGTTATGTTGTTTTGATTGTATTGATTATTTAGAATATTTTAATTATTCTCATAAATTGGATTAAAAATATGCAAAATTTATTGATTTGAATAAATGGCTTTAATTGTCAAATTTGGTAAAGACTGTTTTAAAATTGCCTAATTTACCCTCCTCTTAGGTCATTCGATCCTACAAGATTTACTTGGTTCAAGGTCCCAATTTGAAACATTACATCCAAGGCAAAGACAAGACTCTAGTTGAATCCACTATAAATCAAAGTAAGAGTTCAACTTATAGTACAATAAACCTTTGACCGAGATATAAAGACGTAAGAAACACTGATGACTGAGCTTACAACCAAGTTATAACGTATAGACTCAAAACTTGCATGCTCGATTGAAGAAATCTAGAAGATCTTAATAAACATAGTGCAATAGTGGTTTTCAATCAAATATATCAAGTTGTCATGCCCCACAACTGAAAATGCCATAACATTAAAAGAAAAGGCAAGAGATTAAAAAAGTAAAATGTTCTAGGTTGTCAAAATATAGAGCTCCAACTTGACATTCTTGCTAAAAAGCCAATGAAGTCTTAGGCAAGCCTGTAATCTTCCAAGAAATAAAAGAATAATTACAAAAGCAAAGGAATGAGCATTTTTGGTAGCCAAGTAACGGGTTCATCAATCAAAAAGACCAATATCTCTTTATCTTTTTTTGGGACCTCATAGAATGCTAAGATTGTATATTATCTTGAAAGAAGGTTATAGGAAGTTTAAGCCCTTTTGTCTTATCAAATGTAAAAGCATATAATTGTTTATATATATGGCAACATATATATGTTACTATGAAGGGGAAAGTTCTATTACAACTTATAGTTTCTTGAGTGATGCCTAGAAGGCAATAATCAACTTGAGGTGTTAGAACACAACCTTTTTTTACCATGAACTGAAATTTATTGAACATGAGAACTTCAAAAAATTCAATGAGAAAACTTACATCTATGTAGAGACTATGAAAAGAGATGATTGGAGAATTTTTCAAAATATTGATTCAAAGAAAAGTACAATATTATATAGGAAGTGTATCTGTTAATTTAGAAAAGTTATTAACTACACATATTTAACTTAAAAAATATATCTAATTATTCTAATTTTACACGATATATTCCTTATTTTCATTATTCATTCCATATTTATACAATATTTCAACAGATATTTCAACACTTTCCCTCAAGCTAGAGCCTATAAATCATATGCGTCAAGTTTGCTATAAATATAATTAATCTGAGGACCTTGGAGAAATTTAGTTAGAGTGTCAACAAGTTGATCATTTGAACTAACATGACTTGTGGTAATACTATCAGACATAATCTTCTCATAAACAAAATGACAATCAATTTCTATCTGCTTTGTCTTTTCAAGAAAAATTGGATTGGAAAAAAAATGAAATGTAGCATAGTTATTACAAAGTAATAACATTTATGATATATCTGCAAACTTCAATCATTGAATTAACTGTTTCAACCAAACAAGTTTACAAGTAACTAAGGTCATATCAGAATACTCTACTTTTACATTTGATCTGACCATAACGTCTTGTTTCTTACTTTTCCATGATAAGAGATTTTCTCCAATGAGTATATAATACCCAGAAGTAGATTATATGTCTGATGGTGAACCTACCCAATCAGTGTTTGATTATCCAACAACTTATGTATGACCTTTATTCTCATAGAGTAGATCTTTCTCTAGGGCTTTGTTGATATACTATAGAATTCAAATAACAACATCCCAATGACAGTCACATGGAGACTGGAGAAACTGACTAACAGCATTGATTGAAAATGAAAGGTCAATCATGTAATGGTAAGATAATTGAGTTTGCCAACCAATTTTTGATATTTCTCAAGGTCTACAAGGGACTCATCTTGTCCAAGTAAGAGTTTAATGTTAGGGTTCATGGGAAAGTCTATGGGTTTGTAGTCTAACATCCATGTTTCTTCTAAAATATCCAAAGCATACTTTATTTGAGAGATAACAATCCCCAAATCCATAATCTAAAAGTATTTGAATAGATGTTACTTTAATTGTTCAATGTCGTCCTGATCACTTCTTATTATAGCAATATCATCTACATAAACAACTAGATAGATGTATTGTCCTTGTGAGGTATGTCTATAGAACACATAATGATCAGACTTGTTCCTTTGCATGACAAACTTTTGAATCACCGTGTTGAAACAACTAAACCAGGCACGAGGAGACTGTTTCAAGTAATTTAAATAACAACAAAGTCTACATACCAATCTAGACTCCTTCTGAGTAATAAAGCAGGTGGTTACTCCATATAAATTTCCTCTTATAGTTCACCATAAAGAAAAACATTCTTAATATCCAACTGATATAATGACCATTGTCAAATAGTAGCCATAGACAAAAAGAGGTGAACAGATGAAATCTTAGCCATAAGAGAGAATGTTTTATAATAGTCTAGGTCATATGTTTGAGTGTAACGTTTGGCAATTAACTGAGCTTTCAATCTATCAACCTTACCATATAGACCAACCTTAATGTTATAGATCCACTAGCAACCAACAATGGAGTGTCCAAAAGATAGTAGAACCAATTCCTAAGTAACATTGGTATGTAAAGCAGACATCTCATTAACCATTGCTTATCATCATCCAAGATCAGAGAGTGTCTCACGAACAATGTTAGAAACAGATACAAAGAATAAAGTAGATACCAAGGCATAAAAAGGTAACAATAACTAATGATAACTAAAAAAATTATAGATAGGTTGAGAATTTCTAATGGAACATATACCTTTACGAATGACAATAGGAAACTAATTAGCAGGAGCCAGGACCTTAATAGTGAAGGAGGCTAAAGTAGGAAATGGGTGCATGGGAGTCCTAGATACAAACTTACTAACATCGTCACCTATGGGATGATGAACAAGATCGATACTAGGCAGGGAAGAAATCTCCTCAGTAAGAGGAGAAAAATGAAACTTAGAAGTAGACTCAAAAAGTGAATTTGAAAAAGGGACAATAAATAGTAATGAAAGGATTTTTGAAATAGATTGACCATCTAAAGAAGAAGAAAAGTAAAAGAATCAGAGAAGATAACATTAATAGAAAGATAATATCAGCATATGTCAAAAGAATAACACTGATAACCTTTTTGGAGACAAGAGTAACCAAGAAATATATATTTGAGAGCATGACGATTAATTTGTCATGACCAAGAGATAAGTCATGAACAAAACAAATACACCTAAAGACACGAGGGGAAAAAGAATATAGGGGCTCTTTAGGATACAAAATAGAATAAGACACCTTATGTTGTAAAACTGAAGAAAGCATTCGATTTATCAGAAAATAAATAGCAAGGATTGCATGTCTATAATCAGAAAGGAATATTATTATTAGAGATGACAATTGTGATCTGAATTTAGGATCCTCAACCCTCTCCGACCTTAAAGGGGAAGGGATTCTCTGACAAAAATGGAAAAAAAGATAGGGATAGGGATGGGGATGAAAAAATCCTTGTAATAGGAGATAGGGACACATATGTCCACGCCCCATCCTTCTCGTCCATGTCTCCATCCTAGTCCTCATCCCCTAAATCTAATATATTATAAAGAGTTTAAAGTTATTACAAAATTACCCTAAATCAAATATATATTTACTAAAAACAATACTCTTAATAATTTTTATTACAAAATTGCCACCCATCTTTTAACCCTAAATCTAAATCTTTTTTTTCTTGCATATTCCACTTCACTACTACACACCCAACTATCATTTATTTCTTTTTTCTCTAATCATTAGTGGCTTCATTGTCTTCTTTATTTTTAGTTAGCTAGTGTAGAGTTTACTTTCGTAAGTTTACCAACCTTGCACCTCAATTGTTTACAATTAACTTTTGTGTTCATGCTATTGAAGCCTATCAATTAATGTGCAAATAATTTGATGTTAGATTGTGTAGAAAAGGTTATGCTAGATTAATTAATGTTGTTATATACTAATTGATAGGTTGATGTTAGATTATGCAGAAAAACTCTAATTATTTGCACATTAATTGATAGGTTGATGTTAGATTATGCAAAAAAACTCTAATTATTTGCACATTAATTGATGGGCTTTTGAAGGAAACTTGAAAATTTAGTTTTTTTTTATTAACCATTGACGCATATGTCACCCTTGAATTTAATAGAATAGATTTTATTTTCACAATTTCATACACATTTCTAATAATAAAAATATGAATTTTCTCTTTTCTAAAAATTATTATCTTATTTTTTCTGATATAGGTTTTTGTTCAAGATTTCAATTCTGCATTCCAAGAGAGCATTCTTCTTCAGGTAATTTTAATATTTTATTTGTTTAGACATGATGAAATGAAGAATATGTTTAACCATAAAGATCTGAGAAAATATTAGGGTGAAGATATTCTAGTTGTAGTGATGTACTTATCTTCAAATAGAATTCAACAGAAGAATATGCCACTTTTGAGTTTTTGATTTTGATATAGTCAAACTTAATTAAAGATAAATATTTTGGAATTATTATGGCTCATGTTTTATTTTGCAATGGCGAAATTAGTTTATTGATTGTGATTTGCATTATAGGTTTTAATATTTGTATTCTATATTAACTTGTATTCTAAATTTTGAACTATTTAATAGAAATGTCAATTGAAAACTCCTTAGTTGATAAAAGAAAAAACATTGAAGATGTTAACGTTCAAAATTCTTAATCCTTTAAAAATTCAACATCTTTTGAAAGTGTTCATCATACTGCAACTCCAGTATGAAGTAATCAGATGCAATTGTTTGTTGATGAAAGTAATAAATCAAGTCAAGAGATGGATGGACCTTGTTCAAGCCTTCTTCAAAATGCACTTGACAACTCTTGTGTTATTGGTCCTACTAGAAGGTGTAAATCAATTGTATGGTAACATTTCAAGAAAGTAAAGATTGATGGAAAAGACAAAGCGAAGTGTAACTATTATCACAAACAATTGGTAAGGGAAAAAATGGCACCAGACACTCACATGATCATCATAAAATTTGTCCAAAGAGAAAATATCATGATGTGGCACAAAAGTTGCTTGTGAGATCCTATAGAAAGAATAATAAATTAGCATTATCCACTTATCAATTTGATCAAGAGGTAGGTAGAAAAAATCTTGCAAATATGATTATACTGCATGAGTATCCTTTAAGCATAGTAGATCATTGTGGGTTTAGGAGATTTTGCAACACCATTCAATAGTTGTTCAAGATGGTCACTAGAGACACCATTAAGAAGGATATAATGAACATTCATGATGTTGAAAAGGGCAAGACAATGAAATTGTTAGACAAAATTTAGGGAGAATTACAATCACTTGTGATTTGTGAACTACAAGCAACCAAAATAAATGGTACATATCGATAACAAATAGGAGTTACAAAATAGACTTATAAGGTAATTTTTTATGTTTAATGTCTTTTAATATATTTTGTTAATATATATATATATATATATATATATATATATATATATATATATATATATATATACAATTTCCTATTTGAATTGTGAGTTTGTTTATGTTCTTGCCCCACATACAAAATGTGTGATTTTTGAAGTGTTAGGCAATTGTTTTTATGAGTGAAATATTGATAGAAAGTTGTCCACATTGACTGTAGACAATTGTTCCACCAATGATGCAATTATTGATGACATCTTGAATAAATTACCACGTTCATCACTTATGTTTTATGGTTAATTATTTCATATGTGTTATTGTGCTTACATTCTCAATTTAATTGTTCAAGATGGTTTATCTATAATTTGTGATGAAATTGCAAAGATTTGAGAGGGTGTTGCCCTTTGGAGAGCATCACCTAAAAATGAGCAAAATTTTGATGAAACAGTCGATCAATTGAGCATTCAAAGTATAAAGAAGTTGTCTCTTGATTATAAGACTCATTGGAACTCAACTTATCTTATATTTAATACTACTTTGATTTACAAATAAGTTTTTCGTCGGTTAAAGCTTCATAAGCCACAATATAAATGTTTACCAATAAAGAAAGAGTGGGACTTGGCATAAGATATTTTTGAGAAATTAGAAATATTTTACCATGTCACTTTATTATTCTCTGGAACTAAATTTCCAGCTGCAAATGAATATTTTTCTAAAATTTGTCAAATCAAAATTTATTTTACAAAATGGCTCGTGTGAGAATGTCATGATAAAAAAGATGGTTGCACAAATGATTGAAAATTTTAACAAGTATTGGAGTATGATTCATGGTGTTATGGGGGTGGCCATTGTTTTAGACTCTAGATTTAAAATGAAATTGTTAAATTATTTCTTTTCTTTGATATATGGAGATGATGACAAAAACGAAATAATCAAAATTCAACAATATTATCGTGATTTGTTTTATGAATATCAACCTGAGCATATAAGTAGTACAAGTCAAACTTTATTTGCTTCATCTTCTTCTCAATCTAGTTTTTGTGGTAATGAGAAGTATCTAGCAGATTTTGATATGTTTATTGAATAAGAATTAAGTAATATATTCAGAAAATCAAAATTGGAATGTTGTTTAGAGGAGTAACTTTTAGAGGATTGCTGAGTCTGGACTTTGATATATTAACTTGGTGGAAGTTAAATGGGCCTCAATATCAAACCTTGCAGAGGATTGCTAGAGATATTCTTGTTATTCCAGTCTCTAAAATTGCTTCTAAGTTTGCATTTAGCACTACTAGAAAAGTAGTAAGTCCACATCACAATAGACTTCATTCAGGTACATTAAAGGCATTAATGTATTATCAAAATTGGTTATGGGTTGATTTAAAAGGTAATAAAATAATTTTTTATCTATTTTAATATAAAGTAATAATTATTAAATTTTGTTAATCTTTACTCTTTTTTAATTTTCTTGAAAGGTAAAAAGTCTTGTTCAACAATCTACGATGATAATGATTAAAAAGATAGTAAATATTTTCATTAATCTCTCTAATCAAATCAAATAATTAATTTTATTTTCAAGTGAAATATGAAGCATGGTTTTTAAAATATTATAAGAATTTATTAACTATTTTTGCATGTGTTGTAGTTGATAATTGATGACATGAACTTGAGTTTCATTGTCCAACCTTAATGTTTGGCATGTAAGTGAATTTCGATTTTTCAATATTTCAATTAGTTTTATATTTTTAATTATAAATTCGCTAATATTTCCTATATATATTACTTTTAAATTAATTTTGCTTTTGAAATTGATTATTACAAGTTAGTTGTTAAAATGTTGCTTTGTATGAACATGAAGAATTAATAAAGAGATTGATTATTGCATATTGTTAGATTTTGTGAATACTATTGATTTTTTTTTTTAAAGAAAACTTTGTATTTGAACTAAAGTAACAAGCGAATATTTTGTAGCTCTTGTAACAAGTGATATTTTGGAAAAATATGATTTATTTTATTTATTAAAAAACAGGAAAGAATTGAAATTTATATTTGTAGGTACAAGAAGGGGATTTTTCCCTGCAAATATGGGAATAGTAATGGGAAGAGGATTTTTGACCATGGGGACGGGAAGGAGATTTTTTTCCGTAGGGACGAGGAGGGGATGGGGAAGGGATGAAAATTCTTTATTATCCCTGTAACAAGGACAAGCTAGGGATGAGGATTAATATCCCCTACAGAGACGGGGACGAGAATTAATATCCCTTACAGGGACGGGAACGGGGATTGATATCCCTTCCTCACCCCTCCCCGTTGTCATCCCTAATTATTATGTATAGGAAAGGTACAAGCAGTCTTGATGAGATGTTTATTCTTATATTCGGCAACTTCATTTTGCTGAGAGGTATAAACACAAAATGACTGGTGTAACAAGAAAAGTAAATGTAAATAGAAAGATAAAGCTAGAAATGGATTCATAGTATGGTTTAGCAACAAGAACCTTAACCTCCCTTACAAGTAGGTCCAAAATCAAAAACTTTAACGTAAATGTAGGCTTACAATATTTGTGGCATTTGTCTCAAAGACACCACCATCCTCGTCAAGCATGATTGTATCAACATCATTTGCATTATTACCTTCTAACTACACCCACTAAATCTAACTCTGTCAAAATGCAATGCAAAAAAGGTCAGAGTACTGACATTGTCTGTAATATGCAAGAATGATCAATCAAAAAGCAAAAATTGACCTTTAAAATACTGTCAAACTAAAATTGTAAGTAGTAGTATTATTGTTGATAGGATAATGTGGTACATCTGTGAATCCATGTTCAGGAAAATATAAAGAAAAATGTGAACGTTTAATTGAAATCCAATATGGAAACACTACAGTTGAACAAAACCTTCAAACCTCTTTTCTACCCTGCATGTTAACATGTATCACATGATTGATATTTGAAAACTCATTAGGAAACTAAATCTTTTACCATTAAAAACTTACCAGATTCATGAACCAACTTGATTGTATCAAGCTATGAATGAATATCAAACAGCTTGATGCAAAATCAATACAAGAAGACACAAACATTGGCTACTAGAAAAGCAACTTAATTAACAGTATAGCAAATGAATGATAAAGCAATTTTTATATGAAGTACAAGCAAAAACAAGATCCATGGAAGAAAAGGCAACAAGCTCTTCACGGCAAGATTCTCACGAACATGAAGGCTGTCAGTGTTATTATCCAAGCACTAAGGAGTTGCCAAAAACCTGTTGCAAAGATGATAAATCCCCTGGAAAAGAAAATTTCCCCATGTGCGAAATTTAACAAAATAAAAGCAATGCATTTTGCACATAAGACAAGTAATACATTTTACATGATTCTTAATCAATAAACTAACCAAAATTAGAAACATATTTAAGAACCCACCACAATTACTTCACGACCGGCTCATACTCTAGCCACGTCTACCTTTTCTCCCACCTGAAAAACCACCCCAAAGGCGATGTTTGGCTCTACATCAGACAAAAGGACAGTTGGTATTTGTTTTTCTTTACAAAAAAGCAACCAGCGATTTAAGTTCACATTGTCTAGTTGTCGAAATGTTGTGATTTGGTATTAAGATCCATCATTTTTGTTGTTCAGATAAATCACACTTTCTCTTCAGAAGTTCTAGCTAATCTTTGCAACAACCAAGGCTTATTGTCATTGGGCAGAAGTTCATAATCTAGCATTCATTCTCATTACATAACATTTATCAATTTCAACCTAAAACCAGTAAACTTCACTGAGACAAGGAGAGGAAAAATGGTTTTAATTAAGAATCCAGGGAATAATTCTTTTAGAATTAGAGCAATATCACATTATTAAAATAGTTCTCTAAGGCTTCTTTATCCTCTAAAAGGAAATAATGTCTCAATCTTTTGGTTATAGTATGATATTGCTGCAACTTACAGTAGAAAATATCACTTTTAATTCACAAATAGAAATGCAACAGAGCTTAAGATATACTAGAATATCTTGAACACATGATACATCTAAAGCATCTATTGATTATTAGGGAATTCAAAATTCCTTCACTCAAATAAATTAGTTTCCTTATATGATTATGCTTAAATTCAAAAAAAAATTGTGCAAGTTAGTTGTTCAAACAATGGCAAATGTTGTTGCATAAAACAAAGCAAACTACAAAGTCATAACCTATTGACTAATTAAAGAATATTAACTTGATTGAAACATGAACACGTAGCCAAAAGGAATCACACAGTTTGCAACAAATAGTTACCTGAAAAGTCCCAAGTTTTCTATTGTAATCTGATTATGGTAATGTCAACATAACAGTAACTTACAATTTATGATCAACCGGTATAACCCGAGACCCTAAACTCTTTGAAACTTCTTTATTCTCTTCACAATTAAAGACACAACAAACACCATCACAGGACAGAATAGGTACATTTGCGATTGGACTATTTTTTGTGTAATCAAAATTCAGAGTCTCTTTTGAGGCCGGCCAGTACACACCATAAATATACAGGTAAATCTTTGGTTTTTTCATATTTAAACTGACAATTATAATTTTTCATTCGACTTCAAAAATTATGAATTTCATTAATTATTTGTATAGGAAAAACTCGGTCAGTTTTATTAACTAAACAGAGCAAGAGAATTGCTATCACAACTAGCATCTGGCGAGTTCATTCCCAAGTTTCACTTTGCTGCTCCATGATGGGTTGGAATGAAGAAGGATACTGATACTGTAGAGCAATGTTGTCCCTCTTGAATGCTGGTGTTGAGGTGGCTGCTCTTGGGGCTGCCTGTGGGAGCAGCATAACGGAAAGCCTGGTGATGAGCTCTGTTCAGATTCATGTTGGATGCTGGGCTCCCTGTGGACTGCGTGCGTCATGTTCTCTTGACTTGTGCTAGTTCCTGTTAATGTGTGTTGTTGCCTGGTTAGGGTTGAGCTAAAATTGAACATGTGCACTAGAGACTTTGGATTTCGAATTGAGTTGGGCTGTTAAAATTATTGGATATGTCTTTGAGTAGCTTCCTTGTATGCTAGAGCTTTCGCCATCCTCTTTTTCTGAGGATGAGCTTTGGTTGTATTGCCTTTTGGCATGTGTTTGTGCAATATATACTTAATTACCCAAAAATAAAAAAAAATTCAATCCCAGTGAGTCAGAAGGCTAGAAAACGGGCTTAACTAGAGCTATATGTGGACCAAACTAGGACCATCCTCGCCGCTAAGTCTCTGTGAATAAAAGTAGAAATTTCAAAGGATTTTGTTTCAAGGCCAAATCTTCATGTAGGAATAAAAAAATATACTTGACCATTCATGCATATACGATTCCCTCCTATATATGCGTCAAACTGTTCCATATAAGACACACAAGACTCTTTAGGTGAAGCCCACAAAGAGTGGCACGCCTGCTGTAGCTACACTTTCATGACAAACATAAAATGTTGTAATTATAATTTCTTGAGTGCTGCAGCAAGTAATGACGTCTTAAAATTCCTCTGCAACTTGCCACCCTCTTAAAGTACAGCATTCTGTATGCAAATCAGTAGCCATGGCCTTGAAATCACTTCTCTTCGTTTCCCTTGTCGTTGCTGCAGCGATAGCCCCTATGGTTGATGCCCAACTGGGGATCATAAGCAGCCTAGTAAATTTGATCTATATTCAAGGGACTCTCTATTGCACTCCCAATGGCAATGTTGGAGTCAATGGCTCAGCAACCCCAGTTTTCCCCAGTAAGTTGCTTATATTTCTTGTAATTGTATAAGCATTTCAGGTAACTAATGAAACTGCTGTGTAATATGTTGTTTTAGATGCTGGTGTGCAATTGAAATGTGGAGAAAATGTTGTTTCGACTGCAACAACCAATGGGGCTGGATTATTTTTAATGGTTTTGGACCCTCTTCAATTTTTGCTTTCTACACTATTAACCAACTGCAACCTGGAGGTTAAGACGCCTCTAGCAAGCTGTGATGCCAAGCTGCCGAGCGTTGGGACGCTGCTGTCGCCTTTACTATCCATCGGAAATACTCTTCTTGGCTTCCTCAACATCACAAACATCGTTCCAGCAGGCTTCCAATTCATCCCCAGAATTTGAGAACGATAGCAATGAATATTGAATCGCCACTTCTGCTTTATATAAATAAGGTCGTTATGAGAGATCCAAGACTTCTAGTCCTTTAGTCTTTTCTATTTATATGATTTTTTCAAGTATATTTGTTGGGACTAAATCAAAACAATGTTGAATTCACAAAAAAATAATAGACTACATACAGTATTAGAACCTAAATGCCATTCAAACATCCAAGTTTCTTTCTGCATATAGCATGTTCATCATGTTCCAAATCCTTTCATGAAAACTGAGTTTTTGTAACCAAGGTCAGAAGAATCGTACAATACGATACAGATAAAAAATAATATCTATCTTAAAATATTTCGAATTGATGTGATATACAGTAGACATATTATATGATATAAATTTATTTTCTCTAAAATGATACGTATAACAAATACCTCTGAAAATTTAAAATTTCTTATATTCACCTCTATTACATTTTCATTTTCTCTACAAATACAAATCAATATACTTTTTTAAAAAAAATAAATATATACAGAAAATTTTGAATTTTGAGGAATATTTATGATATTTTTCAAAATGATGATATATTCATGATTAGATTTTTTATTATTCTATTAATATTTTTTTTAAAGGTGTATCCTATAATAAGATATAATATATGATATAGAAAATTTGATATTTTGACATATGATATAATATGTGATTCGACTATCATATTTATAACTATGAATAAGCAAATAATAAGAGGTTTTGAGGCCTCTACCACATACAAATACTCAAATTGCTCACTTTTTTTGTTTAACCAGATGCTCTAATAATTCTTTTATAACGTCAAGAGTGATGTGATAAATATAACTAAAAAAGTCAAATTATATTTAATGATCGGTTTTATAACTATTGTATTAAAAAAATCAAGAGTTTGATATTAATATTTTACTAGTATAACTATTAGTATCATATAATATATGATATATATCATATGATATGATAAATATAACTGAAAAATGATATGTATCATAAAGAATATCGAATTAATACAATACATTAAAATACAATACATATTATCAATACACTTTTATAGAGAAATTATGACATAATAGAGGTATATTTAAAAAATTTTAAATTTTTAGAGAGTATAATCTATTTAAAGAAGATGATGTAGTAATTAATTTTTTAATAAAAATATATATATTTATTTTTTAAGTCATAATTAGATACATAAATAATATGTCATATATAATTAGTTTATTTTAAATTTAAAATAAAATAATATATAATTATATAATGATATATTATATATATATTCAGTTATTTTCTTTGATGGTATGTATACATAGCATTATTTTAAAATTTTCTATTGTTTTTATTCATGTTTTATTTTATTAAAAAGCATATTATATAATATAATATAATCTATTATACAAAAAGTTAAAATTTTCATGTATAATATAATACGCAGTTTGCCTACAATAATTATCAATCAATAAATTTGTAATTTATACTCTTTGATTTGATGAGCATGACATTTGCAATTTGTCACTCAGATTATTTTTGAGAGTGCGCAGCTCACTGTTAATGGGTAAACCTGACCAGTTTCAACTTGGAAGAAGGTCAGCGTGGTATGCGCCACCTGGCGGTCGAGATTGCACCCACCACTATCTACCTAACAAAGTCAAAAATGCATGGACCCTCCTAAATCAATGCCGGATTTGTGGACCGTCCAAAATGGTTTGTCTCTTGTAAACGTGGAGCAGCATTTAGCGGCTAACCGTGTGCCACGTATTGATGGCAATCATTAATGCCGAATTAAGGGTCATCTCTTTGTATTAATGGAGATTTTTTTTCTCATAAAAATATCTTTATTAAAGGCCCAGCCCGACCCAACTAGTTGCCTCGTCTAAATTCTCATTTTCTAAATATGCGCGACAGTTGACATACAAACCCTAGCTCCGCTCCTCTATATATATGTTGGAGTAGAGAAGCGGCATCCTAGTCAGGCGCTAGCTGCTGCAGGAGTTGTCTTCTTCTTCAGATCATCCACTCCAAGGAAGCATTTGCTTCTGCAGTAGCTATATCCCATATAAATATATATTAATATTATATCAGTCCTGCTGTTTTAGATATATAGCTACTTACTGAATAAGAGATGGCTCCTTCTCTCTCTCAGGCTAAGCTTCTTATTGCTTCTGTTGCTGATCGTCTCTCCCTCTCTATCACCAGGTGCGTCTACTGCCCCCAAAACCTTCCCAGTTGTTATTTCCTCTTCTTTTAGTTCAAAAAAAAAGAAAACTTCACTCTTTTCTTATTATGTATGTTTTTTTCTTCCCGAGAATAATTTTCGTTCAAATAAGATATAAGAGCTGAACTAAAACTCTAACGTAAAATTTAAACTTAGGATCATCTTGGGAAGTTACAAAGTGGGTAGTTTGAGTCACAGGGTACCTGGAATCAAGAGGTTTGGGTGGGCTGGTCACTGGATCTAGGGAGTTTGGTGTCATCGGTTGAACTTAGTAGTATCAGTTCGACTCAAATAAGATTTACTCCTTAAAAAATAAAGTTGAAAAAAATTTGTAAATTTTATTTAACACTGTAGGTGATTAGAATGTTTAACAATCAAAACAGTTGCAGAAGCATGGACATATATCCTCACTGCTTATAAGTCGACTGTGATTAGTGGCAAATAATCAATTAAATTGCTTTTAAGCTTGCTTTACTTATAGATTAAGTTAGCGTCATAAATATTTGTGCAGCATGTTACCATGTATTTAAGGGAAATTTTCAAAGAAGTTATTTGGAGAGGTTTAAATTAGGCTTAATCATATAGTGAGAGATTATTGTTTATGTATATTATTTATATATAAAATTATATATATTATTTATATATGTATTGGTTTATTGTATATTTAAATATTTTGTATAAATGGACGCGTGATGTATTGTGAAATTAACAGTGGTTGTGGTGGTGATGAACAGGAGAGGTTATGCTGCGGCGGCGGCAAATGAGTCGGTGTCTGGCAGGGGAGGGTGTAGGAGTGGTCTGATGGAGAAAATGAACGGGCGGACCGTGATGCAAGAAGAGGGTGGGGCCTCTACGACTTGGGCCCCGGACCCTGTAACGGGTTACTATAGGCCCGAAAAATGCTCGGCCGAAATTGATCCAGCGGATCTTCGAGCCATGCTATTGAACCACAAAAAGTGAGGCCCAACTAGAATTAGATTACGCCTTGCGGTCTCCTGTTATAGTCATTGCTAGTTGTATCACTCTTTTTATGCTAGCGTGGTTTATCTACTTGAATTTTCAGCTCTTTTGATGCATTGCATTGCCTCAAATAATTCTTTATTATAAAAAATAAAAAATTATTTTAAAGATAAATTATTATTTTTTATTATTAAATAAAACATTATTATAAAAATAAATTATCTAAGAAATTATTATTATGTTTAATTAAGAGGTTTATAATATATTATTTTTTAATTATAAATCAATATATTATTTTTTAATTATAAATCAATTTATGTCATTATGATTCTAATACATTATTTTTAGTTAAATCATTGTTTTCTTACTTTTCATAAGAAATCGCATGATGGGATTTATTATATATTATGTACATGGATGAACAATTAATATAGAAATTAATTAGCATGGTGATGGCACATTAGTAGAGGAAGTTAAGTGATATTTATGATAACAAAATTACTTAATTTAACCCAAAAAAAAATTAATAGTAAAATATTATGGACTGTCCTAATAATTATTTTGATTTAAATAATATTTTATTATTAAAAATAAAATATTATTGTAAAGTTAAATTATTTTAAAATAGATAATTTGATTTATATAAATAATTATTATGTTGGATTAATAATAATAAAATGTTAATAATTTATTATTTTATTAAAATATTTATAAAATATTATTAGATATAAATCAATATAGTCTATGATTAAATTAACCTGACTTATGTTAAAATATTTATTTCATACATTTTTTGCATCATTTTTCATGTTAATAATATGTTGGGATTTTTTCAATAATGTCAAATCTTAAATTTACCAATTAAATTGTTATTTTCATTTTTTCTCCTTATGAAATCTTCTTTATATGATTTGTTATTTTAATTAAAAATAAAAGTATATTTATTCTAAAATTTTAATAAATAAGGGTAAATTTGTTATAAAATTATAATTATCTTAATAATTTTTTAATATTTATGATAAAAATAATAATCATATCAACTTTTATATTATTTATTATATCATTTATAATGATAACAGAAGATTATTTGAAATAAGATAATATTAAAATAAAAATAGGGTATCAGGTAATAAAAATTTATTTTAAACCGAACACTCTCTTAAGGCAATTTTGTTATCTTTTAAGGTCGTGTTAGTGTTATAGTTTCTATTGCCTAAGCTAGCAAGAAATGTAGGAAAAAACTTTACCATATGGAGGTCAAAAAACTATTTTCCACTTACAATTTCATAAAATGACACTTAACATCTTTTAAATTTGAAAGGTTTATTTTTCCACCTTCCTTAACAAAGTCTATAATTTTTTTGATAGAAAAATTTTGTAATATTTTTTATCTACCTTTGGTTAATAATTATAAAATTAAAAATAAGTAAAAATATTAAAAGTTCCTTAATTGTCATGACCTTTGCATCATCACCTTTCATCTATAAAAGAATCGATATCAAGTCAAGTTAGGTTCAATTTAGTCGTTTGACTTTTTAATAAATCAATCTTGTCTATGTTTGGAATGTGGCAATTGACATGATGATAGAAATGATAATTTTACTTTGAATTTAAGACCTTTGACCCTCTTCAACACTAACAGAAAAGAAATTTCTTAATAGAAATAGGAAAAAAGATGGGGACAAAGACGAGAACGGGGATGGGAATATAAATACCCTTTATTTGCTCCGCTCCTATCTTCGTTCCTGTCTCTGTCTTTGCCTATTTATATTAATATTTTTTCTTAAAATACTACTATATTTTTATAATTTTAAATTATTTATGTTTTTCAAATTTATTCATGTTTTTGTTGTATATATTAAGATGATTAATATATGTTTTGAAATAATGAGTTAGTTTTAATTTTACTAAATTTTATTATTTAATATATTTAAAAGATACAGGAGGAGATTTTTTCCTACGAAGACGGAGATATCAATCACTTCTCTATCTCTCCTCATTGTCATCCCTATCTTATGAAATCTACGAGAAAAGAAGAAAAACTTATTCACAACAAATCATCGTTCTCCATCTAAAATTAATTCAACCAAACCATCAGATGATATAAAAAGTTTGTTGTGACCTTATTGTTTTATGTCAAATCCTTCCACATTTGATTCTCAATGTATAAGGGGATTTCACTCATTCTTAAAAAGCCAATTGATCATGATTATTTGAATCTTTTCATTCATTTCTCTTAACTTTTTGAGAGCCACTTTTTGAGTAGTTGATAATATCATTCTAGATTGCCTCTTTCTTTATTCTTCAAGCTCCAATTTATTTTTCCATGTAAAGTTTATCAAAAATAAAAAACAATAGAATAATGGTTTATTCGATACGGAGAAATGGAGACAAATGATGTATAAAACTTGACTTACATAATGGGCAATGTTATGGCCAATTTCTTCTTCTTGTTGTTGAATTAAAAATGTTATATCTTCGTTGAAAAACGATGTGAAAGAAGATGGTTCTATTGGTGATAAGGGTTTAACCATGTTTTATGCACAAACCCTCCAACCTGCAACTCACATCTCAAATTTACAAGCTGCCTCTTCCAAATTCATTGGCTCTCCTTGAGTGTTTTTTCACATCTAAATAATAAGAAAGAAAAACAAAAGGAAAAAAATATATAAAGTAATTAGGGTCAAAAGTAATTTCATTTTTTTATTAAGGATAGAGACATCCTTAAAAAAAAGTATGACCCAAGGTTGTGATGGCCTTGTCAGGAGCCTTTGTAAGATTTGTTGGTTGGCCCTACACAACCCATTAAACTATTGGAAAATCAATCAATTTTTTTTAAATAAAAAAATTATATAACATGGTGGGCCACTTTGCTAAAAGTCTTTTGAGGCTTTGCTCTTTAGTGTGTGGTTGACACAACCCGTGAGCTTGGTAAGTCATATTAAATATAATTCAATTTGACCCATAAATGTATCTTATTAGAGTTGTAAGTGATATGATACTCATTATATTTTGTAAAAATAACAAAAATATATTTTAATTGTAAAAACTTATCTAACTTTGATAGGTAGATGAAAAATGGATTTTTTAAATCTTTTTTTTTTTATGACAAGGGATTTTATCCGTTTGTAGGTGAAAAACATTGTTATAGCAAATGTCAGGTGGTACTTTGTCATTTCCTCGAATATGGAGGGCCAAAATTACTCATGCGAGCCTTATGAGGAAGCTGTAATACATGAAAAATTGGCCGAACGCAACGATTGGTGCGAGATTTATGAAGATATTCATGTTTGGGAGGAAATCCTTACAGAAACATAGAACCACACCCAAGTTTCATGGGCGTCTTCAGTTGGGCCATCGACCCAGTAACTTGCAAGTTACTGGTTCCGCAGTCTCAGACATCTTTACCATACAAGAAGAGATTAAATAAATAAAATTTCTTTTGGGTATAATTAATTAAATCAAATAGATAAAATCTTAGATCAATTATCAGAGTAATAACTATTATATCAAATAAATTAAAATTTTAATTTTAATTTTAATATATCTGCGATAGGTTTCAAACACATGTTCATATGCTTAGGCATCACCTCTATCCTGTGTGGGCAAATTACCCGGTTGTCATCCACTGCAAAAAATCAGATTTGAAAACTGAAAACCAGAGTGCTTTGAGTGAAAAAATTGAAGGGAAATAAAAGACCACAGGCCAATATCCTCTGGCAGTAAAAGTTAGTTCTGAAAAACAGCTTTATTTCTGGTCTTTTGGCAGTCTGTATGTATGCCAATACAATGCCCCATGTGCCTTATTTATACTTCTTTATTATACGTTTCAACAATAGTAGAAAACTTTCTAATAATGGGTACAACTTCCGCAGCACATTCATAGAAATTTTACTAAAAATTATAAGCTCCAAATTGTGATTTTCCATGAATTCCTCATCCACACAAACAAACCATCATAAATTTCCATCAAATTTCTTTTTTTTTCTTTTCCTTCTAAAACAAATAAAGAAAATTTTCTAAAAAAATTGTCAAAATTTCAAAAAAAGTTAGACATTACTTACCGATAAAATAGTTTAAGTAGAAAAAAAATAAAATTCTTAAGTGTGAGTATATAATTTAATTAGTACGATAGTTATGAGACTGATTACTAGACTTACAGTTTTACCTATTTGATGTGATCAATTCAATTTAAAAAAGATAATCCTACTTAAATAAAATTTTTTTATTACTAAAAAAAAAAAAAATAGACAATGCCAACAAGAAATGAATATAGAAAAAGAAATTGTTAATTCTTGGACCAATAGGCCCCGGGGGCCAATCAAGGATTGGGTGAGAATGATAAGTCAATGTCAAGTTTATTTCGACAATGAATGAACTCAATGGGTTAGTAAAAGAGATTAAGACCCCAATGTTAGGGTGAGCCACATAAATACGAACCAATTTGTGGTATTCAAATGGATGAATCACATCAAGAAAGGTGCACAAATGAGGGCCTTTCATGGTTGTTAAGATAATGAAAGCTAGGCATTGGAACATGATGAGATGGGACAATACAATTGTCTAAAATCAAGTATCCAAAATGATTCTGATGTTGATTATAAGTTATAATACAACATACACTACACTCTAATTTGTATTTGTATGTATGCTCATTCTTTCAAAGATGGGTTGAGTGTCTAGAGGATACTCAGTCTTATTGAAAGCGAAAATCACAAGTTGGCCTTAATCATTCAATTTAATAATGATTTTGTATGTAATTTCCCAATTATGGAGCTTATTTATGGATCCTAATCTATGGTATAGAATAATTGTTTACAATTCAAATATTATAAATAACCTATGAAAGTGATATTCAGTACAAATGGTAATTCAGTTCATTAAATTAGATCTCAGTATGCTCTTCTTTAAAAGGGAAGAGGATTCTCCGATAAAAATAATAAGAGGGATAAAGATAACTGAAACCCTATTATTGGGGATGCAAACAGGAACAAAAATAGATATATTTCTAATTTGTTTTCTCCCTACATATTTTCTAGAGCTTTCAATATTGAAATTACCTTAAAAGATTTAAATTATTATAAGGCCAAAAGACTTATTTCCATCCAAGGTATAGTGAAATTTCAAATTTTTTTAAAATCTAAATATTCATCTATGAGACAATTTCTATTAAAAATCTTAGTTAGAGTTATAGGTAAAATTATTATTTATTAAAAATTAAAAAAAATTAAAGCTTTATAATATTTTCTTACCCTTGATTTAAAAACTTGTAATTTTTTTTTATCCAAAGTTTAAAAAATGATAATTTCTCTTTACAGTTTTTTCCTTTTTTCTCCAATAATGATCCAGCGTCTCCGACTCTTGACTGATCTCTCTCCCACCTTATCTCCTCTTTCAGCCTTCCAACCCTATTGGTATCCCCAGTAGCCCGATGCCAAATTGAAGTTCTTCTTCTTTCTTATTTATGGGTTCAACCAACATAGGGCATTGGTTATTATTTATGGAATTGGATTAGTTGTCGGTTGTCACTTCTCAGTGATAAAATTGGCCCCCACAAAGGTAGTAAACTCATTAAGGAAGGCCCGTATTGGCATAAAGCTTTTATAATTGAACTTGAATGTGCATATAAAGCAAGCAAGCCATAAGGGTCTTTTTGTGCCTATAGTTTCCTCAAATAAGATTGAACCAAAGGAGCTGCCATTAAACTTACTGGTCTGTCCTATTATTCTAAGCATGACTTCGAAGCAACTAAACGAAACTAAATTAATTGATAATGACCATTTATCTATTATTGTTCAAAAAGAGAAATTCAATTAGGGGGAACAAAAGGCTTTTTTGGCTTGAAAAGATCTAAAGGAGATTTGCAAACCTTTAGATAATATAAATATATATTTTTTTTTAAGTCAAACATAAATAATACTTTTTCATTTAAAGTTAAACTCTGTCGAAAAAAAAAAGGGTAAAATTATCATTTAATTTTTATTATTTTATTTTTTAAAATTATTATATAATCTTAAATTATATAAGAAATTTTTATTTCTCTTTCATTTCACTCTCATTTCTTCTTTCTCTCTTTTTATCAATATGTATATCTTTGTCATATGATCATATACTAAGAGAGTAAACTATAAATTTTTAAAATATTAGAGATTATTTTAAAAATTTAGGGTTATTGAAAATTCTAAAAAACTTCAAAGATCTATTGAAAATTTTACAATATCAATTTGACTCCTAATAGTTTCAAAAATGTAGTTACATCCCCAAAAAATTGAAAATAATACAACAAATCATGGGTGTAAATATCATATTATAACTATTCGACTCATACACCAGTTTTAAAATATATGAAAGTTCAAAAAGATTTCAAAAATTAATTTGTGAAGTTTTAAAACTTTTTAAAAGTTAAATTATCATATCTAAAATATTTAAATATGATGAAAAGTTATTGTATTTTTTATTTTTTAATTTCAAAATTAGTGAATAATAAATTTATTAGTTTACTCTTATTGTAGTTTGATTTAAGGGAAAAAAGTGTTATTTATTTTAATTAGGGTATGGGAAATAAATGTTTTTGGACCATATCTTGAATAGGAAAATGTTATTTATTTACGTTCAAAAAAAAAAAAAGAGAGAGAGACAGCGAGACAGCGAGAGAGAGAGAGAGAGAGAGTCTAAGTTTAGTCTCTTGGGTTATAAAGTGCAGCTACAATATGGGTCCTCAAATTATTAGCGTCTTGTGCCTATTAAACTGTATGCCCACAGCTCAAGTAGCTTTTTTCCATGTCCCTTTGCATTTGTGTACTTCTGCTTTAGCCTTGAGTCCCTATCATATTATTGTTTGTGTCGATCTTTTCTCCCTATCCTTCAGATATCTCTGAATGTTCCCCCAATTCATGAAGAGATGTTGATGAATTTTGAAATCTCACAAGGGTTTTGCAAGAATTTTCCAAGAGTTAATTGTTTAATCACTTGGGTACCATATTTTGAGAAGAAAATTACCAAACATGTGAACAAGTTTTGTAGTTCTAAGAATTGGGGTTCTCTGCAACATGTCCCCAACACCAACAAACATGTGTGTGCATGTGAAAAAGTGAATAAAAAAAATCAAAATTTATGTTAAGGAAATATATTAGAATAACACATTTCTTTGGCATAACATGCAACATTAAAGAATACAGATTGATAACAAAACCCCACTAAGCAAATCACAGCATGAGACTAGTCAACATAATAATAATTAATCTTCTTCTACAACACTTAAAACAGTTCATCATGCCACCCTGCAAGATTCACTTTGTGATTCAGAGAATGCTAGCTAGCTTAGCTGATCTCAACTGATCACCAATAATGGTGAAAAAAAGACCAGTCAAAGGAAACCCATTTGCAAATAGAAAAACAAAGCAATATTACAAAAGAGAAAAGGAGGAAAAAAGTGTAGCACTGCACTACTGATGATGAACTTAATAAACACATAGAGAAATTAAACGGATAATAAAATGTTAATTACCCAGATATAATGTATATTTCAAGACCCCAAATTTGTAATCTTTAGCCTCTCACAGACAACAATGAAGGAATGGCTGATAAATTTGGGGTAGTGCTTTTATTTGCAGCT
This sequence comes from Mangifera indica, assembly GCF_011075055.1. NCBI lineage: Eukaryota > Viridiplantae > Streptophyta > Magnoliopsida > Sapindales > Anacardiaceae > Mangifera > Mangifera indica. Next base: position 18,738,240 of record NC_058139.1, on the reverse strand, counting down.
TCTCTGATGATATGATCTTTTTTTCCATCCTTAGAGGGCTTGGTGAAAGCTCTCATGGGACTAGCAAAAGCCCATCCCCAGCTTTTACTTCTCCCATGAACGAGAGGGCCTGCACCGACTGTTGATTTCCCATTCACATGATCTTCCGCAGAGGAGGAAACCCAATATGATGATGAAGATGATGAAGAAGATGAAGATGTCATGATAAACCCACCAAAAATCCCACCACATTTAACCTTTTCTTTCATGTGAGATGAAGGGGCGTTCACTTGCTTTTGTTTGCCTTCTCTTTGAGACTCCACTCTTCTGAGAGTGCAGTCTCCAAAACCTGTAGAGATTCTTTCAAATAAATCACCAGAAAAACTCCTGCTTCCACACCCTACAGATCTGGATCTAGAGACTTTACGCTCAAAAGAGGAAGCTGAGGCGGATGCTTGACTGTTGGGACTATCATCTTCCTCAATGACAACAATATCACTTTTCCTTGAAAGGGAAGATCCCAAGCATCTCTCTTTTGACTTCACATGAGAGCCATTTATGGTATTTGATGTTATAGCTGTGACCTTATCCATTTTCTTTGTGGTGTTTGACCTTGAAGATGAAGAAGAAGAAGAAGAATGGTAAAAAAATGACCAAAACCCACTTCGCTTTCTGGGGCTAAAATCTTCACCATCACCAATAGTCGTACCATCTAAGAAATGGCCGCCTCTTCGTGGAGTGGCAGTGGACTTGCTTCTCTTGAAAACAATATCCGCCTCACGATCTGATGATGCCACCGTGATTTTCTTCTTCTTCTTTGCTAAAAGAAAAGGGATCCTGGCCCGCCTTGTATAATATTCTTGATTATAATGACGATCATTAGCCTTATCATTTCGACTACTTTTAGAGGCAGCAGTGGGCCGAACAGAGAGAGAAAGTGAAGAAGAAGTAGCAGTGACACCACCATTGATAGCTACACCAGTAACACCACCAATGTCAGATCTAAAAGAAGGAGATGAAGATGAAGAAGAAGAGCCACGAACAGGTAAAGGAAAAGACGAAGAAACCAACTTCCCCAGCTTCTCTTGAAGACAAAAAGCACAGATCCCACCTGGGTTATTTCTGTAAGGATGATCACTACACTGCATACCATCTCCCATGTCGTCTTCAACACCAACTTTTCCTCCACCGCCAATTCCCACAACTTTGATACCTTCCATTGCTATCTTCTTTTTTCCACAAAATCTAAAGATTCTAAACAACAAATATTTTCCCTTGTTGCCTTTTTCTCATACCTTGATTCAATGGTTGGTAGCTTTTTGGATAGCTTTGTTTTGCCTTGCTCACTTTGTGGTACAAAGACAGAGAGAGAAATGGAAAAATGAGGAAGAAAAAAAAACAAGGGGAACAGACGGTCAGAGGCTGCAATTGAGTGAAAATAAAAAATAACTAGTTTACAGGTTTTTATCAAGAAATGGGGTGGACTGTGAGAGGAGAGAGTCCCCAAAAGCACGTGGAAGAGTAATTAACCTATATATTTAAAAACAATTGTTATCTATATATATATACACATAACAAGACAAACAAAACCCTAAATTTTTCAGACCCATCTGGCATTTCACTCTTGCAGTTTTTGCTCTTCGTTATTATTTTATTATCTCTTTATCAATTCCCATGGTAGAATGAGAAGAAGGAAAAAAAGCTTCTGCAGTAGATTCCTTCCTTGTCTTGCTGGTGGTGGTCGCTGCTGCAATTTCATTATGATAATATTTTATATATATATATATATATATATATATATATATATATATATATTTTTTTTTTACATGCCCTTCTTAATTACCTTTGCTTGTTCTACAGTGTTTCACCGTTTTGTTTACTGCGTAATGTACTGTGTTGAAGGCAGGCTTAGTATATATTGCTTGAAAATTATGACTCCTCCCAAAGCATAAAGGTCGTTTGTTGAAACTTTTAATGTCCATGAATCGGTTTGATTACTTTATGTTTTTTGTAAATTTGGTTTTGGAGCTGACCCGCAGACCTAAATCCTTAAACTTGCTGCAATTGAGAGCTCATTCGTCGAGATTATAGGCCCACTTATCCAATTGATGAATATTAGCTTTAGAGACTTACAGGGGGAAAAAAAAAAACCTTAGAATTAAAATTTTTAAAAAGAATATCCAAAGCCTTGATAATGTAACAACTCTGGTCCAATAACCTGGTCTACTGTCAAGATATTGTCCACTTTAGACACACAGTCCATCATGGGTTTGCTTCTGGGCTTTGGCTTTTAACTTCTCACAGACTATGTGGGATACAGACCCAGCATCTCTTCCGTGCTTTGTCGATGTAGGATTCTCCTAGGGTATCACAACCCAAAACGCTTATTAACAATTAAGAAGCTCACAGGCTATTTAACCAATCAAATTCTCTCACCACTAACCAATGTGGGATACAGACCCAGCATCTCTTCCGTGCTTTGTCGATGTGGGATTCTCCTAGGGGTATCACATACACCCCCCCTTACGGGACTTAGCGTCCTCGCTGAGGTTTGCCCTACCATTGTTCAAGAGGACACGCAGAGTTGCTCTGATACCATTTGTAACAACCCTGGTCCAATAACCCGACCCACTGTCAAGATATTGTCCACTTTGGACACACAGTCCATCATGAGTTTGCTTCTGGGCTTTGTAACCCAAAACGCGTCTTAACAGTTAAGAAGCTCACAGACTATTTAACCAACCAAATTCTCCCACCACTAACCAATGTGGGATACAGACCCAGCATCTCTCCCGTGCTTTATCGATGTGGGATTCGCCTAGGGGTATCACAAATAATATTTGTAAAATCCTTATTTATATGATACAATAATTATGAGTTTAATTATTATATCTAAAAGTTTATTTATCTAATCAATTCGGACAAAATTCCTTGGTTACAAATATATATATATTAGGTTTAAGTTTATGTTAGGTCAAACAAATCTTTCCCACCCATGTTTTGATGAAAACAAATTCATATTTATCATGTATTTTGGTAAGTGAACTTTGTTTTATTTTTTAAAAATAACTATTTTACCTTTTTATTGAAATTACAGACTATTATTAATATTTATATAAATATTAAATTACCAAAATATGTTTACCATTTTAAAATTTATCACTTAATATAAATGTCAAATTTATCACTTAAAATTTACCAAAATATGTCAAATTTATCACTATTATTAACATCGACGTGATGAAAATAAACCACCTTCCTCCCTACTATGTTGTGTTGGCATGAATTTGATCAAAATCGAGTGAGATCTCTCATTTGATTTTTAACTAGATTTTATGTTGAACGAGAGAGAAGTGGAAACAAGGTGAAAGGAAGGTGTGATGACAACTTGGGCTCGACAAAGGAGGATGTTGGAGATAGAGGGACAATGACACTGGAGCTGATTTGGAAATTGAAGCTAAATAGAGGGTGAAATGGAGATTTTTCAGAAGGTAAGGGACAATTGTATATGGGTAAAATGTGAGAGATTGGAACCTTAGACTTGAGGGGGAAAAAGTCAAATTTTAAACTTGAAAAATATAAGATTAAAAGATATAAATAAAATTTTACAGTTTAAAGGTAATATTAAAATATATGTTTAAATCAAATTTTTAAATAATTTTAATTTTGATAATAATAATAAAATTTAACAAATAAACAAATATTTATATTTTAAAAAAATTAACAAATAATAGTACGAGGGCATCCTAAACCTTGTTAAGGATAAGTCTTCTAGCCTATCTAAAATAGGATAAATGGTCCACTTAAGAATAAAAAAAAAAAACAGCGGATAATTTTAGGTTTGCAAAGTCTACGCCAAAAGAGGTGTGGAGGCTGCACCTGGTCGCTTCCAATGCTTCACTGAGGGACCCCTCAAGTCAAGACTACCCACGAGACTAGTCCTAATAAAATAATTAAATAAATTCACGAAACATTTATAATAAATAATTAATTTCCTGCTCTTGATACGAGAGATCCCACCCAGGTCCTGCCAACTGGACAACACAATCTTTCATTACAGAAAAGAGAAGCCAAAGTTTTTTTTTTTTTTTTTAAATTTTCTCCAACATTTAATTGTTGAGTTTATTTCCTATTTTCATGTTGTTTTTCCATTTATGCATTTTTAATTAATTCATAATAATTATAGTTGTAATTTATAAAAAAACAAAATAATACACGGCCATTCTAGGTAGTTTTTATAGAAAAACATTGAAATATACCATAAATTTTCTAAGTCGATGATTAGAAACTGAAAATGGTTGGATTTTCGTTAGAATCCAAAACACAAAATCATATCAGTGAAAAAATAAAGAAAAAATAGTTTATATATAAAAATCATTTTTGTTTAAATAGAAACAAAAAAATTATATAAATATAAGAGAGTGTTTGATTTGAGTAATATTTATTATTAAAATTGAAAAATTATAGTAAAAATATATTACTTAAAAAATTATCGAGTATAAATTATTATTATTATATTTGATAAAATTTAGTAAGTATAAATAATTATTGTATTTGATTAGAGATAATAAAAAAATATTAATATATTATTTTACTTAAATATCTTCAGATATAATTACTCTAAAATATTATTTATATTAATTAAAAATAAAATTATTTTTATATTTAAAAAATTGATAAATAAAAATATAATTATAATAAAATCAAAATAGTAAAAGTGAAGTCTATATTATCTATCACAACAATTTTAATGATAGAAGATTACTGTAATTTTTATTATTGATAAATTGAATAAAATAATATAAATAATAAAAAATAAATTATTAAAATAATTTTTGTTTATTATGAGCCCAACAACCTTAAGAGTGAAAAAATTAATTATTTTTTATAAACTCCTTTAAAAATTGAATTAATATCCCTTTATTTAGCAATTTTTATCCCTAAAAATTGGGCTTTTCTTTCCTATCATTTATGGGGCATGCTAGCGTGTGTTAGCAGTAACATATGGATCTTGTTATGCTTGAAAGTTTGACGACAGCCGTTGGATGAGATTACGATTTCGAGATCATCAATCTTTTGTCCTGTCCCATGCAACGCCCCGTGAAACTAAAAAAGGATTTTTTTTATTTAATGGAACTTACGATGCGTACGGTTCTTTTAAGTTGTTAACTTGTTACTGTGAATCTAAAACCACATTACCTGATTAGAGGGTCGGTTTGTGATGTGTCCCCATCTGTTCGATTTTTAGTTGATCATCATTTTCAATCAGATGAAATGGATTCCACTTTTGACTACACCGCCATCTGAGCCGTTCATTCTTCTACTTGTATCGCTTTCATCGTTGGCTACTAAATGGTGGAATGGGTTTTTTTTTTTTTCAGAAAATTTTAATATTGTTTTAACATTTCTAATTATATAGTTAGATTTTATTTTTAATTTAAAATGATTTAATTAATATAATTTTTTTATCTCTATATACTTATTTTTATTAAAATTACAAAAATAAAATACCTTGAATTAAAATTCGCCTTGTTAGCTATGGAGTCTCTCTCCTGTACTCGACCTCATCTTCATCTTCCTCATCCGTTCGCCACACCAGACTCAAAACCATGTTGACTATGGAGTCCCTCATCCTTCAACTCCACGGAATCTCAACCGTCAAATTCAGTAACTTTGAGCTAAAATTCGATATCTCCTCCCTTATTTACACAACGACCTGCGTCTCATCGTCTGCTACGCCTCCTGCCTCGACCCTTTTCCCGTACCTCCCCTCCTCCATTCTCTTCAAAACTTGTTACTCAAATCTGGCGTCCCTTACACAAAAATTTCAACTAGAATGTGTGTTGAAAACCCCTGGCTAAAGGTTGCCAAAATTACTTAAAACTTTTCGCTAGGCTTCAAAATGCTAGGTACACAGAAATGAGCATCTGTTTTAACACTATCTCTTCTAAAACAGAAATGTGACTTAATTTTGACTATTGGTTGGTGGCCGGTGAAACACCATCTCCATTGTTTTTCCAAAGTGATCTTTTTCACTATATACATACATATTTAAAATATACAAATAATATATATTTTATTAAATAATTTTAAATTAAAAATAAAATAACATATAATTATACGATGATATATTATTTATATATTTAAATTATATATCAAAATATACATGCATAACATTTTTTCATTTTTTTTTATAATAGATTGTGATTTTTGTTTGGAATCATTCCACTTCTTTCTATTACTACAGTCATGGCAACATGGCAAGACTCCATTAAGGCCATATTACACTATTTCCCACCAAAGGTTTGATGAAATGAATAATTTTCACTTTTTCATGGATGACAGATTGAGGACGATGGCTAAAAGGGGTAAAATTTTGCCTTTAACAATGCATATAGAGACTGAATTTTAAGGTGTCCAGGCCATTTGCTAAACAAACACCTTACAATGCTTATTATCTCCAACATTATTTGGCTCCCGTCCTGAGCTATATATATAATACAGCACCAGAGTTGTAAAATTTAACGTGCAAGAAACTAAGATCTCAACCAATACCCGCCACAACGAGCAAGTAAAGCTTATAATTTTGATTTGGTCTGTTCCACCGGAGCACTCTGCAACAATGATCACAAACGATATTAGATAAAGCTAGAATGAATTATTAGATCAAATTATAGCAACGACACAGTAAAAGTTAACCAGGAGATCAAATTAATGGTCTTCTCATTTTAATGATAATAAGAGAAGAAGTAATGTTTCAGATTACCCACCAGAGCAGCTCCCTTAGCAGCCCTTTCAGCCAAGAAGGCACAAGGCTTGAAAAAGTCTCCATATAGTTTTGACCATTCCTCCATTCTTGAATAAATGTACTTAGATCCAAGAGAGTCAGCCCAGAACATGATACCTCCCCTGATAAATATTTAAAACAGATTACTAAAGCCAAGCATACTATGGAGTTTGAAAAGGGAACACCTTTAGAAAGAAAAACTACAAACCTGTATGGTGGAAAACCCATGCCCATAACGGCAGAAACATCGAGGTCAGCAGCTTTGACTGCAATACCTTCAGCAAAGACTCGACAGGCCTCATTAACCACTGGGAACAATATCATCTCCACAATGTCCTTCTCTGACAATTTTGTAAACTGTAACCCAGTTTGATCCAATAAAATGTGAGTGCAAGATAAATTTAGACCCCAAGTAGAGAAATTGAGAGAAGGAATGAGAGAGAGTGACCTTTGGATCGATGGAAACACCAGACAAGTTCCGAGCCTTATCAATGTATTTCTTTAGCTCAGGATCTGGTCTAGCTTTGCGTTTATCATCATACAAGTAGAATCCTTTGCGGGTGGTTTCACCTAAAACAAGTGACCAAGAAGATGAAGAAATCTTAATTAGAGGCAAATGGCTAACTTCAGTGAGCTTCGAAAAAAAAAACACTACCTGCTCTCTTATCCTCTTGCATGATTGGGATAATCATTGATCTATAGGTTCTCTCAGGGAAATTTTCAATAAATTGCATGCTAGTTGCAATTGCCACTCCAAAACCAACCAGGTCAGCCAATCTGCATATACAAATGAAACAGATAAAGCCCATTTAATGTTACATCAAACTTCCAAATACAACAGTGAGAATGCAATTACAAAATCATATTTCGCAAATTAATTAGGTACCTGAGAGGACCCATTGGCATTCCAAACTTGGTGATTACCCTATCAATCAGATAAGGATCTGTTCCACGTTCAACAAGCAACAAAGCACCTTGTGTGTAAGGGAAGAACATCCTGTTCACGGCAAACCCTGTGCAATTACCAACCACAACTGGAGTTTTCTTTATCTTTTTACCAATATCTAGTAAGTCCACAATCACTTGGGGAGAAGTCTTATTAGTACGAACGATTTCCAAGAGTGGCATGACATGAGCCGGACTGCAGCAACAGCATGAATCAAGAGTTGAGCCAAGATAGAGGCTGGAAAAGAATGGCAATTTTACACAAAATACTACCTAAAGAAATGGGCTCCTACAATCTGATCCTGGGAGTTGGTCCGCTCACCAATCAAATTCAAGTCAATTGTGGAAGTGTTACTCGCAAGCATGCAATGCGGTGGGCAAAATTTTTCAAGATCAGCAAAAATTTGTTGTTTTAAAGAAACATTTTCAATAACAGCCTGTTTCAAAGCATCAAGAACCAATTGATAAAATAAATTGTCAAAGTTTATAATAACAAACAAATATGAGGGTAAATCAGCATGCACTCTGCAGTACCTCAATAACCATATCAACATCTTTGAAGCTCTCATAGTCCAAAACACCCTTAAGGAGAGACATGGTCTTGTCAAACTTTTCCCGAGTCATTTTCCCTTTTTTCAGACGGCTCTGCAGATTGGCTGAAAAAAATAGTACAATAAAATAAATGTGAATTTCCCTAAATAACAGTAATGTACAAGATAAAGCATGGCTCTAGTCCCACCTCTGACTCTGTTGATCCCAGCCTCCAAGAACTTCTCATTTACTTCTTTCAGAATCACAGGATAGCCACTAAGAATCAATGCAGTAGCTATTCCAGAGCCCATTAATCCTCCGCCAAGAATTGCAACCTTATTCACTTGCCGTGGCATCAAACCAAGATCAGTTACCCCAGGGACCTGTCAGTTGGTAAGATACAAGTGAAGGAGAAGTTACAAGGTTATGGCATCAATAGTCAGCCTTATTAAATTCCAAACAAAATACACATGGTTGACCAATTTAATTAATAATTACTGCTAGTGAAGCTTCTTAAGGTTGCAAATAAACAATAATTCAAGCAAATAAGTCATCCATAATCACTTGATAATCATGACTTTTCAAGTTGATCTCAAATCACTTAACACAAAATGCCTATCTATATCTCAAAATGTAAGCCAGTAAGTTTTTATCCATCATGGTTGAGCTTGAAGTTAGCTTGCCCATAAACTATGCAATCCATAAGCAAAATGAATATCAGCAGTAATTACAGAATTTTCCAGAATCTATTAGCTAATATTTTCAACAGATTTGGAGGTACAACAACCTATACTTGTCTACACCCAAAAACTTTCATATTTAATTCCATTCCTGAGAAGCCTAAGAGTTATTAGGAGTCAAATTGAAGAAAATGAATACTTGACTTGTAATTTTAATAAACTTCTCATGATTAAGCAAGCCTATATTAAGTGGTTTTACAAATCATATTAATCAACATCAAGAAAATTTGGAACAATCATTTTTTGCTAAAACATAAAGAGTCAAAATAAAAATTCAAAATCCTCCAGACCCAAATTTATGGCTGGGACTTATACTAACATATACAGATGAACAAAAAATAATTGTAGCAGTGAATTTCATTCAAACCTTTGAGGTACCACGTTGAGCAAAGAAGATATGAACCAAACTTTTGCAGGTGTCAGAAAGTATAAGTTCTTGGAAACCTTCAGCTTCCTGCCCAAATAAAATCCATCACAAAATTGCATGCTAGTAACAACTGGAAGGAAGCATAAAAATTAAGGAGTAGATAAGGACCTTCAAAAGTCCGGCCCGAGGACCAGAAACTACACCCTCTTCAACTACATTAATGCAGACTATTGGATGTTTGAGATTTGGAGCCTGCTTCCTGGCCTGAGCCCTCGCAAACTTGAATATTTCCCTTGCCTCCCCAAGGGGTTCTAACTTATCAGTCTTGTAAAGAGTAGCAACCCACGGTCTTCTACATTCCAAAATATCCAGGGCCCATTGGCGTGCAGTGCTTATCAACTGATTGGGTGCAACAACAGCATCTACAAGGCCCAAAGCATGAGCTTCCTCCCCTTTAACTGGTTTTGAAGTCTATATGGGGACATGAAGGATAGAGAGATGTTAATTGGTATGATGCATACGGCAACCACATCAAAGAACACCAAACTTATATAAAGCAAGAAAAAGAAGTAGCAAAACATACCAACATCATTTCAAGGGACTTTGTAATACCAACAAGACGTGGAAGTCGCTGTGTTCCTGACACAGTTCAGGAGCATTTTAAGTGAAAAGATAAAGGAACCTATTAATCACCAAGCAACATTAAACAACACTAACATGTCATATAAATTATTATATAATTGTTAATCACCTACTAAAGTTGTAAAATGACATTCGCAATTAATAAATTAAAATGTTGGGAATCATGTATTATTCATTGTTGATTCAGCATTGGTGTTGGACAAGCATGTATTACATTAACAGGTATATCCAACATGGTTTTAGACTTCAATCACCAGATATACCAGAAAACAACATTTTCCAATTACGAGTATACTGTTCATACATCATTCAACTACGTCTTTGATATGAGAACTTCACAACTAGATTTGACTTAAGTATCAGGAAAGATATTTCAGATGGACAATTGTAGGAACAAAGTTTTTCAACCAAACACGTCCCAACTGAACCGCCACCCTGTAAAAAATTTTTCTTGTCCTGATGGTGGCAGGAAAATAGCAAATATCATATCTTAATTGCAAATCATCAAGTTGTCTCAGCTAACCTTCTCTTATCTGCACATTGATAATCAATAACTATTAACTTACCCAACTGTGTCTATGACATGGTCAATTTCCTGTATAGTTATTCATGTTTGCCAAAATTCTCAACATAGTTGAATCAATGTCTAGGTAGCATTATATCTGTAATGTCTTTTTAATTTTAGAAGATTTGATCTCAGAATATCTCCATTGATTCTACATGCATTTGTTGGTTCGGTAACAGTCCAAAATAAGTCCTCCATTTCAAACGTCCAAGTCTAATTCTTTTAGTAATATGATCAACAACATTCTATGTGAGAAAACAACAATAAGCAAACGAACAAAAACTATCTCACGTAAAAATTGAGAGCAAAATCTTTAATTAGAAGATTCTATTTATATTAGAAAATGAAACAAAATTCACCATGTTGGACACAGAGAGATTGATGAAGCGGAGAACCTTCATAACTTATTTGGGAAAAATGAAATATGAAAAATGATGTCATCATATTCAAAGATTTCAAACTCGGACTCAGATTAAAATGCTGTTAATGAATTAAATAACATAAATACTGAATTCAAATTAAATGGGCATACCTCCAAATCCAGGAATTACTCCCAGTTGTAGTTCAGGAAGGCCTAACTGTGCAGTAGGGGTTGTTATCCGTGCATGGCAGGCCTGACAAACGGAATCTTCAGATCATCAAACAAATTTATTGATAGCATCAATTCCAGAAGAAATGCGACATACCATTGCAACCTCTAAACCTCCACCCAAGGCCAGTCCCTCAATGGCAGCAACTGAAGGTTTTCTTGCAGCTGGAAAATGAAGCACTGGTTTAATAGTTGAAACAGAGAAGTTCAATTCAGTAGCCTAAGTACAAACCTTCAAGAGTGTCAGTTAGAATATCTATTGATACAGCGACACCAAACTGCCCCGCTGAGAAAATGTAACAGAAGCATCAGTAAAGGAGCTCACTCATTGTGTTACCAGAAGAAAGAGATATGTAAAACAGAAAGCATACCTTTTCCTTCTTGAACTCCAGAAAAAGCGGAAATGTCAAAGCCACCAGAGAACTTACCCTTGGCTCCTGCTCCAATAACATAAGGTGTTAGATTGATATAATATAATGCTAGACAAATACTGGATTCAAACATCATCAAACCTCTCTTTACAAGTCTATTGTATCTCCACTCATCCACTGACTTACCTGTAACAACAATTGCCTTCACATCGCTTCTACGTAAGGCCTGTTCATAACTCTCTTTCAGGCTCCTTAATACTGGGGAGAGATGAGAGATAAGTTAGACTATCTACCAGATTCGTTAGGAATTTCTTACAATAATAAGTTGAATGCCTATCTGAAATAGACAGAGAATTTGGCACATGACACAATTTCAAATGAGATTCAATTCTTATCAACCACCTGGATTATATTAGAAGTTCTTCAAATAGTAAAGTCCACAATTTCAGTCTATGAAGAACAGTTAAATAATTTAAAAAAAAAACCCACAAAACACATGCTTCTTGATACAAGTTTTCAAACCAAAGCTAGCATGCGGAGATTACACCTCTTTCAAGTTGACTTCCATTAATCTCTCTATAATTCTCACAAATGGATATAGGAAAATTTTCACTCCAAACGTTATAATTAAATCAGTGAAACAGTGTCTAATATTAAATTCACATTGAACCCTCTTCTCTCTAAGCCAATGATCCACACTCCAACTCTTCTCAATTGCACTGTTGCTACTATGAAATCTAATCATTTCCAACATTACTCCGCTTAACTTTGCAAACAAAAATATACGATTAAGCTTCAATGAATGAAATAGTCAGAATTTGAGTTAATGTAAAAACTGCCACAGCATCAACACTCTTAAGCGATAATAACTCCTTTATGTTTCACAAGCTGGTCATATCAGATCAGAACAAAACAAACAGCCCAAACCATCAAATTAAGTTCAACTTGAAATTGGGTGCAAATTCACTACCGCAAAAATTAAATTTTACAATAATAATAATAATACGAAGAAACTAAACAAAACAAAAATTATAATATAAGATCTAATATTGTACATTTAAACATAAAAAAGGAAAAGAAGTACCATCAAAAGAGAGAGAATTGACGGGAGGATTGATGATGGTGATGAGAGCGATCCCATCAGCTCCAACCTCGATCGTTGTTCTTCCCTTCCCCATTTAGATATTACTTTTGCTGCAAATTTCACTCTCCTTTCAATATTCAGTAGTTTGAATGCGATTTCTTTTGGTGCAATGCGATTGAGAAACCTGAAGATATGTTCGAGCGAATTATGTACGACACTGACTTTGATTTGAAAAGGTTGCTTATTGGGTAACTCCAGAAAGAATTGCCCTGAATTGGATGAGATTGCTTACTTAGCCCACTCTTGGTTGACGACTGTAAAACACGCGTTACTTAATTGATAGACTGCCATAATACGGAACCTTTGGTTTCTAATTTTTGCTTTTCTTGGATTAAATACCGTTCGCACCCAATTTTGAATAACATTCATTTTTACCCCTAGTTTGTATTAAATAAATTTTTTAATCCAAATCCAAATTCTTTTAAAAAACTAGTGGCGTAAAACAAAGTAGTAATTTTGTTATTTATTAATTTTAAAAATTAAAAAATTTTTTTTTATCAAATTCTAAAGTTTTAAATTTTTCAATGATCCCTTAAAAATTTCAAAAATATCTTTGATATTTTAAAAAAATATAGTTTACTTTATATAACATAAAAACCTTTATCTATAAAAAAATAAAAATAGAGAACACAAGTAAAAATAAAAGAAAATGACTAGTTTCTTAAATAACAAAGATATTTAAAAAGTTATTTTTAATTTTGTTAATTTAAAATTATATGATAATTTTAAAAAATAAAATAGTAAAAATAAAATGATAATTTTACTCTTTAATGTTATTGTTTCAATATTAAAGTTTAATTTTAGATAAAAAATTATTATTTATGATTTATTTTTGCGTAAAAATTTACTTAAACCAATTAAGGGTGGAAAGGGGTTTTAAGGAAAACCTTGGGTGGGGAAAGTTATTCACTCTTGTGGAACGGGTTGATTTTGATCCATGGTGGTGGGATTGTGCGGCACGCGTCAAGAAGCGAGTGCAATCAAAGATGAGCTAGCCGTGTATTAGTACGTATTTCTCGAAAGACTCAATTAAGGATACGAAAGACGCCGTTCGACGGATCAAATGGTGAATGGATTAGTGGTGGGCCAACCGAAAAATTGAAAGCACTTTCCACGTGTAATGTTATCATCCCTTCCCAAAACATATCCTTGAATCAGCCGATATATATTAGATATCCCGGGAGCGAAGATGATATTTGCTGAGGTGGAGTTGTCGATATTTCCAAATTTCACACATTCCAATGCTATCCTTCTTAACAATTTATTGCATTTATTTAGGGGTGATTGAATTTTTTGTTTTAATTCAGTTCATTTATATATTTACGTCATATTTTTTTCACCCATAATATTTTTATTATTTTATATATTAACATATCTAAATTATTTTTATTTTCAATTTTAAGAAATTAGAAAAAATAATATTATTTTCTTTATGTATTATAATGAGAGGACATGTATAGATAATTAATATTAATATTTGAAACAAAATTTATATATATGTTAGATAAAATCAAATAAATTTAAAATTTTTTTAGATTAAATCTAAAAAATTTTAAACTTACTTTATCTTATTTCTCTAAATTCATATTAGCATTAATCTAATATTAAGATAGTATATAAAAAATAATCCAATAAACCACCTGTGAAAAGTATACGGTCTAAAAGAAGGGTTGACGTGAGACATATAAAAAATATAAAATATGCAAAGAAGCAAAAAATATATTTTTTCATAGAATATTGCGGGAATATATTTTTAAGGAATATGTAAAATACATCTCTACATGCTTGTTTGCTTTCATGTATTCACTCACATGAATGTACATATCTCTGCATGCTTTTGCATGTAAAAGCAATTTTTTTTCCGTGAAAATCGTATAATATATAGCATAAAAAACATTAGACATATATAACATAAGAGATCATCAGATTGCTTTCCTATGCATAAAGAAAATTCAGTGAACAACTTCATCGATCATTAGTTAACGACGAAACTTCTTGGATTGGGAAGTAATGGTAGGACGACAGGTGAGCTTTCCTTATAAAAATGGAAGCACTTACATTGTATCGTATCAAATTTAAATCGATCTGAATTCAACTAAGTAATTTAATATAAATTACCAATTAAGTAATTCAATGTAAATCTCGATTTGATTCGGATCGAATTATTATTTAATTCAAGTTAAATTCAAATCGAAAGGTTTTATTTGTTGTCAGGTTGGGAAGTGGAAGAACGGGTTGGCATCACTGCCAATCCTTTTAGCCACCAACATTTTCTACCAACAATTTTTATATAAAAGTATCTATTTTTTTACATCTCTCACCTATATCCATTTTTTTATAAAATATTACTCAAATTGGTTAGTTGAGTAAAATTTATTTTATGTATGCTGGTGATTGAAAATTATCAAGTATATGTGATTGAGTTTTAAATTTTTTAAAATTATTAAGTATAGATCTCTCATCCATCCTTTAGTTGAAAGATTGAAAATTATCAAGTATATTAGTGATTGAGTTTAAATTTTTTAGATTAGCATAGGTGAAATGACATTTGAACTCAAGTATGTTAATCTAAAACTAGAGTTGTAATTAGTTTATCTGAAAATATTAAAAACATTCATTAAGAAGATAAATGAAGTAAATAAGAATAATTTCATATCAAATTTAAAAGTTTTCATGTATAGTTTATATATTATGAAAAAATTTACTTTAAATTTAACAATTTATAATCCAGTTTGTTTGATTAATATTTGATTAATGATTATCTTTGATTAATCTTTCATTAATGTAATAAATGAATTAATATATTTTGCAAACACTTACAATCAACTACCTTAGGAACAAACTAACACTTACTCAGAGAGCTATTTTTCGGATAACTTGTTTTAAACACTTACTAGATTTAGTGGAATCAAGGTTTAGTGTTATTTTGATGCATGTAATGTTACTTTGTTTGATTAACCGTGGGTCCCAGTGAGAAATATTGTTCAAATTAAATGGTCTTGAGTTTCAATTCATCTCTGTTGAGTTTGCGCAAGTCATTGATCTAATATTTGAAAAAGACACAAAGGTGTCCAACTATGGTTATTGTACGAGGACACCTTGATTGAAAGAGGAATACTTTCCAGGTATTAACAAGTTGTTATCCTATGAAGAGATCAAACAAGTAATTAGGGATCGAATTTGGGGAGATAATGACGAGGACGCTATGAATTTCACAATATTATTTTTAACGTTTACGAGACTATTAGGGGTGGATAACAAAACAAAAATACCCAATCGTTTTTGCATTTAGTAGACAATTTTGATGCATTTAGTCAGTACCCATGAGGGACGGTGACATGAAATAGAACAGTTGATTCAGTACAAAAAGGCATACAAAAACAAATATCGGTATTGTGTACAACACTACCTGCATTACATGAGTCTGCTTTTATTGCTTAGCTATAATGTTTTGCGTTATCCAATTGCTTTCTAGGGAAGTATTGCATAATGGATGAAGTTAACTTTCATCCTAACAATTGTAAATACTAACTATAATGTTGTATATTATGCAGTGTTAGATTTATAAGACGATTCACAATTTATTGTCTTATGTCTGTTTGGAAGCAAATAATCAGGGCCCCTGTATGCTGAAGTGGAAGACAATTGTATTATCGATATGAGATAACATATCAATACTTTAGGATACACCTTCAATAAGTTACTCATTGGTAGGTTTATATTTTATCATTTCATCTTTTATTTCATTAAGTTTTATAAATTTCCTTAATGTTCCAAGAAGGGATTACAACTGCATTACATCTGACTGAGATTGAGCGTGACTCTGAGTGGTACATATGGGGTTTGGATTTTATGAGAAAACAGACACCATAAACATCATTAGATGACGAGTCTAGAGATTCAGACAATAATGATGATACCCTGTCAATTCATCCTATTGCCTTTTAGGTAGCCTTTAGATGGTTTTCGTGTTCCTTAAATGGTAGGTCTCCACTCCCTCATATCCCTATGACATCCCCCTGTGACATAAGTTTCCCCTACCCATATGGCTAGCCCTTAGGTCTCTATTGTTTCTATACGGATATACTCATCACGAGGGCCATGACCCATTGTTTTTGGCACTTCTCGTATTGGATAGAGATCTCCTCCATGGGTGTCACCCTTCCACACCATGTACCTTTGAGAGTCATGAAAGACCTTTCATAATGTACATGTATCCCCTTTCACAAATGTCTACTTCCTACATCTCCTATCCCCAAGAGTATCAAAAGGTCTTCCCTATAAGACATTCAATTCACAAGACTTCATACAATGGTGCATCATATGACCCTCTTCAATAGCTCAAACGGAGGATGTAAGAGTCATCAGTTCTTAGATACAATAGCAACTCAACCAGTAGGCTGTGATGATATGCATCAAGTATGAGCAACATGCATCGATGATTTGTGGATAGATATAGGGGTAAGTATCGATGCTTCGTGGGGAGATGCAAGAACTCTAACCCTTTTTAAAGAATCAAATTACGAGGCTTGAGGATTTTATGTTCAGGCATCAGAATCATTACAAGTTATTATCCACTATATTATTTTAATTATTTCAATTAGTTGTGTTGTAGATAATGAACAATAATTTTTTTCTAGTTGGATGACTCTTCGAACGATGATGTGCAACAACAAAATGAGGACTCATGGGCAATTGTTAAAAAGTTGTCAATTACCAAAAAAGTGTCAGTATTTAGACATATGCTACGAAAATAAAAAAAATTGGTAAGTCCTTTCATAGATCCAATGTAGGCATGAAAGAACAAACAACTTGTACCTGAGGAGCGTTATATAGACTCGCGATTGGCTGAGGACTACTCAGAGTTCTTATTATGGTATTGTGGTGCTTCAAAAAATGACAACCGACATGTCTTCCTTAGGAGACTGAACAAAATGACAACCAATGTGAACAAACCTTAGTGGACCCAAATTGTAACTCATGAGCAATGGTTGAAAAACACAGTATGCCCATTATCTTGTCTTTATTCATATTGGATGTCACTTTCAACTTATGGTTTAACTTATTTGCGTATACAACATATCGAAGCTTTCATGGGATTACTTCGTGAATCTTTTCGAGATAGTAACTGGATGACTATTACAACCCAATTTGTTGTACATCTCTTATAGTGCTACAATGAGTTCAAACGTTTGGGTGCAAATATGGAGTGACCCTCATTTTTCTTAGATCAAATTAATGGCGTCTCACATGTACAACCCAATGAATGCTTTTGGCCATAAAGTAGTGTCAACAAGGTGGTGTACAAACATAAGTTATTTAGGGTTTACAATTATTGATAACTGTATTTATTTCTCTTTATTGGTTGACAGGTATTCATTTCCCTCAACTTTGACAACCAGCATTGGGTATGTGTCGTATTAGATATTAATGATTGGAAGTTGTATGTATACGACTCCATCAAATATACCACTAGCTTAGACAGAATGAAGAAGTTGATGATATTGTATAAGACATTGACATACCTGATAAAAACACGCAATTTTTATACATCAAAGGGAATCCAACCGCTAAAGACTTCACCAACATTATAATACAAGTATGTTCATGACGTGCCGAAACAAGATGTAGCAAGTGGAGACTGTGACCTTTTTTTGCTTATGTTCATATAATACCTTGCTTGAGATCGTCTATTTAACTTTACATCCAAACATTCTAGAAGGCTAAAATGGTGCGTGACCACAACCATATTTCAAGGGAGGGTCTTCAGTAAGTATTTAAGGTTTATGGTTTATTTATTTGTTTTTGGACTTTACTTAATTGATCATATTTATTAAATTCAATTGAATTATCAAAATGTAGGTTTCGAGAATTTCATTTAAGGGATGGGTGGGCATACATACAAATTGGATTTCATTTTGTTATTGTTTCAGTGATGTATTTGCATTTTTTATCATAACTTCTTTTTGATTATTCTTTAATGCTTATTCATGAAATGAATTAAAAAAATATGTTAATATAAAATACATGGTGTGTGATACAATGAAATCCAATATATATATAAAATAAAGAATAATAAATAAATGTCACAGTAATTCTATTCTACTGTTTTGAGCTACTGTTATCGTATACATATAAGAGCCTAAAAATAAAAAATTAATATATTAAAATTTGGATAAAACCCAACAAATAAATTAAACATGCAATATATATACACTTAAAATTACAGTATCAAACAATAAAGAAAACTAACCATGATAATCTATTCGGCTATATGGGTTGCACCTCGTCCTTGTCTGTTACTTGATGTGCGAGATGACCAACCACTAGCACCGAAGTAGACTCGAACAATTTAAGTGATTATGGCCAGATAGATGACATTGACTACAATTTTGTGGTTGAACTTCCTTTCTTTATGAAGGTCTTCTTGCATGATTGAAAAGATGATCTAACCGTTATTGTTCCATCACTAGAAGATAAATAGCAAACATATTTAATGGTGCCCAAGTTGATTAATCCCTCAGTGGATTAACATATTCTTTATACACCTCTCGAAAAAAATTCATTGAGTAATTTGTACAAACTCATTCTACACAGTTCAAAAGATTATTGTACCTTGCAATAGTCGTGACATATGCACATGGAATATGAAAAAGTTGAAATTTCTCACAGTCACAAGTTCGGTAGAAAATATTCATAATAAACACTTGTTGTCATGAATCATGGATTTTGTATTGTTGCATGTTGATTAGTTTAACTATCATATTGATAGATTTGAGCACATGTCCCAGTAAGCTTGTCCTTAACTTATGGTGTTAACGAGTGAGATCTCTGATCTATAAAAACAACTAATAAGCACAATGAAAAAAAGAACATTAAACCAATTTTAGTCATACGTACCAACCATGTTTTGCCTATTGAAAAACTAATGTTGTATTGTGCTTATTAGAAAGTTAACTAATATGGTGATAGGTAAAGTATGAGCAGTCCGTATCAAAATGTTGAAGGACTCAATAATATTGGTCGTCAAGATATTATACTGCCATATTCTAAAGTGCACACACACTTATCTTTCATATCTAATGTTAGTTAAATAGGTTATCGTAGTGGGATTTACTTGGACAGTTCTACTCATGACATAAGGTGATATACATTAACAACTTTCTAAAATAATCTTTCAATATATTTTAACAGTAGAAATGCCATATTCAAAAAATCATGAAACTAGAAATGTCAATTGTCAAGGTCTATCAACATCGTAGATACTGATGACGTTATTTGTCTTATTAGTATTTTAATAGTAGAGAAAATGAATTCTTGTTTTGTGACTTTATCCCTAAATTAAGAAATGCATATCTTGAAACTATCAATATTGACGTTCAATAACCATATAATAATATAATAGACAATAATGATTTATAATGGGTTGAGCATGAAAAACAACTCTCAAGATGTTGATGAGGATGATATGGTGAAAATGCATGATGTCGATATTATTGTCATTTGTAAAGGACTAGTTAGTAAAGAGAAAGAAAAGGTTCTGACGTGGGGTGTCTTTGTCTGTGTTGACAAAATGGATGATAATCCTTTTGAGAAACTTGTGTTAAAGGAAAAGATCAATGTTAATAATGGTATTAGAGGTACGAGTATTTTTGAGCATGCAAATCTATCTAACATTAAGATATGTGTTGTCATAGGTTGTGACTGTAACTAGTCCATTTCATTTGTTATCTTATTTATCTAATCATCTATTAAAATCTAATGCCCAAGGAATGCAAAATCACACAAAGTATTTCAAAGTAGATGACATTTTATTGGATAAAGACTATTTTCAAGATGCACTCAAGAATCATGTTTTGGATAATGAATATCAATATATAGTTTATAAAATCTACAAAATCTAGGTGGAAGATACAATGTATTCATGAACAATGTAAATAGCATGCATGATCGATATTATTGTCATTTGTAAAGGACTGAATAGAGAAAAGACAAAAAAAGGTTCCGACTTAGGGTGTTTTTGTCTGTGTTGACAAAATGGATAATATTCCTTTTGAGAAACTTGTGTTAAAGGAAAAGATAATTGTTAATAATGGTATTGGAGGTACAAGTATTTTCTGGCATGCAAATCTGGCTAACATTAAGATATTTGTTGTTGTAGGTTGTGATTGTAGCTAGTTCATTTCATTAGCTATCTCATTTCTCTGATCATCTGTTAACATCTAATGTTTAAGGAACAAAAAGTGATACAGAGTATTTCAAGTGGATGACATTTTATTGGATAAAGACTATTTTCAAGATACATTTAGGAATCATGTTTTGGAGAATGAATATCAATATATAGTTTATAAAATCTACAAAATCTGGCTGGAAGATAAAATGTATTCATAAACAATGTAAATAACATGCATGATCAATAAAGTCAGAGGGTTGTCACTATTTTCAATTTTGTCATGTGGATACTTACCACACATGTCTAACATATCAGATAATGTCACATCCAAACAAGAAAGGGCATAAACATTTGGATAAATAATAAAGACAATATTTGCTATGGTTGATCATGTATATTAATCAAAAGAAATCATTATCAACATACCTAGTAGGTATATAATTGATATAGTATATACATAAACATGATGAGTAAAAATTTTGGTACCGTATGGAAGATTGGATGGAGAGAATAGACATAAAACAAACATGCATGTCAAGAGAGAAAGAATCAAAATACACATTTACAAAAAAGAGAAAAGATAAGCATTTTACTTACTCCTTAGCGTCCTATATGAATATAAGGTGATGGAATGAGTCTACCACTTGCAAGACCTCCAAAGAAAGTCCACCACCAAGCTTTTCCAAGGCTTGGCCAAATAGGGAAGAGAGAAGGGAGAGAGTTTTTCTTTTAAAAATAGACAAACTCTTTCTAGAATGAACTAATTTCATTATTTTATATTGGTGGTTAATTGTAGTTTTTTAAAATTCTACTTTTGGCGCACCAAAATATTGATTTGAAGATTTGTCATGCATATATATATCCAATATATTTTAGCTACATTAATTTTATCTTACTAACACTTTAATTTTACAATGTTTTACAATGTTATCTTAATTTTATCCAATATATTTTACAATGTTATCTTTGTACCCATATAACATTTTATATGGTTTTTACTATCCTTCGGAAAGTGTTAACCAGCCTTAGATAATTAATTCTCCTTCTCATAAGCTTGGTTTATTGGTGGACCTTTTAGGTTTATCGTGACATAGTTGTAAGTCATTTTTCAAATTATTCGAAAGTACATCCAAAAACTCAATAACTATGATAACCCTAAACCATAATGAAGAAATGCTTCATCAAACTAATATCTTTGATCGTATGTTTTGAGTAGATAATATACTTCCGTAGTCTAATGTAGATCGATTTCAGACTCATAGATCTTTAAAGTCCTAATTTCAATCTTTCACGAATCGTCGATTTAAATATTTAGAACATATCATTACAAACATCCTTCATATGATTTACATTATACTCCAATCAGAGATCAAATCAATGGATATTCGGAACCCAATATTTTCCAAGTCAACAGATCTCATCTTGATGATCATTTGTCTCTATATACAAATAACACATGACTAATATGATTTCTCATATGAAATATGGTTAACCCCGTATTCATACACCATATAAACCACGTGTATCCATATCGGATCTGATAATCATGTCTCATATCAAAGGATTACTTCGTACACTAGTATAATTATATGATAAATCATTGATTACGATTTAATGAGCATGCAACTTATAGTTATTGGTCATGTTTGAAAAACGATTCTCTAACTGTTGATTCATACTAATACCTTAATGACACAACCATCATCGTTATTTGCGCTAACGTCATCTTATAACATTCAACAGAGGCATTCAATATGCCCACTATGTGATATAATTATCCAAGTTATATCATGTCTATAAGAAACAATTTAATGATTCAGTTTGTATTAAATGAGTCATCTGGACAGTTTAAACACATATTTTATATTATTGTAAATAAAAAAAACAACTTATGCATATGAACAAAAGAATTATTTGTTTATTAATAAATTATTCAGAAGATTATATACAAGATGAAATTTCCTAAAATCGATAACACGAATGGTTCCTAAGACATACACTAACACTACAGACATTAAAAAGTACATCAGAGGAGCCATTTGTGTTTTTACTTGAGTATTGCTACAATTTAGTGCTTTGTAACCCTAAGACTACCATACATATCAAAGCAAAAGATGCGCAACGATTCAAATATATTTTCATAGCAATGAGTTATTCTATTCGAGCATTCCAAAGTAACATTTTTTCACTTATTTGCATTGACAGTACCTTCTTAAATGGTAAACATCATGTGACTTGATTTTTCATTGTAGCTAATGATGGAAATAATAAGTTTTACCCATTGGCTTTTGACATGAGAGATAAGGAAGAAACTAAATCTCGAACTTAATTTCTTAGCAAATTAAGGGATTATATTGGTCCAATACTAGAGTTGGCTATAATTTCTTATCAACGTATCATGATTATAGCTATGATTGCTAACGTATTTTCAAATGTACATCATAGTTGTTGTTATCATCATCTCAAGGTAAACATGCAAGTAAAATATAAACGAATAAAGTCAATTGAAGGGTTGTATTGGAAGTGGCCAAGACATTTAGATTGCCAATTTTCGCAATGCAATGAAGACACTTTATAATGTCAATCCTGATGCGAGAATGTACCTTTATAGCATAGGTTGCGGGAGATGATCAAGGTCATATTTTTTAGATCTATGGTTTAAATCATAACTATTAACATTGTTGAGTCATTTAATGCATTTGTAAAGAATGTTTAAAGGTTGTTGATTACAATGTTTGTTGAATTTACTATAGGCACCCTACAGAGATGGTTTCATGAGAGAAGGAATAATGCGTGTAAGCATATCATTTCATATTATTCTTCATATCTATTATGTTTTTGTTTTTATTAACTTATTATTACTCCTTATGCTAACATTTTCAATAGTATTCAAATGTGGAATTGTTTCTACCAATCAAATGACTTTTTGGGTCGAGGACAAGATTGCAAGTCACATATAGAAGTTTGCAAGCATGGTTATTTTGTAATATCCTTAAATATGTATTAAAGTTATTTTAGTAATTTAACATAGATTACAATGTATGTAAGCTAATATTGCATTTGGATTATTGATGTTGGGTGATGATGCTTAGTTTGTAAGGAAAAGAGGTTGAACAATTGCTTTATAGGTTGGAATGCCCGTGCCATGTTTAGCCAAGTGGAACAACTGAGTGACCAATAGAATAATCGTTTCAAGTTAGACGTGATGGAACACCCATTTTGACAATTTTTGAGTTGACAATTCTACATCAAGACACCCTTACTCTAACTTATAAATATGACTAGAAATTAAAAATTATTAATTTAAAGATTAAAAAATTTAAAATAATATAATATGATGTGTCGATTCGGAAAAATCTACGTACTAATTTGCATACTGATTTGTTAAGATTCAAGAAGACACGACTCGAGGTTAAGAGGGTGTTCTAAGCCTTGTCATGCCCGTGAGTCGGCATAATCTGACTCCAGACATGATAGGTCGTGCTAAACTCAGCTGGAGCTTCCTGCCGTGTCTAATCCCCATGGCGATAAGAACTTTCGTTTTGTACCATACATATTCATACTAGATATACAGTGAAACCACATGACCAAATCATTTTAATCTTTCCTTTGAATAGTATTGCAGGGGAAATGATCTGAATAAGAGATATCTTTGTCAGGATCCTCGCAAACCGACAATGATTTATTTTATTTCTCTTTTCAGCAGCACACTCGGCTTTTTCCTGAGAAAAAGAATCTAATGTACTATTTCTAATTTTGTTTCTTGGGGTAACAACTTCAGGTTAAATGCTTTGGAATGAAGGCAAAGAATTGATGCCTCAACCAAAGTTTGTTGCCAACAAACAAACCAGTGGTTGAGTTGAGGCTTAAAGTTAGAATTTTTTTTTTTTAAAATTTTTGTAATTTCTGTAGTCTAGCTATTATTACCGGTGCCAAAATACGGTGAAAGTGGAAGACGACGGCGTTTTTCACTCTAGTCGAGAGAAAAAGTGAAAAGTGAAACGCATCCTCGATCACACACACAGAGTCAACACACGAGTTAGCCAGCAAAACAACACTCTGATAAGAGAGAGGGCGGCACTGGCACTGTCGGTGTTCTGCTTTGTGTACCCAAACTTGAACAAAAATAAATCGAATCGAATTCACTAATTTTACTTTGACAAAGAAACAAAGAACGTGAACATGAGTGAAGACACAAAGAAAAGCTACAGCGGAGCTCTTCCCGTGAAATCCAACTCCGATGACCGTAAACCCACCCAGCTGGTGTCGCAATCTGGCAAAAGAGTTATCATCAAGAGCGCCGATATGAAAGACGACATGCAAAAGGAAGCTGTTGATATCGCCATCGCAGTTATTTTTACTCCTCTTCAACCCATAATTTTTTTTCCATTTATTTAGATTTTATTTCAGTCACTTGATTTCGGTTGCTTCTCATAGGCATTTGAGAGGAACAATGTAGAGAAAGATGTAGCAGAGCGAATAAAGAAGGAGTTCGATAAGAGACACGGACCCACTTGGCATTGCATCGTTGGTAGCAATTTTGGTATTTCCATTTTGCTTCTGTTAGGGTTTCCTTTTTCATTTTCTTTATAAATTACTTTTCCTTTGTTTAGATTTAATTATTGCAACACTCTTAAGGCGGAAAGATGAAATAGATCTAGGATAAATTAATTATAAATGTTGATTCTTGTGTTGTAATTTTTGGATTTGGGTAGCAAAGATTGTAACTCCTATCTGTAGGTGCTTTGAGTTTTTAGCCATCATTAAGGCAATACAGTGAAATGGTTTTGGATGAGCTGTAGCTTTCTGGATTTTTAAGTGCTGGCATGGTGATTTAGTTCTGGTTGGAAATTCTGCACTCAAATTTTTACGTTAGTGCATCATATTAGTTAAGTTTCAAGATTTTCTTGTGGAGGTTTCTTCTTTTTATTGAATGATGTTGGATGTTACTGCTGCTTTTGCGCAATCAAAAAAATCTGGTCTAATTGGAATGTTTCCCTGATACTGGTCCTGGCAATTGCGTGCATTTGTTTCCATGGCTGGTGTTAATAGATCTGTGCTATCAGGTCTGATATCTGTCTCCTATCTGGGAAATATGTCGACTGATCTTGGGGAAGCATATGGATGATCCAGGTTTTACTTGGGCATTCTTTTTTTTATGTTGTTAGTTTATGTGTCCTGTTCATCAGTTTGCAAGGTTATATGAGACATGATGTGTGGCTGTTGTACATCAAGCAAGTAGTCCAGCCAAGTTTTAATATTTTTGGATAGATCAAGATTTTTTAGTTTTCTTTTATTTGTTATTGTGACACTGTCAAAACAACTTGAACCATCTAGCATGATAGAGAGTCTGTTTATGAAGTTTTCACTTTTCACTAAGCATTCTTCTAGTTTTACTCTAATAAACCTTCAGTTCTTTGCTTTTAATTCATCATAAGAGACACTACTTAGTGAAATTATGAATTGGTCTATATTCTCATTTGTAGTTTGTACATGTTATCTATACGTGGAAAGGCACAGTGTACTCTTTATGGTTTATTTCCATGATATCTTCTACATTTAAATTTAGCTATGAAAATATTGTTCTCCATTGATAATCCATGAGTTGATTTGATTTTGTAAAAATCATTGTGGTTAGAGGATGGAGGTTCAATTTAAAGATGCCTGGTGTCTTGTACACAACTATAATGTGGCAGCAACTCATTGGGTGTTTTCGTTTTTTGACTGATCTGTCATATCAATAATGATGCTATGCAGATTTAAGGATGGCCTGTTATGTTTTATTTTAAGTTTGAAATCATCATTGGCCAAATATTGAGTTCAAGTTTTCATGAATGATGGATTATCTAACTTTAGATAGTATGATTTTGTTTTACTTGAGTATTAGCATATTATGTACTTAGTGTGTTTCCTTGCTTCCCAGATTGTAGTGTCTATAAATGGCCACCAGTTTAAAATGGAGTGAAGAGAGAGAAAATGTTTGAGGGATTATTGGGTGTCCAGGGAAAAGAATGTACTTTAAAATATTAGTCGCGGACTGAAATTTTGGGCTTTTGCTTGTTTGAACACATATGCTTGTAGTACTAAAAAGCTTGTTATTTATGTGATTTATTAGAAAGCCATTGTAATTTTCCCATTTTCTGACATGTTCTCGGTAAATAATTGTGCTGGTTGTTTCCTAACCAGTTTTAAATTTGATTGTATCCAGTTTAGGGTTGTCCATACTTGCTTGAAATCTTATTTCCATAAGAAAAGCTCTATTATAAATATGCACGTATTATAGACTTTCAAATTATTAGAAACAATTCTATTTGTTAACCTGCCTCCCTGAATCCAGTTTAGTGACTGGTAAAGTTCATACAGATGTCATCTTACATTGAAGACGTGTACTTTGGTAACCTAACTACTAAACTTTCTCTTTCCTTGTTCCTAAAATTAAATATTTGGAGATACTCTCCTTAAAAAGAGTATTGAATTTTGTAAACATTGGTGAAGGTAAGAGAACTTACTCAAAAGCTTTCTGCTTATCTGTATGGTCTTACTTTTTGGCAGTCATTTTGGGGAAATGTACAGACTATTGCAGGTTAAATCTGTCATTCTGTCCAATTTGTTTAGGCTATTAATTTTTATTTTCAATTTTCCTCGGGGGTTGGGGGAAGGAGTGTATTATATTAGTGATCCATCCTTAGTTCTGAGCAGTTAAGTGGTATCGGCCTCTTTCAATTCCAATACTCTTCTGTTAGGGCTGTAGGATTACCCATGCTTCTGATCAAAGCTTTGCTTTCCTCACACTATTGATTGTAGCATTAGCATATATCTCTAACTTGTTGGATTTAGAAAAGCATTTCCTGCCACTTTTTAGCATGGTCGATCTTTTTGAATAACACGAGTTGCATCGGTTTGCTGTTTTAGAAGTAGGCATATTCGCTCCGCAATTTTTTTAATACACAAATTGCTTTTCTTTTGCCACATAATTATGAAAGTAGGAAGGATTAATTAGGGCTAATTAATCTCAATTACTTTGGAGCTTGGACTGACATCTTATGTGTTTTGTGTACAGGTTCATATGTGACTCATGAAACAAACCACTTCGTTTATTTCTATTTGGATCAGAAAGCAGTTTTGCTTTTCAAATCTGGTTAATGAGGATGGCGATGTTGATAAATATGGATGAAAATGGTGCTGATGATGAGTTAATGTTCATCATGTAAGAGTTGATGTGTGTATGTATTAAACGGGAGACCTGCTGGCTAGAGAAACCTCTGAATGGAGGTTCATTTGCCTAACTTGTATATTTGTATCCACTTGAACTAGCTTGAAACTTCGTATGGATGTGAATTGCTGTCTGCTTAGCTTGAAACCCCAAAATGGAGGTTCTTGTGCTTAATTAAGTTTGATATGAAGCATAATAGTGAATTTGTGAGTTACTGTGTGAAATATAAATGGGTATTCCTCACAAGCTCATAAATTGTGTTTAGGTTCCTGAAGAATGAGAAGAAATCTTAAGTCTGTCGTTTTGTTTTTTGGGGTGAATATGAATCAAATCGAATTCAAATAGTTCTCGTTTAAAGTTTAGTTTGAATAAAAAATAGTTTAATTCAAGTTTGTCAAGCCAAAATTTAAGGTGGTTTGAGTTTTGATTTGAATAAAAATGGTTTGATTTGAATTTATAACTCAAATTAATGATTTGAATTTGTAGTTAAAATTTGTAATTGGAGTTCACGACTCTATAATAAAATGATATCTTTTTATTTTATAATAAAAAAAGTAATGTTTTTATTTTATAATAAAAAAAGTAATGTTGTTTTGTCAATGATTCATGAATTTGAATTATGAATTTGAGTTACGATTTTGAATAATAAATTTAATTTGAATTAGAGCGAATTTTCTTTAGTTTGAGTTCAATTATAAAAATAAATTGATCATTTTGATTTAAATTCGGTTTGAATTTAAATCAATTAAATTTGAATTAAATTAAATTAAATCAAATCAAAGTAGCTTCCAAAACTGAGCTGGCTCAGTCCGGTCCAACCCAACCTGTCTCCAGAGGTGAGTAAAATAAAATTAGGTGGTGGTTCTGTACTTTTCCTCTGCACCTAGACGAAATTGGATTTTGGATTCAGCGATGGAGAGAATTTATGTTACATCAATTTCTCATCTTTAAAATCAAGAGTCTGGTTTTAATACGACACTAACAAGTTTTGAATCCAAACTTTCTTTTATAAGAATTTCTCATCTTTTACAATCTAAATTATCTCTTGGAGGCAAGTAATGGTTCTCTCTTGCTCTTTCCTGGTTGTTAATCTTTTTTCCTTTTCTTGACAACATGTAAAACTTTGATGCAAACACTATTAACTGTTTGGTTTTCACCCTCTTGTTTTTTCCATCTATGCTTTGCCTTTCTTGGGCTGGCATCGTCCATTAGAATCCAATGATGCAGTCCTGTTTATTCACGAAGCGCTTACAACTTCTGGTACTGTCCTGCTGCAACATTGTTATTCATGAAAATTTTGACCTCATCAAAAACCAAGAAGAGGAAAGGGATCCAATATCTGCTAATGCTAGGAAGCGATTCGATTATTTAATTTCTGGGTGCATCTGGCCCACCAAAGTTGACAGGTTTAATTGTTTATTTGTCTTATTCTAAGCCCACCAAACTGTCGAGATTGCATGTATGTACCTATCTTAACTTTGATTAAATGAGTAAGTATAAAGTTGAAGAGTATTTTAGATATTTTAGGTTTTATATATATAAAATTGGAAAAAAATATTATATATATACATAAAAGAAAAAAATAAACTATTTTAATTAATATCTTTGGATAATGGCCTTGGAATTTGCAACCAAGCAGGCAATATTTCATTGAGTAAATGCACTAATAAACACAATAATTGGATTATGTATCAAATTATGTATTAAAAATTTAATTTTACATTTCCGGCATTAAGTATTATATTGTATAACACAATTTTTAAATAATAAAATAATAAAAAAATATAATTAATATATTATGATTTTAAAAAATATTATAAATATCTTTAAAAATTTAAAATTTTTTATATACACATTTACTATATTATCATTTTAAAAAAAATATATATATCACTTTATATTGGTAATATATATCTTATTACATGATATATATCATATTACATAATATATCTCTTCTATCATATTAATTTAATATATTTTATAATATATATTATTTTACATATATATTTTATTGTATTATATAATATATATTATATATTGTAAGATAGTAAGAATTATATTAATAATTATTGAGATTTTTATCAAAATTTATAAATTTAAAAATTTTATAAAATATTAATTAAAAATTATTTTATTTTTAATTTAAAATATTACGGTAACATTTGCAAACTCAAAAAAAAAAAAGGTTGGTGTAATTTCATGGAAGGATAAATATATTATTTCTTTCCATTATTCTCACGACGACCTCTGGAAAAGAAGGAAATATTCTCTACTAAACCACCGTCCATAAGTGCGTAATCTAGACTATCCCTATATAATTCCACTAAAATACGCACAGCATATAAACACTATTTGTTTTTCCCAAGAAAACGATAACTCCCATGAGCCCTAAAATGGAGATCCAAGTAATTAGCTAGTTGAGTAAACACGTTTAAGCATTGCCAGATACCATAAATACCCTTCAACTGTCACACGATGAAATTTAGAGAAAAAACAAAGAAAACAGAAAAAATTCCCCCAGTTTCAGGAAAATTGGAAGCAAATCAAACCAGGGGCTCTCATAGATTGATAGATTCGTGGGGCAAAAAGGTTGAAAGCCTTTTTGGCTTCAAACAAAGAAGCAAGACGACATAGCACATAATAGCTATTACACAATTAGGCAAGGGTAAAACTGGAATAGAAAATTTTTCCTCAAACGAAACCAATTTTTTTTCCGGTATTCATCATCGTTCTTCAGTAGGCAGAGTCACCTCCTCCTCGGTTTCTGTTTCCTCGCCGACGGGAACCAGAAGCTGGCGCAGAGGAAGTTGGTTTCATGGCAGCCAATGAACAGTATTCTTTCTTTAAACCGTCTTCTTCGTCCTTGAATATTTGCCTGCACCTGCATTCCACGCTACAAAAAGCACTCTCTCCCCTACACAGGGAAAAAAATAATAATAGTAACCATAAAAATTCAAGCTTTAACAGAAAAAACCATGCAACCTCAAAAAAATAATAATAATAACTGGGTTTGCTGAGAAACAGTGGAAATAAATAAGATCTGGAAAGTTAAAAGAAAAATCATAACATAACCCTAAAAGAGAAGCAGCTTATTACTTGTACATGTAGATATCTTTGCCTGGCAATAGAGGCTGTTGGCAGAGAAAGCATCGCTGAAGAAAAGCAGGGATAGGGAAAGTCGACTGAGAAGAAGAAGAAGAAGAAGAAGAAAACTTGTTGTTAATATTCATTGTAGCTTTGTTGACAACTTGAGGGCTTTTCGTGCTAGAAGTACCACTTTTATGGTTCTCCAAGAGTATACTTAACCCCACCATTTCTCATTCTCCTTTGTTTCAGAATCTATAAATCTCCCTCTCGCTGAAATGGTGGAAGGGAAGGGTGTAGAGGTGGTGATGGGCTTGGTGAAATTATTTAGAGTTGGAGAGAAAAATAAATAGAATAAAGAGTTGAATGGGTCCCTCACAGCTAGAAGAGGAGAGGGCAGTCGTCAGGACGATTTGACTTCTAGTGATTTTTACTGCCACGTATCACCTCTTTGGTTTCCATTTCATTTTCCTTTCTTTTTTGTTTTGTTTTTTTCTGCTTCACAGCTTGTACGTTAATTTCTCTTCAACTCTATCATGTAATATTAAGCAATAGTTGTTAATTATTTATGATTAAATCCCAATGATCAGCCCTCCTCAAATGATGCTTTTCCGCCTCTTCACCTATCAAAACACAACCCATTTCTTAGGCTGAAAGAAACCAACTTTCCATAATGTCAAATGGACTAGCCGTTTGCTTTCATTTTCTTGGTTAAAGATGATTGCTTTTTGAGTCTATATTCGTTTTTTTAAAACTCAATTTTGCCATCTACAGGTGTTTTATACAATACCCATATGAATTTTTATGTGTAAAAATAATTTTAACTTGGTTAAAATTAACTCTCATCACCTATCGAAACACAAAAATTTCTTAAATTTCATGGGCAGTAGTAGAAAGCAACATGAACATGATCGTCCCTGTGCTTCTATTTTCCTGCTCTTAAAAATCAATGGATTTGTGTTTATGTTTATTCTCTTTTTCAAACTCAAGTCATTCCCCTCTAGATGTGTTTATATTTTCATCATACTGAATTCAACTTTGACAGTTTGAGAATTCTGGTGTTTCAATTATTAGTAAATTAATCTCATAGGTCCGTCAAAATTTCCCATCCAATGAATACACAAAACTGAACCCAACTACAGAAGAATCAAGCAAGACTGAATTGAAATAAAGGAGCAATTGAGTCTACATCTTTATTTGAATGAGACCGTCTTTCCAAAATTAAATCAATTAATCTAAATATGTAAGATTTCATTTGAGTCTATCCATCCAAATAGAGCTAAAACAACCTTTGGTTTAACAATAACAGTCTTATAATCACTGTATTAAATTCGTCATGCGAATCTCAAAGCCATATCCTTTGAATAAGAGATTTTATATGTTATCACTCAGACTATTCATGCCAAGCAAACACAGCGTAACATTGGATAGACATAAAATGAAATTACGTGAATGGGAGGAACCGTATACAGGTTGCCAATGGAGATTAAAAAATTTAATAATGACGGTACTGTTTATCCAGATGGTAGCCAATGAAGCAGACGACGTGGCGCATGTAGAGAAGTTGGTTGATTATATAAAGCCGGCGGCCCATGCGGATAGCGACAGCAGCGTGCCACCTGTCTGCCCAGTTGTTGTTTGTATTTGTAGTTTTGCTTCAGACTCGTGAAGAAGAAGCAGAACGCAAGTGAGTTTTTTGGGATTTTACAATAGAAAGATACGCAAGATCATGCAAGTTCCACAAAGACAAGGAAAAGGCGGTACTCATCTTTGATTTTGGTAATAGTAATCATATTATTCGCTTATATATTATTTATAATCTCTTTTTTGAAACTAACAAATATTATTTATTTAAAAAAAGAGAGTGAATTTGACGTGAAGGGTATAATGGTAAAACCATACATCTAACTTTCTGGGGCCCCTATTTCGATTGACCATATTGTTGGCAGGTAGAGTGGTTGGTCCATGTTGAGGAGGAGAATGATAAAGAGTGGGGTTCAATGGGCCTAAGCGTGGGCCCAATCGAGATTGATATGATGACGTGCCACAAAATTAAGGATTGTTTGGCCAGAAGTTTTAATCTACCATCCATTTCAACCTTTTTTTTTTTTTAATTTTTAATATGGATTCTCATTAAAATCAAATTATTATTTTTTAATAAAATTAATTATATCAAATAAGGTAAAATTTAAATTTAATAATTAATTTAATTATTAAATTAAATAAATTAAAAATTTGATTTTAATATATTATTATAAAATTTAAATTTAAATTTTTATATATAAAATCTTAATTTTTACTATCCAAAATAATCTGAACCGAACACTGTCAATTTCGACTTATATTATTGGGAAATTTTAAAAAATGGCCAAAATACCCTCTCATTAAGCAAAAATACTCAAAATCACTATTTTCAAGCCAAAATGCCCAAAATCACTGTTCCAAAAAAAAAATGCCTATGACTTTTTTTAATACCAAAATTACCCTTCCCCTCATATTTATATAACTCTCCCACTTACTATAGGGTTTTAATGTAATTTTAGATAAATATGAGAGGTTTGTAGATATTTTACATTATAAAGGCATTTTGATATTTATTTATTTATTTCAAACTTTTTCTAAAATATAAAATTACCCTTCCCTTTATTTATATAACTCCCCTCACTCATTATGGGGGTTAAAATAATTTTAGATAAATATGAGGGGTTTTTGGATATTTTATATTGTAAAGGCATTTTCATTTTTCAACTTTTAGAATTTGAATTTCAGTTCCGTTTTTTCGAATTTCACTATTTTACGATATATCGATTCGTATTTTTCAGATTTTTGAAGGATTTTCCTTTTGTTGCCATTCTAAGGTTTTTCAACTTTTACAATTCGAATTTCAATTCCGTTTTTTTGGATTTCATCGTTTTACGAGATATCGACTCGTATTTTTCAGATTTCCGAAGGATTTTTCGTTTGTTACCATTCTAGGGTTTTTCAACTTTTAGAATTTGAATTTCAGTTTCGTTTTTTCGGATTTCACCGTTTTACGAGATATCGATTCATATTTTTCAGATTTCTGAAGGATTTTTTTATTGTTGCCATTCTAGGGTTTTTCAACTTTTAGAATTCGAATTTTAGTTCAGTTTTTTCGAATTTCACCGTTTGACGAGATATCGACTCGTATTTTTCAGATTTCCGAAGGATTTTCCGATTGTTGCCATTCTAGGGTTTTTCAACTTTTAGAATTCGAATTTTAATTCAGTTTTTTTGGATTTCACCGTTTTACGAGATATCGACTCGTATTTTTCAGATTTCTGAAGGATTTTTCAATTGTTGCCATTCTAGGGTTTTTTAACTTTTAGAATTCGAATTTTAATTCAGTTTTTTCGAATTTCACCGTTTGACGAGATATCGACTCATATTTTTTAGATTTCTGAAGGATTTTCCGTTTGTTGCCATTCTAGGGTTTTTCAACTTTTAGAATTCGAATTTCAGTTCCGTTTTTTCAAATTTTACCGTTTTATGATATATCGACTCATATTTTTCAGATTTCTGAAGGATTTTTCGATTGTTGCCATTCTAGGGTTTTTCAACTTTTAGAATTCGAATTTTAGTTCAGTTTTTTCGAATTTCACCGTTTGACGAGATATCGACTTGTATTTTTCAGATTTTCGAAGGATTTTCTGTTTGTTGCCATTCTAGGGTTTTTCAACTTTTAGAATTTGAATTTCAGTTCCGTTTTTTCAGATTTTACCGTTTTACGAGATATCGACTCGTATTTTTTAGATTTCTGAAGGATTTTTTGATTGTTGCCATTCTAGGGTTTTTCAACTTTTAGAATTCGAATTTTAATTCAGTTTTTTCGAATTTCACCTTTGACGAGATATCGACTCGTATTTTTCAGATTTCTGAAGGATTTTCCGTTTGTTGCCATTCTAGGGTTTTTCAACTTTTAGAATTCGAATTTCAGTTCCGTTTTTTCGAATTTTACCGTTTTATGATATATCGACTCGTATTTTTCAGATTTCTGAAGGATTTTTTGATTGTTGCCATTCTAGGGTTTTTCAACTTTTAGAATTCGAATTTTAATTCAGTTTTTTCGGATTTCACCGTTTGACGAGATATCGACTCGTATTTTTCAGATTTCCGAAGGATTTTCCATTTGTTGCCATTCTAGGGTTTTTTAACTTTTAGAATTCAAATTTCAGTTCCGTTTTTTCGAATTTTACCGTTTTATGATATATCGACTCGTATTTTTCAGATTTCTGAAGGATTTTTCGATTGTTGCCATTCTAGGGTTTTTCAACTTTTACAATTCGAATTTCAATTTCATTTTTTTGAATTTCATCGTTTTACGAGATATGGACTTGTATTTTTCAAATTTCTGAAGAATTGTTGGATTTGGTATCAGGTTGTTGGATTTGGTGGATTCATGGGTATTGTGGACTTTGGTGACATGTCTTGCACGATTGTTGCCATTCTAGCATGCCATTGCCGTTGCACGACATATGAGACTGACGAATGTGC
Organism: Mangifera indica; assembly: GCF_011075055.1. Taxonomy (NCBI): domain Eukaryota; kingdom Viridiplantae; phylum Streptophyta; class Magnoliopsida; order Sapindales; family Anacardiaceae; genus Mangifera; species Mangifera indica. Next base: position 18,702,595 of record NC_058139.1, on the reverse strand, counting down.
ACGTATGGGTTCATCCATTTTTCCGCACTGACATTTACTGTGCAATATATCAGGAACCGATCAATCCTCTTGGAAATCAATGTGATTGGTTACACTTACCGGAAGACAGAGTTATATTGCCCCCTGTCCTCGATAGTCGTCGTCCAGGTCATCCATCCAATAGAAATCGACGTCCATCGCAAGGAGAAATTGTTACACCGAGGATTTGCAGTCGTTGCCATGAACCGGGGCATACACGAACCCAATGTAAATCCCCAGCACCGGTCTCGAGCTCTGCCCCCTAGCGTTCACATACAAAAGGCAAAGAAACGAGATCTTGACATGCTTATACTCAATTTTGTTTTTTATATGATTCTTCATTGTTGTACTTCAGATTTATGTAACCGATGTATTTTTATTATTGTTTTAAATGTGTAATTGTATTGTCATTTGATGTAATAAATTTAGTGTTACTTTATTTCAGTATTACTTTATTTTCTCTAATTGTTTCAATTGTGTAAATGTTTGAGTAATCATACGTTTTTATTGTTTTTTCATGATAAGATTATTTAAAAAATGAAATCAAATACGATACACATTCATATATAACCACAAATAAAGTATATCATACACATATGCACATACAATAAATATATACATCTAAACATAGGAATAACGCTAAATATATACATCAATATCATCATCCCCCCATGGCCTCGACAAGAAAACACGCTCAATGTCGTGATACTGCACCTTCGAAAACTCGTCTCTTGCAAAGGGTGGATGTAACTGTCGGAGAAAAAATGCATGAACCAATATCCCGCAGAATTTGGTTTCGGGTAAACGAAGGAAGGACCCAAAACATGTCCTCTCAAATAGTCGCAGCTGTCGAGGGGTCAATGTAGAAGAAATCCGGGATAATGCAGTACGCTGTGCACGAGATATCGCATCTGCCCGGAAGTGTCTGGACTCGTCGGGAATGCGCAGCTTTGTGTCAACCCGTCTTCTTTTGCGAGAAATATCCTGTAACAATCACATAAAATTTGTTAGACATTCATAAAAATAAATATGTAAACAAATGTATTAGTGAAAAAAACATAAAAAGATGAGAAATACCAAATAATTAAAAAGGAAATGACAAAACTTAACAAATAAGAACTGAAATTCGAGTTCTATACGTTCAACTGCCGTAGAATGTTAACAATCTAAAAAGTTATCATGAAATGACGAAAAATAGAAAAAACGAAACTGAAATTCAAATTGTGTAGGTTGAAATACCTTGAAGTGACGATAATCAGAAAATTGTTCGAAAATTTTGAAAATGCGAATCAATATATCTTAAAATGGTTAAATTCGAAAAAACGGAACTAAAATTCGAATTCTATACGTTGAAATATCTGAAAGTAATGATAATCAGAAAATGGTTCGGGAATATTGAAAATACAAATCGATATATCCTAAAATGGTTAAATTCGAAAAAAAGAAACTAAAATTCAAATTCTATACCTTGAAATACTTGAAAGTAATGATAATCGAAAAATGGTTCGAGAATATTGAAAATACGAATTGATATATCCTAAAATGGTTAAATTCAAAAAAACGAAATTGAAATTCGAATTCTATACGCTGAAATACCTTAAAGTGACAATAATTGAAAAATCGTTCGGAGATCATGAAAATATGATTCGATATATCTTGAAATAGTGAAATTCGAAAAAATGGAGTTGAAATTCTAATTCTATACGTTGAAATACCTGAAAGTTACGATAATCGAAAAATCGTTCGAAACTCATGAAAGTTCGAATTCATATATCCTAAGATGGTGAAATTCAGAAAAACAGAACTGAAATTCGAATTCTATACGTTGAAATACCTTAAAGTGACCATACTCGAAAAATCATTCGGAAATCGTCAAAATACGAATCGATATATCATAAAATGGTGAAATTAGAAAAAACAGAACTGAAATTTGAATTCTATACGTTGAAATACCTTAAAGTGATGATAATCAGAAAATCGTCTGGATATCATGAAAATACGAATCGATATATCCTAAAATAGTGAAATTCGAAAAAACGGAAATGAAAAGCGAATTCTATACGTTGAAATACATAAAAGGCATGATAATCGAAAAATGGTTCGAAAATCTTGAAAATACGAATCGATATATCCTAAATTGGTAAAATTTGAAAAACGAACTGGAAATCGAATTCTATACGTTGAAACACCTTAAAGTGACCATACTCAGAAAATCATTCAGAAATCGTCAAAATACGAATCGATATATCCTAAAATGGTGAAATTCGAAAAAACGTAACTGAAATTTGAATTCTATATGCTGAAATACCTTAAAGTGACAATAATTGAAAAATCGTTCGGAGATCATGAAAATACGATTCGATATATCCTGAAATGGTGAAATTCGAAAAAATGGAGTTGAAATTCGAATTCTATACGTTGAAATACCTTAAAGTTACGATAATCGAAAAATCGTTCGAAACTCATGAAAGTGCGAATTCATATATCCTAAGATGGTGAAATTCGGAAAAACGGAACTGAAATTCGAATTTTATACGTTGAAATACCTTAAAATGACCATACTCGGAAAATCATTCGAAAATCGTCAAAATACGAATCGATATATCCTAAAATGGTGAAATTAAAAAAACGGAACTGAAATTCGAATTCTATATGCTGAAATACCTTAAAATGACGATAATTGAAAAATCGTTCGGAGATCATGAAAATATGATTCGATATATCTTGAAATGGTAAAATTCGGAAAAACAGAGCTAAAATTCGAACTCTATCAGTTGAAATACTTATGAATGTCGCTAACCGAAAAATCATTTGAAAAATTGAAAAAATCGATTTGATATATCCTATAAATAAAAATATCGAAATATTAAGTTGAAATAACATCGTTACATTGTAAATTGTGTCAAAAAAGCACCAAAATTCGAAAACGGATATAAAATTCGAAAACTACACGATCGGAAACCGTAGATAAGAAAATTCGCAATTTAACCCCTTGTAAAAATTCTTTAATGATTTATTAGGTCCTAATTGGACTTAAATAAAGATTTTGTACACATAATTATTTTATTTATCAATAAGGCTAAAAGACTTATTCCCTCCCAAAGTTTGATGTATTAATAAAATCTGTTAGAAAAAAGGGTATATAAGTAAATTTATGTGCTTAAAAGTTGAACTGCTGAAAAAGAGAAAAAAAAAAGTCAAAAAGTATTTGTTTTTTCAGGAAACTGGCATGCAATTAATGTGGGTGCCTGGAAACAGAACAATATCCATAAAACCCTCTCTTTTGTAATGAGTCTTCCGGCTCCCTAAGGTTTTAAAAAACCCACTTTACCCCCCAACTAGACTTGCAAAGGACGCTGCCGTGGGAAAATTCGTCCTGTCGTGGGAAATTCCGTTCCCACGTTTCCCACGGCAGACTGCCGATCCATTTGGCAGCCAATTTCGCTTCATTTTTGGTCGTTTTGACCTCCGATTTTTACATAAATCAACTCTACACATTGTATTACATAAAACCCCTCAATCAATTCAACAAAAATAACCAAAAATCCAAACATTTTAACCAATATTCAAAGCGTAAACCCTAAACTTTCAAACCCAAAATTCTCAATCAAATCTCAATTATATCAGCAATAAATTGATCCAAACAAGATTACGAGAGATATACTAACCTTCTTTGCCATTTACAGTTGCCGGAAAGCTTCAAAATCGACGGAAATGACCTTTGCCGTGGGATTGACGTGGGAGGAGGAAAACTTGTGGAATTTTCGTGGAAATGCACAGTAAAAACAGAACTTGCCGTGGGATTTTCGTGAAATTTTGGTGTGTTTATAAAGGGGGCAGTTTTGTAATTTGGCTTTTCCCACGACAACCTGCGAAATTTCAAAAAAACCCGACGTGGGCTAAGAATTTCCCCGACACCCCAATGTGTTAAAAAAGCCAGTTTACCCTCCCCCCCCCCCAAACCCATTGTCCATTCAACTGCCGTGGGAGAATTTGTCTTGCCGTGGGAAATTCTGTTCCCACGGTAGACTGCCGATCCATTCGGCAGCCAATTTCGGCCAATTTTTGGTCGTTTCGACCTCCGATTTTTTCATAAATCAAATCTACACATTGTATAACATAAAACCCCTCAATCAATTCAACAAAAACAACCAAAAATTGAAACATTTTAAGCATTATTCAAACCGTAAACCCTAAAATTTCAAACCCAAAAATCTCAATCAAATCTCAATAATATGAGCAATAACTTGATCCAAACAAGATTACGGGAGATGTGATAACATTATTTTCCATTTTCGGTTGCCGGAAAGCAAGAAAATCGACGGAAATGACGTTCGCCGTGGGATTGCCGTGGGATGTGGAAAAAATTCGAATTTTCTTTGAATTGCACAGTAAAAATTTGTTGTGTTTATATATGGGGGCAGTTTCGTCATTTCACAAAGCATGGATATTTTTACTTAAACCTGAATTTTTTGGACAATTTCACTTAGACCTTTTTAATTTTGCCTAGTTTTTAAAATTTCCCTATATTATTCTTCAAAGATGTTGTGGAGAAACTTTAATTAATTTTTTGACTTCTGCTCAGAAGAGAGAGGAACAAAACAAAAGTGATGGTGACAAGGCAAAGAATTTTGGTAAAATTCTTGCGTTGGAACTAAAAAAAGGGATCTGGGAACAAACTTTAAAGTGACGAGACTGTGAGTTACTTAAGAATTTTACATTAATTTTGGCATGATAAGGTTGTCGAAAAGAAGAGAAACCTTCGAGACTGAGATTATAATCACTGTCTGTATAAGGCTGGGCAAACAGGCAGGCAAATTATGTGTTAATAATTTTAAGTGTATAATTAGATATTTAAATAATATATTATTATATAATTAAATAATTTTAAATTAAAAATAAAATAATACATAATTATTTGAAAATATATTATTTAGGTATTTAATTAAATATCCAAAATTAAGTATATAAATTATTACTCTGGGCAAAATTATAAGTATTACCTACCAAATTTTTAAATCACAAATTCAAAAGTCTACCTCTGTTTAAAATAAATAACCGCATAATCTTTAATTGTTTTATTTTTACGAGATTATCATATTACGTCTAACTTCAATTGTTCATACTCTAATTCGATTCAATGATTGGGATCAAATTAGAAAGGTGTAATTTGGCTATATTATTTATATAAGTCAACGAGTGACCGTGCTAAATTTGGTTAGATTACACTTACAAATATGATATAAATACGATTAATTGTATATTCTTGTGTCATCTAACATTTAGTGTCAATTAGGCTTTTTATTTTTTAATTATTTTTTTCAAATTCTTAAAAAGAAAATTAATGTGTATAGTATTTGTTTTTTTTTTTTGAAATATAATTGAATTTTTAAGTAAGCCATTATAATTTAAGAATTTAATGGATGAAAAACTTATGATTTCCTTGTAACTTCCATAAAAAGCCAAAAAATAATAATTACATGAAAGAATGTACAAATAAATATGATTGTGGTAATTGGCATGGATTGACTTAAAAAGTAAATAAATAAATAAATAAAAAAAAGGAGAATATTTTAAATTATTGGCTTATATAATAATTCAACGTTGAAAGAATAATACAATGAATTAATGTTACTTTTCTTTTTAATTATAATTCTATATATATTAATTAAATAAATAAATTTATAATTATTATATTAGAGTTAGAATCAATATATTAGGTGAATTAATATTTTATAAATATGGTATAGGTTTGAGCCAAATTTATTGTACACTTTTGTTGGGTTGCTAAGTGTCTTGACGATGCAAATCTTTTGATGCTTTGGTTTTTGTTCCCCCATGGAACTGTAATTCTATTCGGCCTTTAAAGCCCAATATATTCCTCTTATTGTAATCCCTAGCTAAGCCTGGGCTTTCTACAATTATATGTGTTTCCAATCCCAACACTTTTTTGTTCTTCACATAACATAATTTAGGTATTCTAAAATCAAACCTTCTCACATCCTAAGGGCTGTAATAATCCTTCAGAAGTTTTTATTGAAAGAGCACTATCATGAATATATTTTTAAGTATATAAATGAGTATAGATATAATATATTATCATGTGATTGAGTATTATTTTATTATTTATTTAAAATAATCTAATTATATAATGACATATTATCTGTGTACTAATTTTTGTATTTAAAAATGTGTGTACATAGTTTTATTGTTATAAAAAATATAAGTGTAAGAAATAAAATATCTAGGAGACTGATGAAAGAAAATAAAAATTTTAACTCAGGTTAACTTGATAAATAATTATATTACTGGATGAAAAGAAAGATGATTCACAAAATTATCAAAAAATAAATAGAATTAGTTGAAGTATATTCTTCATCACTTAATGTATCTTATAGTAAATCATTTTTCTCCACTAAAATGTTAGGGATATTAATTAAAACCCATAAAACTCACCCATTTACCTAACAAAGGCATAAAATACCTCATCCACTCACCTAGCTAAGGATAAAACTCACCACCATCGCCAAGCAGTCAAATTGCCGTCACTTTGTCATGCATAGATAAGCCAAGTAGCCATTATCGATATCCTCTAGTCATGGACAACCACGTTTGCATTGCTTTGGATGCGTTTCATTGGTGGGTTTTCATCATCTTCATTGATTTTCATTCAATCTTAAGCTTAAACACTTAAAAATGTCAAAATGATGTGAGTATTGGTTTACGAATTTCTAGATTTGCTTAGTTTTTTACTAGGTTGATTTGAGTTTTCTTATATTTGATTTTATTAGATTGAAATAATATTTTACTTGGTAGAAATGATGTATGCGAGTTAGAAAAATGTTTGAGATGCATGATTTGGTTGATTTGTGGTGAAATGATTTAATTTTTTGACAACTTTTCCAATAGGAAGGTTGGCTCGACCAACCAAATTTTCAAATAATTACGGTTGGCTAGTCGGCCAAGTACCTAACTAATCAATTTTTTTTATTTTTTAATTACTTTTTAAAATTGTATACATTTCCAAGGTCCTTTGATTGAGGCAACAATCAATTAATTATACTGATATGAAAACATCGATTGAGGCATGTTGCTGGGGTGATGACGATGAGGATGGGGAGAAGCTATTTGTTTTGTATTTTTCACATAATGCTCTAATGGAGACAGACATTAAAAAAGTCATCCAAGATCGGTCTGTACATTTAGTGAATGACTTTGATGCCTTTAGTAGGTACCCCTAGGGGACTATTGTGTGGAATGCAATGATAGACTCAATGTGGCAGGTATTACACATGAGATACAAGCACATGATGAACAATTATCCATCTTTCCTTGCTGTACCCCCATCTATAAATTATCTGATAATGAGGTATGTAATGAGGTTCCAAGTAATCATGTTCTTTATTTGTTAATGAATTTTTTTTATGAAGTGATTATATTTTTTAACCTGAATGTTTGGTGAAAATGTAATTATGGATTTACGAGGCATTAGGCAACCTCGGGGATTTTGTTGAAAATGTCGAAGTTGATCAGACCCTTCAGATGTTTAAATGAAGGAACTTGAGCATCCCAACATGTAAACACAAATTAATGATTATAGAGGCTCTTCTTGTAAGGACTTGTTTCAAATATCTCATAGTTGTTTGAATCATTAATTACAATTTTTTAACCAAATTTGCTTTATTCAACTTAATAAGACGTTCTCTCTCTTGTGTTACTTCCAACAACGTTAGAGAGAAAGATAAAGTGGTTTATTAGGGTGGTGTCATAGATGGGGGACAAAGATTACGAGATTATAAAAGAAAATGATGTTGCACCTAGCCACCAGTCCCTAGCCCATAAGGTTAGCTTGTAGTTTCCCTAGGTGTCACCACCTATGGGAACCTTGACTAGGGGCGGATTCAAATTGAATCAAGTTTGAATATGATTTAGCATGAGTTTAGCTTGAAAGATGTTAAAGGTGATTAGAATTCAGCTTGAGTTCGACGAGCTAGTATAAATGAAGGTTTTAGTTCGATTCAAAAGAAAATTTTGAGGTTATGACTTGAGTTCATCATTTGAGTTAAAGCCAAACATTAGATGTCATAAATTTAATCTATAAGAGTTGACAATGTAATCTGCAAAATGAATGTTACAAATTCGTTTCTAAGATAATTTATACAGAGTAGACAATAGAGAAAGACAACCACATTCTTTAACTTGTATTACAAATTCAACAAAGTCATATGATATCTACATCTCCCAACAACTTAACATAAGCTTTCAACTGTCCTTAAACATTTTGGTTGATCGAATGCAACCACCAAACTTATTTTGTAACCTATTAATTAACAAACAAAGACTTCAATTAAGGTTCTTACCTTTAAAAATAGAAACTTAAAAATATATGGTGCACCAGTTGACAACAATAAGATAAAGATGTGTAATCAAAATCGTGGTCAACAAGATGGACTTTGATTGGCTGCAATAACCATCGATTTAGGGAGACAATAAGAATAGAAGTTCGAAAGAGCGAGATCAAGATGAATTTATGTTTGTTTGCTTGGTTTCGTCTCAAAATAGTGATCTTCGAAGAAAAAAATGAAAAAAATGAGAGGAACAAAAATGAAGATTGGAGAGAGAGCGACTGATGAGTGATGAGGATGAGTTTTATTGGTTTCTTTTGTGAATGAAAAAGTAAGATAAGAAAGAGAAAATGGTGAGTTTTTAGTTTTATGGGTTACTTGTGTAAATGGAAAAAGTCAGAAAAAATGATGGATAAGAAGATAGAGAGTGTTATTACTCAGTGGATAAATGGAAAAAATTTTAAGTCATCCGAATCAACTTTAAATGAGCCATGGCTTATTTTGAATAGAGCTGAACTGACAGATAGCTCGTGAGCCCTTTCGAGCCAAATCTTATATATTAGATCCGATCCACCCATGATGGGTTGACTCAATCCATTAGGGTTAAAAGGTAAAATTAACCCTCTTATATATGAGAATTACCCTTTTACCTTTGACAATTATTGAAGTTAACTATCACTCTCCCTTTTAATATAAATAAGCGTAACTTCTATTTGGGGATATAACCCTTTTACGCAAAAATTACATAACTCCTTTTTCTCTAATACTTTGTTATTTGGAAGAATTTTATAGAAAACAAGAAAGTGAATCAAGCAAAATGTGTTGTGGATTCTGTTAGGAGTGTATTGCATCACTAATCATCACTAAAGTTTCAGATTTCTAAATCGGATATGTTTTTCTATAATCCTGAATTTGTGTTATTTCTACTTACATTGGTATCAGAGCCTGGTTTTATCTGTGCAATTGTGATGTTGGTAATATAAACATGATTTGGAAGCATGTTTAGAACTTAATTTGCGTGAACAATATTTTTATATATAATGCATACGAACCTATTTTGATTATTAATGATTTTGTTGCAATTGTGTGAAATTGATGCTTAGAATCATATTAGGATGATTTCTGGATATGAGATGCATGTTTAGTTAGAAAAAATTGCACCGAATTCGCATGAAATTGGATGAATTTAGGTGGGCCTATTTTTCACGTAAAACCGTGACGTTCATGCATCTAATTCGTCGAAAGTCAGTGATGTTTTCATCGGAACTTTTATGGATATGAATTTGCGTGCCACGAGCTTTAAAAGCCTTATGAAATCGCTGTCATTGGGTGGCCAGAGGACGACCAATTTTGTCGTTGAAATCCTAGGGTTCATGTTGCAATCGAGGGTTGTAATCGAGTTGGCAAAACCCGTTGGTCAATGGGTTAACCCATTTAGTCAACCGACCCATGGGTAGACTGGTTAACATTTACCTAGTCAAAGGTCAAAAAATTGACCAATCAATGGTTAACATTTTGACCGACGCATGATAGAGCGTGAGTTATGTTCTCTAGCCCATGGTAACATGTGAGCTGTGCTTTTCGGCACGTGGAGGCGCATGAGTCAGTTTTTTGGCGAGTAGGAGTGAGTGCATGCTTCCGTTTATGTTTGGCAGCTTGTATTGGCTCAAATTCTATTATGTGTGATCTGTTTATGCATGAATTGAACACTTATAGATGTTATTTTGATCATGATTTTGAATTATACATTGTTAAACATGTGAACATATGTTTTTTATATTGTTATGTATGTGTAATTTATTATTGTCTATTTGTTGGTCATATATAGGGTGACCATGTTAACTAAAGACTACTATCTAAACTATAAGATGAATCCGAAACGCAACTTCTTTGCTCACATTTGGACCATGACTGGGAGAATATTAGAATTGAGAAATGAGGGCATATACCTAACTTATAATGAAAGGATATATAGACTATTGATGTTGTTGCTTGATCATTGGACCAATATAATCAATAATATTATCTGGGATGACAAGAAAGTATTGAGCTTTTGGGATTGTTTGTATGAGTTACAAAAGGCAGAATAGCGAAATATTGTTATGAATATAAGAAAATTAACAGCTCTTTCTATTTTCCCAAATAAGTGGAGTGCGAGGTATATTGGCTATCGCAAACAATGTAGAAACTTTATATTGGATAATGTTACTCTGAGGATTGTTGAAAAAGCAGAAGAGGTTTATTGTCCCTGGGATTGGTATCGAGTTGAAGAACGATTGATTGTTAAAATACCATGTTTTAAAAATTATAAACCACAGGTCAAAGAGAGTTCATATTCTAGTTCAAGTCAAGAATGGTCCTAATCATTGAAATGTTTGAATTTCATGCTTATTTGTTTATTTATTAATATGTTATTGTATTAAACTTCTTTGAATTATGGATAAATTAAACTCTATGTTGATATAATATAATATATATTATGATTATTTGTGAAAATTCTGAGACTAGTAGAATTTAATTATTCTCATCTAGAATATACATTGACGCGATTGAATTAATTGTTAAGATGTGAAACATTTGTTTCATAGATGATAATTGGGAACATAATGAACTTTCGACTCTATGCCTTATGTGAAATATTTTAATTTTTAATATATAGTTACAATAATAAAATGTGTATATATCTTACTGTTAGTGTTGTGTTGACATATCTCTGTAGTTATATATAGAAAACGCTTCGAAAACATTATTGCCAATTTGAATAAGGGAGAAAAACTGAATAGAGACAATTATAAAATATGGAGAATGAGAATGCACTATATCCTAGATGAACAAGATGCCTTGGAGGTTGTTAATCAGGTCATGAAAGAGCCCCAGTTGGCTGAGGGGCAAAATCTTAACAATGCCCAACATAAGTGTGATATGGACGCTTATAATTCTTGGAAAAAGAAAGATTCGACTGTTAGAGGTATTCTCATCAACTTAATAAATGATAATAGTACTTATTAGTATAAGCAATTTGAAACTACAAATGTTATGTGGGTGGCATTGAAAGAAACGTTTGAAGGAACAATCGTCTCCAAACTAAGGCGATTGACTGTCAAATTCGATACATATAAGAAGGTTCCCAATAAGCCGATAAAGCAATATCTAAGGGAAAAGTCAAACATGATAACTGAGCTGAAGAAAGTTGGGTATGAACTGACTAATGAACAATAAGTGCAGGCTATTATACGATCTCTACTTGATAGTTGGGAGCACATAAAAGTGAATATGACTCATAATGACAACATCAGGACTTTTGATGATATTGCTCGCCATCTTGAACTAGAAGTTGAATGCCTAGAGGCTACTGGACCAAATGCTCATGCTTATGTTGCTGAATCCAACTCGAGGAAGTTTTCTGGCTATTAAAGAAAATGACAAAAATTCAGAAAAGGGAAGAAGACCATCCAATGACCTATAAACAAGAATAAACGGTTCAAGCACAAAAGAGGCAAACACTATAAGAAAAGAGATAAGTCAAAACTGACCTGTTATAATTGTGGAAACAAGAGTCATTTCACCTGTAAATGCATGGAGCTGAAGAAGGTATCACCTTATCTTATCTCAAATTATGAGATTTATGTTTCCATTACCATTTTCTTAATTGAATCTCATCCTATGTGAACTGTAGACTCAAGAGCCACAGACCATATAACTCGTGATAAATAAACTTTCGTGGAATTTCGTCAAATACCAAGGGAAACACGGTAGATATATGCAGGTAATAATACCAAAATTGAAGTAAAAATAATAAACACATGCAAATTGGTTTTGTGCGGTGGTTAAACCTTGTACTTACATGTTGTTTTATATGCTCCAGAAATTCGATAAAATTTGGTCTCTATAATGGTTCTGTTGAAACTAGGATTTGACTTAACTTTCTATGGAAACTTGGTTAAACTTTATTATGATGATGTGTTTTATAGATCTGGATTTCTATCCGAAGGTTTTATGGTGCTGGACATCTTATTTTGTAATAATGATAATACTGTTAGTTTTTCGTTATTTGCAACTCTTGATAGTTTATGTGTGAATGCAAATACATGACATGTTAGATTATGGCATATTGGCTAAGAAAGAATGAACAAACTAGCCTGTGAAGGTTTATTAGGACCTATCGTAAAATTAGATATGCCTATTTGTGAGCATTGTCTAGTAGAAAAAACTACTAGAAAACCTTTTAGCAAAGTTATTAGAGCTGAAATTCTTCTACAATTTGTAGATTCAGATATTTGTGGCTCTATAAATGTCAGAGCTAGAAAATGAGCATTTTATTTCATCACTTTCATAGATAATTATTCACATTTTGGATATGTCTATTTGATCTCCTATAAGTTATAAGCAATAGATTGCTTTAAACATGATATAAATAAGCTTGAGAATCATTTAGATAAAAGAATAAAAGCCTTGAGAATTGATCAATGCCGTGAGTATTTATCTACCAAATTTAAGGAATTATGTAGTGGAAAAGGAATTATAAGGCAATTAACAATTCCCAAAACTCCGCAACAAAATGGTATAGCAGAAAGAAGAAACCGAACTCTATTAGAAATAGTTAGGTCTATGATAGTGTAAGTGAATATTCCAATTTTGTATTAGGGAGATGTTTTATTGACTACGACTTATATATTTAACCGTGTGCTTGCTAAGTCAGTAACTATCATTCCTTATAAGTTATGGACAAGTAGAAAACTTGAATTAAATATGATGCGACCTTGGGGGTCTACTGTATACATCTATGACACATTCCATAAATTCGAAAAATAAGGACCAAAAGGCAAGAAATGTATCTTTATAAGATACTTTGAACACTCCAAAGGGTATGTGTTCATAGGAGAGGACTCTGATAGAAGAATAACTGAAATAGAATCTAGAGATGTGACATTCATAGAAAATGAATTTCCTAAGAAGAGTGATATTGATAAAAGTTTTTATCTGTATGAGACGAAAGAGGAATGTGGAGAAGATTCGTCTCAACGACCATTAGTTGTGTCACAAGAGACGATGTCTTTACTTGTTCCAAATAGTGGGAGTAATGAGATTAAGCTCCAACTTATTTCTGATAGTAGGAGCAAAAATCCTCAATTGCGTAGGAGCAAGCATTTTTGAATCCTTAGGAGACTTTTCGAAATTGAAAATAAAGTTTTCATAACTGTTCCTCTTGAAGACGATGAGCCTAAAAATATTAAAGAAGCTATGTCATCCCTCAATAAAGAAAAGTGGCAAGAAACATTAGAGGAAGAAATGAAATCCATGGCAATAAACCAAGTTTGGAGTCTGGTGGACTTACCGTCTGGTCAAAAACCCATTGGGAATAAATGAATTCTCAAAATTAAATGGAAGGTGGATGACTTAATAGATAGATATAAAACTCGCCTAGTGGCAAAGGGTTATACCCAATAAGAAGGTATAGATTATGAAAAAACTTTTTCGCTTGTTGTGAGGTTTACTTCAATCCATATCATTCTAGTTATAATAGCACACTTAGATCTAGAATTGTATCAGATGGATGTCAAGACAACTTTTCTTAATGAAAAGCTTGACGAAGATATCTATATGGATCAACCTGTAGGTTTTGTGGTAAAAGGCCAAGAACGTAAAGTATGTAAGTTCCAAAGATCGATATATGGCCTAAAATAGTCATCAAGACAATAATACTTAAAATTCTATAAAGCAATATTGTCTTATAATTTTAAGATGTTAGAACAAGACCACTATGTCTATATGAAAAAGTTTGATGATAAATTTACAATTCTATCTCTGTATGTGGATGATGTGTTGATAGCTGAAAGTGATTTGGAATATGTCATGATCATTGAACATTGGTTATTCGCAAATTTCGACATGAAGGATATAAGTGAAACAAATTATATTTTAGGTATTAAAATCAAAATGGATTGTTCTAAGAAACTTTTGGCTTTGTCATAAGAGCGTTATATCCAAAAGATTCTAGAACGATTCAACATAAAAAACTGTAAACCTGTAGATAATCTTGTGTCAAAAGGTGATTTGCTAAGCCAAGATTTATGTCCAAGGACTCAAAACGATAGAAATGAAATGTCCCTAGTACCTTATTCAAGTACGATTAGAAGTCTCATATACGCAATGATGTGTACTCACCCTAATATATGCTTTGTTGTTGGGTTGGTTAGTCGATATGAATTGAATCCAGGAAGAAAACACTAGAAGGTTGTCAAAAGGATATTAAGATATCTGAAAGACACTGTGGATTATTGTTTATGCTACCGAGGAAAAGGTTTGGGTGTCATTGGCTACTCGGATGTCGATTAGGGTAGTGATTTAGACCAACACAAATCAACTTCTGGTTATGCTTTCTTACTCCAAAATGGTGCCATATCTTAGAGCAGTAAGAAATAGACATGCATAGTCTTATCCACAATAGAAGCAGAATTTGTAACATATTCTGCTGTTGTACAAGAAACTGTTTGGTTGAAAAGATTTTTTGAGAATTTAGGTGTACTGGACACAACAGTTATTCCTACAGTTGTATATTGTGATAATCAAGCTACGATAACTTTCACAAAGGATTCCAAATTCCATAATAGAACCAAACATATCGACATAAGATATAACTTTGTCAGAGACATCATTTTGAAGAAGAAAATGATGGTACAATATATTTCTACACGTAATATGATTGCTGATCCTTTAACCAAAATGATTTCAAGAGATGTATATCTTGCACATGTTAAGTCTCTTGGCTTGCGTAGAATATGATAAATGACTTATTGAGTATATAATGTACTTGTAACACAACGTTAGAACATCAAAGAATTTGAATTTATTTTATTTATGTGTTTGAATTCTTGGTGTTTATGGATATATACATTGTTTTTGAAAACTCAACAAGATAATAATATCACACAAGTTTGATTGGTTCTCTCACATGAGCAATCGCCTTTGACACTGAGAAGAACGTGCAAAGATGAAACATGTTTCTTGAGGTTGATACCGCTAAGAGAGCGTACTTAAAGATGAGAGTTGCTCAAGAAATGAATTATTGAATATGTCACTTGATAATTAATCAAGATTAGGTCATGTTTTTATGAATTAGAAAATGACCAGTTTGGATTCCCCACGTCCAAATAACTTGTGAACACCAGATGTGAGTTTTTAATAAATAGTGATACCTGCAAGATTGAAGAGATGATTAAGAACTTAGGTTAGACGTTGAATGCAATGATTGAACGAAGATCTATACAATTTTGGTAATGACATTTTGAAAAGATACACATTGTAGCATATGATTTATACCATGTGTGCATCAATAAGACGACTATTTAAAGTAATGGAAGGATGAATCCCTACTCCTCCACTGTGTGAGACTTTATGAGGATTACCTCATGTGGGTACCCTTTGACTCTTTACTGTTATTTGATGTTTATTCTTAATGTTTCTATCTTAGCTTGAAACTTATGGCCATGAATGATTCGGTTTATGGAACATGACTAGAAAAACAACTAAGTTTAAATTAAAAATTTTGAGTAGAAAAGGAAGACTTATATATTACATCTGTCCATTGGCCGATCAATCATGTCACTCATATAGGAGATTAGACTTGATCATAGATACATAGGAATATAACATAATAATAAATGAGAGATTAAAGAAAGCTAGTGTTATTGAGTAAGTCTAGGGTACTGTAAGACTAACGTTTTGTTATTTTTTTTTGGGTTGAAGCGACTATGTTATTCCTAACAGATGCATAGTAAATTAGCTCTTAAGTATAAGTTGCTCGCAAGGTTGCACGACATATTTGCTAGTATGAATTACTTTGTTTTATAAGATTTCTGTGGAAGAGTATTGTGATTCTGATCACCCTATCATGTGTGAGTAGGAGATATTAGATCTGGTCCACCCATGATAGGTTGACCTAATCCATTAGGGTTAAAAGGCAAAATTAACCCTCTTATATATGAGAATTAGCCTTTTACCTTTGGCAATTATTGAAGTTAACTGCCACTCTCTCTATTAATATAAATAAGCGTAACTTCTATTTGGGGATATAACTGTGTTACACAAAAATTACAGAACTCCTTTTTCACCAATATTTTATCATTTCGAAGAATTTTATAGAAAACAAGAAAGCAAATCAAGTAAAGTGTGTTGTGGATTTCGTCAGGAGTGCATTGTATCACGAATCATCACTAAAGTTTTAAATTTCTAAATCGGGTATGTTTTTCTATGATCTTGAATTTGTGTTATTTCCGAGTTCAGCTTGTTATTTAGTTGAATCGTATACTATAGCTTAGGTTCAATCTGAGTTCACAAAAAAGGAACTTAAACTAAGTTGAGCCGACTTTCAAGATCGAGTTGGCTTAGTTCAAATCCAAGCCTAACCTTGACCTATCCATACGTTTGGGGTGCCACTTACACACTTGTTCCGCTAGTGAGCCCACAATTAGCACAACAGTTTACAAACATGTATATTTCACCACACGTTCATGCCTCACCAATACAAATTTATGAGCTCGCACATTTCCCCCCACATTTAGGCATCATCAACACAACAAGTTTTAAGCCTACAATAACCTAATCATAACTCGACTCGACATTCATTTATTAGGCCATTTACAAGCTATGTGTCCATGGACTGTTTGTAGCATATACTAGCTAAGCAAGCCACAATAATGCAAAGTCATATGAACTATGGATTGTTGACATCGTGGACCAAGTTAATCTTATGCAGACAAAGTAGGATAAAAAATACGTATCAAACAGAAATGCGTTTGAAAGCTATTGAGTCATCCTATCACTCACCCTTACAAAAGAACATGTTCATCTGACATATTATATTAGTTTTGTAACTAATATTCACTGTGAGGATGAAAACCTTTCCGAGGACAAAAGCCAAAAGAAGCCACCCTTTATAATATGTTACTACATTGAGATTTACATAATAAATATACCTCATAGCGTTATCAAAATCAGAGACATGATATACCTTTTCAACCCTCTAAAATATTCTTTCAATTGATTGCATTTTCTTGCATTAAGCATGCATGTTACCTTTGATGTGGTGGTTGTAATAACCATGATAAACACTGGGTAACACATTTGACAATTATGCAATTATTGCTAGGTGTTGATTTGAAATAATCACAAAGTTTGGGATGATATTGATGCACATATGAAAGTATGTAAGGAACAATGTCCACGACTTTATGTCCTTTTGGCCCCCAATACTGAATACCAATGGATCAATCTGATTGTTATTATCTTTTGTAATAACAATAAATAACTCTTAAGGTACCTCTATTTCAAATATGTAACGTCGATGCAAATAATCGAACGAAAAAAATTGTTAAAACACCTATACTAAACACTTCGATGCTATGAAAAAAAATTTAGATTGGTTATCCTCATCTGTATCAATATGTGTGGTTGTGTTAGGGTTGCCTAACACAAGATTATGACAATACTCCAATAAGAGCATGAAAGAATCCTTTGGTGATCCTCTTAATGCATTTAATGCCCATGTTTTCGCATGCCACACTTATATGTATGATATGTCAATTTTGTATTAATCTGTCATATTGATGATGTAAAGATCTTTCCCAATGGCTGAGCACCAACCTATCTATGATGAGGTAATATTTGATTTATGGGACATGTGTGTATTTCATCCAAATGGCGTAATTATCACAATGCTAATGCCCACCATTTATATTGCTCCTTCTACCTACATCTACTCTCCCATCGTTTTGTTGTTGACTAATAAGCTTTGTATTGAAAACCTTGTTTTAAAGCAAGTCTTGCAAATTGATATTGTAATTCTTCCTTACTATTATAATAGCCCATCAATTTGATCCTCATATTGGGTCATTTTTCAATATTACCAATTACCTCATTCTTAACATCTACAACTTCAACAAAACCTATTAAATGGATTATAGACATTTACATTTACTAGGGATGCTTTATGATCAACCCAACTATAATGTGTCACATTAGACTTGCCCCTGACATTATGAAAATTACTTAGATTTCTCTCAATGTCTTCTCTTCCATGTAACTTAATCTCCTCAACCGGTACATCGTACATCTCATTAACATCCATAAACCTTACAAATTCTTCCTAAAGATGTTCATTCTCATCATAATCATCATTATCATCATCATCATCATCATTGCGATTACTCAATTCTTCATCCTTTGGGACATTCAGTGGTTGTGCTAATCTTATGTTGGATTATCCTACAATTGTTCTTCCTCAACTTGCTTTTCATTGATATAGCCTCTTTTTTCAATTTGACTCTCTATGATATAAAGACGGGTCGATACTTTTTTCTCGGCTAGCATCATAAAAAATTCAACATTTTTATCATCTTGGAGCTCATACGAGTTTCTAAGCACTGCTAAATCATTGTCTATATATGTATGAACATTTGATTGCCTTCAATTGATTCTCAAGTGATAACATATTTTCTCGACCAATCCTTTGAAATTAGCTCTTG
This sequence comes from Mangifera indica, assembly GCF_011075055.1. Taxonomy (NCBI): domain Eukaryota; kingdom Viridiplantae; phylum Streptophyta; class Magnoliopsida; order Sapindales; family Anacardiaceae; genus Mangifera; species Mangifera indica. Next base: position 18,683,709 of record NC_058139.1, on the reverse strand, counting down.
TATCAACCGTTATCATTCTTTCGTCCCCCACTAACATATCTCATAATACCATTATCTCCGATAACCCAATCCCTCCAAACGTAGTCATAATGCAACTTTGATCATTCTACAATAAAAATAAAACCGGTAAGATAATATAATAAAAATAAACTATAATGCATATAAAGATAAACTTTTAAAAAAATTCATGCAGACTTGGTCAGCTGATTAACCTAAAAAACCCATATTTTGATGCAACCAAACAACATAAAAACAAGAAATCATTTGCTTTCTATTTGATCTACTAAACTTTTCTGGTTATTTATTAAATATTTTATCTAATTTAACTTCGAAACCATACCTTTAATCAAGCAATAATAAATTATCATACAAACATGCTCTTTAACAAAAATAAATAACATTAAAAAAATTGTAAATAACATTTGAAAGGTGTAAATCTAAAACTTACTTTGATCTATTTTGTGTTTACTATAATATTTTAACAATTTTTTTTTTCCTAGAATGTTGCTGAAAGTGGACCATAACTTTGGACTACCATTGCTTTTTGTTGGGTGACTTTTCTCTTTTTAAAGGCAAAGTCAAACTAAAAAGTAACTATATTTGTATAATGGGAAAAAGGTGATAAAATAGGGAAATTAAAATAATTACCCCAAACATTAAGGGGCAAAACGAAATTACCCCAAACTTTTAACATTAAACGAAAATGCCCCAAAATTACGAAGAGACGAAAATGCCCCTCCACTCAAAATCCTCCATAACCACGCGCACAAAAGCCAAACACACGAAAACAGTCCGTTTTGAACTCACGTTTCGCGCACTCGGCAACTCCGACTTTATCCGGCGATTTTCTGACTTTTCCGACAACGACGATGGACAAAAAGGTTAGTAAAACAACCCTTGTCATCTCTTTATGCATTTCATTTCACAATTTGAGCGATTTGATGTGAAATTTGGGTGTAAATTGCGTTAGGGTTCGGTTTGAAATTTGGGTGTAAAATGCTTGATTGTTTGCTGATTGTGATGAATTATGTTAGGGCTTTTATGTTAGATTAGGTGTAGAGTTGATTGTTGTTGAAATGGAGTTTGAAAAACGAAGTTTGGACGGTGAAACGTGGCCACACGAATTCGGCAGTCACCACGCGAATGGCGCAGTGACCACACGAATTCGTGTGGTCAGAATTCGTGTAGACGGGGAGGTGTTTTGAACTTTTCAAACTTCGTGGACTACACGGAATCGTGTGGTTGGGGGTGAAACTGCGTATTTCATCGTGTGGTGGGCAATATTAGAAATTAGAAAACTTGGTGGGCTGGCAAACTTACGGTCAACCCCCCGAATTCGTGCGGTGGACTCACGAATTCGCGAGGTTGATGCGCGAATTCGCGTGGTGGACACGCAAATTCGCGTGGTGGGCCAAATTGCTGTTTTTCAGAGTTATCCAACATGCGTTTCCTCTGGTTAGAATCAGGGGGGCAGAATGCAATTCTATTAAATTTTAGGGCTTTTTTGATATTTTCCATATGGGATTAAATTAAAATTTAACCATCTTAAGGTTTTTTGGAGTGTAGAATTCGAATTTGATATCTATTTTTTCAAATAAGGCCTCTATGTATAAAATTGAATAATTTCTTCCATAAAATTTATATAAATTTAATATAATTGTAATTTAATTTTCATACAGGTAGTTGCACAAAAGAGAAAAAGAGACGAAAGCAAAGATGAACTGCGATTTCCTCTCGAAAAACACTTCAAGGCTCAAGTTACTACACGTGGATATAGAGATATTGGAGCCGTGATCAAAAAATTATTAATAGAGAGACAATTACAAATGTTTCGACGTACATGCTTCGGACACTTCCTAGAGTTGAAGGATAGTCGATTTAGTGGGGTCCTGATACATTCCTTCATCCTTCGAGTGGTAAATAAGGTGACTTCGGGAGAGGAGTTATGGTTTCGGGTTAACGACGTGGATGTCAGATTCAGTGCGTATGAGTTTGCTATTATGACAGGCCTTCAATTTAGTCATTTGGTAGATATCGACCTCTACATTCCATCGAAGGCTACAGATCGGATCCTCCAGACATATTTTCACGACTGTAAATCAGTTACATATGCCGATTTGAGTCGTGTGTTCCAGCAGAGACCGTGGGGGGAGGATGACACTGATGCAGTTAAGTTAGCATTATTGTTTTATCTTCACATGGGGTTATTAGGGAGTGACTTGAGGAAAACAATTCCCCAGAAGATATTACAATTAGTTGATCATCTGGATGGGTTTAATGCATACCCATGGGGAGTACGAGTGTGGCAGATGACATATCGCTCTATATGCGATAACATCTCCCGAATTTCTATAGATTCCGGTCTGAAAAGGAAAAAGGAAAATCAGCTTAAGCAGTATGGCATTATGGGATTTCCATTAGCATTTCAGGTAATTATTATATTTATTAATTCAAACAAAAAATGAATGTTTAAAATAAAATTAGTTTAATATGATTGTAAATATATAAAATAGTCGATTTATATTGATATTGCAGTTTTGGATTTACGAGACGCTGGACTTGTTATTTCGATGGGTAGAGGAGTCGCCGTATATGGGGGCCGCCCGAATGTTGAGATGGCACACGAAGGACATTCCGGGATGGGATTCTATCTCCGCTATCTTCACTGGAGATCCAGTAAGTACTAATTTATTCAGTATTAACATATACTCTGGATATGACAATAATAAATACTTAAAATAAATATCTTGTAGGATGATGTTAATTTTCCATTAGATTTATCTCCGGTTGAGAGAGATACGGAGTGGTATGAGGATATCGTCCGATATATAGGGATGTCGGATAGTCGATCTTCTTCGACGTCAGGAGGTGCACCATCGAGTCCTCGTGACGTTAGTTCTCCGATCGTTGCTCCTCCTCCTGTTGATGCTTCTGTTCAGCCCCCTCCCACGTGCCCGATCAGCGACCCTATCGAGGAGCTTATATCACCCGGTCCCGGGCCTAGGCCCTCTACCACCGAGCACATATCACCGGATCCCATGCTTAGGCCCCCTACCACTGAGCAGATATCAGATGATCCTCCTACCACTCCATCAGATTTCTCCATTCATCACTTTGATGCTGCATTGGCTCGATGGGGAAATCTTATCTTAGATCGACTTACTGAATTAGAGGCTAGGATGGAGGATAGGTTTAGTTGCATCGAGGGTAGGATGACTCTTATAGAGGATAGATTGAGTCGTATAGTGGATACGACGACTCGTATGGAGGTCGGACACTCTCATCACCACACAGACACTATCGGACAGGTAAAAAAGTTAATATTTTATAAGATATTTCATCTATTTATATACGCAATCATATGTAATCTTATAATAATTGTAAATTATATTACAGCCTTCTCGGGACGATGGTGACAGAGTATCGACAGGGGCTTTCACGTTCCCGTCTCCACCTGTTATCGATGTGAGTGTTAATTGCTTATAGTATTTTAAAAATGTTACTTTTGAAATAAATTTTAATATGTTAAAATTATTACAACGTCGGTTATTGATGAGAGACCATCCCGAGAAGATATGATATTGACTGTTGATATTAGCGATTATATATCATCGCATGAGGTTTTCTCGATGGCATCTCATACGATGGTTCAGGTAATTAGAACGTCATTTTGAAATAAATGTTATATATGAATTATTTGATTATACATCTATTAATCCCGTTAAATATAACTTTTCGATTAGTTAATATTAATTGCTAATACTGATACAGGATGTCGGCGATGGATCACTTCACATGCGATCTTCTCCGTCGACGCCTTCTGTGATTATTCCGGTTCGTCAAACATAACTTATACAATATAATATCTCATTTACACATTTATAATTTGATTATTCTAAACTTGTTACTATCGTCCTTTGTGACAGCGGCCTGACGTTTCTGCGGATGCACCGATTACGGATCACATTATGACGTCTGTTTCGACATTAGAGGTACGTACATTGTATAATGAATAGTTTGATATTTTTTGTTCAATAGTTTGATTTACTAATATTAAATGTTAATTTTGTCATAGGGTATTACCGATGTCAATCGATCACCACATGCAGATGCTCCGATTACGGATCCCATTGTGACGTCTGTTTCGATATTAGAGGTACGTACATTATATAATGAATACTTTGTTATTTTTTTGCTCAATAGTTTGATTTACTAATATTAAATGTTAATATTGTCATAGGATATTACCGATGTCGATCGATCACCACATGCGGATGCTCCGATTACGGATTGGGAGGAGGTTGAGGTGAAGTGCCAGAAATTTCTTCTATCATATGTTACATTTTTTAATTTCAACAGTTGTTTAACCTTTCTATCATGTTACAATAGGATTTTCGTTTGATCTATCTCAACACTCCAAGCAAAGGAAAACAAGTGATCGATATTGTTTCCCAAGATGACGAGGTCACTGATGATGTTGTTGAGATCACTGCACATGAGGACCAGGAGCAGGTAATTGAATTTTCAAGAGGTTTAATAACTTATTTTCATTGAAATAATTTATCATTCTATTTAGTCAATTCATTTATTTGAATACAGTCGGTCTCGAAAGAAAATATATTCGATATAGCTTCACTTGCGGATTCTCCAGCTATGACTCCAGCGATGCAGAAGGTATTAAAAAGTTTAATTTTTTAATGAATTTATTAAATTCGCTTGTAATAATTTATTATTCATTTCACCTAATGTTTCATTTGTTTTGGAGTAGTATTTTCGCACAGTTTGTGGTAGGATGTCAAGAAGGGACCCCTGATTCGTAGTCCATACACGAATCCTCTGAAACCACGTGGCCAACGAACGAGACCCGCTGTGTAGTTATCGAAAACCGAACGTGAAGAGGTTTTCAAGAAGTGGTATGTAGAGCCGAACATGTTCGAGAAACGTCATGTGTATGACATAGGTGTGCGGACCAAAATTGCATTTTGGGGTACACTCATGAACACCTCTGGATGGTTGTTTGACGAGGTGAGTTCACTTTAACAAATGAATTTCGTATTTTGGTTATATAATCCTTTTATGAGCTGATGACGTGATATCTTCTGTTTTTTCAGCATGTTGATTCGTTTTTAGGGTTACTACGTCGACGCCAGCATGACGATACTACGAATGTTCGACAGAATTGGACGACGGTTTTGAGTTGTTTTGTTGGATATATCCCTCATGAGTATGCGGCCTGGACGAGAGATCCAGATAGCTACCAGTTCCCTTCGCTCTTTACACGTATGGTGGATGCAGATTACCCACCTGAGTTGCATTTGCAACCTTGGGGTATGATCGATGAGGTTAGTAATCAAAGATCGAGTACATTTTCAAGAATAATCGATTAATATCTAATTACAATTATATCAACGTGTGTAGGTTTTTATCCCAATAAACTTTGAGAATGCTCATTGGGTAGCAGGGGTGTTGGATTTGAAGGAGTGGAAGATTACGGTTTACGACTCCTTACAGAGTTTCACAGCTGACCCGGAGTTATTTAGGGAAAAGATGTTGGGATATACATCGATGATACCACATTTATTAGCTGCGACATCATTTTGGGCCGATTCGCATCGGAGTCCACGGGACGATCCATTTGCATTGCATAGGGTGGTGGATATACCGCAGCAGGCGCCCCTATCAGGTGATTGTGGGGTGTTTATGTTACGATACATCGAGTGTTTAGCACTTCACCGCTCGTTATGCTTTGAGGGGGAGGACTCGTTACACCTGCGCACTCGTTTAGGCACGCAGCTATATTTTCAGGATATTGATTGACGGTTATTGTATATGTTATTTGTATTTGTATATATATTTCTTTATTCATTTCTATATATTTTTATTTATCTATATATTGATTCATTTATATGTTCATAACAAATATATAGTTAAAAATAATTCATCAAAAAATTAAGAAATATTAAAAGACTGTAGTTAAAATTAAATACTTGAGAAGAGTTGAAAAATGTAATTTGATAGTTAAGAAATTCATATAATAAAAAAAATAATATAATATAATGATATATTATCTATATATTTTTTAATCGAATATGAGAACGAGATGTATAACAAAAAGGGCATTTATTTCATTATTACAACAAGTCATTTTCTTTTTTATTTACTTTTGCACAAATAAATTCGTCTTAATTGTTTAATTTATTTTTTTAATTTAACATATCATAATAAACTTGTTACAGAAAATGTTAATGTTAATATTTAAAAAGAAAAAATTCTCAAAATTTATCAACGAAAAATAATATCAAAGTTTATTAAATATTGAGAATATTTGCAAGGCATATATATATATATATATATATATATATAAATAATATCAAAGTTTATTAAATATTGAGAATATCGAAGGATCTTTGTAGACTCAAAATAAAAAAAATCAAGTAGAAAAATAACATTAGGTTTACAGAAACAGGTACAAGTACAACATTTATATTAAAATTAACATTCATGAACATTAGAGTTACAAAAACAAGTAGAAAAATAACATTTATATTAAAATTAACAAGTACAAATAACAAGTGCATTTATTTCCCATCTTTCTTCTTTCTTCTTTCTTCTTGAACTTGATGGTACAGAACTAGGTACTGGAATAGGGCTTCTGCAGTTTTGTCTTGTATGTCCAGGTTGATGACATCGGCTACAGATTAGTTGTTCAACAACCTCTCCTTGAGAAGGCCGTCTGTTTTTATTTGCTAGACGTCTTGCACGACGACGATGCACATATGGTGGGTGGATAACAGCTGCCTCCTCCGGATGAACCCACTCTGACTGATCTCCCAATGGATTGACTGCGTCTGCATAAACTGTTCGATAAAAAGTTGTGCTGTAGTATGAATGCACCCATTGAAGGTAGGTTGTAAGCTTCATATATCTGGCTACAGCAATAACGTGCATGCAGGGAATCTTTGATAATTGAAATTTTCTACAAGTACATGTATGCTCCGTCAGGTCTACCAGGGCATCATATTGGCATTGGCCACTACCAAGAACCTGGTATCACTCAGTTGTTATAGGACGCACTTCTAAGTTCGATGACTTCCGTACACGTTTTGCGATCTTATCTTCAACCCAAGGTGTGACTGGACTGGTACAAGCATCTGTAAATCATATAAATATAAATTAATCTGGTTAGTAATCAAGTATAAGTTTAGTAACACATATTTATAACATAGTATAACAGTGAATATGAACTTACTGGCATGATTTCTTCTTTCATAAAACCATCACTGTAATGTACCTCTAATGAACTCGATCAGCATAGTAATAGGTAAACCTCGAGCATGTTTGACTAAGGCATTAAATGACTCAGCAATATTGGTAGTCATTACATTGTACCTATGCCCTGGAAAATATGCTCGTGCCCATCGATCAAAACCCACTTCATACAAGTATGAAGTTGCCTCAGGGTGCAAACGGGACAGTGACTTCATGACCTGTTGGAATTCAAATTCAGTGTACACCTTGGCTGCTTTCCAATACATCTATGCGACTTTAGCATTCTTTTTGTACTTGGACCGCATGTTACAATGGAGATGGTGACAACAATAACCGTGATGCACACAAGGGAAAACTTTAGCCAATGCAGAAAATATACTGACATGTCGATCTGAAATGATGGCCAACTGAGGTACCTCACCAATACAATCCCGCAACTTCGTTAAAAACCAGCACCATGTGTCATGATCTTCCCTGGGACCAATCCCAAAAGCAAGCGGATATATTTGATTATTCCTATCTAATGCTACAACAATAAATAGTTGACCCAGATATCGACCCTTTAAGAAAGCAGCATCAATACAAATAACCGGTCAAATATGATGTTGAAATGCACGGATACTACAACCGAACACCATGTAAAAGTATTTGAATCGATCCTCCTCATCCGTTAGTATATGTGTCACCGTCCCCGGATTACAACGCTCCAAATTAAGGCAATACTCAGGCAGTAACATAAATGACTCTTTCGGTGTCCCCCTCAATGATTGAAGCGCCCAATTTCTCGCCCGCCATGCTTGTGCGTATGATATATCAATTTTATATCGGTCGGCGATATCAGCAATGATCTCCTTCGGTCGATAAATACGATCAACTAAAATGAATTTGGTCCTCAAAATCTGCCCCAAAGCTCGAGCACCTGCTTGCCTATGATGAGGTAATATCTGATTTCTGCAACATGTGTGATAGTTATCCAAACGACGTAATTCAAAGCTATCAGTTTCTCCCACCCTAACTGCCCGTGCACGCCATTTACATTCTTTGTTACGACATTCAAGAACCCATCTAAGCATGTCTGATTTTTTCACTCTAAATTGATATCCCCTACGAAGTGCGTCTTGAGTTATCGCATCAATCACATGTTGTTTACTAGGAAATAATGTACCAACTTTTGGAGAATTAGTATCCGTCGATGCTTTAGAGTTTCTAGATGTAGATGGTTGATCAGGAAAAGGTGGTAACCAATGAAATGCATCAGTAAAAACATTCCCACCAGCAAGATTTATTTCTGGAAAATAACTCATACCTCCAATATCGTTATTACCATAGGTCTTCTCTTCAATCTCTGGTTCTTCGATTGGAATATTATGTTCAACCTTTCCATTAAATTCACTCCAGTCTGGAAAAGTTGCTTCGCCCCCATTAAGGAATTCTTCTGCGTGATACAATGCATCAACGTTAACTTCATTTATATGTGCAAAATCTTCCTCTAAGAATTCTTGTTTCGGATTGATCTGGATATTTTGCATCTCTTCTACACCAATAGTTTGATTTTCTGGATAACTGCTCGACTCACCACCTTGAAAATCTTCATTCGCTTGTTGAGTCTCGTAACTATCATCAGTAAATGTAGTTATAACAAATACTGGAACACATTCTTTGAAGAGGTTAGATAGACCGTTAAGAACCTCAACATCTTCATCATTCGAAATTTCTATCGGAACACCGTCGTCGAGATGCCTCGGTTTCATGCTTAACTGAATGTTAAATATCCGTCGATCTATATTACACTTGTCGCTCACTATTTCGATTAATTCTTCGAATGATGTGTGTTCTGGAATTTTAATCAATTTCCTATTACCTCCAACATATTTTATAACATTATCACCCTTTTCTATCCAATTTCCCCCATATCTAATTGAAGCATATCCAACCATTTAGATTAATCCTACAATAAAATATATAATCAACATAAACAATACGACTGAAAATAATATTTACATATGTCTATTACATAATTATTCCTATTCCATAATTCAATTATATATTGTGACTACTTAAATATATCATATTTTGTTATTAAACTTTAACAAATAATAATTTAATTTAAAAGGATAGTTTTGGTATTTAAGAGGATATTTGGGGTATTTTCGTTAAAAAATTTTAATATAAGGGTATTTTTGTTAACTCCTAAAATTTGGGGGTAAATTGTATATTGCCCAAATCAAATATATAATTAACATAAATAATACGACTAAAAATAGTATTTACAGATGTCTATTACACAATTATACCTATTTCATACTTCAATTTAACAAAATAATATTATTAAACATATCCTAATAATTTATTATATAAAATATCACATATAATTACATTATTGATAAAATAATAACGATTGAAGTAATATCATGTTATCCTATACTACTATAATATTTAAAACATAACCTATCTAATTTTTATTATTTTACATATTACATACAACTATAATTTATTATATAAAATATCACATATAATTGCGTTATCAATAAAATAATAACGATTAAAGTAATGATAGGGATAAATACCTCGTCATGACGAACTTTGCTCTTTACGCCCGAAATCTTGAACACGAACTTAATTCCTCTCTTCAGAAATCTCTCTCAGATATGTTAAAAATGAAGGAAGATATGTGGTTTATATAGAAATAGAGGAAGGGCAGTTTCGGTATTATTTTGAGGCATTTTGGTTTAAATACTTTAACTTAAGGGTATTTATGCTTTGACCCCAAAATTTATGGTAAATTTGTTTATTACCCTTAAATAAAATAGTAATTAAATTAGAAGGGTAGTTTTGGTATTTAAGGAGATATTTGGGGCATTTTCGTTTAAATACTTTAATTTAAGGGTATTTATGCTTTAACCCCAAAATTTGGGGTAAATTAGTTTATTACCCCATTAAAAAGGGCATTTATTTAAATTTCCCGATAAAATATGTATAAAAAGCCAAAAAAGTGCTTACTTTAATTAATATCCCAAAAGCTACCTTTTAAATCTAAAAATATTGGAACTTTATAAAAGTAGATTATCATATAAATAGGCCTTGGAGCAAATGGGTTTGCTTAGGTAACCTTTGAAAAAGGATTGGGTGAATTAAGTAAGACCGAAGTTTGTTTTTGCATTGTAAGAGAGAGATACAAATAAAATAGAAATTTAAAATACCATTTTATTAATGGTGAGTACAAGGAATGAAAAGTAAAGGGTTAAGATTAAAATAATAATAAAATATAGGAGGTTAATAAAAACAGAAATAAAAATATAATAGTAAAAATTTTATTGATATTTTACATAAGTTGTGGTTTACATTTTGTAAGTTGACATCATTATGATGTGAGTTGTCCACACATCATTGGCTAGTGTTTGATAGGTAGTAATAAGTCATTGACGTGAGTTATTATCAACATGCTGGTAATGATTTAGGGTCTTTTGTTTATAAGCACCGTACTATTGTCTCTATTGGCAGATATGACAGGTTTTGAGAAGCTTGTGACCTCATAGCAATTGGTTGTTGGGTGGGAACCTGGATCTTTAGTGTTATTATATATGCCACATTGTCTATTCATTGGATCAAAGAATTGATGATATTGTTAGGCTTCTAATGACATCATTCAATCGTGCCTACTATGGGTCAACAAATTACCTGTAAATGATTAGATACTTAACAGTTGGTTCTAGTTCAGATCCAAAATGAAAGGAAATAAGATAAGGTTCAAGTAATAAACTAAAGGAATTTATAGATTCTAGTAGCAATTTCAATTCCTTGTTCTTAAGAATTGGAATCGACTCAATTTGCTTATTTAATGCATTAGGTCAGATAGCAAACTCGGTAATTAAAAAAACCTAATACATAAAATTAACATAAGAAACCTTATTTCCTTTTCCTTCTTTACTTGGCTTTTTCCCAACCGTTTGCTTTCAAACTTTTTCTCCTTCGTTGGTTTGGTTTAGCCTTCCAGAGGTTTAAATCAAAGTATCAAATGAAATTCTTATTGAGGTAAATTCTTTGTCTACCCTTAACTTGGTTTATGCTACAATTTATATGTTTCTTTCTTCCTTAATTTTTTTGTCATTCTGGGTTTTTACTTAAAAAAGGAACAAAAAGAAGATATCATGTACAAGGTTTTGGCTTATTTTTTTTACTTTTTTAAGCTATTTCGCTTTCTTGGTTCGTTTGATTTTTTGAATTTTGGCTTTGGAATTGGCATTTATTCATAGAGAAAAATCATTATCTATATATACGTTTATATAAAAAACTATCCCATGTGTCAGAAGAACAACCTTTTATTACTAGCTTGGTTCTTTGAGTTTCTATTAGTGGCACAAACTGCAAACCTTACATCTCTCCAAGTTTGTTTATTTATATATTGTTATTGTATCTGGATGTGTATCCAATTAGAAGTAACTGAAAGAATCATCATGTTTGATTTCTTTTTTCTCATTTTGAAATAGATGGTTAACATATAAAGAAGAAGATAATAAAAATATTTTTCTTATGTGATTTTTTGATAAGATCATAGATCATTCATATGCCTTAAATTGTATTCCTTTTTTTATTCAAATGAGGGTTTAGAGGTGTGCGGTTAATTTTTATGATTGCCACAATAACACCAATTCAAATTTGGAAAAAGTTTTAACATAATAAATGACAAGTTAATTTGATATTTTTAGATTAAGTCGTCCATAGTAGATGGTATTTTAGTTTATGTATTCTTACTTTGATATACACTAACTCGCTCACATTTCTAGTTAATGAAATAGTTTTTAAAAATTAATCATATAGCTCAATATATAATTATAAATTGTAGGACCCCTAGTGTTTTGATGATGATAAAAATATAAGTTAAAAATGCTAACATGTCTTAAGAATGTGTCAAAGTATTACAGAAGGGACACAGTGTGAAATTTGTAGAATGAAAATCGGGAATGACTGGGCCTCCATATGGAATGCTCGACTCTTAAAGAAAATATAACTTGAGATCAGTCGTGCCTCACCTGTACAACCTTTTAGAAACTTTGTTGAAATTTAAATAAAATATTGCATGTCTAATCGTGCTTCCTTGCTTTGCCAACTATGCAATATCATCCTTTTAGTTGTACTCTTTACTTCATGCCAAGAAGTATTCCAGATGTGCCAAGCAAGGTCTAACTATGCATTTCACTTTATGTGTTCCAACTATGCTTTCTCCTTTGCCAATTGTGCAAGATGAGTGGTCAAAGTGAATCAAAGTAAAAATTTGTATGCCTAATTGTGCTCTAGTTGTGCTAACCGTATTGTAGTTGTGCCAACTATGCCTTATGCAATTTTGAGTCGACATACATATTATGCACAAATTGACATGGATGTCGTTCAAGCGTCTAGAATTTTTACGAAACTAAAGAAATGAAGCATGCCACCCATGCCAAAAGCTTGCCACTTGTTCCTAGTGCATTTAAAGCTATCCATTGGGAACTTTGACAGAGGTTGACTTATTTATAAAATTCAGATGCCAACAATGTTCTTTAAACCTATCAATCGTACTCAAACATTTGCAAAAGCAAAATGTCGCTTTTAGCAGACAAATGACTAGTTTTGTCAACACAACTCGACTCAACGAAAATATTACATAACACTATCACTCAAACTTTATAAATAAGACGTATTTTGAAGAGAAGAGGGTTAGAAAAAAACTACATTGAGAGAATCTTGTTATTCTGCTTTATTGCTCATTCATTGCTTTTCTCTTGAAATCTCTCACTAAGCTTAAACTCATACATTTGAGAGTACACTTGCTAAACTTGTATTTTCAACTATTGTGAGGCACTTAGTACCTCAAAATTTATATTCTAAACACCTAAGGGCAAAATTCTATATCAACTAATGTATTAAGAGTAATCCCAGATAAACTAAGTGTAAAGAAAGATATTCAAGTAAGAGTGGAACTTTAAAGTGATTAGCTTGGAGAAGTGGATGTGGAAGGCTTGTAAAAGAAAACTTTGAACCACTATAAACTATTGAACATTTCTATATCTTTCTCTTTATTTCAAGTTTTATATTTGTGTTGTGTTCTTGATAACTTGATGAATTGCTTATGCTCATTTATTTTGTTAAAATTGATTATTTGATTGCTCTTGTGTATAAATTTGGTTTGTTTAATTTTTTTTTTTGAATTTTTAATGAACCTGTTCACTTCCTTCTAGGTTCATTTTAACCATTCAAAAGAGGTTTTTCAATTGGTATCATAGCTTGGATTCGAATTTTCTTAAAATCTAATGATTTTTAGAGTTAAAAAATCATTCAAAATGGCTAGTATTTCTACACCTATTTTCACCTAAAGACAATGTACCATTAGACCCCATTGTTTAGTGGAACTAATTATACCCAATGAAAAATTAGAATGAGACTTCATGTTAGGTCCATTGATTTTAAATTGTGAAAAATTAATGAACACGGTGATTTAGTTCCAATGGATCCTAGAACTAACGAACCAAAAAATGAAATGAACTATAATGATGAAGATAAGAAAATGATGAGTTTAAATGTTAAAACAATTAACATTTTGTTTTGTGCTCTTAATGCTATTAAATTCAATAGGGTATTGGCTTTGAGTTCGTTAAAGAAGTTTGGACCATACTCCAAACCACTCATAAAGGAACAAGCCAAGTTAAGGAGTCCAAGATCGACCTTATTTTTTGAGAGTATGAATTGTTTGAAATGAAGGTCGAAGATAACATTATCGACATATACAAGTGCTTCTCTAACTTGGTAAATGATTCAAAAGACTTGGGAAGAGATTCAAAACAACTGAATTGCTTAAAATTTTTTTAAGATTATTGCCGGATTTTTGAACCATTTATTGATGATAAATGACTTTTACATTAACAAATTTTAAATTTCATGACCATTAATTGTCACCAAGGTAAGGAAGTTGGGAAAATGGTGGAGTCATGTATAAATGATTAAGGCATTGACACTTGTTTGTCAATTGTTATGGTGGATAATGCAAGCTCAAATGATGTGGTTGTTAAATACTTGAAGGATAAATTGTGGGATAAGAATGGTTTAGTTTTAAAAGATGATTTTTTTTTAATGAGATGCACAACTCATATTATGAATTTGATTGTCAAAGATGGTTTAGGTGAGGTTAAAGATTCTATTACTCGAATTTATGATTCAATTAAGCATGTGAGGAGTTCTCCCACATGAATCCAAGTGTTTGAAAAATCTATCAAAGAAGAAAGAATATTATATAAAGAATCTATTTGTTTCAATGTTCCAACTAGATAGACTTCTACTTATCTCATGTTCTATGTAATAGTAAAATTCGAAAAAGCTTTTCAAAAGTTGGAAGATAAGGATACATCATATAGTATTGAAATAAAAAATAATACACTATTGTTTGATGATTAGGAGATTGCTACTATACTGGCAAAAATACTAAACACATTTGATGAAACCACAAAAAAGATTTTTGATTCTAAATATGTAACTTCTAATGATTATTTTAATGAGATTATTGGAATTATCACTTCTTTGCATGAGTGGGAGAAAGACCTTAATCCTTGTCTTTAGAAAATGACTAGGAAAATGCAAGAGCAATTTGACAAATATTATAGGGATGTAGATAAAACAAACATGATGGTGTTTATCGTTATGGTCTTAGATCCTCACTACAAGTTGAAATATGTAAAATTTTCTTCGAAAATGATTTATGAAAATGATGTGGAAGCTATTGAAATGGTGTTTGGCCAATTGAGATGTGTGTTGCAATGAATGTTTGATGTGTATATGGAAATTTATTCAAATTTGCATGAAGTTGAAGCTTTGAGGCCTTCTAAAGTTACGGTAATTACAAAAAAGTCATTAACTAGTGCTTTTGATGGTTTTGATATTAATAATCGGATGGACAAGCTTAGACACAAATATTTGATTGAGTTGCAAGTAAAACACATGCAAAACAAAACAAATTTACAACATTACTTGGAGGAGAGTTATGATGAAATTACAAGTTGTTATAGATTTATATTTCCGAACCCAAAGATAATCCGATCCGAACAATATAAATGCGGAAAACAAGAAAAAATGTAACAACACGATTTACTTGGTTCGGATCTCGTAAATGAAATCCTACATCCAAGGCAGAGGTGTTCCTCTAGTCAAATCCACTAATATCAAGTTCGATTTACAATATACAAACACACGGATCTCTCACTGTACATCAAAACAATATACAAGCAAATACACGACAATACAAAGTCAAAGAGAACCTGACTTCACCGTAGAGACACCGTCGATCGAACTCAGAGAGCAAACTCAACCACACAACAGCCACAAGATGCACAAAACAAAGAAAGAAATATACAGCAGCCTCACGCCTCCCTTTCTCTCTATTCTTCTCTTCAGTCGGCCAAAATTATGTTTATATACTTAGGTTAACACAAGTGAATGCCCAGCAAGTTTACCAAACTGCCCTCACTTAGTAAATGAAAAGACCCATGCATCCTTAAGCTCTAATTACGCTACTGCACTTATAGTTTTTAAACAAATATTACAAACTCCACCTTGTTTGAAAACTACAAGACTCAAACATGAATTTAAACTAGCCAAAACACCTCTGCAAGACAGACTCACAACTTTCCAATTTGTAACAAGTCTAAGGCACTCTTAAACTTGTTTATTGGAACTACCTTTGTCAAAATATCAGCAGGATTCACCTCTGAAGTAATTTTCTCCAGAATTACCTGACCTCTAGACAAAATTTCCCTTATAAAATGCAACCTAACATATATATGTTTTGTTATCTCATGAAAAACACTATTTTTAGACAGATGTATTGCACTTTGTGAGTCACAATAGATTATAGGAATACCACAACGCAGCCCCAACTCTTTTGTTATACCTTTCAGCCACAAAGCTTCTTTTGTAGCCTCTGTCAATGCAACATATTCAGCTTCTGTTGTAGAAAAAGCAACAATATGCTAAAGACAACTCTTCCAACTTATCACATTATCTCCAAATGTGAAAATATAGCCATTTAGAGACCTCCTCTTGTCTAAATCTACAGCATAATTTGAATCACAGTATCCTTTAACATGTAAACTGTTAGTATTAGATGCAGTATATACAAGACCAAAATCACATGAACCTTTCAAGTATCTCAACACCCATTTCACAACATTCTAGTGTGTTTTACAAGGTTTTCCTATAAACCTACTCACCAAACTGATTGCATAAGCAATATCAGGCCTGAATCCTATCATAGCATACATTAAGCTACCTACCACATTTGCATAAGGAATCTTTTTCATATATTCAGATTCATTAGTAGGTAAATCATGCAAAACAGACATCAATTTGAAATGAGCACCTATAGGAGTATTCACAGATTTAGCATCATGCATACCATACAATTCAAGAACCTTTTTAACATATTCAGATTGAGACAGAGTTAAAACACCTTTAATTCTATCTCTCTTAATATCCATTCTAAGATTCTTTTTGCATGTCCTAAATCTTTCATTTCAAATTCATCTTTTAACAATTTTTTCAGCCTATTCAGTTCACTTATTTTCTTTGAAATAATAAGCATATCATCCATATATATCAACAAGTAAACATAGCTGTCTGTTTTAGTTTTACAAAAATAAACACAATTATCAAAGTTACTTCTAGAAAAGCCAATGGAGAGCATATAGTCATCAAACCTTTTATACCATTGTCTTGGTGATTGTTTTAGGCCATATAATGACCTTTTTAGTAAGCAAACCATATTTTCAGATCCAGGTTTCTCAAAACCCTCTGGTTGCTCCATATAAATCTACTCTTCTAGATTACCATGAAGGAAGGCAGTAGTAACATCTAGCTGTTCAAGTTCTAAATCAAATAACACCACAGCAGATAAAATAAGCCTTATTGATATATGTTTAACAACAGCTGAAAAAATCTCATGATAGTCAATTCATTCTACTTGGGAAAAACCCTTTTCAACAACTCTAGCCTTAAACCTTCCATTTTCAAAGCTTGAAGCAGCATATTTTCTTTTAAAAACCCATTTACAACCTATAATCTTTTTATCTACAGGTCTTTTAACAAGAATCCATGTGTTATATTTATGCAGAGAATCAATTTCAGCTTACATAGCATTTAACCATTCATTTTTGTGTTTACTCATGTAGGCTTGTTTAAAATTTAAAGGATCATTCAATTCAATGCAATCACCTATATTAAATGCATATGATATAAGATCTGCATGAGCATATTTAGATGGCAGTTTAATAGCTCTCCTAGTCCTATCTCTAGCCAATTGATAATCAGAAAAATCAGAACATATATCACTGTCTAAACTACTTTGACTCTGACTTTGTGATGGTTGTTGGTTCAAACCCCTATCTTCATACTTTGAAGCATGAATTGGATCTGAGCCCAAACCAGGTCCATCACTTGACTCAACACTAGCTGAATTTCTCAAGTCAGAATTCTCCATCTCAATATAAACCTGTTTAGACTGAGATTGGTTAGAGATAAAAAGATCTTTATAAAAAGCAAATTCATTAAACACAACATCCCTGCTGACCACACATTTTAATTCATCAATTAATCGGACTTTATAACCCTTAGTACCTGTAGGGTATCTTAAGAAGGCAGCCTTTAAGGCTCTAGGGTTCAGTTTACCCTGTTTCACACGGATATAGACAAGGTATCCAAAAGGTCTCAAGTGATTTAAATTTAGTGGTTTACCAGACCACAATTCAATAAGAGTCTTAAAATTAATAGCAGAAGAGGGTGATCTATTAATCAAATAACAAGCAGTAGCAACTGCTTCAGCCCAGAATTTCTTACTCAATCCTGAGTCAGCTAACATGCATCTTACCTTGTTCAGAATAGTCTTATTCATTCTCTCAGCAAGAGCATTATGCTGAGGAGTGTTTGCATAGGTTCTATGTCTTAAGATTCCAAATTGTTTACAAAAATCAGTAAACTGTTTGTTACAAAATTCAAGACCATTGTCTGTTCTTAAAACCTTTAGTTTCTTATTTGTTTGATTTTCAACAAGAATTTTCCATTCTTTAAAAAATTCAAAAGCTTGATCTTTAGTTTTTAAAAAATAAACCCATACTCTTCTTGAAAAATCATCCACAAAGGTTAAAAATAATAAGCATTAGACAGAGAACTCAGTTCCTGAGGAGAACCCCACAGATCTGAATGCACATAATCAAGAATGTTCTTTGATCTATGAGTAGCAGCTGCAAACCTCAACCTTTGTAACTTCCCTAAAACACAATTATCACAAAACTCTAATGCAGAAATTCTATTAGAATTAATCAAGTTTTGTTTACCAAGTTCTTGCAAACCCAAGAAACTAATGTGTCCTAGCCTTTTATGCCACAAAACAGTTTCATCCTTCTTATCAGGTTTAGAAGACATTGAGTCACAAACAGCTGTTTCTTCTAAAATGTATAACCCATTTATTAATTTAGCTCTCATTACTACTAAAGCTCCTTTCATTATTTTAAGCACACCTTTTTCAGATTTATAAGAATAACCATTGGAATCTAACAAACCTAAAGATATTAGGTTTCTTCTCAATTTAGGGACTAATCTAACATCATTGAGAATTTTAATAGAACCATCAACAAGTTTTAGTTTAATAGCACCTATACCAGTTACCTCACATGCATCATCATTACCCATTAAGACTTTTCCTCCATTTATCTGTTTTAAATCTAAAAACCAGTCTTTTCTAGGTGTCATGTGAAAGGTGCATCCTGAATCTAAAACCCATTCTTTCCTAGACAACCCCTCAGTTAAAACCAAAACTTCAACACTGTCATAGCCATCAAGTAGATTTACAAACTCATGTTTCTCATTATTTGAAGGAAAATTCAGTTTCTTTCTTTCATGGCAGTTTCTTTTCATATGACCTTCTTTATGACAATTCCAACAAACTCTTTTTGGCCTAGATTTAGATCTATTATTTCTTTTATCTTTTTGTTGAAATTGATTTTCATTAGAAATTTTCTCTTCTATATTAGCCAAATTAATAGTAATTTTATTGAACTCATCTAAATTTTCTTCTAAAGACTTTCCTGGATCCATTTTAAAACCAAACAGTTGCTCTTTCAAATATATTTTACTAGTCAAAGATTTAGTCATATAAAGAGATTCAAGCTTCAACCATAATTTTGCAGCAGTATTAACATCATCAACTTGTCTTAAAACATTATCAGATAGATGTAAAATAAGCAAATTATAAGCAGTTTCAAGTACCTCGGCCTTCTGAGATTCTGTCATATCAGAAGGTAAAACATCTACACCCTCCAAGGCCTTTGCACACCTTTGATGCACCAAAACAACCCTCATCTTTTTCCTCCAAATATTAAAATCATTTTTTCCATTAAACTGTTCTATTTCCAACCTTGTTGACCCCATTATGTTCTTTTTCTTTTTCTTTTAGTTTCTTTAATCCTACAAGTACCAAAAGAAAATACAACAGTACCAAGAAAGCAAAGTACTCACAACAAGAACACAATCTTTCCAAAAAATATTCAAATATATCACAAGACACAACACATATATTTTATCCGAATATATTGCAAAGCACGAAGACTAAACACATCTCAAGATATACACTAACAACCGAATATAAACGGAAAAGAAAAGAAAATAGGTCAAAAGATCACAGATCGGAAAAATCTTTTGTGGCTCTGATACCACTTGTTATAGATTTATATTTTCGAACCCAAAGATAATCCGATCCGAACAATATAAACACGGAAAACAGGAAAAAAATGTAACAACACGATTTACTTGGTTCGGATCTCGTAAACGAAATCCTACATCCAAGGCAGAGGTGTTCATCTAGTCAAATCCACTAATATCAAGTTCTATTTACAATATACAAACACACGGATCTCTCATTATACATCAAAACAATATACAAGCAAATACACGGCAATACAAAGTCAAAGAGAACCTGACTTCACCGTAGAGACACCGCCGATCGAACTCAGAGAGCAAACTCAGCCACACATCAGCCACAAGATGCACAAAACAGAGAAAGAAATATACAGCAGCCTCACGCCTCCCTTTCTCTCTATTCTTCTCTTCAGTCGGCCAAAATTATGTTTATATACTTAGGTCAACACAAGTGAACGCCCAGCAAGTTTACCAAACTGCCCTCACTTAGTAAATGAAAAGACCCATGCATCCTTAAGCTCTAATTACGCTACTGCCCTTATAGTTTTTAAACAAATATTACACAAGTGATTTGGATATCTTGGCTTGGTGGAAGCTAAATACACCAAATTTAAGGTTTTATCCCTTATGACAAGAGATATATTTATTGTTCCAATGTCAATAGTTTCTTCAAAATCAGCTTTTAGTACATTAAATTGAGTACTAGACCAATTTTGGAGTTGCTTAAGTCCACTAGTTGTGGAAGCCTTAATTTGTGCACAAGATTGGTTAAGATCTACACCTGCACCAACCGAAGTTGAACGTTATCTAGATGATTCGAAAATTTATGATTCATATTAGTTAAATATTTTAATATATTATTGTGTTACCCTAATATCAATTGAACAAACTAATTAAAATTTTTTGTATTTAATTTGTAGAGATGAATGGCTTAACCACAGAAATTCTAAATACAGATTGTGATAAATGATACTAAAGAAAAAATTTTGCATTGTCATTTCAATGTATTAAAGGTTTTTGATTTGTCTTATTTAGTTGTTTTGTTTTATGCATTTTTATCTTTAAGTTGAGACTCGAACAAGTTTAAAACAATTTGTGCTCTAAAGGTGCTTTTCTCTTTGGTCATAACATCATATAATGTTTTTTGAATTATTTGAATATTTCTTAACAAAGTATTTAACAACTTAATAAGTATTTAAGTTAACTGCAAAGTTGATTGGGTTTACTATTCACCTTGTTATGCAATTTAGTGGAATTTTAATTATTGGTAGTCTTGTGGAGTTTTATGGTTCTTGTTCATTCTTCAACTCATTTTTTACCAGGCAATAATAAAGTTCTTTGTTGTGTACCTATACAAGAGAATGAATGATTGTTACCATTCATGCTCCATTTGATTCTTTAAATGTTTTCTTGTTTCTTCAATGACTGTAATGGTTACTGCAGAAATGTGAATATGGGATTGGTTTTTCATTATTGAGATAATTGAGAAATGTTTTAGTGCAGTCACTTCTAAGCCTCTACATTATTAAGGTAAAAGAAACAAAATCAAAGTGATTTTCACCAATTCAAATCTATTTAACTTTTTATTGATGCCAATAAAAAGATGGGGGATTTGATAGAAAATTATTTATACAAATTAAAATATGTAGAAGCCAACTTAGCTTGTTGAATGGAGTTTCATGTCGTCATCATGGACTATATATATATATATATATATATATATATATATATATATATATATATATATATATATATATATATATATATATATATATATATATATATATATATGTATGTATGTATATATGGGGGTAGTCATGAATTGTTGATACTATATATTATTTATATCTTGAGATTTTTGTAGTTATGATTTGAAGGTGATTGTTTTTGTTAACTGTTATAAATTTTTTTTCTTGTTAATTATTATAGATTTGAAATTGAATTAATTTAAAAAATTGTTTAATATTGATACATTCAACAAGTATTAAACATTTTACAAAATAAATTTAAAAATTTCATATTCAATACAACATCTCACAACGAATTGTATTAAAGGGATCAATATATATATAGGTTTTCAGCTATAACTGTAAGGTGTTCTTTGAAAAGAACACTAACTGACTTCAGTAACTTGATCACTTAAAAGTATTCCTTGATCTTCTTTCTCGAAGGGCCATAAGAAGATTATTTTGACTGATGTTTGAAAAATGACAAGTGTTTGTTGAAAGAAGAAGAGATTTTGGAGGCCATCCTTCTTGTGCCAAATTATTGATAGTAAATGACTAAGAATCCCACCAACAAGGGGTATGTAAAATTTAAGGTGTAATCTTACATAAGTAATAGTAAATAAAATGCGATTATTTTTAAAATGATTCAATTTATAGATTATAAGTTTATATCTGTTGTTATGTTATTAAATCTTCTAAAGAGATTTTGGTAAAGTAACAATATAAGATACAAAAATGTTATCTTTTTACCTATATACAATATGGATTCTATAAAACAAGAGGAAGAGATTATTGAATAACTACATAATTGATACACTCAAATCTTAGTACATTGAATCTAGAAACTTAAATGAAACCCATTGATTGTGCTATCTCATAGAAGTAGGAGATAATTCTTCTATCTTGTAATGGTAGGAAATGCTTACTATAACATAAATGTAAGAGATAGAAATAGAATATGATTGAACAAATCATGGAGCTGGTGAGATTCATCTTTTCTGCTATTTTTAGGTAAAAGAATTCCTACCTGTATTCTAGGTCAGCCTCAATGTAAATAATATGTCTAGTTGATTCATGTTACTCACATAGGTAGCTAGTCAGTTCACCGGTGCATCTCTTGTGCACCTTTCTAATGGAAAATCTCACCAGACAACAAATCCTATTACAAATGAAGTCATAAGTTTTATCTATTTAAATAACACATTATTTCGGGATTGGCAGTCATTTGAAGATAAGACATGTATCTCAGAGAAGCTATCGACCTCCAGTCTTCTTTGAGGAGGAAATTAATATAAGCAGTGAGAGATCCCGAGTGGGCTTACTTTTTTGTATTGCACTAATTGATGTATCGCATGAACAATGTGCTGCTTAGAAGTTTTCTGTCATTACAGTGTTTTCTGCCAGTGAAGAAACTGGCAGATTGAAAAGCTAATTAACAGTAAAAGTTGACAAATGAATGTCGGTCAATACAAGGACAATAATTGCTTTCAATTCCACATTCAAAGGCGAAGATTGATGGACATGACATCTATTGTTGAGAAGGTAATTGCACTACAGTGTAATTTTCTTCACGAAAAAGAACAATCTATTAAAAAACCCTATTCATTACCAGTTCCATAACATAGAACAAACTGTTGAAATTGAAACCCTAGCTCTTTTAACTGAAAGAGAGTCGCCTCTTTGACCTAATTCCCAAATTAATGGCTAGGGACGAAGTTTCTAATTTCGAATTAATCCCCAATTTTAGCATAAATTGGTGTAATTTGAAATGGGAAAAATCTTGAATTGCAAATAGTTTTAATTCCAAACTGATAAAAGATATAAACCTTTTGCTTGCGCTTGCTTTTGCGTGAGTTCACTTCAAATATAAGTTTAAAAGTCACTTTCAGGAGTCATGCACACTACGTCATGAACATGCAATAATAAAATTTGGATTTAGATCCTGGTGATCCTTTTGTTACCTGAAGGGAAACACCATCATGTTATTACTCCTGTATCACAAATTTTCATCGAATCCTTCTCTACACTTGAGCTAGTTTAGACTGCCAACTTCTGATTGTGAGCTTGCTTCTGGTTGTTTTGACAATAACTTTTTATCTGCAATCCTGTTCATATGGATCCACTTAATTCTCTCATCTTCTGAAACTTTTTTCTTTTATGTACTTGAAGGCTTGAATCTATCTATTTACATATATATATATCTTAATGTAAAATTTCATTGGAAATGAAAAAGAAAATGAAGAGAAGAGCCACAGTGAGGGTTCAATGAGGAGGTAGAAAGAAAGAATTAACCAAATAACAGAAAATGGAAAATTATATAGAGAGTTCATATATCATCCTTGTAATTTATCTTATACTGGATGAATTAATTCACAATATTTCTATATGAAATGTCCCTTTCTCTTAGTTGTATAGAGACCCGCAAAAGAACCTGATAGTACAAGTCCATTATGTCAAGCGGATGCCCCACCTAGCTTGAGGTTGGGATTGATTTAATATCATATGAAGTCATATCAAAGATTAAAAGTTTTACTTTAGAATTATCAGTCTCTTTTTTTTTTTTGAAATTTTTAACTGTATGTGAATTTTATTTGATCATGATGCCATGTGTAAACTCGAATGAATGCATTTGCAGAGCACATGTATGGGGTTGTGAACACATGCGTATGCACTCGCCATGTTTATCAAAACATGTGAAAAATATTTATGTTAGGTTATGATATCATCAATTGGTATATGCTAAGGCTTTCATTAAAATATCCAAAACAAGTAGGTTCAGCCATTTCTAATGAGAACCGATGGACTGATTAAGCTATAGAAGGAAAGAGTTTTCAATATTACGAAGGACCCAATTTACTCAAACTATATTATATTACAAGAATAGTTATTGTGACGTTGGAAAAAAAGAAAACGCATATGGGTTTCACGATCCAACGTAAGTACAAGACAAAAAAAAAAAAAAAAGAAAATGAAAAGGAAAAGACAAAACAAACACGTATATTTAATGAGCTTGGGAAATAATCACTAGGGATAAAGGAAGTCATTTAATTTTGTCCTGTTAATGGCCGCCGTATCTTCTAGTATGTGTTACCTCCTCCAAGCCAAAGTCTCTGTTTCACTTTTCAAAATCATCTTCTTTAAGGAAACCAATAAGACCTTCTTCACATGTGATTATTCTGTCTGCATGTGCCGGCGTGTTACTTTTGCCCACCAAGTCTGCGGCCTTAATCGACTCCTTTTCCCAATCTGTGTTAAACACCACAGTTAAAATTGACATGACACATGCAATTTGAGCCCCAAGAAGGCCATAACACAGACCCACAAAGCCTAATTTCCAAAGAAAGGCCAATACAACCGCCAACGGTGCACCCACCAAGTAAAATGAGTAAAAGTTTATCGTTGCCCCAATTCCGGGCCTAGCACTCCCTCTGAGAATCCCACAGCTTGTGGTTTGTGGGCAATTTGCTATCTCACATAAGCCAATAATGGGTAGTACAGTCTTAGTTAGCTCAAGAACTTCGCTATCTTTAGTAAAGATTTTAGCCCATGCTTCTCGTCCGAGAGTTGTACCTAACAACCCGAATACTGACACAAATAAGGCTAATCCTACGGCTACCACTGTGGCCAAACGTGCCTTCTCTGGCCTCCCTGCTCCAAGTTCGTTGCCTACTCTGCTCGATACAGATGCACTAAGAGCCATTGGCAATGTGTACATTAGAGATGTTGTTTGTATTACTAAAGCTGATGTTGCAAGAGCAACACGAGGATTGATTAAATACCCAGCTAAAATCGTCATGAACTCATACCACCACCACTCCAAACAAACAGCTACACAGCTTGGAATGGCAAGTTGAAGAAGAGTTTTCCATTCGTCCCCTAATGAAGAACTATTTAAAGGCAATGACAATGATTGATCGATTATTAATGGTGTACATAATGGTTTTTCCTCGGGTGTACTAGTATAGCGCATGTAACAAACAAGGAAGAAAAGGGTGTTAAAATTTGTGATGAAGTTGGAAATTGCGATTCCAGAGACGCCAAGACTAAGATTGAAGGCCAAAAAAATAGCAATGGGGAGGTGAAAAACAATTGAGAGTAAAGTGCACCACATCAGTGGCCATGTTGTTCCTTTACTGCGCAAATAAATACGTAAAGGATGAAGAAGACTATTAGCGATCAGGTCTGGGATGGCATAGCGACAATAAATGCTAGCAACTCTTGTTATATCGGGGTTTTGATGAAGAATAAGCATGAGAGGTTCAAGATTAAACCATAAAAATCCAATTGCTACTGAAGCAAGAAGTAGCATGAAAATGGTTCTCTTTAGAGTGAGAGATACTAAGGTCAGGTTCTTTGAACCAAAACCTTGACCACAAATAGGTTCCATCCCCATGGCCAAGCCTGATAAAACCGAATAACCGGTGATGTTTGTGAAGCCGATGGCTAAAGCCCCCCCTGCAAGTTCAAGACTTCCAAGTCTTCCCATGCACACAACTAAAATCATATTTTTCAGATACCCCGCCAAGCTCATAGCCGCTATTGGCAAACCTATATCTGATATTGTCTTTACCTCCTCCACCACCTACACACACACACAATAAAATAAAGGAACCAACTTAATTTAAAAGTTCGATAACTAGCTCTATAGAAGTGTTTGAGATTTTATATATACCTCTGGCATTGCCGGATACTTTTGAGATTTCTCTGCTGCAAACATCTTCATTTCGTTTTGCTACAAGATGAGTGAGGTAGGGAGAGAGCAAGCAAGCAAGCAAAGTGAATTCGAGAAGAGAAAGAGAAGAGTTTTATAAGGAGTTGGAGAGGAAGGCGGGGTTATAATTCATAATGTGAGTGTATGATTTTTCTCATTCATAAAAGCTCATAATTATTAAACAAATATATACACAAAGTTGAAGATTTCTTTAGAGTTGTATACAAATATCCTAAAGTGATAGATGGATGGATGATGGATGATGTAAATTAAAGCCGCACGGAAACCTTATTTTAACCGTGTGGAAATACTAAAACAGAAGTTTTGCCAGACCCTACTGTTCCAATCATATTTGTCATTTTTCCAGAATTGCTCCAACATATCCACTTTCTTTTTTCTTCCATAAATCAAGCATATTCGTCTCTCCACGTGACCCAATTGGTCACTTTATATCAATGTTTCCATCTTTCTGTTTCTTTTTATTTCTTTGATCTTTGCTAATATTAGTATATACTCGTGAAGTTTTGCTTACAACTAGATGAGCTTATGTGGGCATGCAGAAGCTTTTTAAAAGAAATAATGGTACATTAATATTCCATTAAAATCAACTGAGTTTGAACGGAAGAGATGAATTAAGATAGATGATGATAAGATGCGAAGATTGTTGAGGGATCTTGAAATATCATTTCTATCTATTGTTGGTATCAGGTCATCTTTTCAATGTCCATTATTTATCACTAGGGCCAATGAAATGAGCAATGGCAGGGATTGATTGTGGCTCTCTCAATGTCCACGTCGCAAACAGAGTTAAATTTTAGTTTGTATTAGAAGCAAAAGGCTTTTTAATTCTTTATAAAAAAAAATGTAACAGTTTTACATGTTTTTGCACGTATCTATCGATGGATCCAAAACAATATGACCTAATAAAGCCTTCCACGTTTTCAATTGAACCACGCCTCTTGTCTATTAAAGCTACTACAGCCAGCTTCCTTTCGATTTCAGTTTTCTAATTTTTTTTCTAAGCTTCAATTTTCATCCTAATTTCGAATTATTACTTCTTTCTGTATTACGTTTCCTCCAATCACTAACGGCTAACTTAAATCATAGTCATACAATATTTCTCTAAACCTCCTTAATTATTTCAAGTGAAATTCCCATTTTTCAATTAGTATTTGTTACTTTTCACTTTCCATATTCTTTTAATTGATACTAATTCTTATATATACCTCATGAAACGTTACAAGTTTACTTATTGTAATGTTTTCTTTGATGTGCTCTATTCCTTCCATAATTTTGCATTGAATCATCTAGTTAACAAGAAATCCTTGCCCTATTCTCCATATATAAAAATGACAAAAGTTTTGAATAAAATCCCAATTAAATTTATATAAATATGACTGGCTTTTAATAAACCCTGGTCATGGTCAAATTCAGAACGTTTGATAGTTTAGAATCGATTCATATTCACCTTTAATTACGGGTCAAAAGCAGCTAATTAAGGAGGTAATTTTCTAGGGACTGTTATAATGTTGGTTGTTTGTCAAAAATGTACTGTTCCTTTATGACTAATGTCAATACTTTCTGGTTCCTGGTGCTCTCAGGTTTGCTTTCTGGGAACTTAATAAATTGTCAATTATGCTTGTCAAACGTATTAACAAGACTTAATTATTCTCTCATCTCAAGAATTTATGGATGAAAACTGATTCAGTCGATGGTTTATCCAATTAATAATATAAAATGGTAGCTTTTTCTCTATCTCTCCTTGAATGTATGTGTGTTTATGTGAAATGAAATTATTAGTATAGAAGAATCAACACTAAGTGTGAAATTTATCTTGCTCTCTGTCACACTCAGATGAAACCGGGCATGTGCATTTAGTTATACCAAATGACTAAAGGAATCAGTCTTTATCTATAATTATTACACCCACTTTCGATAATAATCTTTGTGGACAATCTTCAAAATATATTTCAATCACTTTAATTTTGTCGACTAAGGTATGGGATTTTTATAGCTTACCCTAATTATTATGTTTATGGCTAGCCAAAAACAAAAATATTTGAACCAACATAATCTAGAAAGAAACGCTGCCGTATCCATCTGTCACATCTCTGCTGTTTTATAAAAGTATATGTTAATTTGGTGAGATTGGTTAATAAGTTGTTGTATGGAACAACACGAACAACAAACAACTTTCTCACTTCTCCCCGCAATGTGTGACAAAGAATTTCATCAATTTTCCACCTATCAAATCAGAGTAAGAATATCACTATCTCTCTTTCATTACTTTAAGCAAATTCTCCACGACTAGCTCAGCCTCCCCCTACCATTCTTAATTTCATCATGTCCCACTATCATATCTACGTATATATATGTTGCATACTTGCTTTTTTAATTCATCCAAAAGCAAGATATTAACATACCAATCAAAGTATTTGAACAAACTTTTTCATACAAAAAAAAAACGGAGTTTGATTCTAGTCTGTGATCTTGCTTCTGTGATGGAAATCATCACTTGAGACATAAGATTTTCATTTGCCAACCGATGTTTGCCTTGGAAATGACAATTTCATTTAGTGGCAAACACTAAATCAAAGTATGGAGTTTGATTTAGGTTTTGGTGATCTTGTGTCTGTGTTGAAAAGAAAATGTCATTTGGAATGCAAAATTTTCATCTACAGACTGCATGTTGTCCATTAAGAAAGCAATTATTCCAGCGATGCACCCCAATAAATTCAAGTCAAATGTCAAGTTGGATGATGGTATTAAAAAATCTGGTAAAATTAATTATAATTATAGTTTAATAAACTTGGATTATTAAATAGTTAAATAACAGTGAATATATGAGTTTAAATCATCAATAAAAATAAGTTTAGTATACTTAAAAATTATGATTTTGATAAATAACATTAGTATGAATCTTAAGGTTTATTGGACATTTGATGAGGATTTAATAACTTATTACATATTGGCTAGATCGTTTTTCCAAAACTCATATAGTATGAAAAACTTCAATACATGAGAGATTTTAAGAGTGAAAGACCAATCACTCTAATGCAAATAATTTTGATAGTCTTACGAATTCAAAATGCATGTCCTTCCAAATATTTCTATAACTCTATTTTATAACTTATACGTAAATCTTGTAAATCAGATTGAATGCTTTTACTTTGGTCATGGTAAATCTTACATATGGGAGATTGAGTGGATCTTAGGGTAATAATCTTTTGATAGGGTCCATGAGCTTGACATTTCTTACTAGATATAGCACTAATTTTCTTTAGTCAACATGTTTTCATATATTTTAAATCCCAACTATGATCTTTGTACATCGATATCCCTACAATTTGCTTATAAATCATAGTGGAGAGAATCTCTACGGCATTAACGAGATCTGGATGGATCAATCATCCACATTATTTGGTCTCTTCAACTTCATCAAATAATATTACTGTGTATTTAATACTAGGGGCGGATCTTTTGAGTCAAATTGCCAATTAATATTGATGTAACATTATATCTTTTGTTGACAATAACCCTAGCTACTTACTTAGACAGTTGACAATAACCCTAGCTTCACCATGCACGATAGTGGATGCTTTAACTCTTGTTATTTCTTGAGCAACATGCATGTATAGTTTGGGAAAGATTAACTCTTCAGCAACATCTAATATTAATATCATTTTCTACTCTTGGCTCAAAGGATCTCCTTTCAATGTTGCTTTACAATTTAATATTGATGATATATAAACCTAGCAATAGCAATCCCACAGTAAGACAGGGCTGGTTTTTGTTTAATATAATGCTTCTTTGCTATATTGTATTCTTCTTGAAACGCTTGTATCATTGTAGGTATTTTGTTAGATTAATGTTGTTTTTCCATTCCCTTTGAATTCTATCATTATAAAAACTCTGATAATTTGTGTGTTTTTAGTGCAATCTTGGATTGGATTTAGACTTTTTCTTCACTGTCCTCCCTTTGGGGATAAGCAAGCTTAGTTTGTTTTCCAAACCCTTGCTTAACTCATTATTTCTTTGTGCTAATATATTTTTACTTACAATATATATATATATATATATATATATATATATATATATATATATATATATATATATATATATATGTATGTATGTATGTATGTATGTATGTATGTATGTATGTATGTATATTTATTTATTCACTTAGAGTTCGCTCTGTAAGTTGAAGTTGAGTAAGAATAATATCAATATTAGAGATTCTATTATGCCATCAGTAATGGGTATGAAAGTGATTAAATCGATGGGTCCGATTGTCTCACCACAAAAGAAATTATTGAGTGATTAGAACTTAGCTTTCAAGAATAAACATTAATTCTTGAACACTAGAAAGGTCATCAAGTCACAATCCTTTCTCGTTCACATCGATTCTGATCTTAATTTAGTAATTAATATTCTTAATTGCCTATGCATTAATTGCCACAAATTAACATAAAACAAAAATTAATATTAATATTCCATTTGTCTTGAATTATTTTCCTATTAAAGGAATCAATCAAAACCGACTTAATTGTAGTCATACCACTAGGGGTGTGTACGGTCTGGTTTAGTACGGTTTACAATATTTTTCAACCCAAATTAAAAAAAAACGATTTGAAAAAATTTCAAACCAAACCAAACCAAACTGAAAATATACGGTTTGGTGTGGTTCGGTTTACGGTTCAAACCGAATAAAAAGTATTCACTTTCAATTTTTCAAATTCAAGAAAAAATAAATGAATAACAACCATGATTAAAAAACATAATTAGTGAAAAATCATCATCGATGTCTTCCATATGTGAAATTTAATAAAATTATAATAATACTATCATAAACATAGCATGTTTAATTTATAGTAATAGCATCATAAACACAAACCTAAAACAAAACACATTCAACATATGGCCAAGAAAAAAAAACTTTTTAATTTACCAAAAAAAAAACTTGCATATACAAGTAGCACCACTTCCGGATAACATAACTATGGACACATTTAGAAAGGATACAAGAATCTCCACATAGAAAGTAAAGAAACAAATAAATAGAAATAACATAAAGCACTTTAAAGCTGATTTGTAACACACTCATCAGGGAAATGGTAGCATTTTCTTGGCTCCAAATGACTGTTGACTACTGTATATATTTATATATTGCTGCTGGCTGCTTATTTATAGATTACCGTGTTATATATATATATATATATATATATATATATATATATATATATATATATATATATATATATATATATACAGTTTACGGTTTGGTTTGGTTTGAAAACCGTAAACCGTTTTTTAAAATTTTTTTAACCCAAACCAAACTGTTTTATAATCCAAACCAAACCAAACCGTAATTTTCAAACAATTCGATCCGATTTTACGATTTGAATCAAATTATGCACACCCTACATTACCACTATCCAATCCAACAGGACCATTTAACAACTCCCACTTGAAGCACCCTTTAATAATTTAAGCCAAGTATCTTCTTCTTCTTTTTGAAGACACAGATATTTATTATTATTCATAACAGTGATTGAGCATCTAATCATCCCAATTCCCATCACTAGAAATTAAAAAATAAGTACGGTGTTATGCGATGCATTTGACCAAACAGTTAAATTGTAAATTCAACTAACCACCCATAATTATGTTGAAAAGAGAGAAGATTTCTTGTATGGTCTAAAGAAAAAGGATCTTAATATAAAATTAAAGTATGGTATATGCATAATCATGGGTGATTAAAGCGGATTAATCAAGTTTCATGACGGCAGGGTTTCTAAGTGCATAGATTTGCCAGAGACTTGACATGAACTTGAAAGTCAGCAGCGCATTCTCAAGTATTTTGCCGTGTACAAGAATCAAAATTGGAGTTAAAAAAAAAAAAAAACCCTCACGAATTTGGATTAGACAGAAGTTGGTACTTTTGGTTGCAGAAGTGTATAAATTTAGCATAAACGGTTGAATTTTGTAAGAAATTTCCGGCCAAGAATCATAAGCTCGTGTTGTGATCAGACTTGGAAACTTATTTTATTTTTACGCTAGTGCGCATGTGGTGATGTCTAATCAAATCTTGTATTCAGATTTGTCGTGCCACATCGTGGGTTTTTCCCTTATGAAAAAATGGATACAATTTGGGCCAACTTCATATATAGTTTGAACTTTGGTCCATATGAATATTGATATTAAGATACCGGGATTGAACTTATCAGTCAAACCATAACCTGTCAAGCAATATCTATTCGAACCCCTTAACTTGTAGGAGCATATCTTGAATTTGTTGATTATGTTATGTTGGCGTCCTACTCATGGCGATCTGGTTGAATTGGGAGAATGTATAGGTATTATTTTGGGTCATTCTATTGGGGAACCGGGACTCAGCTAACATTAGTAACTTTTCATATTGACCGAGTATTTATGGGGGCATTGCAAAACATGTACGAGCTCCCTCCAATTGGAAAAATCTAATTCAATGAGGATTTGGTTCATCCCACACATACACACCACAAGCATCCTGTTTTTTTACGTTCTATAGATTTGTATGTTATTATTGAGAGTGAAGATATTATACACATTGTGACTATTCCACCAAAAAGTTCTTTTTCTTAGTTCAAAACTCCCGATTTGTAGATTCAGAACAAGTGATTATTGAAATTCGGGGTGGGAACATACACTTTGAAGTTTAAAGAAAAGGTTCGAAAACACATTTATGCTTACTCAACGGGGGAAATGCATTGGAGTACAGATGTCTATTATGCACCAATATTTATATATAGTAATGTCCATTTTTTACCAAAAACAAGTCATTTATGGATATTATTAGGAAGTTTATGTTGATCTAGTGTAGTTTCTTTTTCACTCCACATGGGTCAAGATGAAATCAACATAGATTTTTTTTCTATCAAACGAAGATTTATTTCAAGTCTTTCAATGAATAATGATCAAACGAAAGACACATTATTTAATTTAATTTTTTCTAATAAAAAAAAGGGTGATTATTCGGGACATAACCAAACTATAGGTATTGGTCATTGTAATCTCCTGCATCCTACAAATTTCCACAAGCATTATGATTTATTGGCAAAGAGGCGAAGCAATCGATTTTTCATTCGATTCCAATCGATTCAAGAACAAGAGAGAGAACTACTTTCTTTCAGATATCTTGATCGACATGCCAATAAAAGGTATTTTCTGTAGAAATAGTATTCTTGCTAAAAAGAAAATCCTCAATATAAAAGAAAGAGTTCAAGAATAACAAAATACGGGACCATATGAGTGCATTCATATAAATAGTTCGCATTTTTTTCATTCTCGAGGAATCATACACTTTACTCAAATCTTTTTATCTTAAATAAGGAAAATGATTACATCCAATTGTTAAGAACAATCTTAACATAAAATCAAGCTTGTAATATATGATTGTTTCTTTAATACATCATGTTATCAAGTTTATAGTCGAAATTTGATGGATTTGATTGTTTTTTTGATAATTTACTACTGAATGTGGTTTGGATTGAAAAGAGTAAAAATATATTTACACGAGATTGAATTAATTTAGACAAATTGGGCAGCGTACATGAATTGTTGATTGGATTTCGACAATTAGCATGTGTTACCTAATCAGTATATACATGGGGTAAGTGTGAGAATTTTATGCTGAGAGGGGAACTGTTTTTCAATGAACATGGTTTATACGTGATTAGCATAGAATCTTGGGTATGAAACTTGGTTGGCTTATGCATGGGGGAGTGGTGGGTTTAATAACATTTTACGCTAAGAGGGTGTGATCCATTGGGTAAGTGTAAGGATATTATGCTAAAGGGGTTACATAATTTTTCAATTAGTATATTCTATACACAATTAGCGTACAATCTTGGGTTTTGAATTGAGTTGGTGTATTCCATTTTGCTAATTGGAAAAAATTACAATAGCCCTTATTAACCCTAAACCTTAACCATAAAATCCTACTTTACAATAAAACTGAGTTGGTGTATTTTGGGGTGCTATTGCAGTTTACAATAAAACCCTACTTTAAAAAACTTCACACGCGAAACTTGATATTACACATGTAATTCAAGTCACTAAACTAGAGGTACTATGTATGTAAATAAAGCAAGGCCAAAGGACTATTTCCCATTCAAGTTGATGAAATGGCAATTCCCACCCTTTAAGTTTTAAAAGTCAAAATTCCTATCTATTATTCAATTTTGTTAATGACTTCATTGGAATAAAAGGGCAAAATGATCATTTGACTATCTTTTAAAAATATTATTGGGAAAATATTATTTATTAGAATCAATAAAAATATTATACATGATCATCATTAGATCTGACAAAACAGACGAATTTTCCATATCATCTGTGAATATCTATCAGTAAAATTGATATAGATTATAAGTCTTTGAACCTATACCTATATAATATTATTTTTTATGGGCGAGTTGGGTGGACTGTCCACTTGAAAATTTTTTAAAAAAAGATGAAGCTAAAAATTTCAATCGGAAATAGAAAAGGTTAAAAAAAAATGTAAAATGTTTTGGTTTATAGATAAAATTTTTCATATCAAATCATTGTACTATTTTCTAATATTTTACTTCAAAACAAAGTCAACTCTCATCTCCAATCTCAGGGCACTCTTTAGTTTTATTTTTCCAATTTTCAAACCACTTTCTAGCCATTTCTTTGTTCATGTGTCTTCGTCAGCAACTCCAACTCCAACTCTTAAATTTAACTTTAATTTGAAGCAAAATATGCATGTATTTAACAATTATTTTTATGTATATTTTTCTTTTTTTTCACAAGTGTATCTCTACTACTTAGAGCATTAGGAATTGACAAAGGTGAATAGAGGCAGCAAGAAAAGTTCATTTTTCCTTAGTACAACATGCATAAAAAATGGCTACTTTAACTTTTAGCATGCATAAAATTTGTTTTTCCTTCAGTGCATTTATTTATAAATTTAAAAATTAAAAAAAACTTCACATATATAGGTAACCTTCAGGTCCATCAATATCCACAGAGTCTAATATGAGTTTTTATATTTTGTATCTGTATAACTTAAACCCGTTTTAATTTATACATGTTTTACTTATATCAATCCGATTTGACTTACTTGTTTGCCAGGCTAATGATCATTCAAAACCATTTGAAAATTTTAAAGAATTGAAAAAAATAGTTGATGGGATGATGACTCGTGGGTGGACAAAGTGGTATTTTGAGATTGATCAACATACGCTTTAATGCACTGTGGTACTTGATCAACATCTTGGAAGAGAATAGACAACTGAAAATACATCTTTTTGGAGATGTACCGTAATAGAAGCATCATAAATGAGAAATGAGAAGAATAGTGAGCTTAGACTCAGAAAGGCTGATGACATAAGTGTTCAGAGTTCACATCTCCAAATTCCTGGGCAGTCTTTGCTCCACAAGTGGGGCTGAGTGTTAGTGAGCATTCAAGGAAAGGTTACCATTTCAAGAATAAGTGGAGGAAATAAATTAATCTTTATAGGAAGACAAATACTATGATCAAGACGTCACTGGCATTGCTTACCTCAAGATGGTCGGTCGCCTTATGACTTATCCCCTTGTTGCCTAATCATTTGATTCTAGTGATGATCTCCAAGACAAGGTCGATGTCCTTGAATCAGTTGATGTTGGAGTTACAAGTTTGAGTCAATCTGGAATTACTGAATTCCACAAGTTGAATAATTGTTTCAGGACCCAATCCAATTATTAATAAGGATCTGGATCAAATAATTTTCGAGGAAACTCATTATTGACAACGACTCAGGTTCAATCTTCTCAAGATTAGCTTGATTCTGTAGAAGGGTTTTCATCAGACTTACTGATTTTTGCAACATCGACGGTCTCTAACTCCTCTGCTGTCAAATCTAATTTGAAGTACCCAAAATAACAAGGAGAGGTCTCGCTTTTCTACTGCTAATGTTGAGCCGGTGAAGCTGTTGTGCCACTGACAAGTCCAAGAGAAAAAAAAAAAAAGACTTATTTTGATAGAGAGAAATTTAAATTCAATAAGATCTCAAAAGATAAGAAGGAAGAATCAAATAAGAGGTAAATTTTTTCCATTTAATTAAAAGGGACATTTGTAATTAAAAATTTTATTAATTTTTTAGAGAAAATTTGGCCTTTTACTAGAAAATGATAAATCAGAAATTTACTCTATAAGCTAACATAAATCATTAACAAAAATAGATGAGAAGTGAAAATTCAGACTTTTGAACTTAAAAGAATGAGACCTTGGTGGGAAATAGACCTTTAGCCATAGAGCACTTACATTTCTAATTGTAAGCTAGAAGTACTTCATATGTAATCAAGACACTCCATATGCAATTGTGCATGATAAGTGAAAGGTACTACATAGTAAATCAAGACACTACGTCGGTGGATGTAAAAAGCTCCTAGTATAATAACTTGGCACCATAGGACACATTTGCCTTGATAATGTTTTCGACAAATTCATAATTGACATTATGGTTCATAAACCCTAAACCTTAAATTTAAAACCCTAATGTACATACTGAATTAACGAAGACACTATATACATTAATGTGCATAACAAGCTAAAGTTACTACATATGTAAATCAAGACACTACATATGAAAATGTTCATAATAAGATTCTGGTATGATAATCTAACACTATAAGACACACTTGCCTTGATAATGTCATTTGATAGATCCACATACTTTTTTTGGTAAGCGATAAATACACATACTTGATCGTAAACCCCACTACATCCTAAATCCTAAATTGTATATGTAGTGTTTTCATCTAACAAAATAAAGAAAAAAATGATTAAATTTGGACTAGAATGGGTTAAGCCATGATGAAAATCATGACCAAACTTTTCCTTAGTTAGAAATAGTAGGACTAGATAGAAGAAAGTCCATTCCAGTTATTGAAATGTCCGTTTTAAGTTATGTTGGCAAATCATTAAGTCAGAATAGGTTGTCTTTGTAAAATCCCTGTATAAAAGTTTTATCACTCGGTATAAAGCGTTACTAAATTTATGTTATGCATTAATAATCATTTTAATATGCATTCTACCATTCTATAATTAACCTGCATATAAATTAATCATTTGAACAATATCTCAAGTCTTTATTAATAGTAATAAAAGCTAAGTTCCATAATCATCCCCAAGCACAATAATATATAATAAAGTCTCAATAATAAAATGTGTACTAATATATCAAGTCTTATCAAAATCATATTATAATTCTAAGGTAGTCTCTATAACCTATGAGTCAATCCCTCATTTGTTGCTCCACTATTAACTAGTCCTTTAATTACTGTCGTTTTTTAATTCTATTACTTAAAATGTAAAGGAAGAGAATAAGTAAGAAATATTCAGTAATTAGGAATGATTTATCTAATAATCTTTCAATCAAATTTATCTCATTTTCTTTACTAACTCAAGTTATCTCTGTCTTAATCTTAGACCGTTGAATAACGTTAAAGACAAAACGATCACCTTTTAACACAATTTGACCTCTAGTCATGATGAACTATACCAAAGTGAGCCCAATATGGTTCGGTACAATGTGTAGAAGAGAAATAAAAGTAGCTTGTTGAAACAACCCAATTTTTTGTATTTACTAAATAATTTTTCTTATTTGGGAAAAAGGGTAGGGCTCTATCCCATAAAGGCAAGATCAAGAGGCTGGAGTCAAGTTCATACGTATAATATGATGTTAAGATAACGGTGAAGTGGAATGCTGACCATTATTGACCAATCAGCTTCACGTGTCATTCATGCCACACAAGCTAGTCATGGGATAAGAACAATTACATTACTATGAAGTTTCTTGATGAAACAAATTTGAAATTTTTGCATAATTTTAAGCTATCAATGCAATTTATTATAATTTATAACACTGCAAGGTAAAATGGTAAAGTTAGAATCAAATGAACAGAATAGAGTACATTACATTCCACGTCATAAGCAATAAGATCATAAATTCAACCAAGTGTATTATTTAAAGAGTCTCCCTAGAATAGGAAATTAATTAAAATAAGCAAACGAGTTGTCGTGTATACTTTTTAGGTAAACATGTAGCAGTTTAATTTTTATAAGCAAATGATAAATTCTGTACCAATTTTACCCCTAAATTAAAAAAACAAAATAACTTTAGCCGAAAAGGGAAAAGTGAAAGCCAAAATCAGAAATCTCAAACTACAAACCACAAACAACAAACCATTGACACATATTCTTAGAGTAGTAGTGTCCGACAAACAACAACACCTTTAGCAAGTAGCAAAATTTCGGGAAATAGCAGTACATCGACAATGGGTTCAAGGGTCAATTAGCATTTGCTCTTTTGTTGACTTAGTTTATGCCTATTTTTATCAAACAGATGTAAAAACCCATTATGGGTATTGATTTTTAAGTGTTGTTGGATTGATTGAAATAGGATTAGACAATGTGTGTCAATTGTGGTGGTTCCCATGGGGGTTAGGGTTTTTATATTCAAACACTAAATTTGTCGATTTATGTATTTGAATGTTATAAATGGTATTAATTGGTAATTAGAGTTGTAGTTTCGTCGTTAATAGTGTGACATAGATGTCTGAAAGTGAGCTATTGATGAACGAAAACTGGGTTGAAAATTGTGCAAATTTGTAAGAATTGCTCAAAGTCCTGGAAATTGTGCTATGGCCTGTAAACCCCACAATGTCAGGCTACCATGCAAAATCCCACATTGCGCAATGCCCCGCAACCATGCAAATTGTGCAAAATCACACAAATTATATTGCACAATGTCACATAGACCATGCAATGTTGCCCAAACCAATACTGTTCACAGAATGTCATGGTTGCTTGCATTGTGAATTTTAATTACTTTAAACTTTATTGTTTAATGAATAGCATTTCATTTTAAATTTGTTTTTGCAAAATTTTCCAATTAATGAACAGGTGGGGGAGAGGCAATTTTGTGATACTCATGATTTTAGAATTACGATCAATGTTTGTAGTCATAAAGATACGATGAAACATATAAGGGCAAAACTAAATTCAGAGAAGAAGATATTGTTTAGACAAGGCCAAACGACTATTTCCCACCCAAGGTTTAGCGTTTTCTCAAAAGTCCCCCCTTTAACTATGGAAACACCAAACACCCACCCATGGCCGGAGAGGTCGCCGGAGATTTCAAAACCAAACCCTAGGGTGAAACTGCCATTTTTTAAAACTTAGGAAGTCTTCGTCTCCCACGACATCTCCGGGCGTCGATCGGACCTCCAAATGGGAGGAAAGAGATCGCCGGAAGGAGAGGTTGCTTCGGGAGGGAGCGGTCGTCGGCAACGGAGCCGGAGAGGTCGCCGGAGATTTCAAAACCAAACCCTAGGGTGAAACTGCCATTTTTTAAAACTTAGGGTGGGGGAAAATTTTAGTTTTTAAAGTTTAGGGGGGGCGAAATAGATTCTATTTTAGTTTATTTTTAATATTATAGCCAAAATGACGATTTTACCCCTACCACCGTTAGAGTTTGGTTAAATCTAACCGGTCATGGGTGGGTGTTTGGTGTTTCCATAGTTAAAGGGGGGACTTTTGAGAAAACGCTAAACCTTGGGTGGGAAATAGTCGTTTGGCCTTTAGACAAATATGTTTTGTACACTTTTTAAAACTTGAAGTACATGGATATAGTTCAACCTTATTACATAGTAGACTCTTTTGGCAAGTGAATAAGGGTGAGTTGGGAAAGGTGTTTTGGTTTAGATTAAGTTCGATTGAGTTTGCTATGATGACTAGATTGAAGTTTAGTAGGAAAACGGATATAACTAAATACATAACAATGGACTAATCAAAGTTTAGAGACAAGTACTTCCTAAGTGCCAAATCTATGAGTCATGGTGCTCTTAGTAAAATTTTAATGTATAAGTCATAGGGAAACAATGATGAGAATATGGTCAAAGTAGTCGTATTGTATTTGATACCTTATGGATTATTGGGAGCAAATAATCGAAAAGTGGTATCAAAACATATATTGCAGTTAGTTGATAATTATGACATATTCAATAGATTTCCATAGAGGACTATGGTTTGGAAGTTAATAGCAAAATCAATGAGTTAGACGATGGAAAAAAGGTATGAAGAATTTATGAATGATCATC
The DNA here is from genome assembly GCF_011075055.1 of Mangifera indica. Lineage (NCBI taxonomy): Eukaryota > Viridiplantae > Streptophyta > Magnoliopsida > Sapindales > Anacardiaceae > Mangifera > Mangifera indica. The sequence goes on along the minus strand of NC_058139.1, from coordinate 18,643,140 downwards.
AAGCGTATGATCCGGATATTCTAGTGCAAAATTACGCATTAATTGGATATACAGTGGTATTTTAGGTAACCTTAGAAATAAATATTAGGTTAAATTAAAGTTATATTGTTTTTACATTTTTGGTTTGATTATGTACTTCATCTCACAATATTTTTTTATGGAATACAGTTGTGGATATATGAAACTCTTAGTAACATAGGGGGTTTTGCGACTTGTAAGTCCAAAGATAGGATCCCTTGAATATTGAAATGGAAGTCACTTAAGCGGCTAGGGTGGGATCTTGTTAACAATATATTCGAGGCTTTTCAAGTACATTAATGTATATTGAACATAAACAACCAGTAAATTTGTTATAACTTAAAAATTGATACGTTTATCAAGATGTTGTCACTCTTGTGTTCATTCCATCTATCGAGGAGAGGCAATCAGTATAGTATAGAAAGGTTGCAGAATACATGGGGTGCATAAAAAAAATCTGATAATGATCGTAACACTATTCAATCTAGTGATGCAATCCAATCTCTTTACCATGCATGTCAAAGTATACCTATACACAGTCCAGTCATATCTAGATAGATTACCCCACTGGTTGCCAAGTCTGAGCATCGGTCCATACATTGATCATCGATGCCCTTCGAAGACCACTAGAAAATCCCCTAATATCGCCCATACTAGACCCACATCAACCACTGAAAGTGTTCGATTTGAGGAAATGCTATGTGGGTTCATAGATATAGTGGGGCAACGTTTTAAACAATTTGAAGAGTGATAGATATCGATTGAAACAAAGGTTACAAAGATGCAATATATGTTTTATGCCACCTCTATAGATGAGGTTAGTGTAAAAAAAAATATGGTTAATATTGAAAATGCAACGATGATTTTGATAATAATTTTTTATGATAACACAGGATAAATCAACTGAAGTCATTATTAAGGTGGCCCAAGATGATGATGTATGTCCATGTAATGCTGATGTAGTCATACGTCAGGATGTATATGAGGTGGTCACTGAGAAAAGACCTATGGAGACACTAATATAGCCTCAATCGGGTACCCAAAAGATATTATGGGGTAGGATTATCAAGAAAGGGTGCTCACTACTTAGCTGATTTATTGACCCTATGAGACAACACTAGCCATAAGAAGAAAGTCAACAAACGTACACCGATTTTGGGTAGTGGTATGATAAAGCTAATTGTAATGATACAACATTAACTTATTTGCATGACCCTTGCAAGAAGCTTGACTAGTGGGACGAGCTTTGTACAAAAATAAGTAGCTATTGAATGAGGTGACTAAGTTATCAACATATGCTATATTTATGCGTTGTTGTTGTTATTAACAATGTAATTATAATCTTTGTTTTTGTTGTATTTTCAGCATATGGACAATTATTTAGTCATGTTGCACCATTTGTACCCAGATGCTAGTTGGACGTGTGTTGATGCATCTTTTAATGGTTGGCTACCACGTATTTTACAAGATCGAGATACGACTAGCTAAGAAAACTTTTAACGGCGTCAATTGTTACTAGATCTTATTGAATGGATAAGTCAATAGGTGTCCTATCGAGCAAAAGTTATGAGATACATCCAATGGGCGGAAGTTGACAAAGTAGTACATATGTTCAACATTATAGAAACACTAGCACATTTCCAATTATGATTATTTTATACTAACTTTTGGTTATCATTTTTATAGGTACACATTCCTATCAATTACAATTGTCAACATTAGGCGTGCAGTGAAATTGACCTCAAAGTGTGGATCCTGACTATATACGACTTTTCAGTTAACTTCATAAGTTCTACGAATAGGTTCATTAAGACGATGGTGCGATATTAGCATCTCTATCTATTATTAGTGCTACTAGCTACTAAGAGGTTAGGGGTGATAACCCTAACGTGAAGTTATTCACACTTGCGTAATATACCAATGTTCCACAGCAAGGCAACACCTCAGATGATTATGGAGTCTTCATACTAATGATGATAGAGTACTTAGCCACTGGTCACCCATTTGACTATACAGTCGAAGACATCGTTCGTTTGTGCAGGATGATGGTGTCTAAGATTTTCTCTCACGGATGCAATGATTGATATATTGTGCTTGTATACATTGTTTTATTATTATTTTATTGTTTCATGTTCGATGTATATTTATTTTATTACTTCACGGTGAATGGTCAATGTATATTTATTTTGTTGCTTATTATGTTATCATGCTATTTTATGATATGATGGAATAAAGTTTGGGTGGGTTGAATATATATATTGGAGTGTGTTTTGGGATACAATGGAAACAGGAATAAGATATACAATAGATAATGGAAATAATATAGGGGAGACTATGCCAAAAGTTTTTTTAAATGTTAAAATACAGTTAAATAACCATTGAATGTTTAACAAGTTTATAGTGAAAAAAATAATAACCAACACATTGTAATAGTTCTTTATATATATAGGTGATAGCAATGACGGATAGCAAATTCTTCCATCTTCACACACGTTTAACACCTGTAACAACACAAATAAAACACAATTGTTTTAAAACAATATCATTTTAAATTCAATGCATAACAAACAAATTGATACCTAAATGGTTATGCAGGACCAACACGTGATGTCCTTTGTCCTCTACTTGTCTCAGATAAAGGGTTCGTACAAGTATTTTGAGTATGTCTATGCTCGTGACACCGACTACAAACAAGTTGATGTACTTCATCCCCTTACGATGGTCTTCTATTGTATTTTGATGGTCAACTTGAACGTTGACATTGTATTGAGGGTGGAAGGATCATGGGAAGTTCTTCTAGATATACCCATTCAGAAAGATCTCTTAATGGTTCAACATTCTCTCTGTATACCACTTTCTAATACTCGATTGAATAATACTTGTTTACCTATTGATAATAGTCAGAAAGATTTTGGAACTTAGCCATGGCTACAACATGTGTACACGATATATGTGACAATTGAAATTTCTTACAACTGCATTCCCTCTCAGAAAGATCTACTATAACAACTGATGACCCACACCATGCACTTCATATCTATGTATAGTAATTGGCTTAACAACCATGTTGGCTGATTTAAGGATATAACTTGCCAATTTCTTCTTTGCTACGAAGTGAGTTGATTAATACAAACCTTTGCATGATCAAAAAAACATTATATGTATACACTTCATCATTGTGCACACAAGTTAAGAAATTAAAATTTGAAAAATTATATGGACCTCCAAAGTTGCATCAAGTATAAAATCGTTTTTGCATGATGGAATGTAGAAACTCAAGTAGCATCATAACTGGTAATTTTTGCACGTGTCGTGCCAAGGCATTAAATGACTTTACAATGTTTGTCGTCATTATATTATATCAAAGACCAATGAAGTAAGCATGAGCCCAATGTCGATAGTCAATACCTTGCAAATAAACACCTGCTAATGGATTTTCATTATTAATCATGTGCATTGCCTCCTTAAAATCTGGTATTTGATAAGTTTTCATTGCTCTCCAAAACAACCCATTTATATACTTTGTTTGTTTATACTTACTATGTATATTACCTTTTATATGATTGTTGCACTAACTATGATGTGCATTTGGAAACATTTCTCTTGCAGAATGAATGATAACATGGTGTCTATCTAAAATGATGATCAAATCTAAAAGGTCACCTATACATCCATGTAACACTCTTAGAAAAGGGGTCCAAGTCATGTTTTCTTCCTTTCCCCTTACATCAAATGCCAAAAGATAAATCTAGTTGTTTTTATCTTTACCCACAGTAACAAATAGTGTACCCAGTATCCTCCTTTTAAAAAAAATCCATTAATACAAATGACAGGATGACAATATTCCCAAAATACGCTAATGGAACATCCTAAAACCATAAAGACAAAATGGAACCTATTATCATATCAGTGTCAATGTGTGTAATAGTGTTAGCGTTTCTTCATTTCAACTTGTAAAAATATACCAGCAATTGTCTAAATGACTCCTCAGGAGAACCTTTAATCACATTCAATGTCCAATTCTTAGCACCTTAAGCTTGAATATAAGAGATATCTATTTTGTACCTATCTGCAATGTCCATTATGATGTCTTTTAGCCTGTTAACACGTTCAGTTGTCGTAAACATAGACTGTAATGTTTTTTCAAGTGCTCATTTGTCTGTTTGTCTATGGTAAGACATTATGACATCTCAAGGGCAAGTGTGATTTTCCAACTTTTATACCACAAAAATGTTAGTGTTTTGTAATTTTACTCCTCATGCTTTCTATTTACATTAAACATATGCACATTTGATATCCTATCTTTTTTTCTTTGAACTTGCCACCTTGAACTGATAACCTTTTTTCTAAAGCATCCCTATACATTGTATCTATTAACACTTGTTTACATGTAAATTGATCATTCACTTTGATTCTCCCATCTCGTGGTGGAACTGAATGTAATGCAATACCTTAATTTTTCATATCCCTGTATGATTCTAAATAACCAAAAAATAGATTTGGAACTTATATGTTAATAGGAATAGGCCTGTCATGCATTGTTAGAGTGTTATGAAATGAACTTCCTTCAGCTAACCAACTTGGACTAACCCTTGCTTCATGACCACTATCATCACCAACATCATCATATTCGTCATCAGTACCATTATCACTACCGCTACCATCATCACCCTCATCAGCTAACATCATCACCCTAATCATCGTAACCATGATATTCTTTTTCATTCGATTGAAAATTATCTATTAAAATATCACTCATCTTATAACATCTTTCTAATGTATCTCACAAAGGTTTTTGCTGCCTTGTTGTTTCATCATGTACCTTAACCTCAACATCATCACTTTCAGGCATACTTTATGGTTGTGTCTCACCATATATGTTATCCAAAGAGTTAACCGCTTCATTCATGGCTTCAAATGATTAAACCCTTGGCTGTGGTTTGGTTTGCTATTGTTGCATGTTGGTTTTGACTTCTATAGGGCTTGTAAAGATTATAAGAAATAACAGATCCCTTTTATGTGTCCTAGATAACCTCATCATAATCCGAATATCAAAATCATCTTTTAACAAATATGGTAGATTGAAGGTCGTTGGGTTTTGCATATACATTTTTATAATACTGTAACTTCGATCAATGCACAAATAAGAACACACTGTTTATATGAATCCATCATAACTTATTTTTTAATTGATTAATACAAATGTCTGAACTTCACTGACATATTTTAAATTGTTATCACCTCCGTTAACCTAATATCCATCATGTCCAAGCAGATATATTAGTTTACCCATTTTCTTGTATGCACAAAATTTTAATTAATTTAGTAACCTAGAAACAAAACAGACAAAATAGAAATAGAAATTTCAAAAAGACAAAAAAAAAAAAAAACGCAAACCATGCAAATGCAAACTGCAGACCATACAAACGCAAACCATACAAACTGAAACCATGAAAATGCAAACCCCACAAGTGTAAACCTTGCAAACCCCGTAATTTACCAAAAAATACAGTGATTTCCACTTTCCTTAGATCTGGGCACCAAAACTTGTACAAATATTGACTATACAAATAATGTAAATGTTTAACTAAAAAAATTCAACCTCTCTAAAAAATTATCATTAAAGCTTTTGGACTTTTATCCCCAAAGAAGATATTCGATTCACAGTTTTTTTTTTTGAATACAAGTTGTTATTTATATAAAAGAAACTTACTTGGTATATGATGATGATGAATGACAAAGAAAATAACTGGAATGTGTTGTTGTCAGAGTGTTGAGAAAAGAGATAATGGTGAAAATAAGATGAAAATGGTGAAAAGGGGTACTATTGGAATAAAAATATCGGTTTGCTTATAAAAGGTAAAAATTACAAAAGTTGGCCTAAAAACGTATAAACGACAACATATCTACCTATTTTAATTAATTTCCCCTCTAAAACTGTCACTTGTAGTCCTATTCCATCTAAGTTGTGTGATTGATAATGATGAGCAGAAGGATTTGGCAAAAGCGACCTTGGAGCTAGTGTCGAAGCTTTGACAGGACGTCGCTTTTTTTGTACACCTATCATGAGGCAATTCTGTCTTCTTTGCCAGTGCGGAAGGCTTCAATTCTAGGGCTTTTCTCTGGACACATTTCTTTGTCGTTTTGCTCGGCTAATATTAATTTAGAAGTGAGTTTCTTACTTCCATTGTTAGTCATTTAATTGAGCTCTGTTTGTTTGTAATTACTATTCGATATAAATCATTCTTATTTTTGTAGTTATCTAGTGAAATTTGAATTGTGCGTTTATAATCTGAAGTATCCTAATTATTTAAATAATTGTTGTTTATTATGCAATCTTATACACTGGAAAGAGAGATTCAAGAGAGACTTTAACATTTTATGATTCATTGGAGATGTGCCATTCATATAATGAGGTTAAATATTATGTGGTTCTTAATTGAATTCACATGCTTGAACTAACATTAAACAGTGCACTTGAAATTGTTCTGTTTTCATTCGTTCCAGTAATGCACAACAAATGTAAATGAAGAACTCTGCTTGTAATACCCTTAGGCAAATCCTACCTCGACAAAGCACGAGAGAGATGTTGAATCTATCTATACTCTGTATGTGTATCCTATATCAGTTAAGGGTGAGAGGATTTGATTAGTTAAATACCTTGTGAGCTCTTTACATTGTAAAGATATGCTTTGAGTTACAAAGCCCAAAAATAAAGCTTTGATGAATTGTGTTCAAAGTGAATAATATCTTGATAGTGGGTTAGACTATTGGACCAATGATATTACAAATGGTATCAGAGTGATTTCGTGTGTCCTCTTGAACAATGGTGGGGTAAACCTTAGCGAGGTAAACCTGAGCGAGGACGCTGAGTCTCGTAAAGGGGTTGTATGTAATACCCTTGGGCAAATCCTACATCGGAGATATTATAAATGGTATCAAAGTTGTTTCACGTGTCTTCTTAAACGATAGTAGGGTAAACCTTGATGACATCGAGTCTCATAAGGGGGTGTTTGTTAGGGCTGGTTTCGAGCCGAGCTGGCTCGAGCTCAAAATCAAGTTCGACTCGAACAAGCCTGAAACGAGTCAGGTATTAAGAGCCCGAACCCGAGCTCGAGCTTCAAGTTTCAGAGGAATCGAGCTCGAGCCCAAAAATAAGTTGGAAGCGAGCAGCTCGCTATGGCTCACGAGCTACTGGCTTGTTATGGATTGTGAGCCAGTGGCTCATTATGTATCATGAGCCAAGCAACTCAACTTGACTTGTGAGCTACTGGCTCGTTATGGATCACGAGCCAATGGCTTGTTATGGCTCGCGAGCCGAGCAACTTGACTTGGCTACTGAGCAACTCGACTTGGCTCGCGAACCAATTCTTATTTAACTAAAAACGGCAAACGGTGCCATTTTTGGTTAAATAATAAGTTCATTCCCTTTAAACATGTTTATTTTTCCAGTCGCACTTGCGTTCCAGTTCCAGACCTATGCGTAAAAACTCTCCTCCAAACTCCAAGCTCCAGTTCTAGTTCCAGACCAGAGTACAACCTTCCGCCATCTGAAGTTTCGGCTTGCAGCTGCTCTCCAGTTCCGTCGACAGGGGTTTCTCAAGCGTTTCTGTTCAAGTCTTCTGACATGTCAATAGAAGATTCCAACGATCGAGAGTTCTACGGTGAGAAGTTTGACGACGGCGGCGACGTGGACAACACAAATATATTTCAGGTTTGTGTTTTTCCATTTTTTCACTTTCAATTTTTTAATTTTTGCCTTAAATTGATTGAACCCTAACTTTGGAATTAGGGTTTCTGAATTGGGGGTTTTTAATTTTTTAATTTTTAACATAAAATTTTATTGTTGAAACTATGTTGTTGGGGTTAGATGTAGACGACTGTTGTGTTGTCTATGGCCAAAGAATTAATTGACGGTATTGGAGAATTAAAATATCTGTTGAATTAATCAGTGGCCTGTCGCCGCCCCTACCAACTCAGTTATCTTTTATCAATTTAAGGCCAAATAGTTATGTCCCACCCAAGTTTAGGAGATATCTTAAAAATTTTGTAAGCTTCCACTGGCATTCAGTACCTTTAATAATTCTGATTAGTTTTAGTTTAAAGGCCAAAAGACCCATTCTAAAGAAAGGTTTAGTTGGTTATCAAACTTTTCCGTGGTAAGTTTTGAAAATTTAAATATCTTTATGATAATTATTAAATTTAAAAATATAACTATTATTTAATTAGTAAAATTAAAAAAAATTATCTCATTACTTCATCTTACTTTTTAAAACTTATAATATCTCTCTTAATCTAAATTTTAAGAAATTATATTTTTTCTCTTAAAATTTATTTTTCTTTCCTACTTTTTTTAACCAGTTTCTCTGATTATTGTAGTTCTCTCCCCTGATGTTCCCTCTCTCAGTGCCAAAGTGAGATGAAGGAGACACCTTTCAGTAGTCCATTTTTTAATATAAAATTTTATTGTTGAAACTACGCTGTTGGGGTTTTTAATTTTAGGGTTTACTTGAGTAGATCTAAGTTTTTTTTCAGTTGTGGTGTTTCAATGTTTCATGATCTTTGATAATTTGTTCACAATGTTTAGTATATGGATTTGCGTTCAATGTGTAGATCTATTTGTCGGTGTTACTGCTTACGTTCAATTTGATGTTCATGTATAATTTGATTCCTGAAGTAGATCCAATTTGTTATAATCTACTATTGAAAGGTCTTATGATATCATTGCAATCTTGTTTGCTACATGTTCAAGTTTGTTGTGGTTGCTATGCTGTGTCATGCATCATTAAAGATCCACTGTAAGTTAGTGTACTTTGTTTAGGTCTATATTCTAAAGTCTTTATGTTTGAAGAGAAATCTAATCATTTCATTGTCTGTGGAGGTTAAATGCAGGTTGTAATTTTTTTTGAAGTTGTATCACTTTTGTTTGTTTTCTTTTATGCATGTTAAATCGATTGTGTTTGCTTCCAGTTTTTTTTGCTGTTTGATTACTCGTTGTTGGATACCAAATTTGACTAATTTGATGAAGTATGATTCTGGATACTGCTTAAAAAAAAGAAAAGGCTACTTGCATGCTCTATCTCTCTTAATTTGGTTAACCTCCTGTCTCAATACTGTGTAGTGATATGATCCATGAAACTATAGGATTGGTCAATTTAATTTGTGTGAGACTTGATTTAATACTGAACTGTTCTAATCCTTTGTCTCATTTAAACTAGTAATATATCTTTGTTCTCTATGTTCTGTATCTTAGGAAGAATTAAAGTGTTCACTGCTTAAACTGGAATTATGATTATTTCTTTTAGCTTGTGCTGTTACTGAAATTATGTTCATGTATCTAATTGGGTTGTGTTTTTAAATTTTTATTTAAATTGTATCTAACCGTTGGCATGTGATTGTGATGTAGAATATGACATCAAGAAGAGTAGAACCCTTTGGAGCAAGTCGAGCTTCATCGCAAGCATCTACTGCAAGCATGATAACTCCTTCTGTATGTGCATTCGTTAAGAGAAAATTGGTGCAAATTGAAGCACCTATTGATGATGTGGATATTGATTTGGCTGCAATAGGAGATTTTGATGTCTCAGCTTCAAGTGAAGAAGCTGAAGCAACTGAACGTCCAGAAAGCCAAACGGAAGCACCACCTCTTGTTATTCCATCTACTAAGAGGAGGAAAACATTAGCTGTTTAGGAGTGTTATCCAGAAGATATATTTATTACTATTGGCGATGCTACATATAAGGTTTGCAAGTATTGCAAGAAAAAGCTAAAATTGCAAAAGACCAAGGCTACTTCCCATTTGACACGACATATGGGTCAATGTGTTGAAAGGAAGAAAGCAATGGGGAAAGACTTAGTCGTGGGGGGATAAACTATTTTGGGTTTTGAGCGTTCAACCTTAGGGGTACCTACTCCAACTGTGGTGAAAACAAAGACTAATTATGAGCATCCCAAGGTCAGTTTGAGTTCAATTATTAACGTATATTATTACTATAAAATTGTTATGAAATTAATTGTATTAACTAATGCAATGATTATGGTGTTGGTGTTTCAGGTTCGAGAGGCCTTAGCCCACATGGTTATGATATCTAAATTGTCGTTTAATTTTGTCGAGCACCCCGACTTCATTAATTTTTGTCACGTTCTGCAACCTCTTTATGAAAAAGTTGGAAGAAAACAAGTAAAAGCTGATTGCTTTAGGGTTTATCAAACAGAGCGTGAGAGATTGAAGAAGACTTTTGAGGAGACTAGAAGGATTAGTATTACTACTGATCTTTGGAAGTTAGATCATCAAAATATTGAGTATATGGTACTCACAACGCATTGGGTGGACCAGTCGTGGTCCTTAAATAAACAAATTATAAATTTTGTGCACCTACCTCCACCTAGGAGAGGAATAGACATTGCAACAACAATTTTTGACTGTCTAAAGGGTTGGCGGATTGAACATAAGGTAAAATCAAATTTGCAAATTGTTTATCAAAACACATATAATTTTATCGCATATCATTTCATTAATATTCATTAATTTTTTTTGTAGGTGGAAACTGTCACAGTAGACAATGCTATTGCAAATGATAGTTGTGTTAGAAGATTAAAGGAAGATTTTCAAATGCAGAGACCTTTGTTGTGTGATGGAAAACTTTTCCATGTTAGGTGCACTGCTCATATTGTAAATTTGTTTGTTCAGGATGGGGTGGCTGTGATTAAACCCATCATAGACAATATTCGGGAAAGTGTAAAGTTTATAAAAGCTAGTGAGGCAAGGCAAAAAAATTTTGCCAAAATTGCTATATAGTGTGGAATAAAAGAGAGGAAGTTAGTTTTGGATTGTGCTACACGATGGAATAACACATACAAAATGCTAGTGACAGCACCGCAGTTCAGAGAGGTCTTCCTTCGGTTTATGTTTGTTGAGTCAAGCTATATTTATTACCCGACAAGGGAAGAATGGGAGAGATTGGAGGTCGTCTGTAACTTTTTGGAAATATTTGATGATATAACAAAATTAATTTCTGGGTCGCAGTATACAACTGCAAATAGGTATTTTCAAGAAGTGTTTAGGATAAAAGAGGTCTTTAAAGAGCGAGAATTTGATGAAGATTATTCTATATCAATGATGGTGCAAGCAATGTCAGAAAAATTTGACAAATATTGGGGTGAGGTGAATTTCCTTATGGCGATTGCTAGCATCATGGACCCTAGGTAATTAATTTACAATTGATTGGGTTTATTATAATATATAAGGTTATTAAAGAACCTGTTTCTAACTAATTAGTTTGCTTGTGATAATTTCAGGATAAAGTTTCTTATGATTACTTTGACATTTCCCACTTTATATGGTGAAGAAAATGCCCCTGTGGAGATAGAAAATGTCAAAAGGGCGTTAGAAAATTTATACAAAGAATACGTTGACATGTTGTCATCCAGAAATTCATCAACTGTATTTGCACATCCACAACATCAGCCAAAGACCCAACAAGCACTATCAAGTATATCAGGTACATTAGATCATTGTTATTAAATGAAACTTTATAACATATCATAAGTTCTAACATTTAATTTGTAGGTAAATCATCAAGCTCTCGATATTCAGAGACTAGACATTATGGTCCTGGATATAGTTGGATGCATTTGAAGGATCATAAGGAGAAAACATACTCAGAAAAAACCAAGAAGTCTGAGTTAGAAATGTATCTGGATGAACGTTGTGTTGAGATACCTAATGATGTCGACTCAGACGACTTTAATGTGCTTCACTGGTGGAGAGACAATCATTATAAGTATAAAGTGCTTTCACAAATGATAGTCAACATCTTAGCAATTCCTATTACAATAGTGGCTTCGGAGAGCGCATTTAGTGGGGGTAGTAGAGTGATAGACATGTACAGGTCAGCTCTATCGCCAGAAACAATCAACATGCTTATGTGTGGAGCTGATTGGATGAGAACACGTTATAATATGAAGAAACAAGATGAGGTAGTCAATAACTTATCACAACTGTATGATTTTTAAATTGATTTTTCATTTAACTGTTGACAGTATGATTAATAGTTTTCATTAATTTTTAATTTCTTGAAGATTGAAGTTGAAAACGAGATTGCTGAGATTATCTTGCCACATAAATAAAGATATAGAGTGGATCTCTTACATTCATTGATGGAGAGGAATTTGTTGCTTTATGGCATGATTTAGAGTGGTAATTCTTTTTTCCATCAAATTCCTTTTGTTCATCTGTCACTCTGTGAACCAATTTGCTAATAAAATTTGTTTTGTTACCCCTTATCAGAAAGCTTATTCTCTGTTGATTTCAGGAAGCTTCTTTCATGGGCATGGTTAACTTGGTTATTCTTTATTCCAGAAATGGCTGTGAAATCAGCAACAAATATATTTCAGGTGATCCCTATCTTTCCCTGAATTCTTAATGTTATATGCGTTAGGGTAAAATCAAAAAAAATTTATGTGGAAAGAAATTATTATGTTATTAAAGTTTGGGTAGGAAAGAAATATTTACTAGCAAAAACTTTCTTTGAACTTGAATTCGGGAATCCCGTTCTGCCTCAACCATAAGCTGATTGTGAAACAGGCTCCTTGGGGTTCATAACTGACCCATATACGGCAATGACAGCACTGCTAGCTGGGTTCATTCACAACATCGCCAACGCATTCTTTTTCGCTGGGTTGCAGCTGCAAGGGATTCTTAAAATTTGTTGGCGCATGAGGCTGCATTTGCTTTGGGTCAAATGCAAGAAAATGAAGCTATCCCTGCTTTTGGAAGCAGTTTTGAATGATTTTTCTTTGCATCCGATTGTTCATCATGAGGCAAGTTACCATCGTTCCTTTCTCCTTTTTGTTTTTCTTCTTTGTTTATTTTGGTTACTATTGTTGTTTACATTATTTATAATGTTAATATTAGGCAGCAGAAGCTCTGGGTGCAATTGGTTTGGATAGTAATATTAGGCAGCAGAGGCTCTGGGTGCAATTGGTTGGATCATCTGTGGTAGAAAAATCACCTTTCATGTCTGTTGACCCAGCTGCACCAACTTCATTATGCTGTTCTGTTGACGAGCTAAGGTCTGTTTTGTCCTAAAAAAATCAATGGATTCATGATTGAGAATGTTGTATAATGGTTAATTTGCTGACTGACATTATTTGATTTTAAGAGAAGTTCTTCTGGATGAAGCAAAAGGGATGTATGAACGATATGCAGCACTTTTTGCACTTCGAAACAACAGTGGAGATGAAGCTATTTCTGCTATAATTGATTCTTTAGGCACGAAAAAGTGTTCTGCTAAAGCATGAGGTTTGTCAAGTTTAATCTAGTTGATCTGTGACTCTTTAATCCTGTGCCAGGGTTCCATTTTGGTGGATGTAAAATTGTAATTATTTGGTATCTGCTGGATGTGGATGAAGATTTACTGTTACAGCAATTTTTAAGAATTTGGCCAGAATTATTTTGTCAAGAAAGAATGGTTCTGGTTCTTGGTCTTTTGATGAAGGTTTACTAGAGATTGTTAACGTGAATCATGTCTTTCTTGATGTGGTTTGTATCCTCTAAATTTTCTGATCTTTAGATGTTTATGTTTGTGGTGGCATGCAGGTTGCTTATGTGTTAGGGCAATTGCAAAACAAAGCTGCGTCTGCTGCGCTTTGTAATGTACTCAAGGATTTGAAGGAGCATCCCATGGTCAGACATGAAGCTCCTGAAGCTCTTGGTTCCATTGTTGGTAGGTATTATTACTTGATTTTTTTCTAGTACTTTTTTTTCTTGGTTGAGTGCATGATGCATTCTCTGAACTTGATGATTAACTAGGAAATAGTGTGGCACTTCTTGAGGAATTTGCCACGGATCCTGAGCATATTGTTTCACAGAGCTGTGAAGTTGCCCTGAGCATGCTCGAATATGAACGGTTGGGAAAGTCCAATCTGAATGTTATATGGTCGACAGAGTTGCCAAAGGAGAATTGAATTCTGCTTTTGCTGTTGTGAGGCCTCCTGGCCATCATGCTGAAAAAGATGAAGCCATGGGATTCTGTCTATATAACAATGTGGCTATTGCAGCAAGTTTTCTGTTAAATGAAAGAGTGAGGGCCAGGTTTCTTTCTATTTTTATTTTTAAATCAGTTGTCATTCATAATATAAGATGACATTTATATCTATCATCTTCAGTTGTCATTCATAATATTGGTGGCATCTCTTTCACTTGTTACTGTTTGCATTATTGAAATCAGATCTTGTTGGTACACTGATATGCCTTATTTTTGTTCACTGCATTAATTAGTACATGTATACCTTCATAATTTGTTTTATCTGGCTGTGTTTCGGCTGTGAAAATTGTGCTAATCTGTGTTGCTTGTTATGGAGGACCTAGAAGTATAACTGGGATCTCTGTTTGTGCAACTTCTTGACATATGGAAAAAGAGAATTGATATCTTCTTGACATATAATCTGAGTTACATTGTTTAACCTGTGTTTGTTCATGGTTAGTGGTGGATAATTTGGGGTAAAAGTTTTCCATATACAGTCATTCATTTTTCAGTTTCCGTGTTTTCTCTGTAAAGTTTGAAGCTTGCTTGGCATATTCTATTGGGTTTTATATTTTGGTGCTGTGTGTCTAATCTGTGACCTATTTATGGTTCTTCATATGCTTTGTAGTGTTGCAGCTTTGTTATAACCAGTTAACAGGCAGCATACCCACCAAGCTTAGTTCTTTGAAGAAGCTTAGTGTTGTTGCTCTCCAATCTAATCACCTCACTGGTGCAATCCCTGCAAGTTTAGGTGATCTGAGTATGTTAAGGAGACTAGATTTGATCTTCAACCGCTTATTCGGTTCAATCCCGCAAAAATTAGCTGATGCTCCTCTTCTGGAAGTTTTAGACATTTGAAACAATACTCTGTCTGGCAATGTGCCTCCTGGTAATCAAGTTTCTACAGCTTTTGTTTGATTTATTCTATTTTTTGGTTGATAATTACTCTGATTTCTTGAAAAACCTAAATGGAACTTGATTTTGTTTTAAGCAAATTCCTCCACATATTGATCAGGCAATACACTGCTGGTAACTTATGGCATTATCTTGCCATGTAGCCATGTTGGTAAAAGTGGTGAGTAATAGCCATTGACTTTCGAATTATTTATAGCTTTGTGGTTAAGATGCTTTGTTAAATGTTATGTGGTAAATATTGTGTCACATATGCATGTTTAAAGTTTATTGGTTTTTGATGTGCTAAAATTGCTGAAATGATATTCTGGCAGTATCACTAAGATCAGTTAATATTATGCTTTGTGGAATCAGACTGTATCTTCTTTGGGCTAGGAACAGCTTTTACCATCTGTAATGACAAAATATTTAGACCATTGAAATCAAGCACTAAAGTTGAGATTATTCTTAGCATGCCATAAACACATTATGAATTGTGGTTTCAGGTGCAATCTTTGGTTATTCCAACTTCATTTATAGAGTGCTATAACTTTTGGCATTGCATTATAAATCGGGGCTCTTGATTCCAACCCTTTTTTTCAAGTAATGACAATGGTCTTTTTCATTTTCTTTATTTGTTTATTTATAGGGTGAAAAGCAGGTTATAATCACAGTGCCCCGTTATCTTTTACTTGTCAAAAAGATGATATTGAATTATCCTTAGCATAATTTTCATAACGTTACATAGCTCCAGGTGGATAAGAGTTGTGCCACCAAGCTCTTTTTTTCTATGGAAAATTTATTTTGGAAATTGGAGTGTATTTTAAATTTTTAATTGTTTGTCTGTAGTGTATGTGCTAATTAATGATGCTTGTTAATTGGTTGTTGATTAGGATTGCAGACGCTATCCATTTGGAAGTCCTTAGCTCTGTGACTGAGGAAGGAATTACCGATTTGGAATTGTTGGTTAAAGATTTGTGGTTGCTTCCTGGAATGTTTTTCCAGGTGTCCGGATATTCTAGCCCTAAATATCTAAAAGGATTGTAAGAGAGCTTTAGATTGGTTTATAAATCCCAGATAAAAGCTGGGTCTAGTTCATAGTTGCGTTTGATTATGTTAGACTGGTTTGGTTCTTGTATGTTGGTATTTTAGTTTTAATGCTGCTTAACTTTGGGAGGATATTTATGTTTTTCTGTTCTGTTTTGAACTTGAATAAAACTAGTTTAGACATCAAATCTTATTAATTTATTTATATATATATTTATATATTTTAAAATTACATAATAATAGTATTACTCTTTGCTGGATGATATATCTTTATAGGCCAATAATAAAAGATTAGAACATAAAAAATTTATTAACCATTGCTAGAAAAAAGATTTATACAAGTACAAAGATACATATGTTGTCAGTGTTTTTATAATGACATAAATTATGACATAAAAAATATAAATAAATATAGATATCTAAGTGAATGAATTTTGATTTTGTGATGAATATAATAAGGCTAATAATTATTGTATAACAATTATTCAGAGATTGCGATTAAATGACAGTTTTTAGAACCCAATGAATGCATCATCAGTTTATGATTCTTTACTTGGTGGTTGGTGGGGTGGGGGGTTAGCTGTTTTAGAGAAGAAAACACTTGAAAAGGTATAAAGGGGTCAAAACTTAACCGCTGAAGCGAATGGCATTACATGTAAAAGTCACAAGTAAAGAAAAAAGACAATCAAAAGCAGAGGAAGCCTGGAAGCCATTTGCTTTTCTACATTACTTCTCCGTTTGGGTTATCTTTCAAGAAACATACTTCACTATTTTCTCTTCTCTCTCAAAATATATAAATAGATTGACTTACAAATAATAAAAATGTATTAAATAATGTTTAAACAAAAATAACATTTTGAAATTGAAACTGTGATCCTATGAACAAGCTCGTTAGGCTCGGCTCGAAAGCTCAGCTCGATAGTTCGGCTCGACGGCTCGGCTCAACAGCTCGCTCGATAGTTCGACTAGACAGCTCACTCGATAGTTCGGCTCGATGGCTCGGTTCTTTAAGAATAAGCTATCCTAGCTCGATAGCTCGGCTCGTGAAACATATTCGACTTAAGCTCATTTATAGGCTCGCAAATAGCTCGGTTCGGTATGCATTACGAGCCAGGCTCGTTGAAGGCTCGTGAATAGCTCATGAGCCAACGAACTCAAACACGAGCTGGATTTTCATTATGTTCAACGAGCTCGAGCCATGACTCGGCTCGAATGAACAGTTATTAAGCTGATATCGAGTTTGCCTGTGTTCGAGCTCGGCTCGGCTCGAATCCAGCCCTAGTGTTTGTAATACCCTAAGGCAAATTCTACATCGGTAAAACAAGGGAGAGATGTTAGGTCTATCTGTACTTTGTCTGTGTATCCCAGATCGGTTAAAGGTGGGAGGATTTAACTAATTAAATAGTCATTGAGTCTCATAAAAGGGGTGTATGTGATACACTTGGGCAAATCCTACATCGACAAAATATGGAATAGATGTTAGGTTTGTTTGTACTCTGTCTATGTGTCTCACATAAGTTAGAGATAGGAGGATTTAACTAGTTAAATAGTTTGTGAGTTATTTAAATTGTAAAGACGCGTTTTAGCCTGTGAAGCCTAAAGCAGTCTAAAGTGGATAATATCTTAATAGTGGGTTGGATTATTAGACTAGGATCAGAATATTAAACTAGAGATGTTACACTGCTTGTGCTTTTAAATTATGGTTCAGTTGGTAGGCTACTGTTCTATGCTTGGTCAGTTATCAGTGACATGGGCTTGCTCGATTATTATTGGAATGGTTTTCTTTTTTCAATTTTATTGTGTGGATATAGGAGACAGTTATGAAGCTCGATTTATGTAACTATGTTGATGTGGTTGATGTTTTAAAGCAACATGTTTCATTTAAGAGCAATTTTTTAATTGAAATGTGTTATGATTCATTGTATAATTTTTTTTTTTTCTCAACATTATAGTTAAGCGTCCCTTATACAGTGAGTAGATGTTGCTATTCAAGTCACGCATTGGCTGATATTCCAGAAGGTGGAATAGTTGATGCACCGCTGGCACAAACAGGTGAGGGTATTGCAGAGTGTGAACTCCTCAAATGGTTTGTAAAAGAGATGAGTGAGAGACGCTAGTTTTCGCATTCATGTATTCCTTGATCTATACATAGCTCAAATGTTTCGTTGAACATGTGAAACGTTGTTTTCTTATTGGTTTTATTTAGTCCAAATTGTGATGATTTATCTTCCACTTCCCAGGTTCCAAATGTCTTATTTTATATACTAAATTAATGTGACATGTACATTTTATATGTATAGTGTTGTCAGTGAAGCTTTATTAATAATTTTATATGTATAAAGTCTAACTATCTTTAGAAATTTCTCTTATCGTTTTAGTGTTAGAATGTTGCATTAATTTTGGAATATTTGGCTTAATATTGTTACTAGGAATACATGGGTTCTTTCTGCTTAAACAAATGAGATCTTGTACCGTTACTATTTCTAGTTGGAAAAACCACCGTATAATCATTTGTCTTGTTGGATAAACTTATGTCCGCAAATTTATTCAGGGATGTTTTTGGTGGGCCATATTAATAAATCCTGATAGAATCATGATGGCAGGGGAATCAAGTTGATGAGTTTCAACCACTTTGTGAAGTTCAGAGTGACAAAGCAACTATTGAAATAACAAGTCGTTACGAAGGAAAAGTTGCTCGAATTCTTCATGTTCCTGGCAACATTGTGAAGGTTTATTTTTATTTTACCCTTTTTTCTGTGTCTGGAGTATTAATTATTACCTTTGGGTAGTGAATATTCTGTCATTGGAAATTATATCGTGCTTTACTGATATAGCTCTTATGTATGTACTTAATGATTGATACAGCCGATGTGTGCTAGCAGGGTTAATTAAGAGGAAACTGATGACCTTATATTGAGATATATGTTTCCAGAGACAAGTATAGGCCGTGGAGTCAAATGAAAAACTGTTTCAATTACATAGGTTACTAAGGAGATTATCTTGAACCTTATAATTTTTCTTTACTAATCTAGAACAGTGGATTAGATTGTCCATTGAAGAAAAAAGTATCTCTTAGTTTGGTTTTTGATGTTTTGGGAAAAGCTAGCACAGCGACATGTGTATGCACATATTGTTATCGTAAAAAATTTCTGTTTTCAGTAATGAACTCTGAAGCAGAACATTATTCTTGGATCCCTTTTGACGGTTTCAAAATGCATACTATAATTCTAAGATTTAACAAACTTCAAAAATTCAGGTTGGTGAAACTCTACTGAAGATGGTTGTCGATGACTGTATCGTCTCAACCCCTAGTTCAGATGTTTTGGAAAGTGTAAAGCCACCAGGTTCCAAGGACATGAACTTACCTGATTCTAAGCACAATGAAAGCGCAATAGGTGGAATTCTATGCACTCCTGCTGTGCGGCACCTTGCAGAGCAATATGGTATAAATTTAAATGATGTGCTTGGCAGTGGTAAAGATGGGAGAATATTGAAAGAAGATGTCCTTAAATATTCTGCTCAGAAATGAATTATTGAAGCTTCATCTGCCAGTGATAGTTCTGATTCAGAAGAGGAGAATGACACAATTTCTTTTGCAGAATTTATCTTAGATGATAAGATAGTTCCCGTCAGGTAAGGCTAGATATGTGCACGATGAAGGAAGAACCTATTTACTAATGAAATGGGTGTAATGGGTGGCATCCATAGGCCTGAGACATCTAAACTACACATTTTCTTTTGTTTGATCAATCCAAAAATTATTGTACTTCAGGTTTATATATCCTTAAATTTTGGTAATTGTAAATTGCATTTCCTTGTAGGTTCATTCTTTTTGTTTGAGTAATTTGCTGTTCTTGCAGGTTAATTCTTTTCATTTGAGTACTTTGCTGATTAAATTTGTCTATTGTTTTCATAGTATCCTAATCATAGTTAATTATTTTTTATTCTTTCAGGGGATACCAGAGAACAATGGTCAAAACAATGTCCATGGCAGCTAAAGTACCACGTTTTCATTATGTAGAAGAGACAAATTGTGATGCACTGCTGAATCTTAAAAACATCTTTTCAAAATAATAATTCCGATCCAAATGTTAAGTTCACTTTCCTTCCTTTATTGATAAAGTCACTCTCAATGGCTTAGAGCAAATATCCCTTCATGAATAGCTGTTTCAATGAGGAGTCACTTGGGGTCATCCTTAAAGGTTGTAATTACTTCTGTTAAAGTTTTATTCACCTTCATATGCTCCTACGTATTCCCATAAACAAAATATATAGCGAAGTTAACAAAAAATAGTTCCGTTTAGAAACTCACCTTGACTTTGCAAAAAAAACTATTCAAGGTCAAATAATTCCATGGGATGTACATACAAACTTGTCCAGAGATTATTGATTTTAGTTTCCTGCTATGACCTATTAATGTTATATATTGGGTCTGGGTCCACTTATAATAGGTCAACCTGACCTGGTTTACTTAACTGCCAAATGATAGTTATTGAGAGTTATTGTTTGGCAGTTGGACATCTATTTAAATGTCCAAATTGCCTCCCCAAAGAAAATGAATGCAATTTTTTTTTTAACAGAAGAAAATTCTTCTTCACCACTACACACCAAGCAAAAGCATAGAGAGATCACGTCTCCCAAAAGAATATTGTACGTGAAGCAAATTGGGTTGTGGAGATGATTCACGTCAACACCTCGTGCCAAATTCGAATAGATTTTGTCACAAACTCGAAGCCAGGTATATGTATTTATATTTATTGTCATTCACAGAATGCTGATTTGACATGTTTGATTATTTTCAACATTGATATCAGAGCGTAGGTTACAAATATGTCATGTGTTCTATGAATTGAATTATGTATTCTATAGAAATTTAGATTCTGGATTTTGATTTTAGATTAACATTTGTTTTGGGCACGAATTCAATTTGGCCAAAATTGCATGAAATTGGTGACGAGAAGCATGTTAGATGGTTGATTGGAATTGTATTGCAGGCCTTAAAATGAAAATTGAGTCGAATCAATGCCAAAATCGATGAAAATCGAGCCAAAAACAGTGACCCAAGACATGTTATTTAAGCCCCCGTATTGTCAAAATCCTACGACATTGGAGGTTGCTATTGGTATGAAAAGAACCTCTGACCAGTGGGCTATAAAAGCCCCATGGTCCTATTGTCAAAAAATGGACGGAAGATGGCCAATTAAACTGCTTAAAATTCTAGGGTTTATTGCATAGAATCAGGTTGGAAAAACCTGATTATCTAACCCGTTGGTCAAAAGGTTGGTTAAAACCAATCGATCAACAGGGCAACCCATAGAGTCAATTGGGTTTTACCCGAACTGGCCAATATCCACCTAGGTCAATTGACAGTTAACTGTCAAAGGTTGACTGTCATTGTTGACCGATACGTGGACGAATGTGACCATCTTCTCTCGGTGTGTGGTGATGCGTATTGCTCAATCTTGGCTCATGAAGGCATGTGTAGGTACTGTTATAGCACGTGTATAGGTGTGCAATGTCAACTCGACGCCTGAAGGCATGTAGGACCATGTTTTGGCTTGTGACAATGTGTGAGTAACTTTTTTTGTTGCATTTTGGCACACAGGAAAACTGTTTCCAAAGCGTGGAAGTTGTGGAGAGCCGAGATTTGCATATGGAATGTGTTTTATGGGTCCTATATTGCGTAAAGACATGTAATACTTCATTCTGACTTCCGAAAACACATATTCGTGTTTCAAAAATGCATGTTTCTAATTCATGCAAATTTGTTGACTAAGGACCATTACATTGTGTTATAAGATGTGATTATCTCATAATGTAATGGTGTATGTTGAGACTATATATAATCTGTTGCACTCTCTTAATTGGAAAAGTAATAGTATATAGTCTAATAATATTTGTGTATGAATATGAGTCTCATAATCAATGATCTTGTTCGAGACAAGCTAAAGAGTGATGTTTAGTAATGTACGAGAGAAAATCTATCGTTTTGACATTATTCCCAAATTAACGAAATACAAGGTATTTGACTTACCACAAATTTTATAGAGACTTTATCATGGATAAAGTGACTCTGAAATCAATACGGGTTGATAAAATGGTCATAGTCATAATAAATGTTGCATTTGTTGTATCATATATCTTGTTAATGTAGGAATTCTGAGATTGGTAGAATTTAGTGAAATTCTCATCTAGAATTAATATTGACGCAATTAGATTAAATTTTAAATTGTCAAGCATTTATGTCATTGAATATGATTAGGAACATAGTGAACTTTCGATTTTGTGTCTTATGTGAGATATTTTAAATTTTAATGCGTAATGTGACAATTGATATGTATTTGATTGCGTTGATTGAGTTGTGTCTGATATATGTCTTTGTGATCTAATTAACCATAACATCCTAGGACATGATGTATAATTTGAATGAGAATGATACTGAATAGAGATAATTTCAATGTGTGGCATGTAAAATGCACAATGTCCTAGTGAGCAAAAGGCTTTGGAGGCCATAGATCAGGTTAAGATAGAGCTGTGACTGATTGAGGGATAAAAACCTAAATGGTGTCTTACACAAATGTGATGTGGATGTATATCATGCATGTAAGAAGTAAGACTCACTTCGTGTGATATCTTAACTTGTTCCATGAATAATGCTCTAGTAATGTTCAATTGCATATGTTGTAAGTATGGTTTTGATGGAAAAGTTTGGAGGAACTGCAGTTCCTAAATAAAGGCAGTTAATCGTTAAATTTGATAGAATGTCAAGTATGATTATAGAACTAAAGTTAGCTAGGTGTAACCTGACAAATAAATAGTGGGTTCATTTAGTAAGGCGATCTCTTCCTCAAAAGTGGGAGCATATGTAAGTGCATATGACCTATAAAAGATTTTTGTTAGTTGTTCTTACCACACAGAATAGAGGACAAGCGCCCTTGAGGTAGCTAAACTTGGTACTCATGCATACGTTGCAGAGCTGAGTTTTAAAAGTAAGTGGCTTTAGTCTAAATTAAAGAGGAAGAAGGTCGTATAATGCTCAAAGAACGAGACCAAAGAATTGAAATGGGAGTATTAGAAGAAGAGACAAAAACAAATTGAATAGTTACAAAAGAAGCAATGAAAATTATTTCACCTGTGAATGAACGGAGCTGAAAATGATATTATCTCATTCTATATAAAGTGATGAAATTTTATTTTCTAATACTGTGATATTAATTGAGTATTATCCTGCGTGAATTATGGACTCAAAAGCCATTGACAAAGTATCTCATGATAGAAGCTCTTAAGTAGATTTTTGTCGAATTCTAAAGAAAGTGAATTGGATATATGTAGGCAACAACACAAGAGTTGTAGTAAGAGGAATGGATATGAGCAAATGAGTTTTGCGAGGTGATCGAATCCTATACCTACATGAAATTCAATATACTTTGAATATTCGATGAATCTTGGTCAAAGTACTTGTTCTTCTTAAACTAGGATATAATTTGAATTTGTTTGGGTGTTTTATCAAAATGTTATAAAATTAATTTCTATAGATTTGGTTTACATTCTGATAACGTTAAGTTTTTCATTATTTGTTTCTCCTATATGTATGAATTTAAATGTAAATATATAACATGCTAGATTAGGGCATGTTGGCCAAGATGGGTTGAATAAATTGGCTCATGAAAGTTTATTAGGAACTTACATATAAATAGAACTGCCCACGTGTGAGCATTCTGTAGATGGAAAAACATTTGACAAAGTTGTAAGAGTTTGACTTCCTTTGCAATTTATATACTTAGATATATGTTTTTCCATGAATGTAAAGTTTGAAAAGGTATCTCATAGTTCATTACTTATGTTGATGACAATACTCAATTCGGTCTTGTTTATTTGATCTCCCATGAGTCAGAAATAGTAGACTGCTTTAAATAATGTATATGTAATTGGGATTGAGAATCAATTAGACAAAATGAATAAAAGTTTTAAGAACTGATTGAAGTCTTGAGTATTTGTCTGAAAAGTTTGAAAGACTGAGTAATGAAAAAGGAATAATATGACAGCTAATGATTCCAAAACTTCACAACCAAATGGTGTAACAGAGTAGAGTAATTGAACTTTATTGGAATTGGTTAGGTCAATGATATCGCAAACAAAACATCAAGTCACTTTATGATGATATGACATTAACTGTTGTTTGTGTACTTAATTGAGTGCCTATTAAATCAGTTGCTTCCACTTCTTATAAATTATAATTAGGTAGAAAACCTTAGTTAATTAATTGCAACCTTAGCGGTTAACAATGTTTATCTATAGCTTTTCCTATGAGTTTGAAAATTTGGGATCGAGAAGAAAAGAATGTATCTTTATCAAATACGTAAAACACTCCAAAGGGTATGTGTTCATTAGGGAGGATTTCATTGAAAGATTAACTGAAATAGTATTAAGAGATACTACATTCATAAGGGATATTTTTCTTAATAAGGATGATATTGATAAAAGGTTTCATCTGAAGAGATGAGAAAAGAATAAGGATAAGTACATCTTAGCGACCATTTATTGAGTCTTTAGAGATAATACCTACACTTATTTCAAACAGTGGAAGCAAATGCAATTGAGCTCCAACCTATTTCAGATAGTGGGAGTAATGATCCACAATTATTTGTTTTGTTCATCTTAACCTATTGGGAGCATTGAGATTAAACTTTAATATATTTCAGATAGTGTGAGCGTTAATCCTTAATTGCATAGGAATGATACCTGAAAGTATTCTAGCGACGTTTTAAATTGAAATCAAGATTTTCATGATCACTCCCCAAGATGATAAAAAACCTAAAATCATAAAACAAGTTGTCTCATCCCTTGATAAGAAAAATATTCAGATGCATTGGAAGAAGAGATGAAATACATAGAAAACAAATCAATTCTAAGTTTTGGTTTACTCACCGTTGGGTCAAAAACTTATTAGGAACAAGAAGATTCTCGAATCAATTGTAAAGCGGATGACTCAATAAATAGATATAATTTTGTTTTATAGTGAAAAACTATACCCAATAAATAGGTATAGATTGTGAAGAATAACGCCTTCGTCATTTATAAAATTTACTTCAATATGTTTAATTTTAGTTATAGCAACACATTTGAATTTAGAATTACATTAGATGAATGTCAAGACAATTTTCCTTAATGGATAACTTGACAAAGAAATCTACATGAAACGAGATATAGATCTTTTTGTTATAGGTGTGAATCGTTGAGTGTGCAAGCTTCAAGAACATTGAATGACCTAAAATTGTCATCCAAATACTAGTACTTGAAATTTCATAAGGGTTAATACGTTATGACTTTAAAATGATTAATCCAAACCAACGTGTCTATGTGACAAAGTCTGATGACAAATTTGTAATTCTATCAATGTGTGTGATAATGTGTAGATAACTAGAAATGATTTGAAGTAAGTAATGATCATTAAAGGATGGTTGTCTATACTTTTGATCTACAGGATATGGGAAAACAGATTACATATTATTAATTAAAATCCAGAGGAATTATTCAAAGAAACTTTTGACTCTGTTATAATTGCATAATATTCAAAAGATTATAGAATAATTCAATATGGTAAGCTATGAACTTGTTAATACACTTGTGTTAAATGATGAATTATTGAGCAGACTGATATGTCCCAAAACTTAAGATAGAAGTAAAGAAATATCAATAGTTATCTATTTAGATGTCATTGGATGTATTATGTATGCTATAGTGCATATATGTCCTGACATTTATTTTTGTTATTGAGCTGGTTAGTCGATATAAGTCAATATTGAAAAGAGCACTAAAAGGTTGTTTGTAGCATATTGATATTTTAAAAGGCTCTGTGGATTAATGTTTATGTAATTAAGGATTGAATTTGTGTTTGATTGGCTATTGAGATGCTAGTTGGGGAAGTGATTTAAACTAACACAAATCAAATACTAGTTATGTTTTCTTACTCCAAAAGGGCCCATATCTTGGAGCGATAAGAAACAGAGATGCATAACCTTATCCACAATAGAGGCCGAGTAAATAACTTGTTCAATGATTATGCAAGAAACTGTATAATTAAGAAGATTCTACGTAAATCTAGGTAAACAGGATGATACTGTCAGAGCAATAGTTGTTTGTTGAAATAAATAATCATGAGTTTTATAGGATAACCAAACATATTGATACTAGACATAATGTTTTAAAAGACTTCATTGTAAGAGGGAAATTATTGTACAATATAATTATACGCAGTGTATGTTCACTGATCCTTTGACCGAAATTTTTCCAAGAAAAATATATTTTGCATATGTTAAATCTCTTGGATTGTATAGACTATAATTAATAAATTGTTAAACTTACATATTGTATTGGTGACACAACATCAAAAACCATGAATTCAAGTTTAGTTTATGTTTGAACTTGTATCCCAAAATTCTTGGGTTTTCAGTGCATACACATCGTTTTTAACTCAACAACATTATAATGTCACACAGGTTAGAGAATGACTCACTCACACGAGCAATCGACTTTGGTGTTGAGAGAGTGAGCAAAGATGAGACATTATTCTTGATAAAAGTGATGCTTAGAGAGCATGCCAATGGAAGACAAATTTCTTAAGAAAAGATTTATCGAAGTTAAAATGTCACTTTGATTATTAGTCAAGATGAGGTCATAGATAAATACATTTTGAAAATGACTGATTTAGATTCCCCACGTCCAAACAACTTGTAAATGCTAGATGTGAGTTCTTAATGTGAGAAATACCAACAAGTGTGAAGATGATTAAGAACTCAGGTTAAATGTTAGGTGTAGTGTTTGAACTAAGATTTATACAGTGTTATGAATGACATTTGAGAAAATACACACTGTAGCACATGATTCATACCATGTGTGCATAAGTAAGACAACCAGTTAAAGTAGTGAGTGGATGAATCTCTGCTTCCTCATTATGTAAGAATTTATGAGGATTACCTTATGTTGGTGTCTTTTGACTCTTTGCTTTTGTTCGATGTTTACTCTTAATGTTGCTATCTTAGCTTGACACCTATAACGACACACGATTTGGTCTATGGAACATGACTGGGAAAGCAACTAAGTTTAAATTAAGAATTTCAAGTAAAAGAGGAAGACTTATATATATATATTACGTGTGTCCATTAGCCGACCGATTATGTCACTCATATAGGAGAATAGACTTGATCATGGATATATAAGAAAATAACACAATGATAAATGAGGGATTAAAGGGAGCTGGTGTTATTGAGTAAGTGTGAGGTGTTGTGAGCCTAATGCTTTATTTTTTTGTTTCGTTTGAGTTGAAGCAGCTATGTTATTCCTAACATATGCATGGTATTTAACTCTCAAGTGCAAGTTGCTTGTAAGGTCATACAATACATTTACAAGTATAAAAGGTATTGCTATATGAGTTTTCTATAGCTAAGTATTTGGTTTAGGTCTTCCGTCATACATGAATAAGAGATATCAGGTCTAAGTCCACCCATGATGGGTCGACCCAAATTGGTTTACTTAACTGCCAAAGCAAAGTTGTTAGGAGTTATTGTTTGGCAGTTGGACATCTATTTAAATGTCCAAACTGCCTCCCCAAAGAAAATAAGCGCAATTTTTTTAATAGAAGAAAAATTTTCTTCTCCACTACACACTAAGCAAAAACACAAAGAGATCATGCCTCTCAAAGGAATGTAGTACATGAAGCAAGTTGGGTAGTGGAAATAGCTCACGTCAACACCTCGTGCCATGTTCAAATAGATTTTGTTGCAAACTCGAAGCCAGGTACATGTATTTCTGTTTACTGTAATTCACAGAATATTGATTTGGTATGTTTGATTATTTCCAACACTATAAATAAATAAATAAATAAATAAATATATATATATATATATAAATAAATAAATATATATATATATATATATATATATATATATATATATATATATATATATATACACACACTTTGTAATATTGTCATTGGTTGTTATAGGTTCCCACTATATTAGAGTTGCCATGGCTACTCCAAATAGTCTAGTTGTACCAAACATAAAGAGTGTACAGTCCTTTTTCCATCTCAGGGGTTAGTTATGTGTAACTCCTCATCTTTATAATAGTTGAACTGTAATATTGACATTCTTGTATGGCTTTTCTGTTTGTTGAGATCATATAGCGTATAATGATAGTTGCAGAACATCATACTGTAATTATATATATTTTCTCTTGTCTGTTGTTCTGGTTATTTTTCCATTTGATTGTAGATTAGAATAGAGAACATTTCCTCATTCATTCCTTTAATTAATTTGCTAATATATCAGTGTTTGACTATCTTTTATGTGCACTATCATGTGCTTTTCATTGAAACATACTCTCTGTGATCAGATAACAAGGGAGCTGTTGCGCTTGCAATAATCACCTAGGGATAACAACCTGAGTCCTGGTGATATATCTGGTGGAATAATAACTTTAAGCAACATTGGAGCAATTGGTGGAAAGTTTGGCTGATCCCTTGTCAACTTGCCTGAAGTTGCAATCATTGCAATTGGTCAAATTCAAAGAGTTCCTTACTTTGCTGATGATGGAAATGTGTACCTTACATCAATAATGACTGTAAGCTATGGACAATCGTTCCTTTTAATTCATCATTGTCTAATAATTGTTGACCATGAAGGGTTAATGTAGTAGTTTTTGAAGTTAACATGTCTTAGATCAAATAACTCATTTGCAACTACACTTTGTTTGATTTCTAATTTATTCTTATTTTTTATATTGTATGTGAATTTTATCCAACGCATGTGTGATGGTGGTTTGTTTTTCAAGTTAATATTGGTGCAAATCACAGAGTTTTGGACGGAGCAACTATGGCAAGAATTTGTAACGAGTGGAAACAGTTTGTTGAAAACCCAGAGTTGTTGATGTTGTATATGAGATGACCTGCTTTCACTTACATCAAGATGATTTGTCTTCAATATTGGTCAACGTCCTCTCGTCAATTCTATTATTCACCCAGAATAAAAAAGTTGTTTATATTGCAAGAAAACCTCAAATATAATGTAGTGCCAATAAATTCTTTAACGAGGAATCCCTTGATTTGCAGTACCAATTGGTCAGGCAACAAGGAAATAACTGTCAATTGATTAAGGTGTGGCTACTTCCTAGAAGGGGTTCCTAATTTGAACCTATCAAATAGATTATACAGGAGTGTCTGTCGAACCTAATGTGCTACTCTTTTATATCATCAGTAATTATCAATTCAAACCATTTTCCTTATGTTTTCCAATTCTTTTATAATCGGAATATGATTTCTGTTTTATTTGGGCATGTGTGTAGATTTATTAAAGGATTAGTCAATCTGTATCCTTCATTTGAAGCCTTGTTATTGAAATCAAGAGTGAATACTCTATGGAAAATGAGAGATTGAAAGGTTTCGAACAAGCAACATCCACCGGATTCTTGAATTCGTCGATCGATCCAATTACCAGTATCCGATGAACATAGGAAACATTGAAATGAATAATTGAATATTTCTTTCATGTAGAAAATATGTTTTATTTCAATCAAATTTAAAATATGAAAAGAAAAGTGATAACAAACCGCGCCAGTTACCCAACCTTTAGCAACCGTCAACAACAACCCTCAAAACTTGATCAACTGCTACATAAAGTTGGTGTACAATTACAGTCTTTTGAACTCTCTTCCTGTTATGGTACTCCCATTCTTTCATACTTATTTCAATTTTCACTCTCCTCCTTTCAGCCTCTGCTTCTGAACTTGCAGGTACTTTCGAACTTCTTTTAACTGCTAATCATTGAATGTAACCTTTTAAATAGTTCACAGATGTTATTTAAAAGGATATGGTTTTATTTTCCGTAGGTAATCCTTTGTCATTTGATTTTAGTTGGTTGGATGAGTAGAACACATTTCTAGCAGGCGATACAACAGCTATAAGGATCATAATTACTAAGAAAATTTGACAGCAAAAGAAATGCTTCACTTAAAAAAAGTGCTTTCAAGCCTTTATTCACGATAAATGACGAGGTGGAAGTACATTTCTAGGGTTGTGCTAGAGACTAGTATGGACACTAGCAATTGGAGAATTTTATTCATGCCAAAACTGGCTGGTTTATTTAATTTGTTAATCCTTGATGAGCCTTTTAGAGTTAATGGGATTTGTTTTGTGTCAATTTTTGGTAAAAGAGCAAATATATCCATCTGCCTGTGTTGCTTCATGGATATGAATTAAGTTGAAAGAGGGACAAAAGCCACAATTCTAATACTTCCTAAAGATGCATTTGGAAACAATGACTCTTCAATTTGCATCTTATTCAAATGGTTCCTTTATTAAATTGCCAAACATTACTCATATGGGTTGGAATGAAGTTTGTTACAGAATATGTAAAATATGTATATTACCGTATAGGTGCAAATTATACATATAATAGAACTTGATTGTAAGATTTAACTAAGGTAGAGTTTAATTCTATGATTGTAATTATAGGAATCAAATATTATGTTTTCCTAATCTAGGATTCTTATTATGTATATATACATGTGTCTCTGTAATAATGAAATATGAATGAAAATTGTTTCTCTTTAATTTTGTTCATGGTATCAAAGTTGTTTTTGCCTTAGTGAGCAAATCAATTGTCTGTTCTTTTGCCCCAAGTGAGCAAATTCATGCCAATTCTTGGTTCACCCTTATAGAGTGACTTACATCTCACCATTGACCTAGGAAGGATGAAGATCAGCCATTCCTTGGAATCTGATCACTAGAAGACCAGTAGTGCCGCTTGTTTCCTCAATAGTTTCCTTCACCGATCTCTATCTTCAATGAGTGTGACATCTTACCACTGGCACCAGTGCACTCAAATAATGCCAATAATCAAAACCTTAAAAGCCCGTCATACACATCGTCACAATAATCGGAACAATCGATTTTGCTAGTTTTTTCTCCCTATTCAGACGCTGGTCACCTTTTTTGAATTGTATCTCTCTGTACAACATATATTTATGCTCTATTGCTGTAAAATTCACTTGGTCAAGCACTTTCTTGCATATTTTCTCATTTTTGGTTGTTTTGGGTGTTATTAAGGCTAATAATAAGCCCATAACTATGGTTGATATTGTTCTTATGATGTCAAAAATCACAAAACACAAGCTTAATGGTTTTAACTATCTAGATTGGAGTAAGACCGTTCGACTTTATCTACTAAGCCTTGAGAATGATGATCACCTTACGAACTATCACATCTTATTTTATGGATTTTATAAGAACTTATGAAAAACTAAATATGTTATTTCCATTTAGTCTTGATGTGAAAGTTCAACAAGCTCAACAGGAGCAGATGACTATCATAAGCTTCCTAGTTGGTCTTCCTTCTGAGTTTGAAACTACTAAATCTCAAATACTCACTAGTCCTAAGATTTCATCTTTGCATGACATATTTACTGAGGTATTTCACATAGAAAGCACCCTATCATTTTAGACTAATAGTGCTCTTGTTAGTCGAAGTAGTGCACATGAAACTAGACATTCGTATAACAAGAGTTGTAATAAAGGAATGGGAACCATCAATTATGACAAAGTTATTGATAATCGGATAAGTCGGGATATACAAAACATACTTGTAGAAAATTGTATAATCAAGCTCAAAAATCTCAGTCAGCACATATTACAACCACTAACACTGTAATCAATTCATCATCTGAAGAGACCATTATGATTTTTGCAGATGAATTTGCCAAATTATCTCAGTACCATGAATCATTGAAGTCTTCATCTACTTTTATCACTACCATTGCTAGGTCAAGTAAACTAAGTACATATCTTATTTCCTCATCATCCAAATGGGTCATTGATTCTGGTGCCACAGATCAAATGATAAGTAATCCTAGTCTCTTTTCTACGTTTCAATCATATGTATCTCTTTCTAATCTTATGTTAGCAAATTGATCAACATCATATGTTCTTAGTTCTAGCATTGTCGATCCAACTCTAATAATTTTCCTATCATTTGTTTTAAATCTACAAAATTTTTCTTTCAATTTAATTTATATGAGTAAACTCACTTGTGCCCTTAATTGTTGTGTCTCATTTTTTTCCTAATCATTGTTTATTTCAAGATCTTACGACAAAACAGATTATTGGTAGAAGACATGAATCTGAGGGCTTATACATCCTTGACATGCAAGTGCCAAGATCCATTGTTTGTTCTAGTGTCTTAACTCTATTTGAAGCGTATTGTCGTTTGGGAGATCCTTCTCTACCTTTTTTAAAGAAACTATGTCTTCAATTTTGTCATGTATCTTCATTAGATTGTGAATCGTGTTAGTTTGCCAAATATCATCATTTGTCTTCAAGTTCTAGAGTCAATAAATAGACTAATTTTCCTTTTGAATTAGTTCATTTAGATGTATGGGACCTTGTCCTATTTTGTCTAAAACTAGATTTAAATAGTTTGTTACTTTTGTTGATGATTATTCTCGTATGACTTGATTTTATTTTATGAAAAATCATTTCAAGGTGTTTTCTCATTTTTATGCCTTTTGTGCTGAAATAAAAATACAAGTTAATTTTTTTGTGCATACCTTACAGAATGATAATGCCAAAAAATATTTTTTTTGAATCTTTTCAGTCTTGCATAATTCAAAAGGGGATTCTTCGTTAATCTTCTTGCGATGCCACACCATTTCAAAATAGAGTAGTAGAAAGGAAAAATAGACACCTTCTTGAGACAACTTGAGTACTCTTATTTCAAATACATGTTTTGAAACAGTTTTGGGCTGATGCGATTTCTATATCTTGTTTTCTGATTAATCACATATCTTCATTTGTTCTTCAAGGTTAGACTCCTTATATTGTTTTCATTCCAAATAAATCCTTATTTCTTATTGAACTTAGGATATTTGGTAGTACTTGTTTTGTTTGTGATATTCATCCCTATGTCACAAAATTAGATTCAAAATCTTTAAAATGTGTTTTTCTTGGTTACTCTCATCTTCAAAAAGGGTATATGTGTTTTTGTCCTACTTTTAATTGATATCTTATGTTAACTGATGTTACCTTATTGGAGAACACTCATTTCTTCTTTACCTTTCTTACCTATTTCATTTAGGGGGAGGACAATGATTTGTTAGTATATATTGTTACATATTCTAATTTTTTAGAGTTTTCTCCACCTACTGATCCTATATCTGCTAGTTCTCTAAAGGTTTCTCTACTTGATGATCTTATACCTGTTAGGCCACCCATTACCTAGGTTTATTC
Organism: Mangifera indica; assembly: GCF_011075055.1. Classification (NCBI taxonomy): domain Eukaryota; kingdom Viridiplantae; phylum Streptophyta; class Magnoliopsida; order Sapindales; family Anacardiaceae; genus Mangifera; species Mangifera indica. Next base: position 18,609,879 of record NC_058139.1, on the reverse strand, counting down.
TAAACGTCAACAACCTTCGAATGCACGTTGTGAACCAACCTCTTCGTCATCAAATCTAGTCTCTAATGATATTGATCTTCAATTGCTCTTCGAAAAGGTAAATGCCATTGTACATACCCTATTTCTTCCTTTGTTTCTTACGATCACTTGTCCTCTTCTTTTTGTTTCTTTATTACATCTCTGGACTCTATCTCTATTCCAAAAAATATTTATGAAGCCTTATCTCATCTTGGCCAGTGTGATGCTGTAGTGAAAGATATGAATGCCTTAGATGATAATGGTACTTGGGACTTGATAAACCTACCTACAGGAAATAAAACTATTAAATGTTAATGGGTGTTTGCAATTAAGGTTAATTTTGATGGATCAATGGCTTGACTTAAAACACATTTTATTTCTAAATTATATGCCTAAACTTATGAAGTTGATTACTCTAACACTTTCTCTCCTACTGCCAAATTGACATATGTCCATTTAATCATTTCCATGGCAGCTACCTATAATTGGCTTTTACACCAATTGGATATCAAAAATGCTTTTTTCCAAGGTAACTTTTAAAAGGAAGTTTATATAGAGTAACCACCTGGATTTGTTGCTCAAGAGGAGTGTGGGTAGGTTTGTTGCCTTCAAAAATCATTGTATGGTTTGAAACAAAGTCCTCGTGCTTGCTTTGGAAAATTTAGCTAGACAATTCAAAAGTTTGGCATGGTAAAAAGCAAGCGTGATCACTAAGTTTTCTATAAATTGTGTGAAGTTGGTAATATTCTTCTAGTTGTGTATGTTGATGACATTGTCATTACTTGTAATGATACTATGGGAATTTCATCTCTTAAATAAGTTCTTCACACTCAGTTTCAAACAAAAGATTTAGGGGTGTTGAAATATTTATTAGGTATTAAAGTGACAAGAAGCAAGAAAGACATTTTCCTATCTCATGTAGTGCTCGACTTATTAACTGAGACAAAAAAAAAAAGAGATAAACCATATAGTGCTCCAATGAGTCCTAATTTGCAACTTACGAAAGATGGTAAATTGTTTGAAGACCTTGAGAAATATAGAAGATTGATGGGAAAGTTGAATTATCTTACAGTGACTCGTCTTGATATTGCATATTTTGTCAGTGTTATAAGTCAATTCATATCTTCTCTAATAGTCAATCATTGGGCAGCTTTAGAATAGATTTTCTGTTATTTGAAGAGAGCTCCTAGACGTGGCATACTATATAAAAATCATGGACATACTCATATTGAATGTTTTTCAAATGCAAACTAGGTAGATTCCAGGATAGATAAAAATCCATTACAGGTTACTGTGCCTTTGTTGGAGGAAATTCACTATCTTTGAGAAGTAAGAAGGAAAATGTTATGTCTCAATCAAGTGTGGAATTAGAATAAAGAGCTATGACACAGTCTGTGTATGAAATAATATGGACATATCAACCAAGAAAGCACGAAAACACACAGTAGGTGCATTTCCATGAACCTGAAATGTTTCAATTTTTGAAATGGCCCAAAACTGGTACAAAATGTTGCAAGGTCGTTTCGATAATTTTAAATACACAGGAAACATGTTTCTTTAATAGAAACGCGTTTCCTATGCATAAGAGGGGAACAAATTTGTTCCCCATTTATTCTGAAATTGAATAATCCTAAACCGTTTTTATCTCCTCTTCCTCACTCTCAATCTATTAAGCATCCTCTTTTTCTTAGAACAGTGGTTGATTGGGTGTGTATAAACTCTTCTTTCTCCCTCTTGTTAGTTTGTAGAAATTAAAAGTGAAAAGCAAGTTCATGGAAACTGAAATTTATTCTAATTTCTTATAATATATATTAAATTATTGTTTATATTGCTATGAGTTTGTCAATTTTACTTTTGTGATGCTTTGAGATCGTGGAATTTAAAGTTGATGATAGTCTTGTAGATGCATGCCCCTTTCCCATGATATATTAAATTATTTTATATAGGCTGCCAACAGACATATTAAATTATTTTATATAGACTGCCAAACGCATGGTCCATTCCCAAGATTTCTAATTTTTTGCAAAACATATATTAAATTATTGTATATATACTACCAGATGCATGCTCCATTGCCATGATACATTATTGTATATATATTTTTTAATGCAACTTGGCTCATTCTTGCAATATATATGTCTTTATTCTCATGAATTCTTTTGATATAAAATAAATTTTTACATGTTAAAATTTAATGGCAGACGGTGGACACTTGCAATACATACATCAATATAGATTATGTTCGTGAATAATATATATATATATATATATATATATATATATATATATATATATATATATATATATATATATATATATATATATATATATATATATATATATATATATATATATTTATATATATTTATATTTATATATTTATATATGAATGATTATAATCTGTAATTTTTTTTATTAATAATTATTGAATATTTGATTTTACACAATTTAACCAAATAATTCTATAAACTATAATTTAATTGCTCTAGTTTGATTTAAATATTATTTTAGATAAAAGTTTCTCTATAATTAAATTCATTTGTTTATGTTCATAACAATCTAATTGTTCCTAACAATCTTCATTTGTTGTCAAAAGTCAACTCTAAGTATTATGATGATAAGAAGAAGATATGAGATAATGGTGGAGATGACTTTGGAAGTATGGAAGATGTGAGAGTTCTTCAATGAGCTAACCTTTTATTAGATGAATTGGAATTACAGTATGTCTTTTTTAATAAAGATGCTAATGATATAATGAATAAGTTGAATGATCAAATAGAGAAAGTATAATAAATATTTTATAATTTCTTTTATTTTTTTCATTATATTTCATTTAATGACTTTGATATTTAACCTTGGAAATTATTATTTTGATGAAATAATGTTGAGTTTGTAGAATGATTTTTTTTATATTTTGATATAATATATTGATTTATATACATGCTTATTTTCCATTTCAAAAGATGAATATATAAATATTGATTTAATTTATACATACATTTTTCAAGAACTTGAGTTTATAATTTATTTTTGGTATAAAATTATTTTGTTATATGTTATTATAAATTAATTAGATAAAATCAATTATTGTATTTTTTAAAATTAAAATACAGGTTAAAGTATTTTTTATAAAAATTTGATATTTATAAAAAAAAAAACCTATATTTTTCATATTCACACATTTCCCCATCTTTTCGTTTCCTACTTTTTTGAGAAAATGCATTTCAATGTTTCTATTTTAGCATTTCTGCGTTTCCGCTTCTGTACTACTTAGATATCAACTTTTGACTGAAGTTGGCTTTCACATTTCACTACCAGCATAATTATGGTGTGATAATCAACCTGTTTTTCATATTGCTTCTAATCATGTGTTTCATGAATGAACTAAGCAAATTGAAATTAACTGTTATTTAGTTGTGAGAAAATTTAACAAAATTTGATTTCTACAAGATATGTGAAGACTGGAGAACAATTAGAAAATATTTTCACTAAGGCTATAAATGGGGTTCAAGTTGATTATATTTGTAACAAATTGGGCACGATTAACATCTGATTCAACTTGAAGGGAAGTGTTACAGAATATGTAAAATATGTATATACCCGTATAGGTGCAAATTATACAAATAATAGAACTTGATATAGGGATTTAACTAAGGTAGAGCTTGATTCTAAGATCGTAATTGAAGGAATCAAATATTATGTTTTCTTAATCTAGAATTCCTATTTTGCATATATATATGTATCTCTGTAACAATGAAATATGAACGAAAATTATTTCTCTTCAATTTTTTTCAGAGTTGGTCATGTCATCATAGAGTTTATTGTCACTATAGTTGGGGACCTTTTATTGAGCGTTGAAGAGGGAAACCGGACATTGAATGGCTCTCCACTATCATTGAAGGTCAATCTTGGTGACATTTTGTGGCTTCTATTTTTAAGCTCAATTAATGTGTTGATAGGTAATATCTTCTGCATATAGTTCAAAATTATTTGTTTAACTAAATGTTGAATTGACCTTTGGCAGGACAGCTCGACATTTCCAGTTGTGAGGCAAATTGGAAATATGAAGTAGCTGCCTGGCAAAATTTTTCCAGGACTGTAAGTATATATATACTAGCATGACTAATATGGGAAACTTATTCGAGGAACATATGCATTTGACGTTGATATTGTCGAGAAAGAGATGAATCTTTCTATACTGGTTATAGATTTGCACTTTGAAGAAGAGATTCTAAGAATTGAGTTGCTTTTTTTTTTCACCACGCAGGGATCAGGGAACTAATTGCACACATATCTGATATGAAACATAATATAATCTTCTCCAACATGCCTCCCTGTTATTCTATCTTTGTAGGTGAGTCCGAAGTTGTAATGAATCTGCATTTACTTCATGATCATGGTTATTTTCTTCTTACTTTATTTATGTGCCTAATATAAATTCTCCTAACAAATAATAGTTTATCGTCAAACTCATCTCTATGCTCCTGATATGTATAATTTTGCAGGTAGCACTTGGGTAATCAACACAAGGATTAAATGTTTGAAGTTGTCACAACTTCAGATCCCTTTGTCAAATACAAGTCCTTTTTTACTTTTTGTAATGAAGTTCTTGTTTTGTTTCTCATTTGAATAGGATATTGTGATGGAGTAAGCAGCTGTCACTTGTCAATGACTTTGGTTTAAATGGTTCTGTGGCTGGGGAAAGTGCACTATTCTCTGTGCATTTGAATGACAAGCTTCAATTTCCATCTCTAGTTGAAGTATAAGTCCTTAAGTACAAATTATAAAGGAGAATGACTCTTCTATTGTATCTCACACAGATTGTAAATGGTACTCACAATTCACACCAGTTAATTGTTTCCTTAATGTTGACGTTTGTGGTCATTGTATTTAAAAAGAAGCATCTATCTCTAAAATAAGGAGTTCATCTACTGAAAAGCTAAGTAATGCTTCATTTGACCAATTAGAAATTGCTCCAGTGGTTTCATTTAACCAGTCCTAATCAAGAATCTTAATGGCACATTTTTTTCTGAATCTAGTCTTCATAGAACTCATTAAGTTCTAGTTAGTGCTTTTGTCATTACTTGTATTCTTGAAAGTAGTGGACAATATCTGAATGGTGGTCTTTCATTCACAGTGGCAATCAAAACAGGTATTTAATTTACTTGACATTCATTTTGGATTAGTTTTTATTGTAGAATAACCAAATTTATAGACATGAATAATCATTTTGTCATTGGAGAGGTGAATATATCACTTTCAGAAGTTATTTAGTCCTAAAGGGGCAGAGACTGATTGTACATGATATAGTGGTCTAGCTATTGAATTCGTTTTCTAATCTTGTTCTGTCACAATAATTGAGGCTTAATCTAGAGATTACTTCAGTAAACAATTTTGGCTTTTCAAGTTGGATGTTCGAGGATAACAATGATGGTACATACAGTGGTCAATATCTGGCAATGGATGTAAGTATGATGCATACCATGTGTCTTTCCTCTCTAAGCTTCAATGTTCTGCTGCAATCACAATCGTTGCTATACTGTTATATTGTATTCCTTACTTTGGTAATAATTCCAACAATCCAACACACACAACAGTAACAACAAATGTGCACAGGATTTGGATAATGAAATCTTTGGAAATGAATATAAACTGAGAAACAACACCATAAAGTTCATACAATACAATTAATCTACTTTGGAAACAAAACAGTAAATACAGTACTTCCATAATTGCCTGGCATTGGAGAGGCCATCATCTCTCATTCTCTTCTCTTCTTTTCTTTAAGATTAATATTTTTCTCTTCACTTTTCCTGTATTCCATCCAGCTTGATAACTTCCATGTGTTGCCATATTTTCACACTCTCTTAGTTTGTGGCTCAATTCCTAAAAGGCTGTATAATAGCCAACTGTCTTGCTCAATTTGCTGCCATCTAAATTTCTTATTCCTTTCCCTTGAATTTGCTTTGCTTTCTTACAAGAAACATACACTTGCTGCCTAACATTACCCTTCCAATCCACTGGTACCTTGTCCTCAAGATGAAATTAAGGAAAGAGCTTTTTGAGTACCTTATACATCTCCCATGTGTTATCACACTTCGGTAGTAGTTACCACTTCATGAGTTTTAAATCTCCTTGTGATGAATATCTATATTGTTTAATTTCCTCTGGATACACCACTAGCTTGGTTTCATCATTCAAAGAAGTCAACAATGGTTGACTTGATATATTAGGGTCAACACTTCTCTTTAATTGTGAAATATGAAAGACATGATGGATGTTAACAGTTGATGGAAGTTTTAGCTTGTATGCAACTTGTCCTACTCTTTCTAGGATCTCATAGGAACCATAAAAGTGTAGGCTGAGCATCTCATCTAAACAAGGGGCTAAGGAGCAAACACAATATAGTTGAATTTTGAGAAACACATGCTCAACAACTTGATAATCCACTTCTTTCTTTTGTTATCTACTATCCTTTTCATTCTTTCTTAAGCCTTAATGAGATTTTCCCTTAACTCATCTAAAATGAAACCACTTTCTTTAATCATTATGTTAATTCCTTTACCTTTGAATCTTCTTCCACCAATCTCAACAACAATGGAGAGTCTCTCTCATAAACTGCCTTAAATGGAGACTCCCTTGTGGAATTGTGAAATGTAGTGTTACACCAATATTCCACCCAAGGTAACCATTTTGGCCATTGACAAGACTACCTAAAACAAAAACATCGAAGTTAAGTCCCTAAGTTTTGGTTTAACACCTCGGATTGTCCATCAGGTTGAGGGTGAACTAACTTTCAAAGAATTACCCACCAACTTGAATAATTCATTCCAAAATTAGCTCAGAAACAACCTATCCCCATTCAAGATTATAGTGCGTGAAAACCCATACAGTTGTAGAACCTCCTTAATTAATATTTCAACTACATCCTTATTTGTAAAGAGATGTTGATGTGATCCATGGAAGACCAAGAATATATGATCCAATAATGAAGGACTATGACAAGAGTGTGGTAGGATAACATTGAAAACATTAAAGACACAAGCTAAAGGTAAGAAGCATGATGTGGCAGTCAAGGATGACATGACGAATGACGTGGAGAGCATCAAACACATAGGAAATGATATGACACATCCTTGGTGACGTTTTTACTTGTTAAAATATAAAATGGAAACTTGATTAGGCAAAAATTCATGTGAAGAAGCAAGAGAATTCAATTGAAGTTCAGTTTCTTAGTATTTCTAGTTTTCTAGTTGTTTAAGGGTTTTATTTATTTTAAGAGTCTTTGTTTTATTTTCTTTAGGAATTATAATTACATTAAGATTATTATAATCTCATTTAGATTGAAATTGTTATTATCCTAAAGATTAGGATTGTTATTATCTTAGAGATTATATCTATTATTATCCTATTCAGACTAAGGCAATAAATAATCATGTAACCTTGGAATAGATGATACACAATGGCTTAATAAAATTGTGAGATTTTTTTTCTTGATTCTTTCGAGAACTCATGAATTTATCAAAAATATTTTCTTGTGGCATTCAAATATGACTTATCACTTTTTTTTTTTCTCTATTCTAGAGTGTGGCGTCAACTCATACCTTTGGTTCATGTCAATTATAAACATCGGGTCATTGTTTTTATACTTTTGGTTTATGATTATCCATAATCATTGGGTTAAGGGTTTTTATACTTTTGGTTTGTGTCAATTATAGGCATTGGGTCAAAGTTTTCTTTAATTTGAAATTTGATTTAGCTTTTTTGGGTTCCTAACTTCTTTGCTTGCGTGTAAGGTCTCATAGTTTATTTGTAAGGTTTGCATTAGATGTTGAAGTGAAAAGAAATGAGCATACTGAATTAATTGATCAACCACCTTTAATATAGTATTCCCTTTTGTCATTTTTGGCAAATCCATTAACAAATCCTCCCAAACATTTGATGAAATAGGAAGTGGTTGGAGTAACCTTGATGGTGTAGTGGCTTCATAATTGACTTGTTGGCATACCTCACTTTCAACCACAAAAATTTGTACGTCTCATTTCATCCCTTCCTAAAATAAAACCCTTATTAGCCTTTTATAAGTTCTATAAAACCACAAGTGACCTCCAAAAAGAAATGAGTGAAATTTGACAAAAAGTTTTGGAATATAAACTGAATTTTTTGGAATACCTCTTATAAGCTTGTGCTTTTTTTTTTTTTTATAACAAATCTTGAACAATTCCCCTTAATTTTTCATGACCCACTACCTCACTATTGACCCCTTCAATTCTTATAACTTGTGTAGTCGAAATCATTTTTATCTCTTCTTTAAATCTTAGGTTTTGTGACAATGTATCCGATGCCTTATTTTCACAGCCGAACTTATATTATATTTTGAAATTAAACCCTAACATCTTCATTACCTATTTTTGTTGGTCATGTCCTAACTCTCTTTTTTTAGTCAAAAATCTCAAACTTATTCAGTTTGTCTTTATCTTAAAATGTCTATCAAAGAGATAATGCTGTCATTTTTGGAGTGCCATCACTATTGTCATTAGTTCCTTCTTATATATGAACTTCCCTCTATTACATAATGACAAGACTTCGCTAATAAATGATATGGGTCTATCCTTTTGCATTAAAACAACCCCCAATCACAAATATCTTACTAAATCCAACATTGCTAGAATCGGGATGGTAATCATAGCTAACTTAAATGCTTCCAAGGCTCTCATAGCATTTCATTCCATTCAAAAGCATTTTTTTAAAATCAAATTAGTCAACAACTCTTTAATTTTTCTATATCCCTTCACAAATCTCCTATAATATCCAGTTAGCCCCAAATATTCTTGTAAATCCCTCAAATCTCTTAACATTAGCCAATTTTTCACATCTTAGATTTTTTCAGATCCACTTCAATCTTTTTTCCAAATACAATATAACCTAAATATTCAATTCTCTCCTACCTAAGTGCACACTTCTTTTGGTTTATCAACAATTGATGCTTTCTCACCAAATCTAACATTATCTATAACTACAGCAAATGTTCATTAATCCTTGATGGTTGCCGAATACACCAAAAATTAATTACTCTATTTTAATTTCCTACATGATAGTAGTTAAGGCAAATAGAGGTTTATTTCACAGAGAAGTGTAGTCAATTTTAATCCTATTATTAACTTCTAAATTGACTAAAAACACAGTCTTAAAACAAAAGGGGCTTGAATTCCAAATTGATCTAATAAAAACTCTTAACATGAAAATTAAATAAAAACAAAATCAATATATTAAAATTCAGCTCTTGGTTCAATCTCGCCCTCACAACTCATGGATTAAATCAATAGCAACATTATTTCACCTTTCTTACAAATTGTCAATTCTAGGCAATAACAAGCTCTATTACTCGAAATTCCCTTTAATTCCTTTTCTAATGGAAAATTCTCATTAGAATCTAACCATTGGACAACCTAAAACAAGATCTTTAGATTAATAAAATGACAGTAATAATAATTAGGAAATTGGATTGATTTAAGCAACAATCTCGCAAGTTCAGATGTTTAACCTAAATCATATTATTCATAGCAATAAAAAGAAAGTTTGTCCACAATCTTGTATCACTATTTGTCACATAATAATTAGGAAAAAAAACCATTTATGTAACCTCTTTCCTAATTCTAGCAATTGATGTTGATATAATTGATTCAATAGGCTTTATACAAATCAAACAAACTAAACATGAAATATCATTAAAACATAATAACATGAATTAATTTCTTAAGAAGATTGAAGAAATAATGTTACTAAATTGGTTGTACCATTAACTTGTGTTTAGGGTTTGAAATTCCCTCGAGTTGAAAAGAAAAACTTAGCTAAATATGCTAACCCTCAGAAAAAAACAATTCTTTTTTCTCTCTCCTCTAAATTTTTGAAAACATGAAAGCCTTAAAAAAAACCTCCCTCTCATGCACAACTCAACTTCCTAATTTGTAGGCATTCAAATCTCTTCTTTTTCAGGGTAACAGATTTTCTAATGGAAATTATAAGCAAATTTTGGTTCTAAAAGAAACTGAATTTGAGTTTACGTGCTTCATGAAACTAGTAGTCTTAGATGTGAACTTTTTAATGCATCTTGAATCATCCCAATCAAACTTTTATAACTCCAGCTATGGCCCAATTACTGTACCATGCCCAAATAGTAATAGGATTGGATCTTCTAACTCTAATCCATAGTTTGACAACCCAAATGAACTTGGATTTGAATGTGTAAGCCCAATTTAGAAAGCTCAGGAGATCTACTTTACATGCCAAGAAGGCCTTTTTCTTATTCCAAAACTCTGAGGATATCAAAATCTTAATTGAACCTCTAGAGGTCAAATATGCCAAAGTCTGAAAACTACACATTATGTTCCACTTTCAATCTAATACCTCCAACCGCTCCTAATTCACAAAATAAATTATTTAGTTCATTTAATCACAAAATATACCACAAAACTAAATATAAAAGGATAAAAAAATATTAAATATTTAGCACCTATCAATCCCTTTATTATATACTAATATATTATATAAAAATATTAGTACAATTTTTTTTGTAAATAAGGCTAAAATACATTATTCATAAGACTTTTAAATGTAGTCGGGGCATTAGAAACTTCGAATGACATTATTAAGACTTTGTAAAACTTGGCATGAATTCTAAAAGTTGTCTTTTCCATATCTTCTTCTTTCACTTGAATTTGATGATATTTAAATTTTACATCTAACTTACTAAACATTGTCACTCCTACTAATTCATTTTATAATTTATCAATTGTTGGGATTAGAAACTTATTTGGAATGATAACTTGATTCAGTGCCCTATAATCCACAAAAAATTTTCAACCCTTATCTTTCTTTTGTGCTAATAAAATAGGTTTACACTTGGTCTTATTATCCTTGATCACATCTCTTGTATAATTCTTTATATTTCTTTTTTTTTTAAATAAGGGTATCAATAAGGTCTAAAATTTTGTGATTGCACCTTTTCAACCAACTGTGTGACATGATCTTTTTGGTGGTATGCCTTGAGGTTCCCAAAGTAACCTTTTAAATTCTCCCAACAATTTTTCAATCTCTGGATTTTCCCCCTATTATTGCCTAAGTCAAACTCTATCTTCTAGTCTACCCAAAATCCTTCACTTTCATTCCTAACTCATAAATTGGAGTTCTAATAGTAGTCTCCAAACTTGTTAAGGATACATCCCCTTTGATTTATACTCATTTCCTTTCCCAATCAAAACTTCATCGATTGCATTTTCTAGTTTGCTTTTACTACCTCTAATTTACATAACCACTTAGTCCTTAATATCACATCCACACTCTCCAAATTAATGGAAAAAAAATTAAAATAACATAAATACCTTGGAACAACAATTCAACTTCTTCATAATGACCCATCCCCTGGATTCGTTTTTTATTGTCTAATTGACTATAAACTAAATTGGAGTGACTTGAATTTTTAAATCCATATCCAATTTCTTTGAAATAGAATTGTGAGTTGTCTCATTGTCCAATAAGATCACTACATCTCAACCTTTCAACTTTCCTATGAATTTCATGATTTTTGGAGAATTGAGTCTAACGATAGGATTGGAATTTAGATTAAGTTTCATTTCCTTCTCTTCAACTTCCACTAATTCCACCCTCTATCCCTTATCTTTTGGATTCTTATCGTCACTAGCGATAAGTATGTGTAGTTGTCTGAATTTGCATCGGTGGTTTGGCCTATATTTTCATCATAGTGAAAACACAGACCTTTGTCCCTTTTGTAACAAAACTCTTCATCAAAAAGTTGTTGAAAAATTAAAGCTCTCAAACTTGCTAAAAATCTATTAGAGCTCGTGGATGCTAAATATTAAAGGTGGTCTGGTTTGTTTTTGCATGTGTTCGGAATAATATTTTGGGATTGGTTATGTAAATTAATTGGGTTACGGGTTGGGCTAGTTGGTTATAAGAATTGTAGGCCGAGTTATACTTGTTTGTGTTTAAGTTGGAGTAAGCTAGTGTATTAGCCTTGCCCATTTAGGGATAGTAAGTGTTGGTGTGGGATTAGGCTAATAATTGTTAGGTATTTGATGCATTTAGATTATAAGTTTGGTTGAAATTTTTGGTTTGACCAAATAATTACACTTTTAAGTTGACTTGAATCAATTTGGATTTGGGCTTTGTCTCTATAACCTAGTTTTTATGTTCCATAGCTTGTGAGTGTTCTATGGCTTTTCCTCTAAATTTTGGGAATGAAACAATTTTACTTCTGCTCGAATTTCATCTTGTAATCCATTCATAAAAGCTTCTAACATTATTTCTTCTAATAAATATTGCAATAAGGTTGGCGTTTGTTCAAAACAATAGCAAAAATTATTCACTATATCGATTTACAAGAGAGACAAAAATTCTTCATAGGGGGTGTCATCCTAGGATGGCCAGAAATAGAAAATCATCTTTTGCTTCAATTCACTTTAAACCTTCATGCCATTGTAACCAATATAATATTGCCTAATCCATACAAACAGTTGTCACCGTTGTCTTCACCTGTTCAATTAAACAGTTAATGACAAAATATCTCTCTGCATAGAAAACCCATCTAATAGTGTCATTTTTCACATATATCGATAGTTCCAATTGTCAATGTTGGAGGTCCTATCAACATCCTCCTAAACTCTCATAAGTTCTTATTTCCTTTTCTTAGGCCTTAAATATATATTACCCGGAGAAAGAAAGCACAAAGGAGTGGGGCACATGGCAACAACAAGATTAACAACAATTTGATGCAAGCATACACATATGGCAATAGCAAAATTACCAACAATTTAGTGCAAGCATATACACATGGTAGCCTAGGATTTAACAGATGTATGCACATAATTGACTGGACCACCAAAGATAAAGTAAAATTGTGGCAAAATTGCATGAAACAAGGTGATTAAAGACAATAAAAAGGATGAGCATGTGTAGAGAAAAGGCATCAGAAAATCATAGAAGAAAAAAGGAATTATGGAAAAAAACTAGGCCTTTCAAATTGCCTAGATATCAGTTGAGAATCTCTTTTGTTTTTGCTTGTAATTTTGGTTATGATTCTTTTGGTTTTGACAAATTATATGGTGTAATGAACCCATGTAATTTTGCACTCATGTAACTATGCTTCTAGATGATTTTCTTTAGGAAATGTAAATGGGCTATTTTGTATAGGTATAGTGATGTATCTTTGTTTCCTGAAACTAATCATCCAATAGTAGTTGCAAACATTATTAATCTTAACAAGAATAATTTGGACTTTTCATAGGCTTCCAAAGATACTCTTGGTAAATTGGAGAAGTAAATACATGAAATTAACTTTTGCTTATATTATTTGCCTTAACTGATGTAATTTTGACTTATCTAAGACATTAAACCGTCGAGCATATAATGCCACACATGTCACTCATTTACAAACAATGTTGGAAAAGCACAAATTTGTACCTTATTCGAATCTTCATGAAAGTAACATGCAAACGTTTTGCATTGGCAAACAACGAGCTATTGATCTTAATAAGATGGTAAAAGTTGTATCAGTAGAAGGTTTGCAATTAGAGTTATTATCAGACCAACTTCTTTGTTATTTTGTCGAGCGAAAGATAACTTTGAAAACTCCACAAAGGAGTAGTGCTATGTTCATGGATTTTTGTTGCCACCTATTATATGAAGTGATAACTAAAGTTCCAATATCTTATCATCCAACCTTATTTTTCATGCAAGAACCAAATATACTAAAATAGATGCCCATTACATTAGAGATCAAGTGTCTTAAAAAAGGTACTTATCCAATATATTCATGAGCATGTTAGGAGAGATTGAAGACAACAACCAACTTACAAGCTGTTTGTCAACTTTCTATCACATAGTGTATTCAAGATTGGGATTTCTAATCACTAGTTACTTTTTAACAGTAGTGGCAGTTTGAACTTGAATGTAAGGGGGAGGACAAATAGAGTAACCTAATAAGTGGTTTTCTAGGTCATGAGCTCTTACAAAAAACAATATTTGAGACCTCTAGAAATTAAAATTAGCCTTATTAAGTTTGGGGGTTATAGACTAGAGACTAGAGAAGAAAGTTAAGGATCCTACGATATTGGTGTGTTAGTGAGTTTTCAATGAGACTAAATGATAGTACAAGACAAAGGATGTATAAAAGAAACACAATAGAACACACCAGCAATGAAACAAAAGATAGATTTACAAAACACACATAATAGAGCATAAACCAATTATTTATGATTCAACTTCTCAAGATCGATCACACAAAACAAACACCACAAATTCACAAGGTATTAAGAGCATTTGTTAGTTTAATCAAACATCAACAAACTTGCACATAAGAAAAGAATTTAACAAAACAAAGAATTAAAAGGACAAAATTCGCAAAGACAAAAAATTGAATAGAACAAATTCACTAAGAAATCACACACATAACAATATTAACAAAGTAAGCCACGAGTACATGACATTGTTACACCCAAGAGAATAAAGGTAAAGACTTTTCCTATTCCACCAATAGCACTGCACTTCTTAAGTTTCCATCCTATGTACCAATGACAATGAAAGAGAACTATAAAACATATCACAACAATAATCATCAAGATCAAGGCTAACACATACTTTTATGGCCACTAAACATAATAGATTGAACAATATATGTGCATATTAGGTCAGGTTAACCTAAAAAAGTAGCAAAGATTCACCAAAGATTACAAATCGAACAAGATCTATGCATATTATATCAAGTTAACATCACAAAACAACAAGGATTCACCAAACATGATAGTTTGAACAAGATCTAAGCATATTAAGTTAACATTAGAAAGTAACAAAGATTCACCAAATATGGCAGATCAAACAACTTTACACTTTTACATAATAGATCTAAGCATGTTCAGTTAGATCAAAGGCAAATAGTAACAAATCATAATGAAATCAGTCTACATATATATATAAAAAAAATTATTATTCTCACAAACCATCAAGATCGTAAAAAGAAAAAAGGAAGTAGAAAAGGTTACCAAGTGCATCAACACATTATCACTTCAAGCAAATGCTACCTTTCAGTTCCAAGACGATATAAGTCTAACACTTTGATACCATGATGAGATGCAAAAACAAGCAAGATTTGAAGAGAAATTAAACCAAACAGAAATCCTAATTAGATGAAAGTTAAACAAGGAGAGACATGAGAAAAGAATCTAAAAGGTAAGAGAGAGAAAATTTTTTATTAAAATGATAATGGATAGTGGGTTTTACAAATATTTGGCACATTTTATACTAAGGCATAACAATTGTATTTTAGCCTAATGGAAAATTATAGATTTGGTTATCTTTTTCATTCAGTTTAGCAGCTAAGGCCCAATACTCTTCAATTTATCACTTTTACCCTTATATACTAACATCCCCTCTTAAACTCAATCCATACAGTTTTCGGCATCACTGACATTTCCCTTTTAACTCAACTGGATGTAAGAAATGTTATAGACTTAATTTTGCAAAGCTTTATTTGGGTTAGTTATGTTATTGGAATTGTACAAAAGGTGAAGAAAATTTATGATATAATGTCTAGAAGGGGCATAATCACTTCAAATTTAATGGTTGCATTTTCTGGTAGAAGAGTTATGTTAGTAAAGTTAGTAGGTTGTCTAATCATATTACTAAGAAAAATTTGGCCTTATGGAGTGCATTGATTTGTTGGTATGAGAAAAATGAGACGTATGAGGTGGCTTTGGTTATGTTCATGATAATGAATTATCATACAGTTATAAGAGATAAGTTTGTGGTTGTTAGAGTTGAAGATTTAATGATTGTGGAGACAGAGAAATCAACTTATGGTTTATATATGAATATTGGAATTGAACCTAACATTAATCTGCAAAATACAAGGTATTTAAGTTATAGGGAAATATTATCAACTGATAAACAATTCAATGGGACTTAACTTTATAAGATTTAGCTTGACTAAACCACTAAATTTCTTCAATTCCACCTTAAGGATAAGGTAATTCTCATTGGACAGGGTAATGTTAGGCCCCAGATATGTGTTACCTGCAAAAAGAAAGCACAAAGGAGAAGGACACATGGCAACAACAAGATTAGCAACAATTTGGTGCAAGCATACACATGACAACCTAGGATTGGAACAAACGGCATGCACGCAATTACCTGGACCACCAGAGATAGAGAAAAAACATGGCAAAGCAGTAAGGAACAAGGTGATTAGAGACAATAAAAAAAAGAAGCATGTGTGGAGAAAAGGCATTAGAAAATTCATAGAAGAATAAGGGAATTGTAGGAGAGAATTAGGTTTTTCGAATTGCCTAGGATATCAGTTTGGAATCTCTTCTATTTTTTCTTGTAATTTTGGGACTATGGTTCTTCTGTTTTTACTATTTCCTTAAATCTTCTGTTAGTGTTTTATTTGTTAGGTTGTGTTGCTCGAGTGTTGAGAGAGAAGAAGAAATAGTAGAATAGTTAAATCACATTTTTATTGCTGGAAATAAATTCCAAGAATGCAATGTTACAAAGTTTGGAGTGCTAAAGTTAGCTTGTACAGGAGAGTTGCTACAAGAAATTCTCTAGGTACCTAATACCTTGCCAACAATTTCTTTTGCTCTTATTGGCTCCTTTATTCCTACTAGTGGTAGAGGTCTCTCATTGGAGAAGTGTGAGACACAAATGGTTTAGTCTTCATTAGAGTTGTTCCTTTGTCTCTAGAGGCATTTTCCTTGTTTACAAGTATTTCCCTCAATTGTCAAAAATATTCTTTCGTAGTTTCCATAAATCTCTCAACATTTTCAACTTGAGAGTTTAACTTTCCCACCTTGACATCCATTTCCTCCAATCTTCCTTTTACACCCTCCAGGTCCCTCTCTAATCCATCTACCCAAGACTCCATTCTTGTCATATTCTAGTGCTCTGATACCAAGATGATGAGTACAAGGTGTTTTTCCTCTCTAAAGCTTCAATGTTCTGCTACAATCACAATCCCTATTATACTGTTATACTACATGTATAAACAAATTATATAAACTTTTTTATACAATTTTATGTAATAGTATCTGATTTGATGATTTTAAAATGAGTGAAAAAGTAAACAATTACATTATCTACTCACTAGTTGCCACCTTAGTTTATACACAAAAATTTGTACAATTTGTTTGTATGTATAGTTTTATTATATTATATTCCTTGCTTTGGTAATTATTCTAACAATCCAACGTAGACAACAATAACAACAACAAATGTGCTTAGGAATTGGATAATGAATGATATTAATATGGGCTGAGAAACAACACCACAAAGTTCATACAATACAATCAATCTACTTTGGAATTTAATTACAACAAAACAGTATATACAATATTCCTATAATTGCTTGGCATTAGAGAGACCAACATCTTTCTCTTTTCTTTTCTTTACGTTTAATATTTTCCTCTTTCCTTATCTTGTTTTCCATCTAGCATAATGTCTTCCTCTTATAATTGTCTTTTCTCTCATGTGCTGCCATGTTTTCACTCTTTTAGTTTGTGGTTCAGTTCCTAGAAGGTTGTATAATAGCCAACTATCTTGCTCAAATTGCTGCCATTTGTATTTCTTATTCCTTTCCCTTGAATTTGCTTTGTTTTTTTATAGGAAACACATACTTGCTGCCTAACAAAGCATGAGATGTGTGTTTCATTGATGGCACACGTTTTTTACCTTGCCCTATTAGGGTTTACATGTTCAGTAGTAAGTCTGAGTTGCTACAACTCATATAACATTAGCTCTTCAATTTTAACAACCCTAGAAAGTATGATTTACCATGTGATTGTCTCCCTGAGTATAATGAGCTAATGTGCTTTATGTTAGGTAATGTATATATATATTTTTTCTTGCCTAGATTTCTATTAAGATAATGTTTTTCATTGTCTTCAGCTCATCTATTCCTAAAGCCTATGATGATTTACTATCAATTTGGAGGACCAGTCAATTGTTTAGGTGCTTTGGCTAATGACTACTTTGCCAGCGACAAGGCAAGCATTACTGAATTCTCCGAAGTAAGAAAATGTGTCAAAATCATGAATTCCTGAATCAGAATTCTATAACAGATGTTGATAAGCCACGTTGGTCAACAAGGCCCCTTAGGCCAAATCCTAAATACCTGGGATAACATCGTTGGACGTAATCCATTGAGTCTATTGCATGCAGCATGCAAGCAGGGAGGTGGACATAGTGGAAGCAGTTATGGGATGTAGTCATTACTTAATCCATTGCATTCAGCATGCAAGTAGGGAGGTGGACGTAGTAGAAGTAGTTATGGGACGTAGTGGAAGCAGTTCTGTTTTATGTGTTTGTATTACGTGTTACTTTCTGTTTTGGTTTATCTGTTCATGGCTTGGCTTATTTAAGCAACCAATGATTCCATTAAAGATTATCAAGAATTTGCATTTCATTTGTGGTACTTTCTCACTCGAAGAGAAACCATTCTTAGCAATTACATTATCTAAGTTAGGATCTATCATTCGTATTAGAGCAGCTTACTAATGGGGACTAACAAAGAACATATTGAGCACTTGGAGTTTGGACTGGGTACAGTTCAAGAAGGACTATAGCGGATGGAGGAAGCTATCAATCGAATTTTGAGTATGTTGATAATAAATCAAGAGAATCCCAACAACGACAATCCTCACCAAGAAGGCAACGATGGAGGCCGATAGATCATCTCTTCTAAAATGGCTAAGTTGGAATTCCCATGATTTTCAAGGGATAACCCAATCGAATGGTACAATCGTGTGGAGTAATTCTTTGAATACCAAGGCACAGTCGAAAACCAAAAAGATGTTATGGTTTTCCTTTTGGTGGCAGTGGTTGCGTAAGACGTTACAGGAGGAGGGACAGATGATTTCATGGGAAAGATTCCAACAGGAATTGTAGGCTCACTTCGGACCATCAGACTGTGAAGACTTTGATGAAGCTCTCTCAAAAATTAGACAGTTAGGGACGTTGAGAGATTATCAATGTGAGTTCGAGAAGCTTGACAACAAAGTGCGTGGATAGACGCAGAAGACATTGGTAGGTACGTTCATGGGTGGTTTGAAGGCTGAGATTTCTGATGGGATTCGAATGTTTAAACCACAATCCCTCAATGAGGCTATTACTTTAGCACGGATGAGGGACAAACAGCTTGCACAACAGCAGAGGTTAATGCGACCACCATCTACAAGAACTCCTTTAGCTTTTCCACAACCCAATCGTGTAGCCCTTACTACCCTAGTTGTTCCAATCAGGCGTTTATCATGGGAGGAGATGTAGAGGAGAAGAGTGCAAGGCCTCTGTTTTAACTGTAATGAATGGTTTACAATTGGGCACAAATGCCAAAAACCTCAGTTATTACTCTTGGAGGGCTACGCAGGTACTGGTAATATGGTCTGTGAGGACGTCACTGATCAACAAACGGGGGAATTTATCCAAGAGGAAGATACATGAGAGGTGCAGGAACCTGAACCTAAACCAAAAATCACCTTACATGCATTAACGGGATGGACTGCTCTGAAAATAATACGTGTGATAGCAATGATAGGTTCTCTTAGAGTAATGGTACTAATCGACAGTGGGTCAACACACAACTTTATCAATGATCGTCTAGCAAACGTGTTCCAATTACCAGTAGTACAAACGGAAACATTTACTATTTATTTTAAAAATGGCGAGCGATTGAAATGCCAAGGGCATTTTGATAAGGTAAAGGTGAATTTACAAGGAACTAAATTTTATCTCACCCTCTTCTCGCTGCCGTTATCACGTCTTGATCTAGTGTTTGACATTCAATGGTTGGAGATGTTGGGTTTTGTGGTTTGTAACTGGAAGCAATCAACTATGGAATTCATTTGGAATAATCAAGTCCGAAAGCTATAGGGGATAAGCGAGCAAGCCATTCGGGAGGCTATAATGAAAGAAATAAAAAATGACTACTGAAAGGACCATGTGTTATTTACCATAAGCTTTCCTCTAACCACAGAAGCTACATCACAAGGGGGGACGCGTGACGTGAAACAACAAGACTTGCTGCGAGTGTTACACAAATACGAGGACATGTTCCAGGAACCTTCGTGTGTACCACCTGTGCGAGAGATAGATCATTGCATTACACTTAAAGAAGGCACCGAACCGATCAATGTACGACCCTATCGATATGTCTATTTTCAAAAGAAAGAGATCGAAAAGCAAGTTCAAGAAATGATGAATTTCAGGCTCATTCATCTTAGCACCAATCCATTTTCTTCACCGGTCTTGCTCGTAAAGAAAAAAGATGGAAGTTGACGATTTTGCACAGATTATTGTGCACTTAATATCGCCACTATCAAAGACCGTTTCCCTATTCCAACGGTGGACGACATGCTTGATGAATTATATGACGCCTCTTATTTTACAAAGTTAGATCTACGGGTTAGATATCATCAAGTAAGAGTAAAATCCTCCGATATTTCTAAGATCACTTTTCATACTCATAATGGCTATTATGAATATCTCATAATGCCTTTTGGCCTTTGTAATGCACCCTCTACATTTCAGGCCATTATGAACTCTATATTTTGACCTTACCTTAGAAAATTTATCTTGGTTTTCTTCGATGATATCCTTGTATATAGTTCAACTTGGGATAAGCATGTGATACACGTTGAACAAACCTTAGATATTTTGAGGCAGCATAAGTTTTTTGCTAAGGCAAGCAAGTGTGTTTTTGGCCAATAAGAATTGGAATATCTGGGTCATATTATCACGCCTCAAAGAGTGAAGGTTGATGACAAAAAAATTTCAGCCATGCTCACATGGCCCCGGCCTACTAATATTTCTGAATTGCATGGTTTTTAAGGCTTGATAGGATATTATAGGAAGTTCATTTAGAATTATGGAATCATCACACGACCTCTTACCCATTTACTCAAGAAAGGACAGTTCGGATGGAATGACGATGTCGAATCAGCCTTCTCGACTCTTAAGTAAGCAATGACCACAACTCCTATTTTGGCCATGCCTAATTTCAATAATTCCTTTACCATTGAAACCGATGCCTCAGTAGACGGGATTGGCGTAGTGTTATCATAGCAGGGGAAGCCCATTGCGTTTATAAGTCGAGCACTAGGAGTTACAAAAAAATCTTGGTCAACTTATGCCAAGGAAATGCATGCCATTGTGGAGGCCATACACCTATGGCGTCTTTATTTACTAGGAAGAAAATTTTTCATTCAAACGGACCAACGCAGCCTGAAGCATTTCTTAGAGCAACGTGTGGCAACACTTGAGCAACAGAAATGAGTAGCCAAATTAATGGACTACGACTATGAAATTACTTACCATCCAGGCCATGAGAATTCAGTTGCAGATGTCCTTTCACGCAAGCCTCATAACCCAGTTCTTTATTATCTACATGTGCCTTCTGTTACCATATAGGATGAAATTAAGGAAGCTTATGTAAGGGACTCATATATACAATCGATAGATCAGAGGGCCAAAACTCAAACTGGGGGGCACTACTCACAGTGCCAAGGATTGCTTTTGTTCAAAGGAAGAGCGGTTATTCCTTCCCAGGAGGTGTTGCAAACCAAGCTTCTACATGAGGCTCACGACACCAAAATCGGGAGGCACTCAAGAGTGTTGCGGACGTTCAAAAGGCTGGCTCAACAATTTTATTGGCCTAAAATGTACCACGTAGTCCACGAATACGTCAAACGATGTGAAGTCTGCTAGAAAATGAAGTTTGAGACACTTTCCCCTATCGAACTTCTGTAACCTTTGCCCATTCCATGCCAAGTCTGGGACGATATCACTCTCGACTTCGTTGAAGGCTTGCCGACATCTCACGTCAAGGATACAATTTTGATAGTTGTCGACAGATTAAGTAAATTTGCACATTTCTTAACTTTAACACATCCTTTTACAACTAAAGGCGTGGCTGAAAAATTCGTTGAAAGGGTTGTCAAATTACATGGTCTTCCCAGATCAATAATTAGTGATCGGGACCTTGTTTTTATTAGCCACTTTTGGCAAGAATTCTTCCAAATGTCAAGTACTAAGTTGAAACTCAGCTCCGCCTATCATCTGCAAACCGACGAACAGACTAAAGTGGTCAATCGCTATGTAAAGCAGTATCTTTGTTGCTTTGTTCATCAATAGCCACGCAAATAGAGCTCCTACATTTCGTGGGTAGAGCTGTGGTACAATACGACGTATCATGCCTCTATGGGAATGACCCCATTCCAGGCATTGTATGGTCATTTGCCTCCCCCACTTCCCATTTACCATGGCGGTTTATCTTTTGTGCATGAAGTAGATCAGAGTCTCATATCTAGAGCAAAGTTATTGCGCCAACTTAAAGCTAATATAGAGATTTCCAACAATCGCATGAAGCAGACAGCGGATCAAACGAGAAGGGACGTGACTTTTGAAGTAAGCGATCTAGTGTTACTTAAGTTACACCCCTATCGGCAGCATTCCATTTTCAAATGTGCCTAGCAGAAGGTCGCTAGTCGATTTTATGGTCCATACCTAGTGCTCCAAAAACTTGGAAAGGTTGCATACAAACTTCAACTGCCGAAAGGAACTTGCATTCATCCTGTTTTCCACGTTTCCTTGTTAAAAACATTTGTGGGAGACATGGTAGTGCTGTCTACCGAATTTCCACCCGTAACCGATGAGGGCACAATTATATTGGAACCTCAACAAATATTAGACACTCGCTGGGTCAAAAGAGGGATTAAATTTGAAGAAGAAACTTTAGTCCAATGGAAGCGTCTACCACTGAAGGAGGCCACTTGGGAGATAACTCATTCGTTGCTGGAGCAGTTTCCGTCTATGGACCTTGGGGACAAGCGTCCACTGGAGGATGGGAGTATTGATAAGCCACGTCAGTCAGCAAGGCCCCTTAGGCCAAATCCTAAATACCTGGGATAACGTCGTTGGATGTAATCCATTGAGTCCATTGCATGCAGCATGCAAGCAGGGAGGTGGACGTAGTGGAAGCAGTTCTGTTTTACGTGTTACTTTCTGTTTTGGTTTATTTGTTCATGGCTTGGCTTATTTAAGCAGCCAATGATTCCATTAAAGATTATCAAGAATTTGCATTTCATTTGTGGTACTTTCTCACCCGAAGAGAAACCATTCTTAGAAATTACACTATCTGAGTTAGGATCTATTAGATATAACCATTTAGATTACACACATCAAAAAGAGTTTCTGTAGAAGATTTTGCTTGTAAAAATGACCTACTACTATATGTTAGATTTAGTCAGCTCTGGTTTCGGTTCACTTCTACAGTTTGGGAATGATTCTTTTTCATAAACAATAGCTGATGTCAACGGTAACGTTGCCACCACTGCTGTCGAAATTTCTGTTTTCGGTATCCCACCACAGCTTGTTTCCTTTCCTAGTCAAATGCATGCGACTGAAGACTTGATAAGTCCTAGGTTCAGGTAAGGTGCTAGTTATCTCTGGAATTTTACTGTTGTGTTCAGTTGTGTTTAGTTTCAGCCAAAATTCTTACTCTCTTAATTTGCAGTAGTTTCACTGGTTTTGGGATCATATATTCAGAACAACGGAGAACATATCTCTCAGTCTCAATGCAATGACAATGAAAACATTCAGGATTTGATCATAGAAGGCAGTGTAGATGTAATCATTTTCACCCTTCAGTCAATCCAATATCTTGGGAATTAATTTATACATTCTGCTTGTTTTGCATCTATGAGACTGTTATTCTCTTTAAAACTTTTTGATTCACGCTCATCTGAATTTCATATCTTCCTTGTCATGTATATTATCAGTGACTTTGAATTTTCATTTCCTTCGTATCAGAAATGAAAACTTCTATGAGGAGGACATCATTCAAATCTCTGCCAGAAACAGGAATGGGAAAAATGATTTGGCTATTCTGTTCTTTGCGGAGCCTTTTAATGATCCTCCTTTTATTCAAGTCCCTCAGTATATTGCTTTGAATGCTACGGGATATGAGTAACAGATTTTCAACAGAGAAAGAGACAAGTTCAATTTCTGCATTGGGGATGCAGTTCAGATATTAGCAAGTATCCAGGTATGCTTTATTATCTTTTGATAATCATATGGTTGGTAGGTTATGAAGCACTAAATTTAACATCTACAGCAAAGAAATTTTGAACTGCCAATCAGAGTGGAAAAAATGCATAAAAATCATGATGTTGACTTTCCAATACAAAAATTCTGAAAGATTAAAAATTGTATAAATGTCTTTCTAAAAGTCATAAGAGTGCAATAATGTATTAAACTTCGTATTCTGCTTGGGGGGCTGTATGTCAGGTGGTGCATCTCGCTTCCTGGTCACATATTCCATGGAAGTCAGTCCTGGATTATTGAAAAACAGTCTACCAGCTGAGCTCATCAGTGTAACTGAACTGAAGCTAAGGCACAATTATCCATGGCAACCTCTTCAGACCTATGTTACTATCTTAAAACATTTTAATGTCCAAGCCAGTGGAATTAGATTTTGGGCAACAGTAGAGAACTGCAACACTGTAACGCAATTCTTTTACCATGTGAGTAAGCTTCTTTTGCTTTGAAATTTCAGAAGAATTATGGCTGCTACGTTAATGAATAATTTGATAAAATGCTTGGCAGACAAAGTCACCTTATCTCTTCTAAGCGAAATCCAGTTGGAATTGATTTGGTTCTTTGTATAGGGTGAGGAACATAGATTGGGGCATTGTGGTTGTTATCCAGGGTCTGCTGAAAAGTCTGTGCCTCTATATGCTGAGGCTACTGTAAATTTGTTCAGAAGAAGGGCAATGAATTAATCCTCATAGTAAGTGACAAATCAACATACAAGCCACCAATGACTTGGATTTTTGTGATTAGTAAACTCATTTCAATTACACTTTTTTTTTATTACAGCCCTAGGATCAGCTATAGTCATTGAATTTAACATGTTGCTTTCTCTTGGCGTTCTACTTCTTTTCTTTGTATGCAAATGTGCAATTCTTCTTGATTCTGCTGAATGAGAGAAGAAGTTGCGACACCATCAGAGCTTTCTCTGATGCAGAGTTCTGAAAAACAATTTTCAGTTTAAGTGTAACCATTAATTTCTGAATCCATTTCCATGAATCA
Source organism: Mangifera indica (assembly GCF_011075055.1). Taxonomy (NCBI): domain Eukaryota; kingdom Viridiplantae; phylum Streptophyta; class Magnoliopsida; order Sapindales; family Anacardiaceae; genus Mangifera; species Mangifera indica. The sequence continues at coordinate 18,584,709 of NC_058139.1, read as the reverse complement.
TTGAATTTATTAAGTTTATTCATATGATGTGCAGTCAAGAACAAATCTACTAGAGGATGACACAACTCGCTTCACTGGCTATTGCTCAACCTCCTTCATGTTCAGCAATCTGCCTTCTAACTTTCAAACTGGAAAACAGCCAGAAAAATGAAATTCAATTCAATCAATAAAAATTGAATAAATCTTGGCCTTGATATATCTCAGGTCCTCCTGTGGCGATGACAGCAGAGAATTAGTTAAGGGCACAACTCATTCCTCTAAAGCTCCTGTTGATAAGTCTGTGCACAGCCTCATACCACTAGAAACCAACCACATAACTTGTCAGAACTTGTGAAAGAAGTTGTATATGTGTTCATCGATCTCGTGAGCCCTTTCTTGATTGATGAAGTGAGCTAATCCTTCCATTACAACCACTTTCTCCAACAATGGCACATCCCGCTTGAACCCTCCTTTGTTTATGTAATCCTTGGTTCCTGGCGCATTATATGTCGGGGTCCAGGTCGCCAACGATGAACTTCACAGGTATCTTTATTTGATTCCCAGTCCAAGGTGCCATAAGTTCCCAGTTCCTGCAGCAATAAAGTAAACAAGATTGACAATACCACAAATTCAGGGGAAGAAAACTAGAAGATAATAAACAAAAGACAAATGTAAAGGGCCTCTTTTGATAAGATGTATTTCGTGCCAGATTTAGCGACTCATCTGAATATCAAGTTCAATCAAATAGCTTCTTAACAATGACATCGGCAAATCTATGCAGTTCTCCGTCAAATTGGAAAGAGATTTGCCTGTTTATATTACGGTAATGGTTCGCTCCACCAGTGAAACCTTTCTTCTCAATTTTTCTGGTGTAGTAATTAACATCGTCCTCTGATAGCCAAGGGGGTAAAGTGATTTCAGCATCTGGGTTATGTCCAAAGCCTTTACCTATAGGTAATGAAAGAGCAGCAGGAATCCGGTATGTTAAGAATTCCTTGACAACTCTCTCGGTACCAATCTGGGCAAATTCAGCTTCTATTTCTCCAGGCTCATGCAATATCGTAAAGCAGTTTGTTCATCGGGTGAGCTACATCGATATTAGCAAAACGTCATCACAATTACGGATCTTTGCAAATTTCTTATTTTTAATGATTTTTTTTTAATTGAACTGGTTACACCAAACAGTTAAAATCTTAAATTTAATGTCCAATCTCACCAATGACGAACCGAAATAAATTTTAAGAGGTCAAAAAACTTGTTTTCACAAAGGTTTGATATAATTCCAAACTAATACCTACTAACTTTTAAAACCTTAAAGTTTCATCTATGAATAATTTTATGTTAAAACTCTCAGTTAGATATAAGAGTAAAATTATCATTTTAATAATAATATTAAATATATATATATAACTTATCATACTTTTCCCCTAGATTTTGAAAAGTCACAATTCACCCCTACTAAAATATTTTTAGTTTTGAAAAGTAATTATTTCCTCAAACCTAGGGTTTTTTCTCCCCTCTCCGGCCACAAATCCTCTGGCGATGTCCTCTTCCCACCACTTTTCCTCCTTTCGGTCAGCTAGCCCTTTCTCACCATCAGAATTATTCGACTGATTGGCTTACTATCGAAATCAAAACGAAAATAGATTGTCTCTTTGTCCGAAGAGGAAGAGACGGTCTCTTCCTTTTCTTACACCAAGAGACGATGTCTCTTCGTCGCACGAAAATACGAAGTCTCTTCAAGCGATTTCTATGAAGAGCTGACTAATGGAATGATTTCGATAGTGAGAGAGGGTCAGCTAGCTGAACGAAGGTAAAATAGTGGGAAGAGGACCATGCCAAAGGAGAGCTGGCTGGGGAGGGGGGAAATAGTCGCTTTTAAAAACTGAAAATACTTCACCAAGGGTGAATTTGTGACTTTTCAAAATCTAGAGGGGAGTATAATAAATTATATATTTTTTAATATTATTACTGAAATAACAATTTTGCCCTTATATTTAACTGAGAGTTTTAACATAAAATTGCCTATGGGTGAGATTTGGATTTTTCAAAGTTGATGGATACCTGTTTGGAATTGCACCAAACCTTGGGTGGGAACAAGTCCTTTGGCCAATTCAAGAAGGTCAAGGTTACAATGACACAAATAAATTTTAAATTAAAATAAATACAAATATTTGTACTAATAAAATATTCCTTAACTAATACATTTATAATTATCCTTAATATTATTTTATCTTTTAAAAGTATTATATAATAACTTTATTATTGATACTATTAAATACATCTTTTTTATATACATAATTAAACTATCAATCATTTCTTCTATTTCACAAAGTATATGTCCCAAGATAATTCATTAATTCATTATATACACAATATTCTATGCTTGAAACTCGTTTTCAGTTTTGACTCGTTTTTTAAATTTGATAACATGTTGAACAATTTAGGCTGATTTATCGAGTTGCTCGTGTCTCTATTTATTATGTCATTTAAATATGAACAAAGTTGGGCAAAGAGCCAAAGACAGAAGGTTCAAGTTTTTTCTTAACTAAAAGGCCAAATGACTATTTCCCACCCAAGGTTTGATGTTTTCTCAAGTTTCCACTCTTTAACTATGGAAACACCAAACACTCACCCATGGCCGGTTAGATTTAACAAAACTCTAACCCTTGAAAATTTAATCTCATTTTCCCCCTTAAAAGTTTAAAAACTAACATTTTTTCCCTAAACTAAGTTTGAAAAGATCGCATTTCCCCCCTAGGGTTTATTTCCAAACCCTTTCACTTTCTCCGGTGCCATCGCCGATCGTCTTCCCCTCTCGACGGTTTCTCTTCCACCGACGGCCCCCCTCAACTCCACCCCAACGCATCCGATGCAGAGAGAAGTCGTCTGGGAAAACGATCGTCTTCCCAGATGAAGACGAGTCGTCTTCCCAGACAACGTCGAGTCGTCTCGTCTTTGTCTAGGAAGACGATCGTCTTCCCAAACGACGACCACTGCGAAGAACTTCGTCTTCCCCGACGAAGTTCTTCTTCTTCCACGGCTTCTTCGACTCCGATCGGACGTCCAAATGGGAGGAAAGAGATCGTCGAAAGGAGAGGATGCTTCAGGAGGGAGAGGCCGTCGGCAATGGAGCTGGAGATGTCACCGAAGATTTCAAAACGAAACCCTAGGGTGAAACTGCTATTTTTTAAAACTTAGACTGAGGGAAAGTTTTAGTTTTTAAAGTTTAAGGGGGCAAAATTAGATTCTATTATTTTTAATATTATAGAGAAAATGACGATTTTACCCTTACCACCGTTAGAGTTTTGTTAAATCTAACCGGTCATGGGTGGGTGTTTGGTGTTTTCATAGTTAAAGGGTGGAAACTTGAGAAAACATCAAACCTTCGGTGGGAAATAGTCGTTTGGCCTAACTAAAACTTATAACATTCAGAAGGTTTAGGCATTAAATATTTCAAATCTATCATTAAATACGAATAAAATATTAAATTAATTAATTAAAAAACTTGATTTTTCATCTAGTTAATATTCACTTAATTAACTAAACCATTGTGCTGACCAAACTCATAGACTTCTAATATCTTACTTTCATGTCTAATTGAACTCTCAAGCAAAATCTACACCCATCCATTTTGCATATGCAAAACACTAGTAAATAAAAAAAACGTTCACTTTTCATAATATCAAGAACAAACAACAAGAATATATATATATATATATATATATATATATATATATATATATATATATATATATATATATATATATATATATATATATAACAAACTTCATAATGAGTCTGAAAATCAGATTCAAACAAGACTTGACAATCCAGTGCAACCCAAACAGAAGATGAAATTGAGATCTGAATGAATAGTTAAACATCAATATGAAATAGGGATGGAGGAAGAATGGCGAAACTGCCCCAAAAAATAAAGGTGAATTTGTGAGAAGCACGACTATCCTATGTCAGATTAAAGAAAATGGAAACTAGAATTGCAGTTTTCCGAGCAAAATGGTAAAGCGTAATATAAAAGTAATTTATGTGTATAACTTTATATATAAACAATAATAACGTATTATTATATAATTGAATAACTAAAAATTGAAAATTAAAAAATAAAAAATTCAATCTTATAATTTTTTGGTAATATAAATGATAGGGGTATGATTATAATTTGGAAAATTATAATAAATGCCCAAAACTAAAAGGTGTTAAGCGAGATTGCCTAAAACTCTAAGGTTTAAGCAAAAATGCCCTCAATTTGATAAATGACCAAACTGTCATTATATAAACCCCACATTTCCCGCAGATTTATTGTTTAAAATCACAGAAAATTCAAATCTCCCACAGGTGTAACGAGTTTCGTCTTTTCTGTCAACTTTTCATGTTTTTCGACAACTGAAAATGACAAATAAGGATAATACATCATCCAACTTCTTGTTTGAATCAATTTATTATTAAGATTATTGAGATTTGAGGGAGATTTTGAGGTTTGAATGTTTAGGGTTTTGATTTTGAACAATGCGTAAAATGTGTTTATTCTTGGTTGTTTTGCTTGAATTTCTTGAGAGGTTTTGTGTTATTAGATGTGTAGATTTGATTTGTGTTGAAATTAAAGGCTGAAATGATGATTTTTGATCGAAAAATGGGTTAGATCTGCCAGCGCTGCAGTAACCTCTCACAGACGCCTGTGGGGGTGGGGGGAAGGGAAATTTAGCTTTTTCAAAATTTTAGGGGGAGGGGGAGATCCACGGGGGTCCGTGGGAAATTTTACATTGAACCATTGGGCAGTCCGTGAAAACGGTGGGTTGGGTGGAAATTAACCTTTTTAAAACTATAGAGTCTATATAAGACAGACTTTAAACGGTCATAACTTTTGATCCGAGAAGAGTTACGAGACCCGTAATATATCAACGTGAAACTTATTTCGAGCTCTATAACAACAACCAACTTTGCTGGTTGCACCAAATTTAGAGGCCAAAATACAACTGTTTCAATATGTATTATACAGTTTTTTTGTTTTATCAAATTTAAGATTTTCAGTTTTTATGATTTTGAGCTTATTTGTAACTGGGCTTGACTTTTTTGATATATAGTTTTTAAATTTGACATTTGTAATTACAATGTGCTTTTTTAGACATATTTTACGATGTAATTATGAAATTTTAGATTGATTTTTCGGTTTTCTCGTTTATAAGTCATTTGAACGTGTAGTTTTCGAAATTCAAATATGTTTTTTTAGATTTTCGAGTGATTTTTTAGTTATTGACATTATAGGGTATTTCAATATATCTATTTATTCTTAACATGTTATTTTCAATATAGTTTTCACGAATTAATTTTTTTCAATTCGAATTTAAAAATATGAATTTCTTCCTTCCGAACGAAGTAATTGATATTAAGTAAAAATGAGAGTGAGAATGAGTGTTTAAGTGATATAAAAAGTGTATGTAATGAGAGTGAGAGTGAGAGGGTTTATATAGATGTGATCAAGGGTAATTTTAGTATTTTAAAAAAAATAAGGGTATTTTTGCTTAGGAATAGGAGAAATAGGTATTTTTGCTTAATAAAAGGTAAAATGGACATTTAATATCATTTCCCTTATAATTTTATCAAATATATATATATTTTTTTTTAAAAGCAAAGGAGATTCCGCTCCTGAGCCCCACAACCACTAAGCCTGCTGTGCAGAAAGAATCCGACTAAAATAATAGTGAATTGTAAACCAAGAGCAATAAAATAATACAATGTTCATTAGCTTTCTGCTTTTCACGTCGACTGAAACCATGTTGACATAGTTACGAACTGATTAAACATTTCAGATTAAGGCTAAAAAGAAATCAAACATCAAAACTTTGATATACACCACCATTGCAGAATCAATAACCCAAAAGTCAACTAGAGAAGTAATCAAAAGAATAATATGATTTTCCAATACATTAAACGCATAGTGGAATGTTTTTTTTTTTTTTTCTCAGTAATGTATTGTAAGCAAAAATCTTAATCGTCCATGTGTTTTATCCGTATAGAAAAGTGAATAGTTGATAAAACTATGTTTGTACTTAAGAAATTGGGGGCAATTGTTGTGTGGATGTCTAGTCGTTTGCATGACAAGCAACTAGTATGCAAAGCTAGACACATCATTTACATGCATATTAACTTAAATCGGGTCAAAGCTTTTTCTATCTTAAAACAACAAGAGTGACTTTTGAAGGTTTCATTTGTTTCCATAATCTTTTCCACATGTCATTTTTTATGAATACGTTCTATTTCCTACCATTACATGATATTCCAATTATTCAAATTTTCGTATTGGAGATTAAAATCTTACATCTAATAAATACAATATAAGTAAACAGTATATAATTGTGAGATATTATATTTTAACAGAAGTCAATTAATTTTATGTAATATGAGTGTCGATCTCTATACTTATAAACCCAACATAATTCTGACACTGTAGATCACAAAATCAATGATTTTTTCAGAAAAAAAATTTATTAACTATTTATATTAAATATACCTCTTCTCATGTAATTACACAATTGTTTTTTTCTTGTGTTATTTAAATATAAGATTATATATGGTCAAAGAACTACACTTTTTACATTTTATACGGTGATCTATCAAAATTTTCACGTAATACTAAACTTAGGTTTTCGAATAACGGATCACATCACTGATTTATATAGTTCTCGTAGATGGAATTTTTTATAACATTTATGAAAAAGAAAAATTACAAATTAAAGAAAAAAGGTAGGTAATAACGTCAAGGAGTTCCACTCTAAAGACACCCTTTATACAAAGACTTTATTCAATGGGGCGCCTGTGTTTGTTCCGGGCGCCATAATATAATAGATGGATGGGCTCAAAAATCAACAAAGCGAAGCAACTAAAGCGACCCAACACAAAGGACGGCTCCACTTTCTCTCCCTGTATCCAACTGACATGCCCACGTTACAGTGGCGAGCAACAAACGTGGTCAACAGGTCAAGTAAACATCGCTTCTGTTGTGTTGCTGCAGCCAATGCGCTGATTATGCGCCATTTGCTGTATTGGAACTTTGTGGGGATTTGCGATTCGGTCTGAAACCGACCCTTCACTCCATCTCCCATGTTGCTTTGCTTCTTCCTCTAAACAAAATCTAACTTGCTCCATCTGTTTATTTATTTACTAGCCCTTGAACTTGCTAAACACGATAGCTAGCATTTTAGTTTCAACCAACCCTGCTGATTGCTTAATAGACCAATCACAAAATTATCAAATTATCTTGAAGGCCAAAAGACTATTTCCCACCCTAGGTTTGGTGCAAATTTAACTTTATAACTGTTAACTATCGAAAATCTAAATGTTCACTCATTTATTAAATTTTATTGTTACTATCAAGAGTAAAATTGTCATTTAATAAAAATATTTTAAAAAATTATAAATTCATCTCATTTTTCTCTTAGATTTAAAAATTAATAATTTTCTCCCAATCTTCTCCTCACCCAAAGTTTGAAAAATCACTATTTTCCCCTATAGGGTTTGCATTTTTCCTTTGCCGCTTCTCCGATAACTAGAGCCAGCCAACCTCCACTCTCCCATCTCCCGAACAAGAACAAATAGTCAGTTGACAATTCATCGGTGAGGCACAAATTTATGCGACACACAAATCCGTCGATTGATCTATGTGTCAACTGACACACATATTGGTTAGATAAAGAGTTTAAGCCTTTATCCGACCAATTTTGTTTCAGTCGATGCGACTTGTGTGACGCATAGATCTGTGTGTAGCACAGATCCTTGCCGATGAATTGTAGGCAACCTCCTGTTAGCTTATGATTCATCCTCGTTTGGGAGATGAGAGGGAGGATGTTGGCAGAGAAAATACAAATCCTTGGGGGAAAATAGTGATTTTTCAAACTTCGGATGAGGAGAAAGATTGGAAATTGCTAGTTTTTAAACCTGAGAAAAAAATGTGATGAGTTTATAAATTTTTTAAAATATTTTTATGCCACCCCTTGAAAACTTTTAGGGTTGTGCAGTCTAAGGGGAAATCATAATCAAATATACCCAAAGGACTATTTCTCATCCAAGAATTGGTGTAAAAACAAGCACATTTATAAAATTTCAAAAACTTAAACATCACTTCGCATAAAATTGCAAAGTAAAACTTCTGAAAGGTCCAATGTTAACATAACACGTGGAGGGAAACTGGAAAGATTAACCCCTGAATGGTCCATGTTAACAGCGGAGCCAACCACCAATTCAAACTTATAAGAATCATCGTAAAGATTACATTAAAGTAGATTATATCAAATTTTGTGATAAATGATGAAGATGGAATGAAAATTTGAGGTTTGTCTTTACTCGATTTAACCATTTAGACACTCACTGTCTTGGCAATAATGCACAGAATAAAGGAAATATGAAGTGACCGACTTCATTAGTTGCAGAAATCAATAAAATTATAAATACAAATTGAACACAAAAGGGGGAGGAGAATTCAGCCTTTCCTCCCTCCACCATAACCAGAGGATCAAGCAAACAAACACCTTTGCAGCTAATTTACAGAAACCAGATGGCGGGGAAATCCGAAATACCTAAGAGAGCCCCCACAACCACAAGCTCAAAAACCAAATCTTTAAGAAAACTTAAAATTTATATTATATACGAGAGAACTTAAAATATTCTAAGTCACCAAATATAGTGGCATTGAAGAAGTAGACATTCTCTGGCGTTGTTGCTGCTCCATGTTGAGCTCCCTGAGACTCAAATACGGAACTTGAAACTCACTCCTGTTCACCGGAGAGAGAATTCGGGCAAGTGGGCCTGAAGACGGCCGGCTTGTGCTTCTATATGGAGTACTTGACCCACTTCTGCTCTCCGTTATGTAAAGTGGACCCGACATTGAAGCCCTGAAAGCTCTAGCTCTTGCGTGATGCACATCATGTTCAAAATTATTAGTCTGAATATCATCACATTCATGGTGGTTGTTGGAGAGCCACTTCCATTTGAAGAACAACAGAGCGTTTCTCCACCAGCGTTTCTTCTTAGCCTTGTTATAGAGGGTCTTCTTGACCTTGGACTCTTCTCTTGAGATGGGTTTCTGAAGCTTGAAGTGAAACGAGTCAATGGATCTTGATAACTCTTTCTTCTGCTTCCTTGCTTCTTCTAACACCTTCTTTTCAACAAACCAGTCAGTAACAACACTACACTGCAAAGCGTGTGCAACATAAAAAGAGAAAGAAAATAAGTAAACGAGACCTGAAAGTAATCGATTTGAGGGTCAAAGCCATAGTCACTGAAGTGTTGAGACTCTGGTAAGGGAAAAATGGGTGACTTGTGTGACATTTTTTTCTTCAAAATCCTTTAGACTACTTGTGGGGGCATCTCCTCTGTTTTGGTGAGTGAAAAAGAAGACTTTGGGGGCTGAAGATGCCGTTGGCGATGGTAAACCCTGGTAAAGTAAATGCTAATGTTGGTGGTGGTGGCATCTTTTTCGGAGCTTAATTTATTGAAACATGCATTTAGGAATTGGATGGAATATGTTTACATTATTATAAAAGCTTCTTTCTTTATTGAGTAATTCACATTTAAAAGAGGAGCCCAGACGCTCCTCTTACTTCCCGTCAACTTTGTTTTCAACCATGTGATGTGCTGACCGTTTAGATGTGGACTCTTTTGGATTTTACTGTATCAATCTGAACTCAAAGTTTTATTTTGAGCCATTGGGTATGGGTAAAATCATATACATTTTTGTATTATTGAATATTCTATTTGTTTCTTATTTTTAAAAAATATAAAATATCCAAGTTTATGCCCATTGAACAGTTAAATTACATATTCGCATCTCATTCTTTTAACGAAAATTTGACGAAAGATGTTAATTTATATGGCTTGAAACTTTAAACTTGCAAAAAGTCATAACATAGGAGAATCTTGGCAACCTTTTTCCAATAGATTTATTCTGTTGTGATTAAAAAATATAATTTATTATCTCAAATTAAATATAATAATTGTTTATAGTTATTTATTTTTATTAAATTTTATTAAATATAATACTAATAATTTATTTTTAATCACTTTTAAATAATTATTTTTAAGGTGTTATATTATTTTTTTATAATAAAATATTATGTAAATAGAGTGTATTATTATTTTCAAAATGTAGTTACAGAGAATGAGCATTACATCAGACGTAAACATCACGTGATTATATGGAAATGGAAACATCACGGGTGACTCGGGCCGAGAGTAAAAGCAGTCATAAGTGAACCAAAAGCTCACGTGAACTATTTAATTCCATTTTTCTCCAGTTTCCCCTCAGGCTCAGTTCCAAATTTTGACTGATTTGGCCTTTGACTTGGTTACTCAACTTCGCTCGCCAAGATTTCATTGAGGGAAATTATTAAAAATGGCCAAAATACCCTCCCACTAAGCAAAAATGCCCAAAGTCATTATTTTCAAGCAAAAATGCCCAAATTCACTATTTATAACAAAAGTGCCCATGACTTTTTCTAAAATACCAAAATTACCATTCCCTTCATTTATATAAATCTCCTCACTCACTAGAAGGGTTTAAATGAAATTTTATTAAAATTAGGGGGTATTTAATATTAAACATTATAAAAGCATTATAAATTTCTCAATGAAATTTTAGGAATATATAATTGAGGGGTCAAAAAAATATTATTAAAATTTGGGGGGCATTTTGATATATCGACTCATATTTTTCAGATTTCCAAAGAATTTTTCGATTGTTGTCATTCTAGGGTTTTTCAACTTTTAGAATTCGAACTTCAGTTCTATTTTTTCGAATTTTACCGTTTTACGAGATATTGACTTATATTTTTCAGATTTCCGTAGAATTTTTTGATTGTTGCCATTCTAGGGTTTTTCAACTTTTAGAATTCGAATTTCAGTTCCGTTTTTTTGAATTTCACCGTTTTACGAGATATCGATTCGTATTTTTTAGATTTTCGAAGAATTTTTCGATTGTTGTCATTCTAGGGTTTTTCAACTTTTAGAATTCGAATTTCAGTTCTTTTTTTCGAATTTCACCGTTTTACAAGATATCGACTCGTATTTTTCAGATTTCCGAAGAATTTTTTGATTGTTGCCATTCTAGGGTTTTTCAACTTTTAGAATTCGAATTTCAGTTCCGTTTTTTTGAATTTCACCGTTTTACGAGATATCGACTTGTATTTTTTAGATTTCTGAAGAATTTTTCAATTGTTGCCATTCTAGGGTTTTTCAACTTTTAAAATTCAAATTTCAGTTCCGTTTTTTCGAATTTCACAGTTTTACGAAATATCGACTCGTATTTTTCAGATTTTCGAAGAATTTTTCGATTGTTGCCATTCTAGGGTTTTTCAACTTTTAGAATTCGAATTTCAGTTTCGTTTTTTCAAATTTTACCGTTTTACGAGATATCAACTTGTATTTTTCAAATTTCTGAAGAATTTTTTGATTGTTGCCATTCTAGGGTTTTTGAACTTTTAGAATTTGAATTTTAGTTCTGTTTTTTCGAATTTCCTGTTTTACGAGATATCGACTCGTATTTTTCAGATTTCTGAAGAATTTTTTTATTGTTGCCATTCTAGGGTTTTTCAACTTTTAGAATTCAAATTTCATTTTCGTTTTGTCGAATTTCACCGTTTTACGATATATCAACTCATGCTTAATAGTAACATCAGTCAAATCACATATAGAATAAAATCAAATACATATCCATATCTAACCACATATAAAGTATATCATACACATATGCACATACAATAAATATATACATACAAACATATGAAGAACGATAAATAAACAACGAGGTAACTAAATATACATCTGTGAGCTACTCGATATAGTGAAAATACAACTGCGATGCTAAACGTTGACACATAGAGGTAGATGACTCCTAGGGAAAATAAACGCTCCATGACAACGTCAAACACTCAAAAAATCGTAACATAAACACGCCATAGTCACCGGAGCCCACTCCCTGTTGAGGGACATCCGTCGCTCGATACAAAGTGAGGGAATCACGTCGTGGAGTCCTCCCAGAAGCTATCCAAAAACTCTTCGCCTCTAATAACACAGGAATGAATGTCATATATGGTCGCATGCTCTGCTCAAGAGTCCCCATATTCCCCGAATATGATACCTCTGAATCGTATACCGTAATCGACCACTCACGAAAATCTATAACTCCGACGACCCAATGTGCGTTGTCAAAGTTTATAGGGATGTAAACCTATAAACAGTGACAAATTTTAGTTAATTATCATTGTCATCAACCAATTCAATGTAATAGAAATATATATATACTATACCTGATCGACCATCCCCCATGGTTTGCACAACAATTCCCAGGGTATACGCTGCGTCAACCATCCTCGTGAAGAGCCCCGAAAACTTAAACTTGTCAATCAGTATGGTCTGCCAACTCTTCCAAGCCATCTCAATATGGCCTCCGAAGAATGTGTGGGCAGTCGTCCAACATTGGGAAATTTCATATATAACAATACTATAATATAATAATGACATTTAACAATAAATATAAATTTGAAATGTGAGATCCTCCTAATGATGAAGATATAGAAGTCAAAATAATTGTAACATATAATGAATTAATCGACTTATTAATTAACTAGTACATACCGGATCACCAGTGAAAATACGACATATATGAGTCTAACTAGGGACGTCTCGCGTACGCCACCTAAACATCCGTGGGGACGAATAGGGATCAACAAGGTTAATCCAATCGTGTAACGTGTCCAGAGTCTCATATATCCAATACTGCAATATAATCATATACGATTTAAATAAATCAATTCATATTTTTTCAAATTAATATATATAATCAATAAATTAAAACTAACCTGAAATGCGAAAGGAAATCCGTAGAGGTCGTATCTACGCATCTCAGGCATCCGTCCAGAGCATACTCTGTCACTCGCCTGTGACATAGACTCGTATGTCATATGCCACACGGGAATACCCCAGGGGTAGGAATTAAACCCGTCCAGATGATCAACCAACTGTAAATACTCTGAAGACACCTTCTTTCGTCGATCATTCCCCAACAACACCATGTGAAGAACATACAATAAGGCCATCTTGACAGCGTCAATATCGTCATCCTCTCATGGCCTCGACAAGAAAACACGCTTTAGGTCATGATACTGCACCTTAGGACAATCTCGAAAGTACGTATCTCTGATCCTATGTCTGGAGGAGCGAGGAATATATGAAGAGATATCAATGCATCGGCTAAATGAAAGACCGGTCACCAAAGAAAACTCAAACGGGCTAAAACGAACATCAACCCCGCTAATCCAAAACCAAAACTCGTCTCTAATAGAGAATCGATGTAGCTGCTATAGTAGGAATGAATGAACTAATATACCAGAGAATTTGGTCTCGGATAAACGAAGAAGATACCCGAAACATGTCCTCTCAAATAGTCGTAACTGCTCCGGGGTCAGTGTAGACATAATCCTAGATAATGTTGTGCGTTGTGCACGACATATCAGATCTATCCGGAAGTGTCTGGACTCATCAGAGATTCGCAGCTCGCTTTCAACACGTCTTCTTTTGCGAGAAATATCCTGCAAAAATTTACAAAATTCGTTAGTCATTCATAAATAGCAAATATGTAAACAAATGTCTTCATTGAAAAATCATAAAAAGATAAAAAATACAAAACAATAAAAAAGTGATCGCAAAATTTTAAAATAAGATTTCAAGATTGTAAAACAGTTAAAAGAAAAAAACAAAACTGAAATTAGAATTTTATACGTTAAAATACCATCAAATGTTAACAATCGAAAAAACGGAACTGAAATTCGAATTCTAAAAGTTGAAATACCCTAGAATGGCAACAATCGAAAAATTCTTCAAAAATCTGAAAAATACGAGTCGATATATCGTAAAATGGTGAAATTCAAAAAAACGAAACTAAAATTTGAATTCTAAAAGTTGAAATACCCTAGAATGACAACAATCAAAAAATTCTTCAAAAATCTGAAAAATACGAGTCGATATATCGTAAAACGGTGAAATTCAAAAAAAGGGAACTGAAATTCGAATTCTAAAAGTTGAAATACCTTAGAATGACAACAATCGAAAAATTCTTCAAAAATCTGAGAAATACGAGTCGATATATCGTAAAATGGTGAAATTCAAAAAAAGAAAACTGAAATTAGAATTCTAAAAGTTGAAATATCCTAGAATGGCAACAATCATGAAATTCGAAAATCTGAAAAATACGAGTTAATATCTCGTAAAATGGTGAAATTCGAAAAAACGAAACTGAAATTTGAATTCTTAAAGTTGAAAAACCCTAGAATGGTAACAATCGAAAAATTCTTCGAAAATCTGAAAAATATGAATCGATATCTCGTAAAATGGTGAAATTCGAAAAAACAGAACTGAAATTCGAATTCTAAAAGTTGAAAAACCCTAGAAAGGCAACAATCAAAAAATTCTTCAGAAATCTGAAAAATATGAGTTGATATCTTGTAAAACGGTGAAATTCGAAAAAACAGAACTGAAATTCGAATTCTAAAAGTTGAAAAACCTTAGAATGGCAACAATCAAAAAATTCTTCAGAAATCTGAAAAATAAGAGTCGATATCTCGTAAAACGGTGAAATTCGAATTCTAAAAGTTGAAAAACCCTAGAATAACGACAATCGAAACATTCTTTGAAAATCTGAAAAATACGAGTCGATATCTCGTAAAACGGTGAAATTTGAAAAAACAGAACTGAAATTCGAATTTTAAAAGTTGAAATATCCTAAAATGGAAACAATCAAAAAATTCTTCGGAAATCTAAAAAATACGAGGTCATTATATCGTAAAATATGTTCGAAAGGCACAAAAAATGAAAAACTTAATCTCAAATTCGAAAACTACATATTGAAAAATCTTAAAACAGAAAAAACGGATATAAAATTTGAAAACTACACGTCGAGAAATCCTAGATGTGAAAAATATTATTTAACCCCTAAAAAAATCTCTATTGCAAGCTGGTCCAATATTTATCCCTTGCCCCCTCAGTAATTTTCAAATCTATTACCGCCCCTGCAGTTTCTAAAAAGTAAATTTTCACCCCAACCCACTGTCACACATGGCAAATTTCAGAAACGCCCACCATGAACTAATAATACCACCATATCCCTAATGTTTTTAAAAAGCCACTAAACACCCCTAATCCATTGTCACAGTGGGAAACACTGTTCCCACTGTCGCACTGCTGATGGCCTCGGAGGCTTTTTTCGGCCAAAAATCGGTCATTTCGGCCTCCAATTTTAACATAAATCGAATCTACATAAGCTATAACACAAAACCCTTCAATAAATTCAACGAAAACACCTAAGAATCAAAACATATTAAGCATTGTACAAAATCGAAACCCTAATATTTCAAACCGCAGAATCTCACTCAAATCTCAATAATATTAACAATAACTTGATTCAAACAAGATTACGAAAGATATACTAACCTTCTTGACCATTTTGGCTCGTCGGAAAGCAAGAAAATCAACGGAAATCGACTTCACAGTGGGACGATAGTGGGCGACGGTTTATAGTGGGAAAAAAGTCTATTTTTCTTTGGATTTGCACAGTAAAAATGGACGTTTCACAGTGGGAAATAAGAAATTTTGCCTTGTTTATATATAGGGGTAGTTTAGATATTTCACAAATGTTGGGCATTTTTACTTTAATCTGATTTTTTTGGGTAATTTCCTTAAGCCCCCTTACTTTTGCCCATTTTTAATAATTTCCCTTATATATATAAAAATAATATTTTATTATATAATTAAATATTATTTTTTATTTAACTTAAATTAATTTAATTTTATAATAATAAACCACTTAAATACATAAATTGTGACTATATCATCAATGAAAGGGAAATTATAAAAAATAGGCAAAAGTAAGGGGGTTTAAGCAAAATTGCTCAAAAAATTCAGATTAAAGTAAAAATGCCCAACTTTTGTGAAATGTCGAAACTGCCCCTATATATAAACAAGACAAATTTTCATATTTTCCACTGTCACTATGCAAATCCAAAAAAAAATCGCCCACTGTCCCACTGTCCACTGTCGTCCCACTGTCAAGCCGATTTTTGATGATTTTCTTACTTTCCGGCTATCGAAAATGGTCAAGAAGGTTAGTATATCTTCCGTAATCTTGTTTGAATCAAGTTATTGTTCATATTATTGAGATTTGAGTGAGATTTTGCTGTTTGAAACTTTAGGGTTTCGATTTTGAACAATGCTTAATATGTTTTGATTCTTGACTGTTTTCGTTGAATTTGTTAAGGGGTTTTGTGTTATAGACTATGTAGATTTGATTTGTGTTGAAATTGGAGGCCGAAATGACCGATTTTTGGTCAAAAAATACGTCTGAAGCATTCGATAGTCCGACAGTGGGAACAGTGTATCCCACTGTCATGACGAACACTCCCACTATGACAGTGGGTTAGGGGGGTTAAGTAGCTTTTTTAAAACATTAGGGATCTGGTTGTCTTAGATTAGTCCACTATGAGCGTTTCTGAAATTTGTCATGTGACAGTGGGCTGCTGTGTGAATAGCGTGGGTTGGGGTGAAAATTTACTTTTTTGAAACTACAGAGGCGGTAATAGATTCGAAAATTACTGAGGGGGCAAGGGATAAATATTGGACCTGTTTGTAATAGAAATTTTCTCAGGGCGTTGTCACGGAGCATCAATTTTCCCCGAGAGTCGTCTACCTCTATGCATTGATGTTTAGCGTCACAGTTGTATTTTCAATATATCGAGTAGCTCACGGATGTATATTTAGTTAGCTCATTGTTTATTTATCGTTCTTTATATGTTCGTATGTATATATTTATTGTATGTACGTATGTGTATGATGTACTTTATCTGTCATTTTATATAGATATATATTTGATTTCATTTTATATGTGATTTGAGTGATGTTACTATCAAGCATGAGTTGATATATCCTAAAATAGTGAAATTTAAAAAAACAAAAATAAAATTCGAATTCTATACGTTGAAATACACTAGAATGTTAAAAATAGAAAAATCAGTCGAAAATATGAAAATACGAATCGTTTTCAAAGAATTTTTTTGTATTTTATTTATTTCAAAAATATGAAAATCAATCGATATATCATAAAACGTTGAAATTCAAAAAAACGGAACTGAAATTCGAATTCTAAAAGTTGAAATACCCTAGAATGATAACAATCAAAAAATTCTTTAGAAATCTGGAAAATACGAGTCGATATATCGTAAAAAGGTGAAATTTGAAAAAACAGAACTGAAATTCGAATTCTAAAAGTTGAAATACCTTAGAATGGCAACAATAAAAAAATCC
Source organism: Mangifera indica (assembly GCF_011075055.1). NCBI lineage: Eukaryota > Viridiplantae > Streptophyta > Magnoliopsida > Sapindales > Anacardiaceae > Mangifera > Mangifera indica. Next base: position 18,567,369 of record NC_058139.1, on the reverse strand, counting down.
TTCAGAAATTTGAAAAATACGAGTCGATATATCGTAAAATAGTGAAGTTCAAAAAAACGAAACTAAAATTCGAATTCTAAAAGTTGAAATACCCTAGAATGGCAACAATCGAAAAATTCTTCAGAAATCTGGAAAATACGAGTCGATATATCCTAAAATAATGAAATTCGAAAAAATAGAACTGAAATTCGAATTCTAAAAGTTGAAATACCCTAGAATAACAACAATCGAAAAATTCTTTAGAAATCTGGAAAATACGAATCGATATATCATAAAACGGTGAAATTAAAAAAAACCTAAAACTTCATTTATAATGCTCCTACAATGTTTAATATCAAAATACTCCCCAAATTTTAATAACATTTCATTTGACCCTTCAATTATCTATTCCTAAAATTTCATTCAGAAATTTATAATGCTCTTATAATGTTTAATATCAAAATACCTCCTAATTTTAATAAAATTTCATTTAACCCCTCAAAGTGAGTGAGGAGGTTTATATAAATAAGAGGAAGGGTAATTTTGGTACTTTAAAAAAAGTCATGGGCATTTTTACTTAGAAATAGTGAATTTGAACATTTTTACTTGAAAATAGTGACTTTGGACATTTTTGTTTAATAGAAAGGTATTTTGGCCATTTTTTATAATTTTCCTATATATAATATATAAAGAAATGTATATATAGTATTACTCTATCGATATATAAATATTGTGCAGCTAAAATTTGAAAACAGAATAAGCAATACTATTCATCTTCTTCCTCTTCCTCGTATCTTTAGCGTGCCTTTCTTCTCTCCCTGGAATTTTCTCACTTCCTCAAAAATTTGAGTTCCTTTGGCAGCAAAACACACCAGCTGACTATGTTAATTTTCTAAAACAACGTTAATTTAACGAAGTTTATTATATGCAAATTTTTTTTGAAAAAAAAAGAGTGATGTGAAAAGGTTAATTTTAATTGTTTGTACAACCTTTCGATAAGTATACTATTACTCTTATTTCTTAAAACCTTTTCTTTAATATAGAGTTAGACAAATTTAAATATAATCTGTTAATTTAATATGTTAGAGTAAAAAAATATGTTAGAGCTAAGATTTTATGATTAGAAATTAAATCAAGTGTTATTAGTATCGATGTAAAAATAACTAAAACTAACTTGAACTGACTCAAATATTAGAAATGTTGAAAAACAATAATATTAGTAGTTGAAATTACTGTCAGTTTCTGTGGAGTTGAGTCTAATTGACCCTAGAAGTCCAACTCATGTGGTTGCTTTAGCGAGTTAGCCGAGGTCAAGTCCCGAGTTATGTGAGAAATGTCAGCATGAGGATGAGTTGGTGGAAACGTCATCATTTGAAGATGAGGGGAAGCCGAGGGAGGATGTAAATGTCTCAATAGAGGTTCTGACAAGGAATTATAACGAAGGCTTTGAGAGCGAGTCAATCAGGTGTGACTCATTGTCTAGTTAATGAGAGTCAGTTTTAGTTGTTATTTAGATTTTCAGTGAGTCAAATTTATGGTCTAAAAAGATGATTAGTTAAAGTTAGAGGTGTCAATTTGATTGGGTTAACCCACGACCTCCTATAAACGATGGGAAAATGGCCTCGCCCACTATTGTAACATGTCAATTTAAATTTTGATTAAATAATAATTTTATTTTTGATAATAACAGTAAAATTTAACAGGCATTTATAATTATCCGTGACACGATTTCATAGTTTGAAAATATTATAAAATGAGTTTATTATTAATATTATCAAATACATCATTCTTTGTATAAACAAGAAAAATTAGATCTGAACAAAGTTGGTTTGATTCGAAAGTTGGCTCAAAAGTTGACTCAGCGTAGTTCAATTTGACTTGAAACAATTGAATTTATGATTTATTAACAAAAGATATTGTATAAATTTTTAAAATAAAAAGAGAGATATGTTATATTATAAAATTGAAACTAATATGATAGGTAAAATTGAAAATTTATACAAACTTGAGAAACTTTTTTAAAAAGCCACAATCTCAGTCCATATGTGAAATGTGAAAGGAAGAATTTAAGGCCCAACAGCTTTGAATTCTTGTTTCATTTGTGACTGACTTCATTTGGGAATTCTTTGCCTTAGCCATTAAGCGAATTTCTATCTTCCTTGGCTGGGCATTTATTCTTAGTATGAACATTTTCAACACATAAGTTTCATCCTGCAAAGTTTTTGTTTAGTTCTAACGAAATAAACTCATTTGCCTTTCATGCATTTTGTCTTTTTACCAAGTTTTCATGGACTTTATCTTATTCTCCAAAGTCCATCGAAACTCACCACGTGAATTCATCTCAAGCTCAACTATGAATGTCAAATTCAGAACTCCAAATATCAGAGCATCTCCATCCACACAACACAACCCTCCAAAAAACACACCTCACCCATCTTACCTCAAATTCACATATAATTTATTGGTGTTGATGGCATATGTGTTCCCATTAAAATTCCTGGACCATTCCCATCATCCCAACAACATAAAAACAAAACATTCCACCCAATAATAAAATTACTTGTACCTATATTTAAGTATACAAATAAATATACATATAATATAATATGATTAAATAATTTTAAATTAAAAATAAAATAATATTTAATCACGTAATAATATATATCATATATAAATTTATTTATATAAAAATAAAATATATGCATGCAGCATTGATTTTGGACCTAATTATTACTGTACAATTTGTAATAAATAAGAATTGTGGGTTAATTACCTGGTCAACCTCCAAAACAACATGCAACAATTCAAATATCGGATCGGTTAAGTTTTTAAACCTCAGGCGTGAACATCACATGATTAATTGGAAATAGTAACTTCACGGGTCGGGTAGACAGAAAAGAATTTTCACCTATTAAATGCAGATTTAAAGTAGTTGTGAATAAAGGGCAATAAATAAAACCATTGAATTACTACCTCCTATTATTATAAAACCACTTTCCACACCTATAACACTTGCAATGAAAGTAAGTGCAATTACTCTTGCTGTAACGAAATCGCATGATGATGTCAACACTTACAAAGTTGTCTGATATTGCACTTTATTTATTCAATTACACATTTAAGTCTACTCTCTGTTAGTATAAATTTTAAACTATGGCCAAGTCATAGAGGACACTTTTAGTATTTTACAAGCGTTCGTCACTTCTAATAGGTCAAAAGATTTATTTCTATCTAAGGTTTAGTTTATTATTAAACTCTTATTTATTATGTTTTAATAATCTAAATATCTACCTATTAATTGTTAAAATTAAAAAAAATATTAAAGATAAATCGATACTTAATCAATAATATTAAATAAAATATAATTCTATCTTTTTTCCAACTCTAACTTTTTAAAAACTAATAATTTCCTCTAACCTAAATTTTGAAAACTTAACTTTCCCTTAGAGTTTCATTTCTTTGTACTGTTGTTGTTGTTCCAGTTAGACCTGACCACAGGCCGGTTTGGCCTGTGAGCCAGACCAAAATCGGCCCGCCCTAAATCGGAATCGAAACCGATAAACTTGGAATCGGACTAAACCGAAATCGAAACCGAAATTTAGCGGTTCGATTCCGATTTACCTAATTTTGAACCGTGAAACCATCGGTTCACACCCGGTTTATGAACCGACATGTAAACCGACGGTTTTACTGTGCTAAACCAGAAAATTTTAAATTCTTTTTATTTTTTAAAATTTATTAAAGAATCAACGGTTCTCTGCATAGGGAACCGTTGGTTCACTGCAACAAGTGTAAGGGACCATTGGTCCCCTGCACATTTGAAAAGAATATTGGTCCCCTACAATTTTCAGAACTTTTGCAGGAGACCGCAATTTTCAAAATCTCATTTCATCCCCTATTATTTAATATTTTTATAAAAAAAAATTCATATATATATACCCATTCAAATTTCAATCTCTCCACTCTCTCACTCAATCTTTCAAACTCTCATTCTCATTCTTTCAATTCTTAATACTCTTAATCTTTCAATTCAATCAAATTCTCTTAAATTTAATTAAATTCTTTCTTAATTTTTTATTAATTTCAATTTCTATTTTTATTATACAATTCATAATTAATTATAAAAATTATTTCTATAATTAATTTTATTTATTATTTTTTTATTATCTTTTATAATTAATCATATAATTTATTTATATAATTAATTTTATTTATTATCAAAAAATGACAAGTAGTGGAAATTCTTCCAGTAATAGGAGATTTGGTCAATATTCACATATATCAAATGTGAATAAAAATCAATTTATAGATGATTTTTCAACACAAGAAAGTGAAAGTCAATATGTAGAGGTGGAGCAACAACAACAACAACATCAACAACAAATGGAGATGGAACAACACTCCTAAAAAATTCTTACATCCGATATTTTCAAGATTCATTTCAAGAAAATACAAAAGGAAGATGGTAATTTCGATGTTGCTTGTAATTATTGTAGGCAAATTTATAAATTCAAACAAGGAGATGAATACGAGACGTTCAAAAGACACTTGAAGTCAAAGCATCGAAAAAAAATGGGGCAAAGCCGAGGCCAAACACAAATAACCGAGTATGGTTCTACACACAAATTTTTATTTATGTATAGTGATAATAAAAGTAAAGAAGAATTTACAAAAATGGTAGCAATAGATCATTTAGCATTTAGTTTTGATGAAAATTTAGGTTTTAATAATTATTGTAAAACTGCATTAAATCCTGCACATAAAACTATTATAAAAAACACATTAAAAAGAACATTATTTAGTTTATATAAAAAACAAAAAAAAGAATTAATTCAATTTTTTACAAATTTTGATGGGCGTGTATCTATATATAGTGATATTTGGAGTGACCATTGACAAGTTCACTCTTATATGGGTATAACTTGTCATTGGATAAATGTCAATTTTCTATTACAAAAAAAAAAAATTAGCATTTAGGGTGTTTGATAACCGACATACGGTCGATAATATTTATAGAATAATTAAAGGAATATTAGAAGAATATAAATTACTTTATAAAATTTTTTCAATTTCATTTGATAATGCACATTCAAATACTGTCTCAATAAATGATTTAATTAATATTTGCAAACCTAATTTAGGTGGTAGATTTTTTCATATTAGATGTGCATGTCATATATTAAATTTATGTGTAGAAGATGGTTTACATTATCTTAATAATTATATTAGTCCAATAAAAATAGCAATTTCATTTTTATGGACACATCTCCAAACTATGAAAGAATGAGGTAAATTTTGTAAACAACATAATAGAAGACCAAAAAGATTTCCTAAAGATATGTTGACTCATTGGAGTTCAACATATGAATTACTCAACGAGTCTTTTGATTATAGGGATTTATTATACTCATTTATTTCATAACATGTGTCACAAGTTACATTATATTCCCAACATTGGGATATTTGTAAAACAATTTTAAATGTATTAAGAAATTTTAATAATACAACTTATACTTTAAGTGGGGTTTATTATCCCACTTCTCATTTGTTTTTAAATGAAGTTGTTAATATTATTGGGGCTTTACAAGAAGCTGAACAAGATATTATTCTACAAGAAACTATTTTTTTAATGAAAACAAAATGTTTAACTTACTATAAAACAATTCCAGAACTTTTTCTTGTTGCATGTTTTTTTGATCCTAGATTTAAATTAGATGGTGTCACAGATTATTTGACATTATATTATAAATGTTTGCAATTAGATTGTGAGGATGAAGTTAATATTCCATTAACTATAATTAACATTATGAATTTAATTAAAGAAATTTATGTTGAATATTCATTAATTTATGGTAACCAAGGTGGTTCTTCTTCCTCTCTACCACCTATTGCCCCATCATCAACCCAAAATATGAGTTATGATGATTGTATTATGATGCAAAGGGGCAAAAGACCAAGAGGAACATTAGGCTCCACCTCGAAGCTTGATATTTATTTAACTACTATTTTTGAGTTTAGTGACAGCAATATAGGTAAAGACTTTCCATTTCTAGAATAGTGGAGTCGACATGCATAAACTTTTCCAACATTAGCAGCTATTGCTAAACAAGTTCTGGCAGCACCAATATCAACTGTCGTAGTAGAACAAACTTTTAGTCAAAGGAGTAATATATTGGATGAGAGGCGATCAAGTTTGGCTCTCGAATCTATTGAAGCCCAAGTATGCGTGAACGATTGGACAAAAGCCAAATTACGCCAACAAGAAATAAAAGTGGACTTCAATGAAGAATCGTTTGATTTAACGACGGATAGTTCGATGACGGAAAATAATACTCAAGATAGTGGAGGTGAATGATAAGGTAAGAAGGTACTGCTAGCTATTAGATATGCAAAGGTAAGAGAACTACGTAGGTTTTGATTCTTCTAAATCTCAAAAGATACGTAGGAAGTTTAATTGAAAAATTAAGTTCAAGCACTTCTTTTAATTTTCAATTATTGTAATTAATAATTTAAAAATTAAATCAAGATCATGTATTAGAATTGACGGTTCAATATCGGTTTCAAACCAAAACAGTCGATTCTGAACCAGGGTCATGAACTGAAACCATCGGTTTCAAACTGGTTACGAACCGTCCTATTACGGTTTCAGTTCAAGGTCCTTATTTTTTCGAACCGTGAACCGGCAGTTTCAAACCAAAACCGTTGGTTCATGAACTGTGCCCAAGACTAGTTCCAGTTGATTCAAGGTCTTGTTATAAACCCCTCTTGGATTCTCCAAATGGAGATTGTTGTTGTTGTCTTCTAACCAATCAAAGAGATTAAATGGATTCCCTTGTTTTCTTTTTGTACATCTTCATTGAATCCATGGCTAAATAAGAGGTTAAGAGGGTCAACTTCTATTTCTCCCAAATTAGTGAAGAAATCTTCATGAGACTGGTTCGCCTGGTCTATCAATGCCAGTTTGTATAAATGAGAAAACCCTTCACTAAATTCACAATCTTGATCCATCTCAAACGGATTCTCTATTTCCTCAATCTCTTTTTTCATTGAAGTGCTTGAACTTATCGGCGACATTGTATCATCATTACTAACCTCCTTCACTTTTTCCTTTGTGCCGTTTGTTAGTGGGTCCTTCCTACATTAAGAGCCACACATGTAATAATAATAATAATAAACAAAGGGAGATGAAGAAGAAAAGTCATGGGAAGAAAACAAAAAGGTCACTTGGATTAGCCACTTAGTATGTCTTGTCTATAAATAAAAGTCCTTTTTTCATTTTTTTTCATAAGTGTGTGGTGTCTTGAAGTAAACCAAAACAAGTGTTTTGAGGAGTGTACTAGAGTAAGTGTTTTCAAGAAAATCGTGAGAAAGTTTAAGGTGAGTGACAAAACAGCGAGGAAAGTATTTAGGGTTTGGGAAACACCTTGAAAGCCATTATTTTGGTGAGATCTCTATTTTTTATTCCTTTAGTATTAATCTAGAGAAGATTCTCATTGTACCTACTATTTTATTAGTTGAAGTTTTATTTGGAGTTGTCCTATGGATGTACCCCATTTCAAAGGGTGAACCATGTAAAATATTGGTGTCATTTTTATTCATTATTTTCTGCAATATTTTAACTTCGTGAAAAAGAAAAATCTCATTGCACCACACTCAATCTCGACAAAGTGATATGAGAGGCTAATTTTTGTTCTGGGAATACTACAACAATGGAGGCTAAGACAAGCAAAATGGTAAATTTGAATGGTACAAATTACCACATATGGAGAAACAAGATGAAGGATCTTCTCTTTGTGATGAAATTACATCTACTGGTGTTTGCTACAACAAAACCCGAAGAAAAAACTGACAAGTAATGGGCATTTGAGTATAAGAAAGTGTGTAGCTTCATTTGGTAGTTTGTTAAAGATAATATGTATAATCACATTTGTAGTGAGACTCATGCATGGACATTGTGGAATAAGCTTGAGAAGTTCTATGCTTCAAAAATCGACAACAACAAATTATTTTATCTAACAAAATTATGCAAGTGAAATATTGAAATGGTACTTTAGCGGTAGATCATTTGAATGAAATGCAAGGGATCTTGGATCAGTTGTCGAGGATGGGCATAAATTTTGACAATGAAATTCTAGGTCTCATGATGCTTGCTTCTTTACCACAATCATGGAAAACTTTGAAGATTTCACTTACAAATTTTGCACCTAATGGTGTAGTAAATATTGAGTTTGTCAAAAGTGGTATTCTGAATGAAGAGATTGAGACAAAGACAAAAGGGTTCCTCTTCATCACAGTTAGATATCTTTGTTACAGATTTCAGGGGGAGAAGCAAGACTCAAGGTTCAAAGCAAAGAGATAAAAGTAAAGGAGTTGAACGAGTATGCTAATGTTGAGTGCCAACACTATAAAAAGAAAGGTCACATCAAAAGGTTTTGTCAATAGCTCTAAAAGGAACAAGTGAAGAACAAAGATATGAAGAAAAATTATAGTAGTGATGATGAACAAGCAAACATCCTCAATGAATTCAATGTCTTTTATGATGATGATGTTGTCAACCTTATGACTAAAGAGACTAGTTGGATGATCAACAGTGGTGCTTCCATTCATGTCACATCTCGTAAAGAATTCTTCTCATTCTACACTCTAGGAAATTTTGGTACTAGTAGAATAGGAAATCACAACCTAGTGAGAGTTATTGGCAAATGAGATGTGTGTTTGGAGATGGAGAATGGTACAAGGTTAGTTTTAAAAAATGTCAAACATATTCCAAATATTCGTATGAATTTGATCTCTATAGGCAGACTCGATGATGAAGGTTTCTGTAATACCATCAAAAATGGCCAATGGTAACTCACCAAAGGTTCCCTGGTGCTTGATAAAGATAAAAGATATTTAAGGTTATATTTTATGCATGCAAATCTTTCTAAAGACATGGTTAATGCAGTGGAGAAAAATAATTGAGTTAGATTTCCATTATCACTTGTAAATCTTCTTTACACTTAGTTTGTCTGGATTATACTTAATACAATAGTTGACACAAGATTTCACCCATAAGTGTTTAGGAATACAAATTTTGAGTATTGAATGTCTCACAAAGGCTAAAAATATAATTAGAAACAATGGTTCTCTTAAATATGTGAGTTTAGTTTAGTGACAGAAAGAGAGTAAGAGAGCAATGAAGTAATTTTGCTTAAGAATGTATCAATATGTTTTTCTAACCCTTCTCCACTTCAAACTTGCTCTATTTATATACTTACTATGGTCGAAATTGTAATCGTACTATTGGAATTGAAAATCTAGTTGTTTGACTTCCAAAATTGACATTGAAACAACATTAGAATAGGTAGCTGTTTAAATGGAACGATCATACTAATTTTTTTTCAACTAAAGGTTAATCTCGGTCAGAGTTCTCAATGGTTGGCTTTAAATGCTTGCACTACATGAAGAATGGACAAATGGCTTTGGGATAGTTGACTTCTTCTTCAAGACTTTAAGTTTTGAAAATTCCAAAAGAAAGCACGACACACAAGTTAAGATGTCGCACAAGTTGCTTAATGTCTTGATTTTGTATTTGGAACAAACGACCATTCTTCGGCATGGTTAGTACACAAATTTTGTTTACTTTTAGTCTTTTGACCTTTGACTTTGACCATGTCCAACTTGCTTGCATGATCTTGCTCCTTAGCTCCCTTTAGAAAAGATTAAGCATGAGTGGCATGAGTAATCTAGAATGGTTGGACATGCATTATGTTGACTTTTCCCTTTTGAGCATCCCTTGAACAACTAAGCCTTGCTTGGTTCCGAAATGTCTCCCTTGTGTATGACTTGGAAATGGTATGGCATAACTGACTACTTGAATGGAACAACTAGACATAACCACATTAAACTTTGGCTTAGATTCTAGAAGAATGCACGACTAAGGAACGACATGGGCATGACTTCATAACTGGCTTAATATTCTTCATGAGTCAAGCATGCCGCCTGTCGAGCCGATCATTCCTGGGGTTTTATTTTGCAATTTTCACATTTTGTCTATTTTGTAATGTTTTACACATTCTTTGAATATATTAGTATTTTTAATTTATATTTTTATCATCATCAAAACACCTAAGGGTCAACAGATGGTATGAGGAATAAAGTTTTTCCTTTTAGATTTGGTTACTGATCCCTTAAAATTTTGAAACTTTGATTAATTCCAACATCAAATCACTTATTAAAAAAGGAAAAAGCTAAACTCAAACAAAAATTAAAAAATTCCTAAACTATAAAATGGCAATTTTCACATTCTATGAGAAAATGTCATCTAAGTCTTATTAGGCATTGCACCTATAATTTGCCCCTTAAACACCTACCATCAAATATCATATACCATCATTAGCATAATGTCAAGTAAAATATTATATAACCTTGAAAAATACTTAGGGGGCGTTTGGTTGGCGTCTTTTAAGAGTATCTTGGTAATATATTTTTTATTCCCTTGTTTGATTTATCAGTAATAAAATATTACAGTAATCTTCTATTACCAATACTGATATGACAGGTAATATAGGTGGTAATCTGATTACCACATTTACCTTAGGTATTTAAAAATTACTGAGGTAATCTTGAGTTTATTATAATTATATTATTGTTTATTAATTTTTTGATATAAAAATAAATTTATTTTTAATTAATATGACAAATAATATAGAAAATATTTAAAAATAATTATATTTAAGGGCATTTAAGTAAAATAATTTATTAGTAATCTTTTATTACCTTTAACCAAATACAATAATTATTTATACCTACCAAATTTTATTAAACATAGTAATCATTTATACCCAGTAATCTTTTAAGTAATCTATCTTCAAGGTAATCTTTCTATTTTGGTAATAAAACATTGGGATATTAATTAAAATAGGCAAACGCACAGTAATTTTACTTTTATAAGCAAATTTTTTTGTAACTCCAAAAATACCCTCCCAACTTTGTATGCGTAGGCGCTGGAAGGAAGGTTTGAGTGCGTGGGTGCGTGCAGTGCACGTGCAGTGTGTGCACAGTGCGCGCGCTCTATACACAAACTGCATATATTATATATATATATAATATTATATTATAATATTATATATATAATAATATAATATATATTTAAAAATTATTATTATTATTATTTATATATATTATAATATTTAATATATATATATTTAATATATTTTTTAAATATTATATTAATATAATATATAATATATTATATTAATATATAAGAAAGAGTGCGTGCAGTGCGCGCACCCTTTCTTATATATATATATATTAAATAATATAATATTATATTAAAAAAATATAATAAATATATATATAATAAATATTATAATATTTAATATAATATATATAAATAATAATAATAATAATTTTTAAATATATATAATATTATAATATAATAAATATATATAATAATATAATATTATATATAAAAAAAATATATGCAGTGTGTGCACAGTGTGCGCACCGCGCACGCACTGCACACACTGTGCACGCACTGCTCGCGCACCGCATATACACTGCACGCACCGCGCGCACTCCGCACGCACCCACACACTCAAACCTTCCTTCCAGCGCCTACGTATACAGGGCTGGGAGGGTATTTTTGGAGTTACAAAAAAAATTGCTTATAAAAGTAAAACTACTGTGCATTTGCCTAAAAAGGTTTAAGCGGAAAATTTTTTGCCTATTTTAATTAATATCCCATTACGCAAACCAAACGTTTCCTTATTGGAAAATTACATTTCCTCTCTGATGAATAGTGTTAATGGACGTGATTCACTCAATGGGTATAATCACACCTACCGATGACGTTATCACTATTTTATGTTAAATCTACTTCTATTTGTCAAAATCACATTGTAATTATTCTTGAATCAAAATTTTGTTAATATTAAAGCAATTTCCCATTAAAAAAAACACACACACACACACAATATTCAACCATTGAAATTCTAAAATTCATACCTCAAATGTAAAATACAATTTTTTAACCATAAGCATGTGAAAATCAATTTCAAACTCTAAAATATATCATTTAACTCTATATAATAATTTTTAAACTCATTTATAATAAGTTTTAATTTGAAAAATGAGTTTTTTTCACTAGAATTTCGCAACCTACATGTAGTTCATGAGTTGAATATGATTGTATTTGTTATATATCTCCTTTATACATATGGATAAAATTATTAATCCCTATTCTAATAGCTATATCCTTATAATTTTTAGTACGTGTTTGAATTTGGTAATATTTTATTACCAAAACTAGAAAATTACTACAATTTACAAAGATACATTATATTAATATAAATAAATAATACTATATTTAAGTACATTGAAATATATAAATGTTTATTATGTTTGATTAATAGAAATAAAAGAATACAACGGTATTATTTTACTTAAATATCATTAACATATAAAACCATATATATTAAAAGTAAAATGGTACCAAAACTAATATTAATTTATAATTTGTTCATACCTAAAATAAATATAATAATTATAGTACTTTTTAAATTATTTTTCACGTCAACTTAATGGTACAAGACTTTTTTTTTTCATTGTTATATAATACATCAAACGAAATAAAATAAATATTTGTTAGGTAAATTCTAATAAGTCTCTAGTTAAGATAATTTAATTTAAGGAAAAGGACAAGTTTCCACCCAAGTTTTAGTCCAATATAAAAAATATACCTACGATAGATGAAAAATACAAACATCTATTCATGAGTTAATTGTTATTAAAATTTTTATTTTGAGGTAAGGATAAAATCACCATCTTACCTTTAAACCATAAAACCTTAAGGGGGCGTTTAGTTGAGAGATTTTAAGATTACCTTGGTAATCTATCTTTTATTCTTTTGTTTGGTTTGTCAGTAATAAAAGATTACAGTAATCTTCTATTACCAATGCTGACGTGACAGGTAATATAGGTGGCAGTCTGATTACCACCTTCACCTTAGGTATTTAAAGATTACTGAGATAATCTTGAGTTTATTATAATTATATTATTATTTATTAATTTTTTGATATAAAAATAAATTTATTTTTAATTAATATGACAAATAATATAAAAAATATTTAAAAATAATTATATTCAAGGGTATTTAAGTAAAATAATTTACTAGTAATCTTTTATTACCTTTAACAAAACACAATAATTATTTATACCTATCAAATTTTATCAAACATAGTAATCATTTATACCCAGTAATCTTTTAAGTAATCTATCTTCAAGGTAATCTTTTTATTTTGGTAATAAAACATTACCTAAACCAAACGCCCCCTAAAAATTTTATCATTTCCCCCTTAATTTAGAAAACTAACTATTTTCTCTTATAATTAAATTTTGAAAAATTCATTTTTCCTACTTTCCAAGTTTCATCCTCAATAACTTAAAAAATCTGACTAGTTATCGAGAAGAAGCGATAGTTTTCTCTAACGAAGGATGACACTTTATTGTCTTTTGTTACGTCGTCCAAACGTGACATTGTGGTGGATGACTATCCTTTGTTGTCTTTCATGGGTAGATTTGGAAGATGGGTGGAAAGTATTAATTGTCAATTGAAAATGGTGGTGACCAGAGAAAGGAAACAAACCTTATGGATGAAATCTAAACTTTTCAAACTTTAAGAATATAGTGAAATGATATAAATTTTTTAGTGTTTAGAGATAAAATAACGATTTTACCTTTATCTTTAATTAAAAATTTTAATTATAATTAACCTATAGATAGATGTTTAGATTTTTCATTTGTCATTTATATGATTTTGATAATGCTCTAAAACTTGGGTGGGCCATAGTCCTTTGGCTTTTAATTTATTATCCTATAAATTAATTATCATTAATTGCGAATTAACAAATAGAGGAAGGGTAAATAAAGAAATGGAAAAATCCCGCGTCAAGTCTGGCGTCCGTTATGATGGAATAGAAACTGCGGAGCAGGTGGGAACCAAAGTCGCTTAATTGTAAAGAAACCCTCAAGAACTTTCCTCGTCCTTCCCTTTCTTTTAAAACCCCTTCTTTATTTCTCCCAGAATCCTCCGCCACCCCCCATTCCATTAATTTTCTTAAACCTCACTCTCTTTACTTCTTTCAAGTTTCTCCTCATAGGAGCCAACTACCAAAGCCAAAATGAACAACGACTTCAGTGATCACCCCAATTTACCCGAGTCCGATAAATCCTACGCCCTCAGTGGCGAAATCATGCTCAGCGGCATCGTTATTTTATTCTTCGTTGTTATTTTAATGGTCTGTCTACACCTCTACTCTCGCTGCTACCTACACAATGCGCGTCGCCGCCAAATCCGCCGAAACCGCTACCGGCGGCGCACTAATCTTGTTTTCTATGTTGACCCCGCCAACTCCAATCCCATCGTCAACGCCGCGCGCGGTCTCGATGCTGCTGTCTTGGAATCGCTCCCTGTTTTCGTCTACACCTCCAATACCCATTCCGAGTCTTTGGATTGCGCCGTTTGTTTGTGTGAATTTGAAGAGAATGAATCGGGTCGGGTATTACCCAGGTGTAATCATAGTTTTCATACTGAGTGTATTGACATGTGGTTCCACTCTCACTCCACTTGTCCTCTGTGTCGGTCCCCTGTGGAGCCATGTACGACTGAGCCCGAAAACCCAATTCATGCGGTTGTTTCAGTGACTGAGCCGGGTTCAAGTTCCGGGTTATGTGAGGCATGTCAGCACGAGTATGAGCTGATGGGAACGTCATCGTTTGAAGATAAGGGGAAGCCGAGGGAAGTTGTAAATGTGTCTATAGAGGTTCCGACGAGGAATTATAACGAAGGTTTTGAGACCGAATCAACTGGGTGTGACTCACTGTCTAGTCAGAGTCAGAGTCAGATTCAGTCGTCGTTTCGATCTCCAGTGAGTCGTATGTTGTCGTTTAAGAGGATTCTAAGCAGAGAAAGAAGTAGGAATTTATCTCCTTCGGGGAATTCCCCAAGCTGTGGTGGGACTGTAACTGAGTTCGATATCGAGCGAGGTAGAGAGTAGGCGCCTCGACAGACTCCGTTGACTCGACAGCGACTTAGTGTCTACGGTGGAAAGGCACGTGGTGGATATTTATTTAGTTGAAATGAAAACATTCTAGGGTTGTTGGAATCCTAGGAGTGTACTTGTCCGGAGGTTGTTGGCCATTGACGTGGCAGGTCATAGTTTGGCACTAAAATGTTGACTCTTTTATATATATTATATAAATCTCATTGATTTTTTTTATATCATTTAAATTGATACGTTTACTGATGTATTTTAATTTTGAAATGTGAAAGCAAGAATTTAAGGGAGGATTGAATTCTTGCTTTCATTTGTACTTACTTTGGGAGTCTCTGCCTTAGCTGTTAAGCGAATTTCTATATGCTTCTTGATATGAAAATTTTTAGGAGATGAGTTTCATAATGAAAGTTTTTGTTTGAGTCAGAACAAACCCATCTGCCTTTCATGTATTTTGTCTTTATACTGAGTGTAGAAAGTGTTGTTGATTTGCTCAATAGATTGGACTCTTTCACACAAAAATTAAAGGATATTGAATTCTTTGCCTTAATTTGGTCCATATATATATATTTATATCGTACATTTTACATTTTAAATATTTTTACTATTTTATATAATATCCCATAATACGCCATGTGTTCAAACACCTCATACACTGCAATTTTTTACAGAAAACATATAAAATTCTCATGTAATGAAAGTATTCAGGCCTAGTGATGATGAACATGTTAAGCTTAAGAACAAGATGATCTGGTACATTCAATTTTGAATGATGCAGTTCATAGATTTGAGAAATGGAAGTGGCCTTAGTTATGTCATATTGGCCTTTATTTAGCCACCAACTTACTTCAATGCAGAGTGCCCAGTACTGAACTTTAACACATAGACAATGAATATAGAGGAAGAGAGAGTGAAGACAAGGGTAGGGTTAGATTTGAGCAGAGCCAAACTCGAGCTCAAGGTTTACGTATAGTAGAGCTCGAGTTTAAGCCGAACTCGAATAAACTCGATTCAAATCTAACTTTAGATGAGGGAGAAATAAATACACTAATATAAAATATATGCAAAGATAAGAAGCAAAAAATATTTGCATATCTTGCAGAGAGTATTGCATACAAGGAATATTGCTTCTTTGCTTCCATTTTTTCATTCACGTGAAAGTACATATGTGCATCCTTTTGCAAATATTTTTCACAAAAGTATTTGTTTGCTTTCCTATGAAGATCATACAATATATAACATAAGAGTATTAAACATATATAATATAGATCATCGGATTGCTTTCCTATGCACGAAAAAAATTAGTGAACAGCTTCATCGATAATGGATTGTGGCAATGTAATGGCAAAACGACAGGTGAGATTTCTTTTAAAAAACGGAAGTATAATTATATCATACCAAATTTATTTAAATCCGAATTCAATTAAATAATTCAATGTAAATTACAAATTAGGTAATTTAATGTAAATCTCAATTTGATTTGGATAAATATATTGTTTAATTTGAATTCAAGCTAATTAAAATCGAAATTTGTTGTTGGGTTAGGCGTTGTCGCCAACCTTTTCTGCCACAAACCACTGCTTCGATTTCTTTGCTTTATCTATTTTCTTTTTGTTGATTCCAATCAATTCGAAAAAGGGAACTCTTACAATTTTCTAATTTCTAGATTTCTTATTATTATTATTTTCAATATGAATTCCAGTATCCATTAAACAAGAATCAAAGCAATGGAAAAAAAACAATATTGGGCATATATTACTAAAATAAAATCAAGTTAATAAAAGAAAATGAAAATAAAGTAATTTGTTTTTATTCAATTTTTTTACATCTCACCTATCCATTTTTTAAAAAAATGTTACTCAAGCTTGTTAGTTGAGTAGAATTTATGTTATGTATACTGGTGATTGAAAATTATTAAGTATAGGGGATTGAGTTTTAAATTTTTTAAATTAACATAGTTGAAATGACATTTAAAACTCAAGTATAGTAATCTAAACTAGTGCTATAATTAATTACTGAAAATATTAGGAATACTCACTAGAAAGATAAATGGAATTTCACATCAAATTTAACAGTTTTTATATATAGTTTATATGTCATAAAAAAATCTATTTCAAAATATAACTTTAAAATGAAGTTGACGCCAACCATATGAATTTAATGATAATCTAATTTGTTTGATTAATCTTTGATTAAAAATAATTATCTTTGATTAATCTTTTTATTAATATAATAAACGAATTAATATATTTTTCAAGCATTTGCAATCAACTACCAGGAGGGGGCGTACAAATTTCATGATGCATATGGATTCCGAGTGCATATGTCGCTTCAGAAAAATATGAACATCATGACTATAATTAGAAATAAACTAATGCTTAGTCAGAGTGCTATTTTTCTAACAACTTATTTTGAATACTTATTAGATTTGGTAGAGTTAAGGTTTAGTGTCGTTTTGATACATGCGATGTTACTTTGTATGATTAACCTAAGGAGCTAGTGAGAGAAATGCGGTTCAGATTAAATGGTCTTGAGTTTTGATTTAACCCTATTAAGTTTACGCCAATCACTGGTTTGATATTCGGGGAGGACACAGAGGTGTTCAACTACGTTGATTGTATGAAGACATCTCAATGAAGAGAGGAATACTTTCTGGGTATTAACAAGTTGTTATACCATGAGGATATCGAGCAAACAGTTAGTGATCACATTTAAGGAGACAATGATGATGACACTGTAAACTTCGCAGTCTTGTTTTTTGCGTTTATAAGACTATTAAGGGAGGATAACCGAACAAAAATACTCGATTGTTTTTTGAATTTACCTAATAATTTAGATGCATTTAGTCAGTACCTATGGGGGAGGGTGACATAGAATAGAATAGTTTGAATCAATGTAGAAGGGTATGCATAACAAATATCAATATTGTGTACAACATTATCTGCCCTATATGAGTCGGCTCCCAATGCTTAGCTACAATATTTTGGAATACCCAATTACTTTCCAGGTTAATATCACATAATGGATGAAGTTAACATTCATACTGACGATTATAATTAATAACCATAAATGTTGTACATTATATAGTATTGGATTTATGAGACAATTTAAAATCTATCATCTTATGTTTGTCTGTAAGTAAATGATCAAGTCTCCTATATCCTGAAATGGAAAATAATCGTACTACTGACTTGGGATGACATATCGATACTTTAGGACGCTCCTCTGGTAAGTTGCTCATTGGTAGATTTATATTTTATCATTTCATTAATATTTATAAATTTCCTTTGTGTTACAGGAGGGGATTACAACTGCATTGTATCCAACTAAGACTAAGCACAACTTTGAGTGGTATATACGGTCTCTAGAGTTTATGAGAGAATAAGCACCACAGGCATCATCAGATGATGAGTTTACAAATTCAAACAATAATGATGCTACCCTTTCAATGTGTCATGCTACCTTTCAAGCAACCTCCAAAAGGTCTTCGTGGTCCTTAATTGTTAGGTCTCAAGTCCCCTATGTCCCTATGACATCCCTTTGGTATAGGTTTTCCCTGCCTATGTGGTCAGCCTTCAAGTCTCTACTACTTCTATACGGATATCTTTATCATGAGGTTCCTGACTCGTTGTTCTTGGCACTTCTCGTATTGGTCAAGCATCCTATCCACGGGTGTCATCCTCCTATATCGCATACCCCTAAAAGTCACATAAGACTTCTCATAATATACGTGTATCCCCTCCACGAATGTCTACTCTCGCATCTCCTATCTTCGAGAGTATTAGAAGGCCTTCCCTATAAGATACTCAATTCACGGGACTTTCGTACAATGGTGTATCGTAGGACTGTCTTCAATAGTTCTTAACAAAGCATGGATGAGTCATTAACTCTTAGATGTATCAATAACTTAACCAACATACTGTGATGATGCACATCAAGTGAGAAAAACATGCATCGATGATTTGTGGAGAGATGCAAGGGCAAACATCGATGCTCTGTGGGAAGATGTAGGAGCATTAGCAACAGTAAGTATCGATGTTTCGTGAGGAGATATAGGAGTAATGATAGCAACACCCATCAATGTTTCATAGGGAGATACAGGAACTCCAATCCTCATTAAAAGTGTAAAATTACAAGACTTGAAAATTCATATATTCAGGTATCAGGATCAGTATAGGTTATTATCCATTTTTTTTTTTTATTATTTCAGTTAGTTGTGTTATAGAATAATGAGAATCACAATTGTTTTTTTCCAGTTGGATGACTCATTGAACGATAATGTGCAACAACAAAAGAAAGACAAACCAGCAACTGTTGAGAAGCCATCGACAACCAAAAAAGTATTGACATTTAGATATGTGTTGCAAAAAAAAAAAAAACAATTGTTAAGTCCTTTCACAAATCTAATGAAAGTGTAAAAGAACAAACAGTCTGTACTTGAGGATCTTCTTATGAACTATAATTGGGTGAGAACTAATTAGAGTTCTTATTATGGTACAATGGTGCTTCAAATAATGACAATCGACATGTCTTCCTCGGGATACCAAACAAAATGACAACCAATGTAAGCAAACACCAGTGAACCCAAATTATAACTCATAAGCAATAGTTGGAAAATACGGTATGCAACATTTTTTTTTGTCTTCGTTCATACTGGTTATCACTTTTAACTTATGGTCTAACTTATTTATGTACACAACACATCAAAGATTTCATGAGAATACTTTGTAAATCTTTTTGAGATAGTAATTGAATAACTATTTCGACCCAGTTCATTGCACATCTCCTACAGTGCTACAATGAGTTCAAACATTTAGGTACAAATATAGAGTGACCTTTGTTTTTCTTAGATTAAATTAATGATGTCTAGCATATACAACCCAATGAATACTTTCGGCCTTGAAATAATGTGAACAAGGTGGTTTACAAATGTAAGTCATTTAGGGTTTATAGTTATCGGTAATTGTACTTATTTCTCTTTATTAGTTGGCAGATATTCATTCCCCTCAACTTCGACAACCAACATTGGGTGTGCAATGTATTGGATATTAATAACTGGAAGTTATATGTATACGACTTTACCGAATATACTACTAGCTTAAAGAGAATGAAGAAACTGATGATGTCATATAAGATACTAACATACCTAATGAAGGCAAGTAATTTTTATACATCGAAGGGAATCCAACCACCAGAAACTCCGCCAACACTACAATACAAGTGTATTCGTGACATGCCAAAACAAGATATAGCAAGCGGAGACTGTGGCCTTTTTTTTTACTTATGTTTATAGAATACCTAGCCTGAGATAATCCATTTAACTTCACATCTAAATATTCTAGGAGGCTAAAAAGGTGTGTGACCACAACCATATTCCAAGGAAGGGCCCTTAATAAGTATTTAGGGTTTGTTTATTTGTTCCTAGACTTTACTTAATTGGTTGTATTTATTAAATTCAATAAGATTGTCAAAATGCAGGTTAAAATTTGGACATCGTGTACATGAAAAAACCTGAAAATAAAAAATTAATACGTTAAAATTTGGACAAAACCCAATAGATAAATTAAACATGCAATTTATATACATGTAAAATAACAATATTAGACAATAAAAAAAAATTAACCATGATAATCTATTCGACCATATGGGTTACACTGTGACTACGATGATCTCATCCTCATTCGTTACTTGATGTGCGGGACAAGCCAACCATTGGCACCGGAGCTGGACTCAAACAATTCAAGCGATCATAGTCAGGTTGATGACATCGATTGCAATTTTATTATCAAACTTTCTCTCTTTGTAAAGGTCTTTTTGGATGGCTAAAAAGATGATCAAACCGTTATTGTTCCATCATTGAAGGATAAATCGTAGGCATATTTGATGGTTCCCAAGTTAATTGATCACCTAGTAGATTAATATCTTCTCTATACACCCTTTATAAATATTTCATTGAGTAATATGCACTGATCCGTGCTATATAGTCTGAGAAGTTAATATATCTTGCAATAGCTGTGATGTGTCCACATGGAATTTGGGAAAGTTAAAATTTTTCATAGCCACAAGTTCGGTAGAGAATATTCACAATGAACACTTGTTATCTTGAATCATAAATTTCGTATTGTTGCATGTTGATTGTTTAACAACTATATTGATAGATTTGAGCATATGTTCATTAAGCTTGTCCTCAGCCCATGATGTTAATGGATAAAAGCTCTGACCTATAAAAAACAACTAATAAACTCAATGAAAAAAGAAACATCAAACTAATTTTAGTCGTGCATACTAGCCATGTTTCATCTATTGAAAAACCAATGTTGCATTGTACTTCTAAAAAACTCAACTAATGTGGTGACAGGCAAAACGTGAACAGTTTGTGTCCGAGCATTGAAGGACTCAATAATATTGGTCGTCATGATATTGTACCCCCATTCTCCAAAGTAGGCACATACCCATTTTTTATACCTAATGTCGGTCAAATAGACTGTTGTAGCAAGATTTACTCAGACAATTCTATTTATGGCAACATGAAAGTCCTTTAGGTAATATGCTTTAGTAGTTTTCCAAAATAATCCTTTAATATGTTTGTTTTTTTGGAACTGTGTACACATGTTACCTTTTATATGGTAAATACAAAACCTATGACGAGTATGAGGTATTACGTTCGCCATCGACGTAATTATTGAATGATGCTAATAAAAAATAATGGTCGAATCTAGCAAATCACCAATGTACATTCATAGGTATGTCAAAAAGGGCATCCATGTATTGATTCCCTCCTATACCCAATACCAAAAACGAGTAGATAAATTTGATTATTATTATCATTTGCAATAGCAATGAAAAAAGACCCAAGATACTTTTTTTTTAAGTGTGAAACATCAATCATATTACTGGACCATAGAATTATTGAAACTCTCTTACTGAGCAACCTATACACATGAAGAAAAAGTTGAACTTATTTTTCTGATCGAAATCAATACGTGTCACAGTTCCTGGATTCTTAAGCTCTAAATTATGACAATACTCATACAATAGCATGAAAGACTTTTTGAGAAATCCTTGTAATGCATTTAGTGCATATGTTTTGACACGTCATGTTTTCGTATAGAAAATATCGATTTTGTACTTGTCTGCTATATCTGAAATAATTTCCTTCAGTTGATAAATGTGATCAATCACAAATATTGATTTAGGTATATTCCCTAATGACTCTACACTAACTTGTCTATGGTGCGACAATATTTGATCTTGTGGACAAGTGTGTCCTATCCATACGTCGTAATACTCAATAGTTTCTATCTTTTTCTCTCATTGCTTGTGCCCAACATTTACATTATAGATGTACGCACTTAAGTTCATATCATATATTATCAGAGTGATTGACCTTCTATTGAATTCTTGTCTCTAATGCATATGTTTGAAATAATGCTTTCAATTCTACCTTCGAATTATAAAAACCCATCACTTGTAAATGATTGCCCCTTTGTGTCGTCCGATTACTAATACCTGTATTCTTAACATCAATAACATACTCAAGAACCCATTAAAATGGATTTGGATTATAGATGTGACTTTGATATATTCCAATATTTATAGAGCCATGACATTTCATGCTACGTTCAACCCCCTTATTACAAGCATGACTTTGATTTCTGCCAATGTCTTGGCTCGAAACACCATAAATGTCATCAAACTCGAGAATTCATCATCATCATCATCCTCATTACCCTCTATTTCATAATCTTCATCTACGTCATCATCATTATCATCATCATCATAATTCTCATAAAACTTCTCGAAACTTTACGAATATGCCCACTAATTTGTCGGATGATCCTTCCTTTCTTCCTCATGAACATCTTTGGCTTGTTAATTGTCTCTTTTATCAATTGGACTCTCGGTAACATAAAGTTTGGTCAATCCTCGTAAACTTCTTGCTTCAACCATCAAAAATTCTAGATTATCATCGTCTATAATCTCTATTGGGGCCACATCACCTAGGGTAAATATATGCACATTTGACTGACTTCAATTGAGTCTTAGACAATAACTTATTTTCGCATTGAATCCTTCAAAATCAACACTTGTGTCAAAACACATCCCTCTCTCATTCCCACTAACATATCTTGTCACATTATCATCACATTTAATCTATTGCCCTCTATAACGAATCTTAAATGTAGTTTTTTCCATCTTAACTTAAAATAAACCTAAAAACATAAAAACATTTGTGTTTAGGCAAAGTTTATGTGTTGTAAACAGTATCTTTCAATAAAGAACAGTAACTGCAAAATGAAGAAAATTACAATTAGTTGACACAAACAACCAATGCTTTGATACCAAACTGATGTATAACACCATGCATGAGCAAGAAATCCAAAAAGGATAAGCTAGAAAATACTATTCACTCCAACTTGTACTACTTTACAATTTCTTCAAATTAGGCCCCAAATGCAATACCAATGCAGCCAAACTTCATACACATATATTTATAACACATTAAATTATTATATCATCAAGTGATGTATAAGTATTGATCAAGGCAAGACAATAAAAAATGGAAGAAAATGGCAATGGCACACTTGTAATTTTTTATGTAACTCTCTGCCAAGACAAAGAAAACAATACACACACTAAAATGCCGCCAAATTGGAACACAAGTATAACCAAGGTATAAAGTATAAATCCACCACCCTTAGAACTCCATCACCACTCTCTGAACACAAGAGAATGGATAAAAGAATTGAGAGGAATGGAAGTTGTGTTTAAATAGACAAAAAAATTCAAGGTGGTTGCCGGAAGCCAAAGGTTGGCGTTAACGCCAACCCCTAGCTTTCTGTCAACCTGTTCTTTGTCTAGTTTTTATCTAGACCTGAATTTTTGTAACAACATTAAACAATATAACGACATGAAATCACAATATTAAACAATCTTACAACATGAAATCACAATAAAATTATATTTCACATGAAGTCATAAACATGAATCTACCATACATTATTTGATTTTCAATTATGCATTAAAAAAACATATAACATAAGGGCTTGAATCAAGACTGACCTTAATATGAATGATTTTGCTGTGAAATCTTTGCAACAAATATTAATTTTCTAAAGAAATTTGTCAATTTTCTTCTCTTCCTCCCTTGTGTCCAAGTTGAATCTTTTATAATGGTTTGCTCTTACGGGTTTTATTGTTCAATTACATGTCTTTTCTGTTAAAGAATTTTTTTTCATGTTGTAGAGATTCCTTCCTTTACTGGAAGGCTGAGGAAAAAGAGAAAGATTATTATTGTGGTATTCTTTCTTTTTATATGAGTTACATAAAAAAGGGTATTTTGGAAAAATGGATTACTGTTGTAATATTTTTATTTAGGTTTTGAGATGAGTAGCATATATGTATACACAGTTAAAAAAAGGTAAAAAATTCAATATCCCATAATTAAATATCTCCATGAAAACATTCCATGTGAATTCTTTTCAACTATGAATATTATTGAGAAGAGACCATTCACTGATGTCAAAACTCAAAACCGTAAATATCAGAGCATCAACACGCCAAACTATCTTACCTGCATATTGTGTTCCAATGAAATTTCTGGACCATTCCGATCATCCAAAAAACATATAAACAAAACATTCCACCCAATAATTTATAATAAATAAGAATAGTGGGTTACCTGTTGAAGCTCCTAAACAACATGCAACAACAGCAGCCCCTCGTTCCTTGAGCATCCAAGAGGGGGACTCTAGGCTTAACCACTCAAAGCTTCACTAACACAGTTTAGTTTTTGACGACTCTGCTAAAGCACTCTTAAGTGCCCTATAATTCTTGGTTGACAGGGAATTTGTGTTCAAAGTTCACTGCCTGGCTGCATCCTTGTGGAAATCTCTGGCACCTTTGAAGTGACAGACACAGAATGAATTATACGCATCACTCTCTAATTGAAAAGGAGTTCAATTACTGACAGTTCTGAAGAAACCCCTCAATTGAGCTCTTGGATAATATTACAAAGATAAGTTTGAAATGCTGATCTCTTGCTACTTTAAAAGATTGATAAATGTAGATTAGTGGTATTCTGTAGTACAAGAACTAGTTCACTATACAATGAATATTATAGTTTTGTTAGGTCTTCACTATTAACTACATGTCTCATAATAATTTATATGGTATATTACAACTTGTTGATTAACAAAAACTACAATCATGTCACAACTAGATTTTGCAATTGAGGGATTCAGCAGAGTTGCTGAACTCCCCAACAGTTTAAAGCTGGCCGAACTTGCCAATACCGTCCACATCAATTTGATGAATGGAAATCAATTGGTTCAACAAGTTGAGACCTTCTTCTCTTCTTTCCTTCAGGAGTACACTTTACACCGCCCAGCTTCCCAATCTTCACAGAAAATTTACAATTTGGCTGTGATTACAATTCTGATGATCCATGTTCTGTAGATGGATTAATAACCGGAGACTTCTCTCTCACAGACTTGCCCTTATCACCTTTGGTAAATCCTCTTCTTATTGGAGACTTTCCTCTCTTTTCTGACAACTGAAATTGTGATTCTTGTCTCTTCTCATGGCTGAGAAGTTGAACATGGAAAGGATTCACTGCTGTATAGCAGATGGACTCACCACCAATTCCACTCCTATCTAAAGCAATATCTCCATTGTTCACCTGAAATTTAAAATGCAAAAGCAATTCCTTTATCAAACAGAAAACTGGTACCAGCTACTTTTTTATGACTTCACCAGCCGAACTACTTTAAGATATACAACTGGAATCAGAACAAACAATAATTTTGGAACATTCAAAAAGAGGAAGGAATTACCAACTGAAGAAGTGCAGAGAATGTTCGAGCAATATCATACTTCTCTAGGCCCTTTACCACATCAGTAAAAGACATGACATTTCCATGGTCTCCTTCCAGAGATAGCTTGTCCATAATACTTTCTCCATACTTATGAATATCAAATTGAGGGTGTGAATCCTATCAAAAAAGAGATTCTTCAACAACCAACAAAAGTCCAACTTAAGAGAGCTAATAACATAATGAAAAAACTAGTGGTGCTAATGATCAAAGATTGTTGAATCTGAGATAGAATGAGAGGAAAAGAAAAGTAATTACTTGCTCATCCAACTTGTGTTCAATTTTCTGTTTCCACGATGAAGCTCGAGCAGCTAATTCAGTCTGTTTCTCGGTTTCAGCTATGCTTGCGAGAAGAGCATCCTTCAAGAGAAAGATTATTCAATTAACCATGCAACGTTCAGGTAGTAACCACAAATATAATTATCTATGGAAAATGAACAACTAAAACCAAATTGCAGAGAGCAGACTCTCCCCTGTAAACTATCTTACTGAAGCCTCACTACTCTGCATCTGCTTTTCAAATACACGACACTGAACATGGATAAATGCAGGCGAAGGTATACATTTATTTACTTGTGAATTTTTTATCAAGTAACATTAGGGTGAGAGAGGGAGGTAGGTTTTCCAAAACATGTTAGATGCCCAACTGAATATAATTAACAAACTAACAAGTCACTGTCAGATTCAATAAATGCAAACTGAAGAAAAATTACTGCTTACTAGGTGAGTGCAACAAAGGTCTTCTAGGTTTGCATGAGAATCTTGAAGTCCATGTTCAAATGCTTCATTAGTTTCAATGTGAGTAGCACCATCATCATGCTGTGTAAAGGTCAACAAATAAGCAATGTGCAAATTTTCATGGCTTTACAATCATATAGTTGGTCAGCTAACCTTACAACAGTTAAGTACATCTTCATCCATATACATACTCTCTGGCATGTCAACATCAGGTTGTTCAGAATCTTGGTCCCCGCTATCACATCCCTTATCCTCGTTCAAATCGTCACGATGACCAAAAGCATCCAAAGTTTGTTGTCTATTTGCAAGTGATTGCCGAAGCTGTAATAAAACATCAAATTTTATATAAAAAATTAAGACAAAATTCAGGTAAACACAACACCTGGAGAGCAGAACCTTTTCATATAATGGAGGAGAATGGGAATTCTGCTGCTTTTCAAACACTTTTTGTCGTGTCTCCCATATTTGTGTGAGCTCTGGACTGATAGTACCATGCAATTTTGCAAGTGGAAACAGAGTAGTTACCCAGTGTTTAGTTGAATTTACTACATTCCTTCGGAAAGCTTTCACCGCATGAAAGGAAAAAATAATGGAATCACAACATTAGGCCTGGCACAAAAGTAAGTCACTAAAGTAAGAAAAAACACATACTTACAACCTTTTTTGAAAGGCCTGATTTTCAAGTTCCCAGGTTCATGGGGACTCAAAGGCTTCCAGGGATCCTCCTCCTCAGAATTATCCAAGTTCCTAGGTTCTGAATATCTATCATCCATACCAAATTCATGGTTGCTCTCTCCAAAATCATCAAACGCAGGAGGATCATGCCCCATGCTAAAAGTTGGAGATGGATTGAGATTGACATCCTTTTTCTTTCCAAGAGATGACTTATGTGCAGTTCCACCAGAATGCCTTATGGGAGATTGAAAGCTCTTGCGAGATGTACTACCCCTGCAGGCACCACTTTGCCCCTTGAAAACTTGTCCTCCCTCCAAAAAGTCATTTACTGCCACAGCATCACATGGATCTAAGAGAATAAAATCCTGGTAGAGTTCATTGGTAGCTAACTGCAACCATAGTAGAAAGTAAAAATGTTTAGATTACAAAATTAGTCAATGCATAACATAAAACCAATAAAAAGCAATTGTAATACCAGAGAGGACTCTAATTCTGTGCCATCACCAACAGAGTCTAAGCAATCACCTTCAAGAACAACTAAATTTGCAGGGGGCTTCACAGAGTGATTCAAAAAAGTGTCATTGCCAATTGGAGTGTCTAAGCGATTTTTTGCTTCCACTGCAAAATCTGGAAATCTAAGCTAATTCTTCTACTTAACTGAGCTGAAATAGAATACATGGTTAAGGGTTACCTGGGATGTCATCTAAGCCGCAAAATAGATCATTTTCTTCATCATAAACTACATGGGATCCACTTTCTTTGGGAGAGACCAACGTTCCATTGTATTGATCCTGCTGGCTGTTTAATAAAATAACGACAATCCGTCTAATTAGAATCTAAATCCATAATACAGTGTCATCACTATTGGTGGAGTAACTTGAGTTGAAATACGAGCAACTGTTGAATTGCTTGCCATCCAAATTTCACAAGATATAGAAGATTAAGAACTGCAACTGAAGTTCAGCGACAGTCTACAACAATTCAATTTTTTTACAATTTCCATAATCCATCAGAAAGACTAATATTCTATTGATAATGAACAGCCAAACGGTTATTACTACTATTTATGGCGAAACTGTTTTTTTTTTTTTTTAAAAAACCAACAAACATTTTCTGAGAAAGAAACTCCAAAGCATGCAAAACCAAGTTATACAAATCTTCTACCTTCCTGCTATAGACCTGAACCGAACCCTGAATCAGCAATGCAGCTACATTTCCCCCAAAAAATATATAATTACAATCAAATATCAGATATCAAATATCCGAACGTAAAATAAGCAAGTTAAAAGACTAAAACCTTCGGCGAAATTCACATGGGGAATGGGATGCTCGGAGTCATTAATTTGACCAGAACAAATTTTCAAGAGACAGTCTTCGAGCTTTTTCGCTAAATCAACTTCCCAGTTAAAGCTTGTAGTTCACGCTCTGGCTGCACCGTAAATCGACTACCGCTAGAATCAGCCCCATCGCACTTCAGTTCTTGTTCTCTGTAGTAGGTCATATTGTAAGCACAGAGTAATTCGATTTCGCATTGTAATTGGAGTCCATTTCCATTCCTAGGGTTCTGGATTTTCAGGGTGGAAATAAAGTGGCATGAAAAAATGCGGAACACCTTGGGGTACAGAGGCCTTGTTTGACAGTTTGTTTCCCGAGAAAATAGACAAGAAAGTGATGGAAAATCAAATAAGACTTTTTAATCTGGAGCTGAAGCCTACGAGGTTTTGGGATTTGTTTTTAGAGAGACTGAGTGAATCAAAGACGTTAGAAACGGAGTCTATGTATTTTTTTCCCGCTCGCTCGTCAAGTGTATTTATTGAATATCGCTGTTCGTTAATGAATATTAATGGGCCGAGGCAGGCCCAAATGAATAAAAAAAATTAAATGTTTTCTTTTAAAGAATTGGGAATAAATCCTGAAAATAATTTTATGTTTTCATGAAATGAAAGAAAGGCCCACAAAAAATTCATGTTTCCACGGTCAAAAGGAAACGAACAAGTTCTGGGGGTCTTGACGAGTGAGACTTTGTGCCTTGCATCTGGTACTAATAGGTTGGATCACTCGCGATTAGGGCTGATAATGAGGGATGGGATCAAGTAACTTATTTTTTTGTCTCTGGAAATGATATCAATTTTTGTTTTTGCTACGGAGATGATAAAGATTTATTGTCCTCACTTCACAAAAAAATATTTTCTCTCTATCCTCTTCCTGTCTTCATTTCTACGAAAAAAAACTACTTTTTGTAGCCATTAAACACAATATAAATATATTAAATAATAAAATTAATGAAAATTAAAATCAACATACTATTTCAAATATCACAAATATCATATATTAATTATCTTATATGCGTAATAAAAATATAAATAATCTAAAACTATGAAGATATATTAATATAAGTAAAAATATTATTAAAAAAAGGTAGAGATGGGGACAAGGGCAGAGACGAAAAGAGGATACATGTATCTTCATCCTTGATTATAGAGATATTTTGTATCTCTATCCCCTTTCTTGTTTCTAAGTTGGGGATGGTCAAAAACCCTATATTCAAATCGAAATTATCATCTCTATCTATGTTTGTTTTGTGCAAAATTTTAGCATGGAGTGGTGATGGAGTGAATGTGTTCACTAAAGTCATTATGAGGAGGTACCTATGATTTTGGCTTCTGGCAACTACCTTGAATTTTATATAGAGATGAAAATTGGTAGATTTATTTAGAGAATTAACATTTGTTACAAAGATTTCACAACAAAATCATCTACATTCAGGTAATTCTTGATTCAAGCTCATATGTTATGTGTTTTCTTTATAAATAATTGAAAATCAAATAATATATGATAGATTCATGTTTATGACTTTATGTGAAATTTAATTTTGTTATGATTTTAGTTTGTTAGATTGTTTAATATTGTTAATGTTGTTTTTATTGTTTAAAGTTGTTATAATGCTATTTAATGTTGTATAGATGGTTAAAAAATACAAAAATTTTGGTCTGAAAAATTTTAGACGAAGAACGGGTTAACGTCACCAAGCCTTGCCACCAAGGGGTTGACGATGCCAACCTCTTGGCGATAGGGCTTGGTGTCACCAACCCTGGAATTGATATTTTTCCCACTTTCTTTCCTTTCACTCAATTTCATATTGTTTAATATTGTTATTTCATGTTATTTTATTGTTTAAAGTTGTTATAATGTTGTTTGATGTTGTATTGATGGTTATATAAAATACCAAAATTTAAGTTTAGAAAATTTCTAGACCAAAAATGGGTTAGCAATGCCAACCCCCTGGATTGTTTTTTCTCCTTCCATTCCACTTAATTTAATGTTGTTATTTCATATTTTTTTTATTATTTAATACTATTTATTGTTGTTTAATCTTGTATTGATGGTTATAAAATACAAAAATTCAATTTGGAAAGTTTTCAGATGAAGAACCAACCCCATGAATTTATTTATTTTTTCTATTCTACTTAATTCCTTCATTCCATTCTTCAAACCTAAGGTTGTTTGTGTGAGCTAATTGTATTTCTCTTTATTTCAAAGTTACTGTTCATCGATGGTTACTGTTCACAGTACATAAACTTTGCCTAGACATTGGCATTTTTATGTTTTTAGGGTTATTCCTTGTCAAGATGGAAAAAACTACATTTAAGATTCGCTATGGAAGCTAGTGGATTGAAGGTGCGAATAAGAGAGAGATGTGTATTAACACAAATATTGATTTTGAAGGATTTATTACGAGAATAAGTTATCATCTACAACTCGATCGAAGTCAATCAAATGTGCTCGTATTTATCATGGGTGATGTGGGTCAAATAGAGATTATAGACGATGACGATATGGAGTTTTTGATGGTTATAACAAGAAGTTTACAAGGATCTACAAAACGTTATGTTACTGATAGTCTAATTGGTGGAAGGGATAATCAATAAGCTGAAGATGTTCATGAGGAAGAAAGGGAAGATTATCTAACAAATGAGTGGGCACACCCGTAAAGCTTCTAAAAGTTTGGTGGGAATTATAGTGTTGATGATGATAATGACGACGACATTGATAGGGATTACGAAGTAGAAGGTAATGAGGATGATGATGAAGAAGAAGAATTCTCAGGTTTTGATGAGGACATATATGATATTTCAAGCCAAGATGTTAGCAAGAGTCAAAGTGATGTTTGTTATGAGAGGACTGAACGTAGCACGAGACGTCATGACTTTTTGAATATTAAAGCATAACCAAGTCATATCCATAATCCAAATCCATTTCAATGGGTTCCTGAGCTTGTCGTTGATGTTAAAAATACAAGTATTAGTAATCGTGCAACATAAAGGGCCACTCATTTGCAAGTGATAGGTTTTTATAATTCAAATGTAGAATTAAAAGCATTATTTCGAATATATGCCTTAGAGATAGGAATTCAATGGAATGTTGGTCACTCTGATAATACATGTTATGAGCTTATATGTTTACAATCACAATGTAAATGGCGGGCATGAGCAACAAAAGAGCAAAATGAAGACTATTGGGTCTTACGACATATGAAGGAGACATACACTTGTCCATGAGATCAAATATTGTCACATCATAGACAAACTGGTGTACAATCGTTAGGGAATATATTCAAATCAATGTTTGTGATTGATCGCATTTATCGATCAAAGGAAATTATTTTAGAGATAACAGGTAAGTATAAAATTGACATATCCTACATGTAAGCATGACATGCCAAAACATATGCAATAAATGCATTACGAGGATCTCCGAAAGAGTCTTTCAATTTATTACATGAGTATTGTCATAATTTAGAGCTTAAGAACCTAGGAACCATGACACGTATTGATATTGACCTAGAAAATAGGTTTAAGTTTTTCTTCATGTGTATGGGTTATTCAATAAGAGGGTTCAAACAATTTTGTTGCCCAATGATATACATTGATGTTTCACACTTAAAGAGAAAATATCTTAGGTCCTTTTTCATTGTTGTTGCGAAGGATGATAATAATCAAATTTGCTCGCTTGCATTTTGTATTGGGCATAAGAAAGAATAGATACAATTTTTGACATACCTTTGTATGTGCATTGGTGATTTGTCAGATTTGGCTATTATTTCTGATTATCATCACTCAATAATTATGTTGGTTGTGAACGTAATGTCTTATGCCTGTCATGGGTTTTGTAATTACCATATAAAAGGTAACATGCATTCACAGTTTAAAAAAACTAAACATATTGAAAGATTATTTTGGAAAGTTTCTAAGACATATTGGCTAAGGGATTTTCAAGTTGTTATAAGTAGAATTGCCAATTAAATTATGCTATAACAACCTATTTGACCAACATTGGGTATGAAAGATGGGGCGTGTCCACTTTGGAGGATGACGGTAAAACATTATAACAACCAATATTGGTAAGTCTTTTAATGTTTTGATACTGATTGCTCTCGCTTTTTCTATCACCATATTAGTTGAGTTTCTTTGGAGCACAATGCAACATTGGTTTTTTAATAGGCGAAACATAATTGGTACGTATGACTAAAATTTTAATGATGTTTCTTTTTTTTTCATTGCATTTATTAGTTGTTTTTTACAGGTAAGAGATCTCATCTAAGGACAAGATTGCTCGACATGTGTTCAAATCTATTAATATGGTTGTTAAACCAATCAACCTCCAACAATATGACGTTCATGATTCATAACAACAGGTGTTCATCATGAATCTTCTATATCGAACATGTGATTGTGGAAAATTTCAACTTTCCCAAATTCCATATGCACACGCTAGAACTATTGTAAGGTATAATAACTTGTTAGACTATGTTGGTTGGGTCAGTATATATTACTCTACTGAATATTTACGTAGGGTGTATGGAGAAGATTTTAATCCACTAGGGGATCAATCGATTTGGGCACCATCAAATATGCCTACGATTTATCCTCCAATGATGGAACAATGACAATCCGATCGTTTTTCCAACCATGCAAGAAGACCTCCATAAGGAGAGGAAGTTCGATAACAAAATTGTAGCCGATATCATCAACTTGGCTATACTCGCTTGAATTGTCCGAGTCTAACTCTAATGCCCGTGGTTGGCTCATCCCGCACATCAAGTAGCAGAGGAGGACGAGGTTGTCGTACTCATGGTGTAACCCATACGATAGAATAGGTAATCATGGTTAATTTTATAATCGCGTCTGATATCGTAATTTTAATTTTGTAAAAAACTCAGGTTTAATTTTTCATAATTTATCTATTGGGTTTTTCAACAGATTTTAACGTATTAATTTTTTTATGTTCAGGATCATACATGTACATGATGGTGATGACTCAAATCAACATAATGGAATTACCACGACATTTATTTATTGATGTATTAATGTTCATTTTATGTATATATTTGATTTTTTATTATATCACACAATGTATTTCATATTAAAATGTTTTATTAATTTGTTTCATTTCATGAATAAGCATTAAAGAATCATCCAAAAGGAATTATGATTAATAAATGCAAATACATCATTGAAACAATAACAATGTCACGCCTTAATCCAATTCACATGCCACGCTTTAATTGAAACCCTGGAAACCTGCATTTTCACCAACCAAGTGAATTTAATAAGTACAATGAATTAAGTAAGGTCCTATAACATATAAACAAACCATAAACCCTAAATATTTACTAAGGGCTCTCCCTTGAAATATGGTAGTGATAACATGCATTCGTAGCCTCTTAGAATGTTTCGATGTGAAATTGAATGTACGATCTTATGCAAGGTATTCCATAAACATAAGTGAAAAAATGTCACAGTCCCCGCTTGCTACATCTTGTTATGGGACGTCACAAGCACACATGTATTGTAACTTTGGTAGAGTATTTGACGGTTAAATTCCCTTTGATATATAAAAATTGCTTGCCTTCATTAGATGTGTTAGTGTCTTATATGACATCATCAACTTCTTTACTCTCTCTAAGCTAGTGGTATATTGGACAAAGTTGTATACATACAACTTCCAATTGTAGATATCCAATATACCACACACCTAATGTTGGTCGTCAATGTTCAGTGGAATGAATATCTATCAACCAATGAAGAGAAATAAGTATTTCTGGTTGTTGAATAACTGACAAGAAATATTCCTAACAAAATAATATTAAAATAAATATTATTTTGTTAGAAATAATATTTATTAGAATAAATATTTATTCTAATAACTTACTAATGCCAACCACTTACTAACCCTATTTACTAACGCGACGCCAACCCCTTGCAAGTATAAATAAAGGGGTTGGTAAAGCGGTATTTGCATCGCTATCAAACCCCCCCTGCAACAATTGGCCAATTAACAATATTTGTTAAAATTGCAATATGTAACAATATTTTAATTTACTTAATTGAATTCATATATAATTAAATTAAATTAAATTGATTTACGTGGAATTCAGATTAAATTAATTTTGATACGATACAATACATTTATACTTCTGTTTTATAAGAAAACCCCACCTGTTGTCCTGTCATTATTTTGCCTCTATAAATTCAACAAGTTTCGTCGGTCGATTGCTCACTAAATTTTCTTCGTGCAAATCTGTGTTAAATATGTGTTTAAAATAAATGTACTAAATATGATATATATATATATATATATATATATATATATATATATATATATATATATATATATATAAGGGGAATTGATCTTCACGTGAATACTATTGCACAAACAATTGTATTATCTCTCCTCTACAAGCATCAAGTTATTCCCTACAAGCATTTGAAAATTTTAAAATTATTCCCTGCAAGCTCACGCGAATGAAGGAAACAAGCAATATCCAAATTATTTTTGTTTTGATTCTTGGTATATATATATATATATATATATATATATATATATATATATATATATCCAACACCATGTCCTTCAATGCATGCTCTTCATTGGTGGCTTCTTAGATTATCTCTTCATATGCTACTTCAATATGAGATTGACACTAACTAAAATTTCAGTAGATAAAATCAATTGAGTCTATAATTTTTGTACATTTAATCTAAAAATTATAAACTTAACAATTTTAAATTCATTTGATCTTATCTAACACATATATATAAATTTTGTTTCAAATACTAATACTAAATATCTACAAATGTTCTCTCTTTGTAGTACATTAAAAGAAAGTAATACTGTAAACTTTGTTTTGGTTTCTCAAAATTAAATATAAGGGCAATTTAAATATTATATCATATAAAGTGGTAAAAATATTTAGAATATAAAAAATGTTGTATAAATGTATACATAAGCCCAAATGAAGGTAAAAATTTCAATTATTTATATATAGTACTATCACGTATTCAATTATATATACTGAGTACTATCACATGTTATCCATATTTGCTGCCATTACCATATATATTATATGGTAGGCCAACTGACAGTTTATAACCCATTACCATACATATTTGTGATATTTAAAAAATCCAAACACCAAAGCATAAACCAATTATTGTTATAATTTTTTATTAGAACTAAGGTAAAATCGTTATTTTATCAATAATGTAAAATATATAAATTTTATCTCTCGAGTTTTGAAAACTCGCATTTTATCCTAACTTCACTTTTGAAAATTAACCCCTCTTAAAAAAAAAATCCCTAAGGTTTTTACCATTTCCAACAATGGGTCGTCACCATCTCTACTTTTAGTCTAACCATCTTCTTCCTTAAAAGAGGATGCTGACGGAGATGAAGAACCGATGAAGTCTCGTTTCTTCATTAAGGAAGAGATGGATATAGAAGACAACAAAAATTCATTTTCTGTCTCCATCAACAATTCGTCTACGTCTCTTCCTTGACGAAATATTTTGGGTGTAAAGTAGACCTTTGGCCTTATTACTAAAGAAATGAAATATTTTGGAGCAAGGAAAATTATTTTGTCATGGCCAAAAAACTTACTCTCTAACAAGCGTCGGTGAAAAACTAAGATTTCCTCGTTAACTTTTAAAAATTTAAAATCTAAATTAAGGGTAAAAATGTCACAAATGGAAAAAAACATCCCGGATTCTCTCTACTGCTGGTCAGAATCGGACTCCGCTGCCAGGGCCTCTGCCTGTTTTCGGACGCCTTTCGCCGGCGGCCAAATTCTTTCCAGCATGTGCATCCTGAATCCGTCCATCTCTTCACGAAAAAATCTCTTCTCCTCGTGGTTTTCAGGTCGCAACTTCCAACGCCTTCTTTGAAAGCCACAGCTCTTGCGCGTTCTGTCGTCGCCGGTGGTCCGTCAACCCATATTCACTGTCGCTTGCCATCGTCGACGCCCCTATTTCCTGTTTGTTCATCTCTTCTTCTCCTTTTCTGCGTGTTTGCTGCAGTTTTGTTCGCTTGGAGGTTGTTTTGTGTTTTGATTGTTGGAAAGTTGTGTTGCGTTGTTTGAGTTTGTTAGTTACTTTCTCCATCTCCAAATTGCCAATCGCCTTGGCTTTCTAAATAACGGCGTTATGGATGAGGTGGCAGTATGGGACAATTTAAATGCATTCAAATGTCGATTATTCCCTGTTATGAATATGAGGCGGCAGTATGGTAATGGATCGGACCGCGTAACGTCCGTACTGTAGTAAGTCTTATGGATTGAGTTAATCCATGGAAAGTATGGGGCTCGTTATCAGATTTTACAATAACGGTCAACTCATTAATTTTAATAAAATATAATTTTTATATTATAATTATTAATTAATTATTAATTTATTTTAATAATTATATAAACAGTAATAAGTTAATCCATGGGTCTTGTATCTAATTTTAAAACCTAATCTGCTATTATATGAGGTAGGATCGTGGATAGATCCAACCTATTTGACAATTTTAATTGATTAATTCGACTTTTATTTTAAAATAAAAATGAAATATTTTTTATGACCTACTTTGATCAATACAAAAGCTTTACGTTGTTTGATTTTAACAGGATAATATGACAAGTCTGAAAAGATAAAGAATCAGATATTTGAACTTTTTTTTTTTATAATAAAACTATATGTAGATACATAAAATAAGTACACAGATAATATGTTATTATATAATGAATAATTTTTAATTAAAAAATAAAATAACATCTAATCACATGATAATATATTATCTATGTACCTATGTGTATATTCAAATATGTATTTCATATATAATGAAATAATACCATAATTTAAAATTGATTGAAATATATTTTCTCACCTCAGGTTTGACCCATTAACACTTGTCCACCATTTGATGATATAAATTATACCTCTTCACTCAAAATCTAACTTCATTAACATAAAAAATCCTGACACTGTTAAAAAATTAAAAACGTGTTTTGATTTGTGATTGTTTTGGAGTGTTGTCTGGGTTTGTTTAGATTTTGGTTGGACGTTCAGATCGAAAGAAAAGCTGTGGGAGATAGCTCGTGTGTGTGTGCACTCCACCCCCCCATTTTCTTGCGGGTTAGCAAAATACAACTTATTTTTAAATGATTAGGAATGAGAAATTATTAAATTCTTAAATTAAAGATAAAAAATATAATAAATTTATAATTAAATAATATTTTTATCCTTAATTTTATAAGTAAATTATAAAAGGTTGGATATTTAGATTTTAAGAAATTAAAGATTGGGAGCTTAGAGTTTTCCCAAACCTTGGGAGGGAAAAAGTTAGTTTTATTAAATTTTTAATATAGGAAAGTAGCATTTCTATTATTTGTGCTATAAAACTAAAGCATATAAAATTTAATAAACTTCTCGTCCTCTTTAATCTTCTCGTTGAAAATCAGAACATGCCAGGGATGTAGGGCACACCACTAGGCTTAATCCAATCGTCCCCGTAGAACTTTTCCACAGTGAAATCAGCAGCTTGCTCAGGAGTGAGTTTCCGTATACCAGGCCATGTAACTCTCTTTGACGTGTCAGAACCAAGACCCCTGTTGCCATATTCTGCATACCAACAAGTGTCAAGATTAATATTACCATCCCAGGGAAACCATCCGTCTGGTTGAATCACATCTCCAATATCAGACTGCAAATAAACTGTTCTTGAGAACATCTTCCAGGGCCTGCCGAGGTATCCCTTGTTTTTGTTTTTAACCGTCATGTAATCAGGGTCACCAGTGATGGTGCAATTATGGAGAACCAGTCCTGAGACCGAGTTCTCATCGCTTCTTCCTTGAGCTGTCACGACGACATTTTGATTCTCCAATGGTTTCCTGAATATCATCTTGCAGTTCTGAAAAATGGCGGCTGCATCACCAAAGATGTAGTCAATGGTCCCAGTGATGGTGCAGTCTCTGTAGAATTGGCGATGAGCGTGAACGTAGAGAGTGTCTTGGTACCCATCCATTTGGCAGTTGAAGAAGATTGAATGGTCAGCTTGCACACGCAAAGCCACAGCTTGGTGCTTTTCAGCTCCTGCACTGTTCTCAAATCCAATGTCCTTCGCCATGAAATTGGGTCCCAATATGGCTGCAATATTGATAAAAATTTTTCTCAAGTATGATAAATGTTAAGTTTATTTTTATGTTTCAATAATGTAGCAAACTTACAAACTGTTGCAGTGTTCATGGTCTTGGTTCCATCAATGAAGTTCTTGTTGCCGGTGATCTTGGTCTTTAAGGGGCCATCCCCGATGAACATAACATTGGGCATGTTCTTTGCGACGGTGACATACTCTTTATAAATTCCTTCTTTGATGTAAATAACAAATGTTTTTTTCGTGGGGTTGGTAGGGACAAGATTGAGAGCTTCAGAGATGGTCTTGAATTTGCCACTACCATCCTGAGCTACAATAACATCAGCTTGAATTGTTCCAGGATTTTCAACAAGGAGTCTACGACGCCCCGCATTAACCCATGACGGAAATTCATCTCGAGTGAGAAGCCGTCTCTTTGTGCTTGTTATTTTAAATGATTTGAGGACTGAAGATAAATCATTCATCATTGCTAGACCATTGCTTGTAAGCTCCCTTGAAGTATTCAAAAGCTTTTTCATTTTCTCTCCAAAATCACCCCTTACGTTAGCAAATTCATCCAAGCAACTTTCTTGGAATGTGGCAGCGCCGCTGAGAAAAATTTTCACGTCTTCAATGAAATTATCCGGTTGTCTAATGTCCAGTGCACCCATTCGACCGAAGGAGATATTGAGATCTTCAATGGCTGAATCCAAAAGATCATGACAATTCTCAAAAGCCTGTTTAACCATTGGATCTTCATTTGCATATTTCCGTGCAGATGTATTGTTAACGGCTAGCTTCAGTTCATCGATTGCGGCTTTAATTTCAACCTTGATCAAGTCTTCAGGGTCGGTGAAGTTTCCACCCAGAGTGTTGAGGCTCTTTTCACAAGTTTGTTTGTAAGCAGTTGGTTGACAAATGGCTTTGATAGCCTTTGATGTAGTGGCAACCCGATGAGATGGAGGGGCATCACCGCCACCTCTGCGACTAGCACCAACCGCAACAGCCACCACCGTGGCTATCAAGATCACAGCGGACACACTAATAATAATGTGCTTCTTCTTCGCCATTTTTTGTGAGTGATATTGGTTTATATTGTTTTTTGGTATTATATTTAGGTTAAAGAACTTGTTTATGATGATGCACGGAGCAGTTGGGGTTTTCTCTTAATGGTTTACTTCTTGGGGGCTCTGTGTTTGATGATATTGAACAATATGCTTCACTTGTATAAAAAGAGCAAAGAAAAGATCGGGTTTAGGTTGTTGAAACAATATGAAACTGCATGCATGGCTTATAACAAAAAAATTTTACCATGTATAGCAGATTCGCAACAGTATGTCAATTGATGGTGCATTAAAAATAAATCCATAATATGTTGGATTTCCATACCAAAAAACGAATTACGAACTAACCAATAAAATCAAACTTACCAATTTAAGTAGGATTTGTTTAAAAACATGCAAGGTGGATAAGAATGGATAAGAATTGGGATGAGCTTGAACACCTTTAGTTCGAGTTGGATTCAAATAAAAAATGGTCTTATTTGAATTTAACTCAAGTTTTCTGAGCCAAAAATAAAGTTGACTTGAGTTCAATTCGAGTTCATTGCTAAAATCAATAGATCGAATTCATGTTTCATTAATAAAATGATGTCATTTTACTCAAATAATAGGCAAAACCACTTATTGAAACCATGAATTCGAACTGAATTAAGTCGCAAATTTTATTTACCAATTTGAACTATAAATTTCAACTCAAGTGAATTGAGTCAAAGACCTCGTAACTTAAGTTTGACTCGATTTCAAAACCAACGAAAATGCTTCAATTCGAATTTGACTTAAATTCGAATGAAAAGAATTCAACCTAATATGAACCAAGTTGAGCTGCATTTCAAGACTAAGCCAACTTTGTTCGGATCCAACCCTAATGATGGATTGGGTTACCAAATTTTAGCCCAATCCATATTTTCACTCAACACAATGAAAAGTTTTGAGTATTGTTAATAATAAAATAATATTCAATCGCATAACGACACATCATCTAAGTATCTAATTTAGTATTTAAAACTAAGTGCACATAACATTGGTCATTGTTAATTGAGCCATCAACCCCATTAAATAAATTTGATTAACAAGCAATCTTATTATCGGAGTAATCTTATCTTCTTCCTCTCCTATTCATATATACTTGTTAACCTTTAAAATAAATTTATGGAGTTCCAAACATAGTTAGTAAATTCACATTTTTATACGTGTATTATACTCATTTATCATATTTTACTGTTATAAGCATGTTTGTCATATTTTTTAACCAAAAATATATAAAATGTGTATTTTATGTGTTTGCCATATTAAATATTGTAGTGTTTCTAAATTGTTTTCTTTGACAAAGAACAAAGCAATGTCATTTTACATCAAGTATATGAAACCCAACTCAAGCAATGACAAGTTGTGTTCTTTTTCTTCCAAAATAAAAAATTCCTTCAATTTATATTTATCGTGATCAAATCATCATTTAACTGTAATATTTGTTGACATTGGGAAACATTAGTTCATATTGGTGACTCGATCGAGGTAAAAACTTGTTACTTTGTTAGTTTTATTCCATAACAATCTTGTAATTAAGGAAAGATTCTGGTCTTCATTGTCTCCGTTGCAAAAAAATCTTCAACTTGATTGATAGTAGTATGTAGGGCTGGATTCGAATCGAGCTCGATTCGAATGAGCCAACCTTAGTCAAGCTCAAGCTACTTGCCAAATTTTCTAATTAAAATTTTTGATACAAAATGACGTCATTTTGATCAATATGTATTAAAACGACATCGTTTTAATAATGAACAACGAGCCGAACCAAATTCGAGTCAAGTTCAAACTTGACTTTCACGAGCTCGAGCTTGGCTATTGTACACCGAGTCGAGCTCGAGCTCGAGCTCGGTTCGGCTCGGCTTAAATCCAGCTCTAGTAGTATGATAAATCCCTTTTTAATTCTATCATTTGATATTAGTATCCAATCTTGATGCAATTTGAAAATGAAATATAAGTTTAATTAATCCAATTCTATAGCACAATTATTAGAAATTAAAGTTCTTTTAGCAAAAATCATAGAGGGCAAGATAAAGGTAAGTGCTTGATGGACAAAAAAACACTCACATAGACACACAAAAAATATACCATTATTGAACTGTTGATTAATCCAGTACCTATATTATAACAATTTATTTTTATTGAATAACGAAAAGGAATTTATTTTCATTTATTGCAATATTCATCACACCCCAAAGTTCATTACAAAGTTCATCACAAAGGAACTGAATTCAAAATATAATGGACACTAAAAGCTAGCTTTTGAGAGGCCAAAACTCTCCAAAATGAAACAAGAATTCATCTAGACAATATTCTAGATAATTCTCTTTTACCACTCCCTTCTTCACTTCACTTTTTATATACAATTTTCTAATCGACTCTTGATTCTCTCCACTCACAACTTGCCACTTGTCACGTATTAGAGCTACTTCAATTAAAAACTTTGGACCACTCTCTCCTCTATCCAAATCTACCTAGCATTTTCTTCCCTTGGTCTTGCTAGCATAAACATGGATTAAACGATTTCTATCCTTACCTTCCCCATGCGGTCTCACCTTGTCCTTAAGGTGAAGGGTGGAGAACAACAATAACTTATCAAGACCCATCCGCATGCGGTGCATACCCAAGTCAAGCAAACCCATTTTAATTTTGACCAAGCCTTTTCTAATAGTTTGATATCTTGTGTTGCCCAAATGTAGAGAACATATGGTTCTTAGGGCATCAATATTGGTATATACATCATCGTTGACCTTAACATGAAACTCGACATTCAAATTATCCATAACATGCACACAAAAAGATTTGAGCAACTACCTAAGTGGTGCAACACAAATGGATTAGTTCTTGGAATGAGGTAACATGTTATAGAAATGGGAGATTGAATTATAGTAATTTAACATGATGGTTGGGTTGAGTTTAAAGGATAATTAGGTATGGAAATATGAAATTGGGCTAGGTTGTTGGATTTAGATTTATCTAAGTAGGATGGGTTGGATGAGGTGTTTGGGTTAAGTTGTATAGTTTTGGAGTTGGTGTAGGCCAATTAGGTTTTGGATTAGGTCTTATCTTTGGGTTTAGTTTATTAGTTTGTGGATCTAAATAGTAACTTGGGTTTGGGCTTGTGGAAGATATCTATTTTGCTATTAAGGTTGAGTTGATTTGGGAAATAAGGAATAATGGATCCTGTGAGTGGATTAAAGAGATTCCAATGTAGCTAGGTTTGTCTAATTGAGTTAGGGTTACATGTGCTTGTAAAATTGGGCTTGAAACGTGAAATAATTAGGTTGTAAGATAATCATTTGAGTTGTAATTTGGGTGGACGGGTGTGGAATGGTTTGGGTTAGGTCGAATATTTTAGGTTTGGCAGAAAATTGTTAAGGCTTTCATTATTATTACTTTCTTCTTTTGACTTCAAGTCTTTGTCTTATTCCTTTCTTCCTTTGATGTTTTCTTCCACCATTGTTTCCAATTCCATCTCATTTGTTTCCTTCATCCTTTCCAATTTC
Source organism: Mangifera indica (assembly GCF_011075055.1). Lineage (NCBI taxonomy): Eukaryota > Viridiplantae > Streptophyta > Magnoliopsida > Sapindales > Anacardiaceae > Mangifera > Mangifera indica. Next base: position 18,524,029 of record NC_058139.1, on the reverse strand, counting down.
ATCTCCTTTGTTCAAAAGGCAAGACTAACCAATGAGTGAACTAATTTTGACAATTTATTTTCACCAAATTCTACTCATTTAACATCTTGGAAATTTGTTAAGTTGAATTTGTTGTCGAAATACACATGAAGCTCTAGTTGCCATGAGCTTTGATCATTCATTTGATTCGTCTTTATCATTGTTGATCTTAGATGGTGATGATGGAAAAAAATTCGTCGACAAATAGCAAAGCTTCCTAACATAATAAAGGTTAGTTTACGGTAATTGTCTGTGAGTTGTAAGTTGACTCAATAGATCTCCCCTTCGCCTCTTTAACCATGTATTCTCTAATAATCTCAACCCATATATCCAATCAAGTGTCTTACTTTTCTGTCCTAATAGTTTTCTTGTCTAGTCGTGACTCCGTAACAGTTTACCAACACGATCTTCCATTTTTGTTGAAAATATACCCTAGATTTGGTGCTTTGATACCATTTTGTTAGAAACTTGGTTATTTTCAGGTAAATCTACCATTGCTATCAAGGTTCTATAGCTTTAGATAAATCTTTATCCACCAAAGAAGTTCACAACAACAATATTTCAAACAGTTCCATTCCATTCTAATTAATTATAACACTCATCAATATAACAGGAAAATGGAGAGGAAACAAAATAACAAAGAGGAATTTATTTTCATTTACACATTGATATATTCATCACACCCCAAAGTTTATTACAAAGCTCAACATAAAGGAATTGAATTCAAAATGTCAAGACACTAAAAGCTGGCTTTTGAGAGGCCAAAACTCACCAAAATAAAACAAGAATTAATCTAGATAATATTCTAGATAATTTTCTTTGCTTACTCCTTTCATCACTTTACTTTTTATACAAAATTTTGTAACTGACTCTTGATTCTCTCTACCATAACCTCCCACCTGTCACCCATTGCAATTAAAAACTTTGGACCATTCTCTTTTTTAAACGATTCTACCTTGTCTTTTCTTCCTTTGGTTCTACCAACATAAACATGGTTTAACATGTTTCTATCGTTACCCTCCCTATGCAATCTCACTTTGTCCACAAGATGAAAGGTGGAGAACAATAGTATTTGCATTTGGTACAATCCTAAGTCAAGCAAACCTTCTCTAATTTGTACCAAGCCCTTTCTAATAGTTGAATATCTTGCGTTACCTATATGCGAAGAAAGCATGGTTCTTAAGGCATCAATATTAGCATATACATCATCATTGACTTTAACATAAAAATCAACATTCAAATTATCCCTAGCATGCACACAAAAAGATTTGAGCGGCTACCTAGGTGGTGTGACACAAATGGACTGGTTTGTGGAAAGAGGCAACATGGTGTAAAAAAAGGAATATGAGTTATAGTGATTTGAGATGGTGGGTTGGGTTGGGTTTAAAGGATAATTGGTTATGGAAATTTGAATTTAGGTTGGGTGGTTAGATTGAGATTTATTTGAATGGGATGGATTGGATGAGAGTGTTTAGGTTAAGATGTATTAGAGATGGTTTGAGCCAATTAGGATTTAGATCGGGTATTATGTTTGAGCTTAGTTTATTAGTTTGTGAACCTGAATAGTATCTTAGGTTTAGGCTTATGAGAGATGTTTATTTTGCTATTAAAAGTGGAGTTGATTTGAGAAATAAGGAATAATAGATTCGATGAGTGGGTTAAAGAGATTCCAATGAAATTGGATTTGTTTAATTAAGTTAGGGTTGGGTGTGTTTGTGAAATTTGACTAGAGAGGTGAAATAATTGGATTATAAGATAATGGTTTGAGCTGAAATTTGGGTGGATGGGTATGGAAAAGGCTAGGCTGGGATAGGTTTCTAGGTTTAGTGGAAAATGGGCAGAGCACTTATTATTATTATTTTATTCTTTTGACTTCCTTTGACGTTTTCTCTAGCCATTGTTTCCAATTCCATCTCATTTTTTTCTCTATCCTTTCCAATTTCATCTCCGTTGTTTGAATGACAAGATTGACCATCGAGTCAACTAATTTTAATAGTTTATTTTCATCAAATTCTACTAATTCAACATCTTGGAATTCTATTGAGTTAAATTTGTCACCCAAATACACATGAAGCTCTAGTAGTCATAAGCCTTGATCGTTTATTTGATTCATCTTTATCATTGTAGATCTTGGATGGTGATGATAGAAAAAAGATTCGTCAGTAAGCAGCAAAGCCTCTTGACATAACAAAGGTTGGTTTACGGTGACTTTTTGTGAGTTGCAAGTCAACTCAGTAAAATTCCCTTTTGCCTTCTTAACCACGTATTCTCTGATTTCATGCATAATCTCAACCCACACATCCAATCCAATGTTTTGTGTTTTTATCCTAGTAATCATCTTGTCTAGTCATGACTCTATCGATGCTATTCATTCGACCAAATAATGATACCTCTGTTTTAGTCCATCGACATGATTTTCCATTTTTGTTGAAAATGTACCCTAGATTCAGTGCTCTGATACCATTTTCTTAGCAACCTAGTTATTGTTTGGTGAATCTGACATTTCTACCTGGTTTTTACAGCTTCATATCAATATTCATCCACTAAACTTCACAACAACAACATTTCAAACAATTCCATTCTAATAAATTATAATACCCATCAATATAACAAGAAAATGGAAAGGAAACAAAATAACATAGAGGAATATATTTTCACTTACCTATTGCAGTATTTATCACACCTCAAAGTTCATTACAAAGATCACCATAAAAGATCTGAATTTAGAATAAAAAAGACACTAAAAGACGACTTTAGAAAAGGGCAAAACTCTTTAAAAATGAAATAATAATTTAACTAGACAATATTCTAGATAATTCTGTCTACTTACTCCCTTTTTCACTTCACTTTTTATACAAAATTTTGTAAGCGACGCTTGATTCTCTCTACTTATAGTCTGCCAATTGATACTTGTTAGAGCTACTATAATTGAAGACTTTAGACCATTCTCCCCTTTAATGGAATCTATTTTGTATTTTCTTCCCTTGGTCTTATCTACATAAACATAAATTAACAGGTTTCTATCATTACCTTCCCCATGTTGTCTCGCCTTGTCCTTAATGTAAAAGATGGAGAACAATAACAATTCATCAACACCTATCTACATCGGATACATACCCAAGTTAAACAAACCCTTTATAATTTCGATAAAACCCTTTCTGATAGCTAGATATGATATGCTACCCAAATACAGGGAAAACATGGTTCTTGGGGCAACAATGTTAAGATTTACATCATCATTCACCTTAACATAAAACTCATCATTCAAATTATCTGTAGCATGCACACAAAAAGATTTGAATGACCGCCTAGATGGTGCGACACAAATGGATTGGTTTGTGGAATAAGGCAACATGTCATAGAAAGGGGAATCTGAGTTGTAGTGATTTGAGATGATGGATTGGGTTAGGTTTAAAGGATAATTGGGTATGGAAATATGAATTAGGGCTAGGTGGTTAGATTGAGATTTATTTGAATGGGATGGATTGGATGAGAGTGTATGGTTTAAGGTGTATAGTATTGGAGTTGGTGTAGGCCAATTAGGTTTTGGATTAGGTCATATGTTTGAGCTTAGTTTGTTAGTTTATGGACCTAAATAGTAACTTGGGTTTGGGCTTGTGGAAGATGTTTATTTTGCTGTTAAGGTGGAATTGATCTGAGAATTAAGGAATAATGGATTTGTTGAGTGGATTAAAAATATTCCAATGGAGCTGGGTTTGTTTAATTGAGCTAGGGTTGGGTATGTTTATGAAATTAGGCAAAAGAGGTGAAATAATTGGGTTGTAAGGTAATGGCTTGGGTTGGAATTTAGGTGGATAGGTGTGGAATGGTTTAGGTTTGGTTAGGTTTTTAAGTTTGGTGGAAAATAGGTGAGGTTCTCCTTATTATTGTTTTCTTCTTTTGACTTCAAGTTTCCATATCCATCCTTTGACATTTTCTTTCGCCATTGTTTCCTTTATAGTTTAAGGGTCAAGATCGACTAACAAGTGTACTAATTTTGATAGTTTATTTTTATCAAATCTTATTGATTCAATATCTTGGAATTCTATTGAGTTGAATTTGTCGCTAGAATATACATGAAGCTCTAGTTGTTGTGAGCCTTGATCACTCTTTTGATTTGTCTCAATCATTGTAGATCTTGGATGGTGATAATGGAACGAAGATTCACTGGCAAACAACCAAACATCCTAATGCAATGAAGTTTGGTTTACAGTGATTGTCTGTGAGTTGTGAGCCGACTAATTAGATTTGCCCTTCCTCTCCTTAACCATATTTTCTCTAATTTAATGCATGATCTCACCCTACGTATCTAATTGAGCATCTTGCTTTTCTGTCTTAGCAGTCATCTTGTCCAATCATGATTCTATAGACGTCATTCGTTCGACAAAACCATGTTACACATGCTCTAGTTCATTAACACAATCTTCCATCCATATTGAAAATGTACCCTAGATTTGGTGTTTTGATACCTTTTGTTATGAACCTAGTTATTTTCTAGTGAATCTCCCATTGCTATCAAGTGCTTGCAACTTCATATCAATCTTTATCCACCAAACAACTCCACAACAACAATATTTCAAAAAATTCCATTCTAATCAATTATAACACCTATTAATATAGCAAGAAAATGGTGAGGTAATGGAATAACAAAAAGGAATTTATTTTTATTTACCCATTGAAATATTCATCACACCCTAAAGTTCATTACAAAGCCCACCATAAAGAAATTGAATTCAGAATATAAAAGACTTTAAAAATTGGCTTTTGAAAGGTCAAAACTCTCCAAAATGAAATAAGAATTCAACTAGAAAGTATTTCAAGTAATTCTCTCTGCCCATTCCCTTCTTCACTTCACTTTTTATAAAGAATTTTGTAATTGACTTGTGATTCTCTCCACTCATAGCTTGTCAACGTGTCACTTGTTGTAGTTACTGCAATAGAAGACTCTGGACCATTCACTCCTCTAATTGAATCCACCTTGTATTTTCTTCCCTTGGTTTTGCTAATATAAACATGGATTAATAGGTTTCTATTATTACCTTCCCCATGCTGTCTCACCTTGTCTTTAAGGTAAAGGGTAGAGAACAACGACTCATCAACAACTATCCATATCTGATGCATACCCAAGTTAAGCAAACCCTTTCTAATTTTGACTAAGCCCTTTCCAATAGCTAGATATCTTACACTATCTAAATGTAGAGAAAGCATGGTTCTTAGGGTATTAATATTAGCATATACATTATCGTTGTCCTTAACATAAAACTCAATATTCAAATTATCCATAGCATGCACACAAAAAGATTTGAGTGACTACTTAGATGGTGCAACACAAATGGATAGGTTCATGAAAAAGGCAACATATTATAGAAAAGGAGAATATGAGTTGTAGTGATTTGAGATGATGGGTTGGATTGGGTTTAAAGGATAACTGGGTATGGAAATATGAATTTGAGTTGGGTGATTAGATTGAGATTTATTTGAATGGGATGGATTAGATGAGAGTATTTGGATAAGGGTGTATTGTATTATAATTGGTGTAGGCCAATTAGGTTTTGGATTGATCGTTATATTTGGGTTTAATTTATTAGTTTGTGGACTTAAACAATAACTTGGGTTTGGGCTTGTGGGACATTTATTTTGTTGTTAAAGAGGAGTTGATTTAGGAAATAAGGAATAATGAATTTGATGAGTGAATTAAAGAGATTCTAATGTAGATAGGTTTGTTTAATTGAATTAGGGTTAGGTTTGTTTGTGAAATTAGGTTAGAGAGGTGAAATAATTGGGTTGTAGGATAATGGTTTAAGTTGGAATTTGAGTGGATGGGTGTGGAATGGTTTGGGTTGGGTTAGGTATTTAGACTTTGTGTAAAATGGGTGGGCCTCTCATTATTATTGCTTTCTTCTTTTGACTTCAGGTCTCTATCTCTTTCCTTTGATGTTTTTTTCCGCCATTGTTTACAGTTCCATCTCATCTTTTTCCTCCATCCTTTCCAATTTCATCTTTGTTGTTTCAGAAGCAAGACCGACCCACTAGTGAACTAATTTTGACAACTTATTTTCACTAATTTCTGTTGATTCAACATCTTGGAATTCTGTTGAGTTGAATTTGTTGTCGGAATACACATGAATCTCTAGTCATCGTGAGCCTTGATCACTCATTTGATTCGTTTCCATCATTGTAGATCTTGGATTCGTTGGCAAGCAGCCCAGCCTCTTGCTGTAACAAAGGTTGGTTTACGATGATTGTCTGTGAATTGCAAGCTGACTCAATAGATCTCCCTTTCACCTCGTTAACCATGTGTTCTCTAATTTCATGCATAATCTCAACCCACGCATCTAATTGAGCGTCTTGCTTTTCTATCTTAGTAGTCATCTTGTCCAGTTGTGATTCCATAGACACCATTCATTTGACCAAACCATAATACCTTTGCTCTAGTTCGCTGACATGATCTTCCATCCTTGTTGAAAATGTACCCTAGATTTGGTGCTCTGACTCCATTTTGTTAGAAATCTAGTTATTTTCTAGTGAATCTGCCATTGCTACCGAGTTTCTGTAGCTTCAGATCAATCTTTATCCACAAAACAACTTCAAGGAAACAATATTTCAAATAATTCCATTCCAATCAATTATAACACCCATCAATATGCAGAAAAATGGAGAGAAATCAAAATAACAAAGAGGAATTTAAACCCATTGCAATATTCATCACAACCCAAAGTTCATTACAAAGCTCACTATAAAGAAATTGAATTCAAAATATAAAAGACATTAAAAGCTGGCCTTTTGAAAGGCCAGTACTCTCCAAAATGAAACAAGAATTCAACTAGATAATATTCCAGATAATTTTCTCTACCCACTCACTTCTTCACTTCACTTTTTATGCAGAATTTTGAAACTAACTCTTGATTCTCTCCACTCATAGCCTGTCACTTGTCACTTGTTGCAACTATTGCAATTGAAGACTTTGGACCACTCTGTCTTCTAATCAAATCCACATTGTATTTTCTTCTCTTGGTCCTACCAGCTTAAACATGGATTAACAGTAATCTATCAGAAGTACGCATTGACAGAAACAGGGTTTGTTTTTCTTTTAGCATTACATCTATTTTCCCTCTTCATGCTTTATTAAAGGAGGAACTGTACTGTATGCTTTCTTAAACTTAAGGAAGCTCAATAAAGATTGTACTGATGAAATCAGTTAACTGAAATTGTGCTACAATTTTTACATTCTGATGTGAAATTTGAATCAATTTACTCTTTAGGCCAAATGGATTCGTAGACTATATGATTTGCATACCAACCCATGACACATTTATTGGAGCTTGGTTTGGCGCTTGGCCAATGACGTGTGATTGGGAGAGGCCATGGCAGGTAATTTTTTCCCTTGTTTTCTTATCTTATTTCTATATAACTTTTGTGAAACCAATATGTTGTGTAAACTTACACCTTCTCATTTATCGAGGATCATTGCACATTACGTACATGAACAAAAAAGAAAAAGAACACTTTCTTTTATTAATAAATCATTACTACATATATACAAGATGGACCTTAAGATAATGTGTGTTAGTTTGATGCAAAAGTTGATGCCCCATGCAGTAATTTTTAGCTGACTGCTCACAGGTTCTTAATTATTGTTATATGGCATTTCATAGTTTATCTGGTTGTGCTAATTTTGAATTGCGTATGAAAGCTCAACTAGACATTATTAACTTATAGTTAAAATCCAATGGAAATATAAAAGTAAGGAACTCTATTTATTCTCGATTGTGCTAAGCGAGTTGAGCTTTCATTTATAAGATGTGGTACATGTATTCTTAACAAACAATTGAAAATTGAGAAATTGAGCTTAAGTTTTGATTTCTTTCAAAATCAAATAAGTTTAGAATTTGAATAAGCATTCCTTTCTTTCCTTGACTGGGAAGCATGCTCCCTTTGATACCTTTCTTCAATATCTGTTCTTGATTGTGTTCTTATTTCTATTTACAAACACTGGTTTCATTCTGCAATAACTTCTCTTTCATTTCCTCCCAACAATTAACTTTCTTGCCATCAATCTTTATAATTTCATCCATACAAATATTTGAAGATTGAAGCTGCATATTCGACTGCTTGAGGTGCCATTATTTTTTTGTTTTTCTTTCTGAATTTTATACATCAATCTGAAGGTTGGGAATGTTTCTGTGTGCATATATTTATGTGATAGGATAATGTTAAATATTTAGTTGAAATCCATTATGTGCTCTTTGTTTTAATAATTTCTTTAATTTACAAACAAAAACAGATTGACAACTGAAAGCAAGATACAGAAATTAGATGATTATTAATGTTTCTTGTTAATTTCAACAAAGATTTCTTACTTCTGTTTCTTCTTGCCTTGAAGCTTGGTGCGACTATCTTTCCTAATATTTGAAGATTAAATTAAAGCTTCAGGTACGACATATTTTTATTTCTGTAAAAGGGATTCATTTTTTATTTCTATCAATTTCTGCACTTATATCTAATATATAAAAATCTACAATAAAATAATTTAGACAATTCTAGTAGGGGCAGGCGAATTCAATTATCCTATTGAAAAAATAGGAAGTGGAACTAGTTTCAAAACATGTATAGATTGAATTATATTTGATCAGTTTCAATTTTGATTTCGGGGACTTGCCTTGTTCACCTATATTCTTCTATTTTTAATTTATTCTTCTTTTTTTTAATCTTCTTCCTTCTTGTTGTCTCCTTCCTTTCCCTACCTATATGTTCAAAGTGTTCCCTATCAACCAAACCATTGAATCCCTTGCATTTTTTAACTCAACATATTAAAGGATATCTTTTCATAGAAATTAAGAGCAAATTAAGCTGCAGGATGTCTCATCTTTCAAAGACTACCCTCCATAGAGATATACTACTTCTTAAAACTCTTTTATACTTTAGAATGAGTAAACTTAAATTTGCAAAAATAGAACAACTTTAAATAAATTAATATTATTAAAGTAGAAAAAATGTCCCAAACATTAAAACAATCATTACTGTTCGTTTGTATAGTACATAAATACTAAATTATTAAATGTAACATAAAGTAAATCTCAATAATCCCCCCATCCATAACCTTAGCCAACTTGCATATCTGTGTTGCAATCACCTATGCAAAACATAAAGGAAAAAAGTAAGTAATAATTACTATCTAGGAAACCTTATACCCTACATTCATTTTCTCTCCTTCCCTTTCGTTACTTATCATCTTACATTCCTTATCTCATGAACTCATCATCTAAGGTACACCTATAGACTCAAACTATGATGACATGAATTGTATATAACTTTAGAAATCAATGAAAGAACTTTAATAAAACATTTGTTGAAAACTATGCTAACTAAGTCAATTAGACTAGAACAAGACATGAATTTGACATCCTGACCATATAAGTCTTCTAAGCTCTCTCTATCAAATAATATAATTGAACTCGTCCTAAGACCTTTACTATGGGTGCATATAAAAAGACTCTCCTAACACCTCTATTATGAGTGTATATAGAGGATTGTATAACACCTCTTTGTAAGTGGGCCTTACTGTGGACATGAAAAATCTCATGGGTGTCTGGCTCATGAGAAATTAAGTCTTCATGGGTGTATAAAATTTAAAACTCATAAGGATCGAGTCCAACATGTATGACTATGGAAACAAGTCTCATATGGCTTAGCGCACTAATAAACTTAGAATACATATAAAAATTTGCTAACTTATCTGATGAATGAGTACTCAATATGTTTTCATAAAACATGAACTTATACTGAAGCCCTTATCAAACTTATGTTTTGCCATGTTAACGTTTTCACCTCTTATATAACTTGCTTATGACTCCTGCCCTACTTCATATGCTAATTTAGGCATGTGTTGTACTTCTACGCATTCATATCATTGCTTAAATTTGTGGGACAACTTCTTGGAATAGGTGTACTCTATTGTGGAATGACCATACCTCTACTATGTTATAGAACAAGTGTTCAAAATTAAAGAATGAGTGTTTTCTCTCTTGTAACACCTTTCTCTAGAAGTACTGTCCTTTAAAGGAAGATATCACTAATTAGGCCATTTGTGCATGTATATATTTAAACATTTGAAAACATATAAATCAAACACATAATTTTATTGTAAAATCATAAATTACCAAAATACACTTTCATTTAAAACGTTAGAGGAAACATGCCAAAGAATTTCCAAATCATAAAAGCTTAAAACATATTATTGTACTACATGTAGCCAAATCCATCAAAACAAAAACTGACATAGAATTTGTTAAATTAACTAAATAACAAAAATACCCTTAGTTACTCTATGCCCGTTGACCACTACTTGCCTCGCAGCCATTACAATCATATATACCTATATGCATGAAAATAGAAGAGTGAGTGATAAAAAACTCAATAAACAAGAGACTCTATTGCTAACTTTTACTTAATCTCTAGATTGTGCTTATGCTATATTATCTCTGTCATCTGAAGTCGATTACTAAACTCTTATCAAGATGATTATGGGTCCGATATTTGTTTTTGTAATCATATTAAACTCAGGAACATCTAGGCTATATGCCATAATTGTTAGGTCACACTATAACCCCTTCGTTCACTAAGGAACCATTCCTTGAATTCCTAATTGGTTTGACTATATCATCTCTAGGGTCTACTATATCTAGCTCGGTCACTAAGGGACCACTCTTCGGATCCCTCTTAGTGTGACTATAACATCTTTCGATGAAAGTATCATCGTTTGGAAGCTATGTCCTATAACTATATGTTAGGCCAATTAGATTGGATCAAACACAAGGATTTGACTCCTTGGCTATGTGAGTACTTATTATGCAATCAACTTGCTTACACTTGAACATAGTCTTAATTATGCTCTACTATGAGCAATTACTTTATTGTAGGTCTAGTGTCATATTACAAGTAGTATAAGTACTATGTACTCATAGTGTCCTCTCACAATAACCTTAAGATGTCTAGTATGCATGCATCTTAAGCCACAAGTCACTTTAGCTCATTTTAGTTTTTAGCCTAATCATATCTTATGCTTCATCATAATCTCATCTTTTAGGTATACAGGTATTACTACGCACCTGAGGTTCTATACTGTCTTTAGGGATGACCCGTAAACCTTTAGTTCAGTTCCTCTTTTCTCTCATTATTCTGCCCTTCATACTCGAGCATGTTACGTCTTGAACATAGGCGAGTTATTCTTCTGTAGGCCAAAGGACTATTTCCCACCTAAAGTATGCGCTTTTCTCAAGTTTTTCCCTATTAACTTTGAAAATACCATTTACCCATCCGTGACCGGTTAAAATCAATGGTTTCAAGGGTAAAATTGTCATTTTGTCTGTTTTATTAAAAATAAATTTAAATTTTATTTTATTTTCCCCCCTAAACTCTAAAAACTAATAATTTCCCCCAACCCAAGTTTTAAAGAACTACATTTTCCCCCTTAGGATTTTCAATTTTCTGAGTTAGTTTTTCGACGTCGTTTCTTCCTCTCTGGTGACCTCCAGGCGATGCAACCTCCTTCTGACGATTGTCTTGGGAACTGTCGTCGACGACCATGCCTAGCATAATTGCTAGAAAAAGGCTGCATCGAAGAGGAAGAGAAGTCATCTAGAGGTTGCTGGAGAGAAAGAAACAGCTCCGAAAAACTAACTCTGAAAAATTGAAAATCCTAAAGGGGAAAACGCTGTTTTTTAAAACTTAGGTTAGGGAAAATTGTTAGTTTTTGAAATTTTAGAGAGGGAAATGAGATAAAATTTTCAGGGGTTAGGGTTCCGTTAATTTTAACAGGCCATGGGTGTGTAAATGGTATTTTCAAAGTTAATAGGGGGAAACTTGAGAAAAACGTATAGTTTGGGTGGGAAATAGTCCTTTGGCCTTCTTTTGTATCATACATGACCTTGTTTCCCCATGGTCTCTCCCCATGTAAACAAAATCAACATGCACAAGGGTATGTATCTTTACACACAGGTGTGCGCCTTTTCTCTACACTTGGACTTATTTTCAAATAGAAACTCATCTCAACCACTTTTCAAGGGTATTTTAGTCATTTTACCCCACACATGGTTGTGCAAAAGATATACATGAGCAAATCTTGTCCATTAATTGATCATTCAATGGTCAACGATGTCTAACAGTTGTAGATTACTAAAACACTTGAACTAAATTCGGGACTGTGTGCACATGAATGTGAGTCGAAACCCAAAAGGTGAACACAAACTTGAAAACGAATCCTAATTTGTCTTTATGATCTTTCTACTCTCTCCTCAATGATAAGACACTTATATCACTTATACCTCATGTAATTAGCATCCTTATTCCAACCATAATTCCACCAAACAAAGAACACAAATCAATTCAAAATAATACACATCAAAATTAGGCATCATATATACATATGAAATCATAATCTACTATAAAATTTTCATCAGCATTCATGCCAATCATTAGAGTTTTACCATCAAATCATAACATCAACAATCAAGATATTAAAATGTTAGCCTAACATACAATCATATCTCATAATAATCTCTAGCATAAGAACATATCTATAACATCATCCAAGATAAAAATCTCATGGCTACACAGGTTTGACATTCCACTTAAATCAAAGGCATTATGTAAACACTTTTGGTAAAGGAATAACCTCAAACCACATCAAACATATGTTCAAAATTGAAAGAGAAAAGTCTTACTTACCTTTCTTTTTTATTGATGAACTTGACACCTTTTCTTCATAAGTCATTACACTTCTTCTCATCGGAAAGCGTATTGCCATCGTCGGATTCTACCATCACAATTTGAGAATCACTTAAAACTCACTTTTATCTTTTTCTAGATCGAGTGCATGCATTTTTGGATTTGGATAAAAATCCCTAAAAAGCAGCAAACATGTCTTATAAGAATTGTTTCTACATATGCAATACATGGGCATGTGCTTCACCACACACAGTAGTGTATCGCTCAATTCAAATTTCATGTTGCATTCACCTTATCCAGCTAATATAGTAATGCGAAACATGAGTATGGCCTTTTCATGCATAGTCGTAATTCATCTCCTAAGTAACCTCTTTAACTTTGTGATTCCTCTAAAACACTTCAACCAAGGGAATTTGCTAGTTCCTGAGTTGTTTAATCTTGCTATCAAGGATCTAAACCAATTTCTCTTCATAACTCAAGTCCTTAGACAATTGAATTTCCTTGGTCCTTAACACATGCGGAGGATCACCTATATACTAATGCAACAACGAAACATAAAACATATCAAGAATATAATCCATGCTCGTTGGTAACACAAATCTTTAAACTATCTTACCGACTCATTCCACAATCTCAGAAGGGTTGATGAACCTGAGAGCCAACTTACCCTTTCTCCCAAACCTCATGGTATGCTTATAAGGGACTACTTTAAGGAAAAGTTTGCCACCTATAATAAACTCCAAATCTCTACGTCTTTTATCAAAATAACTTTTTTATTGATTCTAGATTAGTTTCATCCTTTGTCTAATCAATCGACCATTCTCAATCATCCTTTAAGTGAATTTCGGTTTAAGAGACCATGACAAGACATTTCTATCACCTAACTCATCCTAGTATAGAGGAAAACTTCACCTCTTATCGTATAGTGCCTCATAGGATGCCATTTGAATTGTCACATGGTAACTATTATTATAGGTGAACTCTACCAAGGATAACATCTCCATTTAACTTGCCCTATGATCTAAGAAACACGCTTTTAACGTGTCCACTAACATCTAAATGGTCTTTTTAGTCTAACCATCCATCTGTGGATAATACGTTATATTGGATGTCAAATTAGTACCCAACAATCTATACAAACTTTTCTGAAAAGCTAATACAAATTATGTGCTCCTATTTGAAACAATTGTCTTGGGTATTCCATGCAACTAAACAATCTCTCTAATATACAGCTTCCCAAGTAGGGGTGGTGTCTCTAGTAGGCAAGAAATGCACTATCTTATTCAATTTATCCATAATCACCTATAAGGGCATTATAACTACTTTGAACTCTTGAGAGCCCAATAATGAAATCCATAGAATATATTGTTATTTCCACTCAGACACACTTAGAGGATCGAGTAATCCTAAAGGTCTCTGGTGCTCGACTTTAATCTGCTGATAGGTTAGACACTTGGCAACATACTTACCCATATTTATTTTCATTCCTGACTATTAGAAACTTTTTCTTAAATCCTACTACATTAGAAACTCCTTCTTACATCCTTTTTCATACATGACTAATCACAAACTCAATTCATTCTCAGTTTAGGTTTATTTGAATCTCTTTTTGAACCATCAACTGTAATGTGAACAATTTTCTACTAAGGGCATTTATTATTACATTTGCCTTACCTGGGTGATATTTGATATCACAATCATAATCTTTCACTAACTCGAGTCATTTGCTTTGTCTCATATTCAGTTCTTTTAGACTGAAAAAGTATCTAAGGCTCTTATGGTCGGTGTATATATTGCATCTCATCCTATACAGGTAATGCCTCTAAATCGTAAGAACAAACACTATTATGTTGCATCTCATCCTATACAGGTAATGCCTTCAAATCTTAAGAACAAACACTACCGTTATTAACTCTAACTATATGTAGGATATCTGGTCTCAAAACCTTTTAATTTTCTCAAAGCATATGATATCACCTTGCCTCGTTGCATCAATAGTGCTCTTAAACCATTATGTGAGGCATCTATGTACAGCTCATACTAGACCCAATCCTTTGATTAGGCTAACACAAAAGTAGAGGTCATGTTCCTTTTTAATTCTTAAAAGCTCTTTTTGTTGACATCTAACCACTAAAACTGAGTTTTCTTCTTTTTTAGAGTTGTGAGAGGTCATTCTAGCCTAGCAAATCCCCCTATAAATCTTTTGTAATACCTAACTAGATCTAGAAAACTACAAACCTCTTTAATAGTCTTTGATTTCTATTAGTCTATCATTGCCTCTATCTTACTTGGATCATTTGATATACCCACTGCTAAAATTACATGGCCCAAAAATGTAACTTGATCTAACGAGAACTTATACTTCGAAACGTTGGCATAGAGTTGTTTCTCTCTCAATCTCTATAGGGTGAACCTCAGGTGTTCTTTGTGCTTTTTTTTACTTTTTGAATACACCAAAATATCATTAATGAATGCTACAATTAACTTGTCTAGGTAGTTATGGATAACTTTATTCATCAAATCCATAAACACTGTAGAGACATTTGTTAATTTGAACAACATCATAAAAAACTTAAAGTGTGTATACTTTTTTTTGAAAGTTATCTTAGGTATATCCTACTCAACCCCTTACTTGATAGGAGCTCCCCAAGGAGACTGACTCGATCTAATAAATCCATTTTCCAATAACTCTTAGGGCTACTTTTTCAATTCTTACAATTTGACTTGGGTTATTCTATAGTGTGCCTTGGATATAGGTGTTACATATGGTGCCAACTTTATATTAACCTTTCTTGTTTAGGAGTTAATCCTAGTAATTCTTTTAGGAACACATTTGGAAACTCTCAAATAACTAGCCAGTTTCCTTTGACGAGTAACTACTAATAGGATAGCCTTAGCAAGTCTCTATATGATGGTAGATACTCTGGTAGTGTCTCTTTTCACTAGCTTCTCAACTCGGAGTACGCCTTCGGATAAAATCTAGCTACGTGTCTTAGCTAATAACACTTAAAACAAATTCCCTACCTAGTCAAACACTCTCCTCTATGATGCTTACCATTTTTCTAAGACAAAGGAATCTCTAGTACCCTTTTTATTAGCCTTAGGTTGGAATGACTTTTTTTATTTTCTATCTAGAAAAGGACCTCTTTGAATCTAAGCATTGCTATTGCTTGACTATGGCATTGATGTTGGTACTAGTGTTGATACCGGTGGTAGTGTAGGTATGGTTGGCCATACATTCTCTTGACAAACAATTCAAATCTCAAGGCTCTGCTTATGGCCTCACTGTAGGTTTAGGGTGGCTTTGTACCCATTTGACATCTTGGGGTGTAGCTAGATCAAACCCGTACACAAATTTCTCTATTCGCTTGATCTTAATATTGACTATCTCCAGAGCATATTTAACTACATGATTGAACTTATTAGAGTACTTTTTTAGTGTTTGTACCTCGAGTCTATGCTATGAATTCCTGGGCCTTAATGTAGGTCATATGTGTACCTTTATACTTTATCTTGAAACTCTTTATAAATTTTAACTAGGACATTTATGAAATTTTGACTGCTTTTTGGACCAAGTTCCACCATGCTTTAGCATTAGACTTGAAACAGTAGATGGCTTTTTATCAAACATATATTTTAATCGAAATCTAAGTTTTCATCTTTATTATCAAAAGTCACGTCTTCTTCCTTATCATCAAATTTTTTATTTACGATTTCAAGCATTTCTTTATCAAAATATTCTTCTTCATCAGAGGACTTGTATTCTAAGACTTTTTTATCCTTAGACATCGACCTATGGTTAGACTTATGAAAAAAAATTTGGCCTTTTTGGCTATAAGCTCAACCCTATCAATGCAAGAAATTGTAATAGCTCTTGTAGCATAAACAATTTTGTCAGCCGTCATAGTCAATGAGTTGTAAAAAAGAGAGTATTTTAAAAAACAAAAATTTGAACCTAATTTTATTATTAGGTTTAGTTAAAAAATACACTTTTTGGCTTTTTTTCCTTCTTCTGAAACTGTGTTTTCGGACTTTTGCTTGCGTTGCATGCCTATAGGTCATGGACCTATTGCTTTGAGGAGTTTCTGGCCTAAGTGTATTTTTAACAACTATGCAATCTTATATTGTATTTCTAGCAAATACAATATATAAACATCCAAATCAAACCTATTCTATCTCATCTCATGCGTAATACATGTCTATAATCTGACCATTTATCAATAATCGTAGGCATGCATATGTCATTTCAAATTACATAACTTATAAGCAATTTAATCATCAAATAAGCATTGATCAAAGCATATTCTTATACTAGATTTGGAATTTCATCTACCATAACTTCCTTAATCAATCCAAAAAACATATATCAATTAATGAAAATAATCCCCTGCTTACTTGGATTTTGGTAATGTGATCATTATAGAATTGACTCTCTTGTTTGAATCTACCCCTTTTACTATTCTTCTGAAGGTTGAAATATTGCGTAAATAGTTTAGGGTATGCTTTTTGCATAAGGGTTGATGTTTAATCGCGCAAATTGCGATTCTTTTTTATAAAATTTGTTCACATAACTGTCGAAATGGGTGTTCACTTTACTAAAACGATTGTTCATCACTTAAATCATATGTCAATGTGGTGTTATCTAAGTCGTTCATCTATCAAATGCTAAAAAGACATTCCACTCTCTAACATGACCTTATACACTTTTAATTTCAGCATAATTTCTTATAACCCACATTTCATCCATCATTCTCTAATCCTATTTTTGCCCTTCCTTTAGAACAACTACCATTGCACCCTTCAAATTCTCGTCTATTAGAGCCTCATCTTCCGCCCATCAAAACCATAACCCTAACCTGTCCCTCCTTTAAACTTCAAATCCACTCACCTTGTCTTATCAAAACAACCTCCATCACTATCATTAGAGAAACATGATGGAATAAACTATCAAAATTCTCATTGATGTCTTGTTTGAGATCACAACTTCTTTAAACATAGGTGGACTTGGTGTTTCATGTTGGCTTGTTAGCATTCTTCAATTGATGGTCAAATTAGTTGTTGCTAGAGACTGGTGTCAATAGAAAGAGTTCTAAGTTTACAAGAAGGCTAAGTAATGGAGTTGAAGATTTGACATTAGTCATAATATCATCTGCAATTGCAAGGTGTGGGGGCGAAGTTGTGAAATTAAAATTTTTGCCTTTGATTTAAGTTTATTATATTACAACACAACGACCTCGTATTGTTACATAAGTTTATTTAAAAAAATAAATGGGTACCTAATCAGGTACATTATAGGGTACCTGTAATACAATTTCAAACCTAATTATTGAGCCAATTTCATTTTTGAAAGAGGTGGAACTGAATTTAGAACCCAAACAGACCTTATTACAATTGCTTTCTCATAGAAATTGGACCCAAACATCAAGTGCCCAGTGATTATGTTTCTTTCCATTTCTTTTGCTCAACCCTAAAAATTAGCAATGGTTAGAATTATTACATATTTTAATATTACAATTCAAATAAAAATAATCGGGCAAGTCTAACTATTTTCTACAGGGACCAAGATAATGGAGGTTGTTATAGGGCCGATCACACAAATTCTGAAGTTCATAAGGCAACTATTATGGAGATATGTTCAGTATTATAGGCAACTTAATGAGAATATGGAAATTCTCAAAAGAAGATTGGCGGATTTAAATTGTCAAAAAGAAGATGTTGAAATAAGGTTGAGAAGAGAGTGTCATGTGGGGAAATTTCCTAGAGCTGAAGTCAACAATTGGTTGCAAAATACACAAAGGATTAATAATGAAGCAGAAAATATTGAAAGACAAGTTAAAAAGAGGAAATGTTTGTCACGTGTATGTTTTGGGATGGTTGTTGCTAAGAAGATTGAAATAGTGAAAGAACATTACTGGAATGGTGCATTTGAGAGCTTTGTAATTGATGCACCTCTAGCTGTTGGAGAGGTACTACCAACAACAACATTAGTCAGTGAAGCAACTGCAAAGAAAACCATGAATGAGGTTTGGGAATTTCTAATTGGTTATGAGGTGATGAAGATAGGAGTTTGCGGGATGGGGGGAGTTGGTAAAACAACTATCATAACTCATATCAATCACAAACTTCTTAAGGAGACGGTTAAGTTTGAAAATGTGATTTGGGTTACTGTATCCCAACCACTTGATCTTATGAAATTGCAAGATCAAATTGCTGGTGCATTGAAAGAACATCTTCCTAAAAATGAAGATAAAAGGACACGAGCTGGAAACTTGTTAAAAATTCTTGAAGGAAGAAAGATCGTGCTGATATTAGATGATATGTGGGAGGCATTTCAGCTTGAGGAAGTGGGAATTCCTGAACCTACAAAAGATAATGGATGCAAAATAGTGATAACAACTCGTTCACAAGATGTATGTCATTCCATGGGTTGCAAAATAGTACAGGTGAGGACTCTCTCAGAGGATGAGGCATTGAGGTTATTCATTGATAAAGTGGGATTTAATATTTTAGGAGTTCCAACTTTAAAAGGCTTTGTGAAACCTGTGGTCGAACAATGTGCTGGTTTACCCCTAGCAATCGTTGCAGTAGCTGGTTGCATGAGGGGAGAATATGACGTTTGTGAATGGAGGAATGCATTCGAAAAATTGTCTAAAAGCATACTAAGTGTCAAAGGCATGGAAACAAATGTACCAAGGCAATTACAATTCAGTTATGATCATTTGAAGAGTAAAAAGCTGCAACATTGTTTCTTATATTGTGCCCTTTATCCTGAAGACTATCATATCCAAAAAGAGGAACTGATAGTTTATTGGATTGCGGAAGGACTAATAGATGAAAGGGGTAGTTTGCAAGCAACAAATGATAAGGGTTATTCTATACTGAATAGACTTATAAACAGTTGTTTATTGGAGACTGCTGATCATGGAATGTGCGTAAAGATGCATGATCTTGTAAGAGACATGGCATTGCAGATTACAAGCAACAATCCTTTGTTCATGATAAAACCCGAAGAGGGATTGAGTGAATTACCAGGGGAACAAGAATGGAAAGAGAATCTTGAGAAAGTTTCTTTAATGGGGAATTACATATCAAAAATTCCTTCAAATTTGTCCCCAAATTGTCGAGCTCTTTCCACTTTATTGCTACAAAGAAACCCCCTAGAAGGCATTCCTGAATTGTTCTTTGTAAACATGCTTAGTTTGAAGATTCTTGATCTTTCTTACACACAGATTGCCAACTTGCCAAATTCCATCTCCAACTTGAAGAATCTCACAGCATTATTGCTTAATCATTGCGAACAATTATCAGAGGTTCCTTCTTTAAAGAAACTATCAGCACTTGAAAATTTGGACCTTGGGTTTACATATATAATCGAAATGCCGAAAGGTATTGGAAGCCTGACAAAGCTTAGAAGTCTTGATCTTTATCTACCTGCACCAGTTGTGTTGCCAACTGCAATGCTTCACACACACAAGCATCTCCAAAAATTAAGAATATATTACGGATCAATATTTTCTGAACCAGTGTTAACATCAGAAGAGGCAATTAGATTCAGTCAACTGGATACTTTTGAAGCGCATTTTGTTAATTTTTATGACTTCAACATGTATGTCAAATCCATAGGTGATCAGGCACCGAAACGTTACCGTCTCCTGGTGGCATCATGTTCAGAAGAAGTTCCAGTCTCTGAATTCTTCTCTCTACCAACATATGATGCTTACTTCCCAAATGTAGAAGGTGTTAATAAATTTGTAACGTTATATACAGCTGGTGAAGGAGAAGATTTGGTTGTGCTCCCAACAGATGTTCAATGTTTAATGGTAAGAGTGTGTCCCGAAATAAGTGACATAAAGGATCTAATGCTAGGCAATTATCTTGATCTTAAATTTCTGTATCTGATGGATTGTTGGAATTTGAAGAAGTTGGTCTCACCAAAGTTGTTGCCGAATTTACAAAACTTGGAAGTGATTGAAGTTCAGGGCTGTGATAAAATGGAGGAGATAATAGCATTTAATGATGAAAAGGAAGAAGGAAGCAGTGGCAGCACCATATGCGCTCTTCCAAAATTGAGAGAAATGCGTCTGAAATCCCTTGGAAAATTGAAGAGGATTTGCAGCGGTAATGGAGTGATGGTTTGTGAATCTCTCCAACAAATTCATATATCAAGATGTGGAGAATTGAAGAGGTTTCCGGTGTCTTTTCCCTTGCCTGCAATTAAAGAAATCAAGGTAAACAAAAACTGGTGGGAGTCATTGGAGTGGGACGATCCTAATGCTAAAGCTTCCCTTGAACTCTTTTGTAAGTTCACCAACTGGCTTTACGACTGAAACTATCATGCAAAGGTAACATTTCTTATAGAATAAATTTTTCATCTTGTTTTACTGCAATCACCAACATTTAGTTAAGTGTTTCTTCATTTTGTAGCCTCATAATCAATTCACCTTTCTCCGAATAGCTTCATTTCTCGCACAATTAATGCTTATAAGCTTTTACTTATTCAAGATTTTCTTTTTACTTTCTTTGTGATATAAGAGTGTACATTTTTGTGCAGAGAAAAGTGGAAGTATGGACTGCAACGTTGGTTCCTCGTACTGCAAATAATAAAGCCATAATTTGGCATGCTTTAAGTTAATCATGTAAATATTTGAATGTTTTTGTTATTGTTGTTTGTGATTTGAGAAATTGGGACCATGAAGTGTATTCATTCATTTCACTGTTTAATATAATCATGACATGCAATTCAATTGTTCAAGAGTTCACCTCCTCTTAAACTTGGAAATATTTTATTCTGTCAATTTATTTCCTCACTAGGATTGGGCTGTGCCTTCTTAACCCATACATTTCAAGCCTAAACCCAAACCTAAATTTGTAGAGCTAATAGAATTTTAAATTTTTATTAAATTCTAATTTTTGTTAGGGTAAAACAAAATTGGAGCCACGATTAAAGGGAATTGCATTAGAGAATCTTAACCTAAATCTCAATATAACTAATTATGAAATTATTATTTGAATTTAAATTATGAATGCCAAAATTCAATTGTAACTACCCTCTCTCTTCCTGCAAATAAAGAAGATTACTAAATGAAATAAATAAGCAACCATACAAGGAATTAGGGACACATCATCCCAAGTCCAAGGGGAGGTTTTTATAAAATTTAACAATTTTTTCTAAGACTTTATTCTTCGATCGAGTCCTTTTAAGGACACTTCATTGTAATCTCTACACCCACATTTTGTCGGAGTATTCTTTCAAAGCTGCTAGTATCTTAATCATGGATGTACAATCTTGAATAGAGGGTTGAACCATGTGAAAAGACCACTATATGCTCAATTTTTTTGTTACATTTATTTTGCATCACCTTGGTGGATATCATGGTCCATTATCAGATTCTCAACATCACTCTATAATTTATTTTATGTCAGACTTTAAATTATCTACATCAATTAATAATGAGAAATTTAATCAATAGTTCTCATATAAAAAATGGGGATATTAATTAAAATAGGCACGAAAGTTTTCATCTAAATCTTTTTAGACAAACTTTGAGTGATTTTACTTTTTTTAAACAAATTTAATTTTGTTTTCAATAATACCCCTCTTTGCTAATTACGTCAAATTCGGTATTGTTATTTTTTGACAACCCTTTCTTTCGGAGCATACTCTATATTTGATAAGTTATGATTCGAAGATTAAAACACTTATTCAAAAATAGATCAATTTTTGAGTAGATTGGAATGAAAAAAATGAACATAAGTGCAAAGAATAGACGTGAGTGCCAGAGGGTGCATATGAGTGTGTGCAGATGTAAACGGGTCCGTACAGGTGCAATTGAGTGTAAAGAAGTGTGCGTATCATGATACGATATAGCACCAAAACTTCTCTCTTTCATGTGTAGGTGAAAACAGGTCATATAAATTGAAACATGTTATTATAAGATAATTTGTCATGCTAATCATAAAAATATAGTTAAAATAATGAAATTGATGTTATCATGATAAGACAAATATATGTGAAAGAGAGAAGTTTTGGTGCCAACATAAGAAGTATTATGTGACAAAACATATCATCTAAGTATAATTATTATGACTGATTAATTGATAACAATTATAAACTCCTTAATAGAATAATATTTATTATGACAACAATTTTAGGTAATCATGATATATTAAACAATTGTGAAAAGATGATTTATCATATAAAATTGTGACAATAGAATTAAAATAACGAAATCAATATTATTACAATAGGATATATTTATTTTTAAATGAGAGAAACTTTTGGGGAAAAAAATAGTGATGTGATGAATTGTTTTGCTATTATAATGTTATTGTGACACCTTAATTAATGACAATTAAAAACCTGTTATTATAACAATATTTATCATGGCAATAATTTGGGTGATTATGATATATTAGATAAAGACTAAACCGTTTAAGTTGAAATATGTTGTGATAGGATAATTTATTATACTAGCTATGAAAATATGGTTAAAATAATAAAATTGATATGGTCATAATAAGACATGTATATAGAGAGGACAAAAATTTTAGTGCCAAAATAAGACGTAAAATATGACAAAACATAACGACAAAGTATAGTTTTTTGCGAACACTCAAAGGTTGTGTATGTAACAAAGCTCGTCTAGAAAGATCAGTAGTTGAGGCATATATTGCTATCGAATGCCTCGCTTTTTGCTCATGCCTCTGTGGTGTTGAGACAAGATTTACCCAACTCAAGAGAAACTATGATGGAAGTCAAGAGGACGTGTTGCAAGATATAATGGAATAATTGTTAATGGAATCTGATTTCATTCAGTAGAGCGTGACCACCACCGTCGAACTCATAATTTTAGTGTTATAGTAATTGGAGAGCATTCATTAGAGGAGACTGACTTTTATGGTTTCATAATTAATATAATTGAATTGGCTTACCGTTATCAACATGTTTTTTTATTTAGATGTGATTGGTGGAATGTTGGTGATAAAAGAAATGGAATTAAAAAGGATGGGTGCTTGATTAGTGTTAACGATAGTCAAAGATGGTACAAAGATGAACCTTACATATTTGGACCAAGCAAGACAAGTCTTTTATGTAGCTGATATAAAATATGATGGTAATTGGAAAATATTGCAGAAAATAAGTCCTAGGAATATATATGATGTATTAGAGAGTGTTGAAGCAAATAGGGAAGAAGTAATTAGTCATGAGATTTACCAACAATATAAGACCAATGAAGTTAGTGAGGTAGAGCAAATTGATAGCGTTCATTAGATCGGAATGATGTCTTACCAGATACAACTGATGCAACTCTTGTATTTCCAAAGAGAAGACAAGTACCAGATGAGAATGACACTATCTTTAATTATATCGATGATGAAATGAAATTAATAATAATGAAAAAAGTTTTGATGAGGTTGATGACAATAATGATAATGAGTTATGACAATGAAAGTTGGATTCTATATTACTTGCTATATCTTATATAAATATTGAATTGCTCTATTTTATCTTATTTTCTTCTTTATTGTGTAGAATACATATGATTTGTAATATTGCGATTTGATTGGTGCTTTCTCTAATCAGTTTCTACAAATTCTTAATTATATTTACATTTTTAATACATCAATTTATATATCATTCTTAATTGGAAGAATTTTTGTATAGTTGTTTATGACAATGGCACCCTTCTCAAAAAGAACAAGGAAAAGCAAGCAACCTCCACCATAACAAACAATAAATTCAGTTCCTACTGAAGTGCCTCCTATTGAAGGTTCTCTTGATTTGATAGAAAATGTCTCCTATTTCACATATGCACGACCAAACTGATAGTAGTGACAATCGGAATGCAGAAGGTGAGTCTTTAATTTATTTATTTGTATAATTATATTTATGTATTTATTTATATCAATATCTGTCTAAGGTTTCACCTCAAGTAAAAAAGGATGTGGTATTGCAAGAAGTCTTGAAGAAAGAAAAAGAATAAAAGAAGGTGGAAAAATTGAAAGTGTTAAGATCACTGAAGGGAAGTACTAACCAGCTAGGCTTGCCAAAAAATTTCTCAAGATGGAGTTAGGTGTTGTGACTCAAATGCTAGCTCTGTTACGTAAATTCATTTGGACTGATGAGATTGGAAGTGAGAAAATACCTATATTCACCCAACTAGACGTGATACAAATTAAATATTCATTAGTTTTGATATTTATTTTGTCATCACCTGTTTCCTCACATTCTATCTTTCCATTTAATCTATGGGTTTTATTTAGAATTATTATTTTTTTCCGTAGACTAAGTTTAATTTTAACTTGAGTGAAGGCTCATATGCTAGAATGGTAGTTGAGGCATTTATGGCAAGACGTTTCTCACAATATAAGTATCGGTGCCATCAACATTTTAAGTCTTTCAACAGTCCACGGGAGGCACGCCAACACCCTCCTAAATAAAGTTAACAAGATGATTGGAATGAACCACGTAATCGTCTTAAGAGTCAACAGTTTTAGACCTTTCTTGATTAATTGTACTTGTTTCTCACATATAATCATAGTTGGTCAAATATGACATTTTGTTTATTTATTTTTATGTAGGAGCAAAGTCAAACAAATCAAGAAAATAGAAGCAAATTAAAAGTGGTGAACATAGTTATTAATATCTTACTATACGATACGACATTGGTATAAAACGATACGTGCTATGAGGTGTATTCAATTAATATAATATGGTGGATGTATTAAACGATACGAGATAATACTTGATACACGATACAAAAAATTAGATTGTTGATACATAATACGATATGTGATTCAACTACCATAATGATGAACAAGACATGTTTAAAATCTTATGTCCAACATTTATTTGAAATGGTGAGCCTCTATCTTAAAACTTTTTACATCAATTCATCAACTTATTTATTATAACAACTTACACTTTATTTTTTATGATTATAACTTGACTCTTGAAGAACCTTGTTAGTTGTAGTTGTCGTAATTTGATTTTTAAAAATGGCATATGGCTTGATGAAGACATCTAAAAATAGCAATTTTGCCCTAGGGTTTTTTCATTATCCGACGACATTTTTGATGCTTCTTCGACAGTATCTCAATTCTCTTCCTTCGATGGTCGCTCTCTCACCATCTTTTCTTCCAATCAGCAGTCCTAAATCTAGTGGGAAGGCGATGTTTTGTTAGAGAAGACAAGATCTTTGATCTTCATCAGATCTTATATTCGTCTTCCCCAATGAAAATGAGATCTCTTACCTTTCTCTAGGAAGATGAACAGATTCATCTTTTTGACGATGATGAGAGTGTTTTTTATATCAATCAATGTTGTCCAAGCTTCTAAATAAGAGAAGCTTGGCCACCAAAGCAAGAGGAGGTATTGTAAGATATTCGTGGCCAGCGATGATGTCAACTTTGACATAAGAGATTTGAAAACTAAACCCTGGGGGAGAATGTCATTTTTTCAAAGTTGGCTTGGGGGAAAAGTGAGATTAAATTTTAGTTTATTTTTAATATTACAAATGAAATGATGATTTTATTCCTAAAATCGTTAA
The DNA here is from genome assembly GCF_011075055.1 of Mangifera indica. Lineage (NCBI taxonomy): Eukaryota > Viridiplantae > Streptophyta > Magnoliopsida > Sapindales > Anacardiaceae > Mangifera > Mangifera indica. The sequence goes on along the minus strand of NC_058139.1, from coordinate 18,497,735 downwards.
CTTTAATTATCTATAGATGGGTGTTTGAGATTTTCAAAGATAAGGAGAAAAACTTGAGAAAACAACATATTTTGGGTGAGAATAAGTCCTTTGGCCTTCTTTAAAGTCTTATTACAGGAGAAAATAGTTGAGTTGTACAAAAAGACAAAGGAGGATGACATAGATCTAAATGGAAGCCAAATTGTTGAAAAAATTTTGAAACCAAAATCTAGTTATTTTCATGGATTAGGATATGGGTCAAAGCCAAACATATCAAAATCATCAATAGCATTTTCGTATGAAAATAAGCTTCTACCCAAAAGACAATGTCATGAAGAATTTAAAAGTAAACTTTGAACTGAAAGACAATCTCGTGAAAATTTTGAGAAAATGGGTAATACTCTCCTCTTATCTCACAACAAGCTTGAAGCTCAACTTAAAATTTTTGATTGCACAACAAAATAAAGATGATGCTTCTATCGCATCTGATTAAATGCAAGTTATTCTTTTTCTTAGTATAGCATTATTGTTTTTAATTTTTTTGATTAATCATTATGTGTTGGTTATTATTAACATTGATCTATAATAGAAGTTGAGAAGCTCTTTGACTAATTGAGAATGATATCTTACTGTTTTTTTTTTTTCATATTTACTTTTGATTCCTCTTTCATATTTCACTGTTCACACTTTTAAATACTAATTTATTTCAACTTTGTTTTAGGGATCTTTTTGTCAGATCTACAACAATTGTTTGAAAAAATTTGTATTATTAGAAAACATTTCGGATTTGTTTTCAATGTTTCAATTAACTTCATATTCAGTTGTTCTAGTATTAGGTTATTTACTTTTGTGAAATTTATTTTGTATTAGAATACATTTGGATATAATATTGTGAAATTTAATTTATATTAAGATTTTATATACAAATATAGTTTTAACATAAATAATTTATGTGGCAATAGGTTCGTTATAAAAATATAATAAGATAAATTTATTTTTACTTAATAGTCACAAGCTATATATTATGACAAAGATTTGAAGATATTATGACAAAATTATTTACCACAAAATGACTATAAAATGATAAATCATATCAACATTTGTGACATATATTATCACTATAAACTTAAAGGAATTGACGTATTCTAAACATAGTGTTGATAAAATATTTTATCACTGCATACATATTATGATAATGATAATTTATAGTTGTAACAAATATTTTTGTCACAATAATTTAAATATCTCACGGCAAATATTTTGTCACGAGATATTTAAATTATTGTGATAAAAATAAAAGTCATCACAATAAATTTAAGATGACAGACTTATTTTGACAATACTTGTGACACATTATGTTGTGACAATATATATATTAGGGAAATTAAATTAAATGACTATTTTACTCTTTTATTAAGAAAAAATACTCAATTTTCTTATTCCTAAGCAAAAGTGCCCTATGTTTTTATAAAATACTAAAATTACCTTTTACCACATTTATATGAACCCTCTCACTTTCACTTTCATTATATACACTTCTTATATCACTTAAACACTCACTCACACTCTCATTTTTACTTAATATAAATTACTATGGGTTCATTCGAAAGGAAAAAGTTCATATTTCTAAATTCAAATTGAAAAAAATTAATTCATAAAAAAAAGTATTTATATGAATCTTAACTTAAAACTTAATTTTATTTGTTTAATCTAGTTTGTTAAAAGTATTTATATGTCATGTAAAAGGGGTATTTGGATATTTGATAATAATTTAGGGGTTAAATGAAATGTTAGAAAATATGGGGGCATTTTGATATTACATAATATATAAAAGATTTAAATAATATGTTAAGAATAAATAGATATATTGAAATACCCTATAATATCAACAATCAAAAAATTACTCAAAAATATGAAAAAACATATCTAAATTTGGAAATTTACACGTTCTTAGGAACAAGAAAACCGAAAAATCGATTTGAAATTTCGTAATTATATCATAAAACATATCTAAAAAAGCATAAAACTAAAGAGATAAATACCAAATTTGAAAACTGCATATCAAAAAAGTCTAGCTCGGTTACAAACAAGCTCAAAATCACAAAAACCAAAAATCTTAAATTTGCTAAAACAAAAAAATTGCATAATATGCATTGAAACAGTTTTATTTGGGCCTCCAAATTGGGCGCAACCAACAAAATGGTTGTTGTTATAGAGCTTGAATCAAGCTTTGCATTGATATATTACAGGCCTTGTAACTCCTCCCAGATCAAAAGTTATGGTCGTTCAAATTCTGTCTCCTATAGACTCTAAAGTTTAAAAAAAGTCAATTTTCACCCAACCCATGGTTTTCACAAACTGCCCCACGGTTCAGTGTAAAATTTCCTATGGACCCCCGTGGATCTCCCTCTCTTCTTCTCCCCGTAAAATTTTAAAAATGCTAAATTGCCCCCACCCCACAAGCGCTTGTGGAGATTACTATAGTGTCAACAGATCTAATCCATTTTTTGACTAAAAATCATCATTGCAACCTCTAATTTCAACACAAATCAAATATACATATCTAATAACACAAACCCTTCAAGAAATTCAAGCAAAACAACCAAGAATCAAAACATTTTATGCATTGTTCAAAATCGAAACCCTAAACATTCAAACCTCGAAATCTCCCTCAAATCTCAATACTCCTAACAATAAATTGATTTAAACAAGAAGGGGGATGATGTACTATCCTTATTTATCATTTTTGGTTATCAAAAAACACGAAAGGTTGACAGAAAGACAAACCCATTGTGCCCATGGGAGATCCGAATTTTTCTCTGAATTTGAACAGTAAATCTATAGAAAATGTAGCGTTTATATATAAGGGTAGTTAGTCATTTCCCAAATTGAGGGCATTTTTGCTTAATCCTTTGAGTTTTAGACAATTTCGTTTAACATCCTTTAGCTTTAGACATTTATTATAATTTCCCTATATATTATAACAAAAATAATTTAGAATAATTATGACAATTATTACAATACTGTGATAAAAATAAAAATTGTCACAATAAACTTAAGAGGACAGACTTATTTTAACAATAGTGGTGATAATACAATATACCTATTATGACAAAAATAATTTAGAGTAATTATAATAATTGTTTTATCACGATATATTTAAAATATTGTGAAAAATGAAATATCATAATAAATTTATGAGGACCAATTTATTTTTATAATGATGATGACAAAATATTTTGTCACTATATATATATATATATATATATATATATATATATATATATATATATATATATATATTATGGCAAAAATAATTTAGAGTAATTATGACAATCGTTTTGTCATGATAAATTAAAGATATTTGTGACAAAAATAAAAGTGTCACAATAAACTTAAGAGGACATATTTTGACAATGGTGGTGACAAAATATTTTCTCATCATATATTTACTATGATAAAATTTGATTTATTTTGACAAAATTTGTTTTCACAAAAAACAAAATTTCTTATAGTGAGAAAGAAAAAAAATGAAATGAATTGGTCAAAGCAACAAAAAGAGTTTTTAGTGATATTTTTTATAACTTTTAGGGAATTTATAAATCCACTAACATTTTTACCGACATTACGACAAATGCTGTTGAATCTAATGTTGTTATGGGTTTTAGCGGCAATATAAATACAAAATAAATGCCATTGAAAGTTTGAGAATATTACAATATTTATTTATAACATTCAGAATTGCTATTGAATTTAATTTTCTTTTTTTCAAAAGTTAGCTGCCGCTAAATTCAGAAAAGTATAATTTAGCGGCATTTGCAATTACCACTAAAGAGTAAATACCATTATTTATACTGGCATTTGTAATTGACACTAAATAATAAATACAATAATTTATACCGATATTTATAATTGTTATTAAAGAGTAACTTTTGTAATTTATACCATTATTTATTATTGCCGTTAAAAGTTTTTATCATAATTTATACCCACGTTTATAGTTACCATTAAAAACTTAAAAAAATATTCTCTTCCCGTCAATTATTATGGTATTTAATGGGAATTGTGATCGCTATAAAAATTTTAAAAATTAGTCAATAAATTATTGTAACATTTGTAATAACCCTAAAAGACTTTTCTTTATCATATATATATGACAAAAAAAAGAGTATTTTGTGTGTGTATGTGCATGTGTGTGTGTGTGTGTGTGTGTGTGTGTGTGTGAGACTAGATTCTAAATTCATAAGGCATAATGGAGAAGTGATCAAAGCAGGCTTACTAAACAGGTAACAAATGTAGCATTCCTCCATCATACAACAACAACAACAACAAAAACAAAGAGCAGCCAACCTAATCGATGCACAAGTTATGACCCGTGAATGGAATGAAGAGGGATCTCTCATCTCCTTAGGAGGGAAGAATTCTTTCCATTTTGTGACATACATAAAACTGAAGAACGATACAGTATTGCGTATTGTGCTTATGTTTTTGGTAGAATATGGTTCCCCCATAGATGATGAAATGGGCTTTGTTAAATAATCTGGTTAACTGAATTTCTTGTTTGACTTTTGTCTTGTTAGAATTTATTTGATCACCATTGTTGTTAATTTGTGCAGTTTTACCAATCTTCAAGACTGACGCATTGGCCCTATCAATTATTTCTTTTTTGTGGTAGAAATAATGATTTTGAGTAAACTTTTTTTTCTTTTAGGCTTAGTACAAAATGGAAAACGAGGAGACAAACGATAGTGATAATGAATCGACTTCTACTGGGCCAATGAATGAAGATGTTGAGTACGATAGTTCCCATTTTGAACAAGATAACTCTGACAGGATTGTTGGTGAAGTTACTGGTGAAGCAGCAGTTGAGTAAACAATCCTATGCAACAGCCGCTTTCGAGGGGTCATCAGGAGCAAACTAACAAGACCAAAGTAAAACTCTCCCTCTTATTGAATGAACTATGTGATAACAAATAATAAACTAAAATATGATTTTATCATACTAAACAATAAAAAACAAATATATCAAAAAAAAAACTACTACAATTTAACTTAAAAATCTTTTTGATGTGAAGAGTAATCACTCAAATAAACTAATCCATTATATTCAAAATAATGATACACAATTTTCTGCCTATAAATGAGTATACAACCCTCCAAATCAACATAATAAAGAAATAATACAACTGCATAGAATTAGATAATATCTAAGCAAACTTGTAAGCCTATATCTCACATTATAGGCATAAAATACAAATCTTCACCATCCAAAATATAGTAGCAGATATGCTTAAAATATTATCAAAATTGAGAGCAATATAATGATAGATGAAAGAGGAAAATACATTTTTCTAAGAGCTATCTAAATTAAGCAGCAACTTACAATCAGACATGTTTTAACACAGACAATAAGTTACTTGAGAAATAAAATGCAATCTCTATAGTTCAGAATAAAGAACAATCAATCTTTTACTAGAAGTCCAAAAATCAGAACGATTCAATAGTAAAAAAGAGAGAAATTTACAAAATCGCACAAATGTGCAATGAAAAACTAAGACAACGTTTCTCTCCTCTTTTTTCTCTCTTGCATATTCTGATTTTTGTGTGTTATTTATATGTGTTGTTTTTACTATTCTGAACTTTATTTTGCCATAATTCATGTATATATTGGGTCGAGTTTTTTATATATAATAAATTTAGGTTTTTCTATAGGAAGTGATCTAAAGGCCCAACATATACAACAAGTGATTCCGCATGGTCCAAGCCAATTTTTGATTTGCCATACTTGGTGAATAAATGGTGATACAAAAATTTGCTAAATTTATAAGGTATGTCATGTGCTGTATAGGATCACTCTTGTTATCTAAGAGGAAGCAACATTACCAGTGAAGTTTGACATCATACATTCTTTACAGGAAGGGGAGGGAACGGTTTACTGTCAGATTGCTGCAATTTGTAAATTTTTATATAGTTGTCAAATTTCTGTGCAGTTTCAAAAACAGGTGTTCTGAGGCTGGTTAAGTGCTGACTAGAGATTGGAAGACATTTTAGTTACAGGAAGTGGATATTTGACAAGAATATTTAAAAGAAGTTTCATTATGTAATTTAATGCTTGTGTGCGAGCTTAGACTTCAAAAAGAAGTTATCTTAATATATCATGTAGGACTTGGTAGCTTTTTAAGTACAATTGGATTTAAGAAGTTTTATGTCAAGTTACCACAATTTCATGGTTGAGCTTTGCTCTTCCTGGTAAGAGTCACCGAAGAATACTCTATGAGCTTTTAATTATTTATTTATTTTGGCTGTGTACAGTTTTGCTAAATACATGTTTCAGTAATATTTCAATTCTTGAGGACTAAATATATTGTATTTACTTTCTTCCTGTCTGAAGTAACATTATTTTGTTTATTGCTGCAGGGCAGCAATTTCCAGCTAATCAAAGTACTGTTCAACGATCTCACATTTTTCCCTAGAGAATGCCGCTTCAGTTGGCTGGTAAGGCATTCAATCCATTCTTATGCTCTATCCTACCAAGCTGTATCTGCCCTATCTGAAACAGCATCTGACTCTTTCTCTCAAGATAGTGATTTGGATACCTTGCCTGGTAGATTTTTCTTTGGTCCCCTTATTAAAGTATGGTGAATAGCTATTCTACATCTTTATATTAGGGCTATTCATTTCGTATCTCTTGGAAAAGCAAACTCGATCTACTCCATCTAATAATCAAATTTTGCTGCCCAGTGAATTGCATTTTCCAGTTATAATGACATGTTCACATATTAGGATTATCGAGAAATTTTTAATCTTTATGACCCTTTCAATTTAGTAAAACCCCATGTTCTTCTTCCAAGAAATACTTTACTGGAAACAAATTGTAATCTCTCATCAAAGGAGCTAGAATAACCAACCCAAATTTGTAGTTGTGGCAAATTTGTAATCCGGAAAATATTAAGTTAGAGTTGTGATTAAAATAGAAAGAAGGATGACTGGACTTACTAAACAAAAATCAATGAGTCAATAACATTTGAAATTTTTTAAAAATAGTTTCATTGTCTGAATAAATATTCTATACAGAATTCTCAAATGTTCTTAGAGATTGAAAAAGGATTGGATCCCTTCCTCTACCTTCATCTTGGTTTTTATTGAATATCTGGTGAGGGTCTAACCATGGACAAGGGATACATGGAGTTTGGATGTTTTCTCATTGACAAAATAAAGATATTTTACTCAATAGCAGATAAAGCGATATTGTTTTATAAATGAGTTACAAATTAGAAACTGCAAATCGAAGTTATGAATTTGAATCCAATTTTATCCATGAATTTAAATTATAAATTCATGTCAAATTCAAAATGAACTGAATTAAACACTCTTTAACTTGAGTTTAACTATCAAGGGTTAGCAAAATTAATAGAATATTAAAAATTTCAGGAAGAAGACTTAGGTTGGAGTCTTTATCATGTTTATATAACCTTGATTTGAATTACTTAAAAAAAAAAATTGAGTTTAACTCAGTTAAAAAAAAAGAACTAAATCTTTCGATTTGATTTTAAGTTGAACCGAATCGAGCTGTGCCAACTTTCAAGGTTGAACTAACTCGGCTCTAATCTAATCCTTATTCCCCTGTGTGTTTGCACCATCAACTTATACAAAGTGATAAAAAAACATTTGAAAGTATTAAGAGAAATTCTATCTCAAAAATAGAAATTAAAGCTATTATCATTTATATAAAAAGGCTATCAGAACTTAACAAAAAATAATAATAAAAAAAAGGCTATCAGAAACATGCTTGATTCAATGTTGGATCAACACTAAGATATATGCTTTATTTCATAAACTATATCTCAAAAAATATATCCATAAAAACAGAAGTTAAATATCATCAGTAAATAGATTACGTGAGAGGAATCTAATTCACCGAGAATAATCTAATTCACAAAGAGTATTTTATCCTTTATAGTAGTTTATCGATTTAAAAAATATTATATGTATATATTTTTTGTATATGATTTGAATACATAAATAATATATCATAATTTAATTGAATATTATATTATTGGTTCTATTGGCGGGTTGACCAAATTTGTATAATATATTACTTATTCGAAGATATACAATTAAGTATTTTTCCCCTAAAACTACATAAATGTGTCTTTTAAGGTTTTGAAAACAAAAAAAACATTTGATATGTTTCTATGAAATAATTAATACATCTTTTGAGAAGTGTTTAATGTACGCAAGTTCCAGAAGCACTAGCTTAAACCAAAATCTGATAGGATGGGACTGTGAAAGATTTGACGTTATTTAATGTTTATGCAAGGTTCTGCATCTCAATTATTTGGTACTCTCCCTGGCCCTTAATTTGTGCTTTACTTAATCTAAATAAAAGGCTAGCTGGGTATCGTATTCCTTTATCTTTTATTCGACTTTTTATTTGTTTTTGAGATGAAGAAGATATATATTGCCACCTCAAATGCCTTACCCACTCTCCTTATATTTGATTGATACGAACATTATTTTAGATAAATTCACAAGTAAATCTTTTCGGCATCACGTATGAAACGTCATGGAGATGATGAAAGGGATCTTCCAAAAGGAACCAATCTTATAGATATTTTATGGCCAACCCAAATAGGCTGTCTTGATTTCTGTATAAATCAAGGTTCGCCTCAGACCTTTGTTACAAGACAACACTTTCTTCTCATTTACACAGATTAAACAATCACATAATTTGAAGATGTCGCCTCAGGTGGATCGTCTGGTTCGGGCTGGTCAAGAAGGGTTTGCTGAGTTAGACAAGAAACTGCGCGCCGGCCAGAGGTATGGAAGGAATCCACAGGGATTTCAACCTCAATATCAATACCGTAATAATCGTATTAACCAAGTTCCTCAGAATGAAGAAACCGCTGCTGTTATCACTAGTACAGATGCAGCAAAGATTTGCGGTGGGATCGAGTACAAGGAGTTTTACGGAAGAATCCCACTCCCACGAAGGTTATAATTGTTCTGGTTTTGTTGATGGTATTATGCACGTGCTTCGTGCATATATACTTTGAAATATATATATGTGTGTGTGTGTGTGTGTAAATTAGTATGTGTGTTATAGTGTTGTCATATAGGCTGCCTTACAGCTGAGAATCCTGTATTCAGCAGTTCAGCTTGTTTAATGGCTTACTTTGTATCTTACCTCTCCTTCTGTTATGAATAAACAATAATCTGATACTTTTACAGTCTCTTTCCTAGCTGCTATTATTATAATATGCAGTATTCTCTCCGAGTGTGATATTTGGGTAAAATATGGATATCAATATTTTCTTAAGCTATAAATATGGACAGGACCAGCAACCTGTGCAGTTACTAACCACTTACAGGAGAAATTCATAGATTAGTCTGCTAAGTCTTGGCTTAAGCTCATGCATGATGTTGACTAGTAAGAGGCTATCAGTCTATACTTCATGGTCATCAGAAACAGAAATTATAACATCAGCTAAAATTTTTCAAGTGGGAATTTTTTTCCCGAAAAGATGTGAACCGTATGTATTTTGTATACATGATTATGAATCTGAAGGCAAATTAAATTTCTTAGTGACTTATCAGGAAAAGGTAATTCTAGAAAAGTATTTCCTTCACTTTCACTTGGCTTTTATTAGGTTAGATTTAAACTAAACCAAATACAAGTTTGAACTGACTTGAGTTTGGCTCAACTTGAGGGAAGCCAAACTCTAGTTTAGGCTTGAGCTCATCGAGCTCTCCTCAAACTAATTTGAGCTTAGTTTGATTAAGGGAAATAGAGCTCGAGTTTAATTACAGTAGTAAATTCAACAAAGTTTGAGTTTGGTTTGGTAATATAACTAAGCAAAAAATACATTAAAACGATATTATTTTGATATATATCAATTAAAATAATGTTATTTTTATCTGATTCAAATTAAATTTTTTTAGACTCATCACAAGCCAGACAAACCAAAGAACTCTTAAATTTAAGTTTGAGCTTGATAATATTAAACTCTTATATTTGAACTCATCTGAGTCGAGCTTATATCATACTCTTTTGAACTGAACTTGTTTTCAAACTCAAACAATCTAAACTTAAATCCAACACTAGCTTTTATCTTGGTATTATTCCCAGATAATGAATTGTAGTCAAACTCTTACATGAGTTTCCTTGCTTTCTCCCTATTACTTTTCTGCCAATTCCTAGGATCAATGAAGTTTTATTATATATCTCCTATTACTACACCACAGATTTGAATTAGTAGTAACACAGATGTCAGCAGGCTTAAGCTTGGAAACAACAAAAAAAATAATGGAAAGAATAATCAACAGTTGAGTAACTGAGTGCCTGTACTTTTCAAACAAAATTACTTGACATAATTTACAAAAACCTGAAACAATGAATAAGATATATAATTCTTCAGTACATTATCTTTCCTTGTAAGCTTCAGACGAAATTAGGACTAACGGAAGATAAGGTTCTCCGACTCTTAGTTGACCACGTCAAATTTGCATATATCCATGCATATCAACTGAACTTTAACCCCCCACCACCCTTCAAAAAGTGACAGATGCAAAAGTTGAAAAAATAAATTATGCTTCATAATTATGTAGATGCCTTCCTTCTTTCTTTCTCTAAGTATATGGACCATATTCTTCTTAGCACTTATCTGATAGGAAGAATTGACATGACAGATGCATCACCTAGAATATATGAACCCATCTTAAAAATATTAATTAATATTCATATCTCACAAACGTGAACTTATGCTAATGATTTTCGACACATATTTGATACCCATCAAGGCAAATTCTCTTTGCCCAGATAGATCATTGATGTGAGGAGAGGAGAGGAAGATAGGCTTCTCTCTGATTAGAAAAAAAAAATGATATGATTTGAATTAGTTGAAATTAAATTGGTTACACTAATTAAAAGCTACCACATCAACTAAAATTAGTTATCCAGTTAATTGAGATCATATTATGGCAAGAATATACACTAAATTAGCGTAAGCTTATACCAGTATTATATTCTAAAACATAACAAGAAAAAAATTAGAGCCTAATTTACATGCATAAGTTATCAAGTAGAATTGTAATATTATAAGAAAGTACAAATAATTAATGATAACTAGCTAGCAATAATTAACAATGAATTATCAACAAAGGAAAAATTATAAGAATCAGAAATAAAAAGTCAAATATTTGAAGATAATCCCCTTCAAATTTAACATTTATATTGAGAACAAACTCTTGGTTTAATTATTATTGCGGTTATGAAACTGATCATTAAATTTAAAGTTTTACTTGATTAGATTGATCATTTCGATCTCAAAAAAACTATTTAGTTTAAGTAAATTTTTTCTATTACCAAAAAATATGTTCAAAGTTATAACATATAGATTAATTGCTGGTATGGATTTGCCACATAAAAAAAATATATACATTGTATGTAGTCTTGATAAGAAAATGTTCTAAATAATCCATTCTGGAGCATCAATAATCTTAGATAATTGACGACACCTGGCCCTCTTCTTATTAAATGAATAAAATGAAAAATGAGACATTGACCAATTAATGTCTAACTAAATGGCCCTTTTCTTTATATCAAATGGTCGGACAGGCAGAAGATAAAGAGCCCTGAAGTGCTGCTCTCTTTCTAGTTATATGCACTTTAATATGATATAATTTCAAATGCACAAATATAATATATTAACCACCTTAATATGCACAATAAAACTTTAAATAAATTTGAAAAATATAAATAATTTAAAACTATAAAGATTTATTAATGTTTTAAGTAAATATATTAATATAAATAAACGGGAATGGATTGCGGGGTAAGGAGGGGATACATGTATCCCCATCCCCGGTTTGTTTTCGATTGCAGGGATTCTTTTCATTCCTGTCCCCGTCCCTTTCTCCTTTCCCATTTTTATCAGGGAATCCCCTCCCCTTTAAAGTTAAGGAGGGTCGGGATCTTTAAAATCGAAACGAAATTATCATCTCTGGTTATATCTAAACAATTAATACTGGAATTATAACTGAATTACTATTTTATTTTCAGAAAAAAGAATATGAAAGATCCATACACAACCTGCAAAACTAGCCTAGTTGATCAAAATATTTCATTTTTTAATCATTTTTGCCTGGCTCTAGATTCCCTAGTGTTACTTCACCATTAACAATAAAGAATGAAATAATATTCGTATATGTGCACTGATACATGACTGAATTTATACATGAATTTTATGAATATACTGCTAGGAATTAAAGTTGTAGAGCTATGTAAACTAATTAGTGTAGTGGAGAAGATGACGATAAATTTAAAAGAAAAAGCCTTAAACGCCCATAAACAAGTTTACAACTAATATTGAAAAAACTAAAAAATCTCAGCAAACATACGATTTTATTGGCACTAATTTTACTAACTAAAAACCAGAAATTTAAGGAATAAGAATATGACAATGAAAGCAATATAAAAAACTAGGTCTAACTAAGTCACATTAAGCTGACTATTAATTCTTGAATTTACCTTAAATATTTCCCCTTGATTCAAAATTGCACACTCCAAAGTTTGATCTGAAGTAGACATGCTTATGATATGGAAGAGTTTTTATGAATATAACTACAATTTGCTCACCATATTGCACAACTTTAAAACAATTAGACCTTTTGTCACCAATTCACGAAAATGAAAATGAATGTCGATGTGTTAGTGGTTCCATGGAATGCAAGATTCTTAATCATTGCTATTGTAGCTTTATTATCACAAAAAAAATTTTAGCTGCCTCTTCTTGCTTTTGATGAAGATCAACAAGAAGTCCCCTTAGTCATACCATTTGACATGAGGAAGATACAACTAAAACATATAATATTGTTGTAACTTGTTTCTTTGAAGTCAATGTGACAACTCTTGACCCAAAACTAAAAACGCACATTACAATAAAAAGAATATTTAGAGGCATTTTTTTTTTTAATGAATTTTAGTATGTAACACCTCTCTTTAAATACAGACCCCCGATGAGAATATACCAAAAAGAGACATGCACAATGAGACTATTTAAAAACTTTAATATATGATCATAATTATAAAATGGGGAAAAGGACTATTTCCCACCCATGTTTTACCCCATTCTCAAACCTATACCCACGACAGATCAAAATCCACCTTTCCCACCCGTGACCAAACTTCCGTCCATTTTTTCTGTTAAAAGGAAGGGTAAAATAGTTATTTTACTGTTTATATTAAAAAGTTATAAAGTTTATACCCACGACAGATCAAAATCCACCTTTCCCACTTGTGACCAAACTTCTGTCTATTTTTTCTGTTAAAGGGAGGGGTAAAATAGTCATTTTATTATTTATATTAAAAAGTTATAAAGTTTATTACTTTTCACCCCCCATAGGTTTTAGAAACTATCATTTCATCTTTTCCTAAAGTTTTAAAACTTTGAAAAGTAACATTTTCACCCCCAAACCTAGGGTTTCTATATTTTTCAAAATACAGTCGACCCCCATAACTTTCAAAAATAGCAGTTTCACCCCCATTCTTCAATTTCATCTTTCGACGTCATCTCCGACATTGTCATCGGTCTCCTCCTTCCTTTGGTGTGACGACGGTGGTGCAACGAGGAGATCTTCATCTCCCCGTCGCATGATGGTGCAACAAAGAGATCTCCACAGTGCGACGAAGAGACGAAGATCTTTTCGTCACACCACCGTGCGATGAAGAGATCCACCCAGATGCTTTATCGTCCTTCATCGCTCGTTGCATCGTCCAGACATGACGATGAAGCGTCGTCCTTCGTCTGTTCTCCTAGATCTGGATGACGCTTTGTCGTCTAGATTTACGCAACGAAGGGCCATCTTTCATCGTCCTTTGTAGTCGAAGATGGGAGATTAGTGGAATATGTCGACCGTCGGTGGTGGTCAAAGAAGGAAGTAAACCCTAGGGATGAAATCTAAACTTTTCAAACTTTGAGTATGGGTTAAGGTGTTAGTTTTTAAAACCTGGAGGGGGAAAATAGACGACAGTTTGGTCATAATTGAGAAAAGTGGTTTTTGATCTACCGTGGGTATAGGTTTGGGAATAGGGTAAAACATGGGTGGGAAATAGTCTTTTTCCCTTATAAAGTGTGCAAAAAGATGATGTAATGAAAATGACAGTTGTATTAACGAAACTCATAAAATAACAAGTATATGAAATCTTTATTATAAATGACTATAAAAATCTTAAGTAACCTGAAGGAAATCATAATAATAATTCTAAATATAAGTCTGGTAAAGTTGAAATGACATATGCACTCCTCTCCTTATGTAGTTGTTTACTGGATCACTAGATCGTTACTTGCTCCGTTAGTCACCTATACGTTCAAAACATACAAAAGAAACGCATGAGTAAAACTCAGTAAGTGGTGATCTTTCAACATCCATGGTTACTAAACGATTTGGTGATAAAACTTGCATTCCTTTTGTAAGCTAAATATTGTCACACTATAGCACCTCGGTGCCCTGACATGGGTCATTCATGAAAACTATAGTGACCCAGCTAGAATCAACATATCTAATGTCCTAGTGAAAGTTACTATAGTATCTTGTGTACATGTCAAACAACCTATTGGGTTATCTAACTGAGATACCTTAATTACACGAAAAAATCTCTAATAGCAGTTCCTTCCCTTGTCATATAAGTTAATTAGAATTACTGATTAACCATCCAAAATAACCCTTACCTCAGGTACATATGTAGTGCATCCCATTGATCATATGAAGAGTATCTAAAAGCCACATTTTTACCTGAACTAAACTAGGTGGCTATGCGCCTTAGCGCCTAGTCTATGGTGCATTTTATGGATATCTAGCCTTATTGCTCTTACAAACGATGTCACTATGCACATAGCTAGTGACTATCTAGTTGTGTGACACTAGACTTAAGATTGCTAACTTTTTGACTCGAATTCAACTTGACTTGAGCTTGTGTCATCATCCATACAATCTGTCATCTCATTTATGTCTTTCCTGAATTCCTCATTCACTTTTAGGTTATTATCCTTCTTACATAACTCTTCCCACTTTATGGACATAGCCTAGGGGTATAAACATCCTTTGTCTTTGTCTAAAGGTACACAGTTGTGTGTTTCTCAATCTATGCCTGTGTGTCTCCCAAACTATATACACAGGCATGTGACACTTGACACAAGGTCATGTATAGAGCAGGTGCACATAAGGAGGCGACTTAGCACACTCTCATGCACTTAGATCCATGTGTATGAGCCATATGTCCTTTAACACACATCTTCCACTTTTGGAATGCTATACAAGGGCATGTGTCCTATATCACACGACTGTGCATTTCTCCCCTTAGAATGAGCACAAAAATCTTTGGGTTTTCAAAATTTTTGAAATGACATACTGGCATTTATGGGGCCATAAAAGGTCGTATGTTACAATATAGAAATCACACCCTAGGGTTTCTACCCTATTCTAATCACACAACTAGTCATTCAAATACATATTTAGGCTAATACAAAGAATCTCTAAGTTGCCTAGATAGTGTACTTTATGAAGATCATGTTTGATAACAAACATACACATAAGATCAATGGTATTATCGAACTATCAAATCAAAACATATAATTATCATACACTCAAAAGATTAAGCAGACATATGACTCATCATAATGGCACACAAGATCAAGTACATCATACAAGTCATCATACTTGGGTCTACACAACTCTATATCATGTTAATACCAGAGGACTCCAAAGATTCCATGATTAAAATAAGAAAAACCACTCCAGTTACTTGGATTCTGACAATAAAATCTCCTTTGCACTACTATAGTGATTCTAGTGATCGATGATGACTCCTTAAGCAACCATATACTCCTCTCTCACACTTTTTCACTTTTTGAATAGCTGGAAAGTAAAAGAATGTCAAAGAATTAGGGTTGATCATGTTTTATTTTTTATCTCCAAGGCGCGATACATAGTGTGTATAGACCATACACGATCGTGTGTCTAGTTGCACAACTAAGATAACTTCCTGTTTTGCTATGATCATAATTTGATCCATTTATTGACTTTCTACTGTATGCCTCCATATATAAGTATGTACCCTTGAAATCATTAATCATCATATTTAAAAAAAAAAAACTAAGAAAAGACTGAAATACTCTTGAGCTTACTTGTAAGTGCTATATAGTGGCATTTATAAATGCCACTAATATTTTTACCTATATATAGACAAATGTCATTGAATCCAATATCACTATAAGTTTTAACGACAATTATTTGCAACATTGATATAAAAGCATAATAATTGTCATTAAAAGTTTGATAATATTTTGACAATTATTTATGACATTTAGAATTATTATTAAATTTAATTTACATTTTTCAACAAGTTAGTTAAAATACACTTTGATGACACTTGCAATTACTGTTAGGTAGAGACTATTATAATTTGTATAAAACTCAAAAATAATTTCCTCTTGCCTATTATTATTGTTTTTAATGGCAATTATAATTGTCAACAAATTTTTAAAAAAATTACTTAAAATTTTGAGATATTTACATTTATAATAGTCACAAAAGGCCTTTTTGTCACTGATAATCTTCTATATCATTTTTAGATATTGTTGAAATGTAAAACCATATATATGTGTGTGTGTTTGTGCGCGCGCGTGTATGTTTTAATATTGTTTTATCAATAACAAAATTACAAGAGATTTTAAGTTCCTTTAGAACATATATCCAAGTTGCTAATTACTGCATTAACAGATAAAACATGAAAATATGTAACTCTCAATCCTACCAAACTTCAAGAATATTTTATTCTCAGAAAAAAGAATATAAAAGATCCAAACGCAACAGCAAAACTAACCCGGTTGATCAAAATATTTCATTTTTTTATAATTTTGGGCTGTCTTTAGATTCCTTAGTTACTTCACCAATAAAGCTAATGTTTTGAATGGAATCATGAAAAGTAGAAGAATAGTTGGAAGGCCGACTTGCTTCCTTTTTTATAGCTTTCCAACATTAGTGTAGTTACAAGATATCTATTCTTACTTATCTAAGGGTTTAGAGCTTTATGATTTTTTCTATATAAAGGAATCTGGCTTCAAACGTTTAGTACCAAGACAAACCCAGCAGAAACTACTCTAGTTTGTCAACATTTACACTGCTAATTAATGGCTCCTCACGTTCATCAGGCAGATTATTACAACCACCTTGCTAAGGTTGGCAGGGAGGGCTTTGCTCTCTTGGAAGAGATCAACCGTATCCGCCGCCCAAAGAAGTTTGAGAACAGGCATCAGCAGCCTCCTCAATCACATGATTTTCATCAGCATCACTACGAGCATCTTCAGCCTGTCGGTTACATCTACCGCAGTCCCCCTATTATCATCGTGCCGAAAGAGCCCGTCATAGATAGCAACCAGGCAGCTCAACTCTACGGTGGTATGTTTGTCGTGGATCATAGTATAAGAAAAGCAATTCCCAACCGTGGTTATTAGACTTTTGCTTAATTTCTTCAGAATTTCGCATACTTAATAGACTTATCAAATGCTATCTAAAATATGCAATTTGTATTTGTCTTTGCTAAACTTAGTGTAGCATGTATCCTTCTTGTGTAAGCCTTATAGTCTGTCTTTCTTATATACTATGTGCCTCTCCCTTGATTTTATTCTAGTCATCAAGGAGTAGAGTTTATCTTAGTCAAAGTTATATGAAATCTGAAGTCGAGTTTCCATGTAATTATGTTGAACTCAGTACGAGAGCCTACTTGTTTGTGCTCTCAAATTAATATATACGGGTTGTTGGGGACTTGCAGGCATGCAACGTTTTCTCTCTTTACATGAATTCCAAAGACAAACTTACTCAACAGTTATTAAATACCCATTTTTTATAAGCTAATTTCATTATATATTTGCAACCAGATTTGGACTCCCTGGAAACTATAGTCGCGTGATTGGGTAAATGGAAACACAATTGTGAAAATCGTTTTTCAGAGCTTGAAAAAGATGGTTCAATGAATAATTGTGGCACCAGATAACTGAATAAACTAAAGGGATACTGAACAATACATTCAAGTATTTTAAATAAGAGAATGGCCAGTTAAAAATCCCGATAATCAAGAATATTTTGTCTAAAATATAAATATTAACCAAAGTGAGCCAAACAGGTAATTCTTGAAAATTTATTTCCTTCGTTTTCACTTAGCTTTTACCTTGGGATTATTCCCGGAAAAATGAATTGTAGCTAGACTCTTGCATCAGTTTTCTTTCCTTCTCCCTGTTACTTTTCTTGCCCATTCCTTCTCCGGGAAAAATTAAGTTTTATTTTATATCTCAGTAACTTATCCTATTTCTATAATTCACATATTTGAATTTGATAGAGAACTCACAATTTTTAACACAATTGTGTTAATTCGATACGACATGAAAAGAACTTGGGTTAGGGTTGGGTGTTAACCTGAAACAATTCTAAATTAAATCGGATCGTGTTTAGATTGACACAAAAATAAATCGAGCTAACTTGAATTCGAATGTTTAAAAAAATGTTATCATAATAGAATTTATTAAAGACATATTGAATAAATATTAAACGACAAGTATTAACAATAATTAAAATCTTAACATTTTGCATAAAGTTTTATCACTATATAGTTGTAATTACTTTAATTTTTAGACCAAGATCAAATTTGCATATATCCATGCATGTCAACTGAACTTTAAGCCCCCATCACCACCCGTCTGGTATTCATGATATACTTAAGAAAAAATAAATTATGCTTCATAATTACGTAGATACCTTCTTTCTTTTTTGAGTCTATATGGACCATTTTAAAAGTCTTTTTGATTTATATATATCCATATTCTTCTTAGCACTTATCTGAGAAAGAATTGGCATGACCCATGCTTCACCTAGAATATATGAATCCATTTGCAGCTGCACATGACCTTGACTACTTTATTTACATAAAAGATATTAATTTTCATATCTCAATAACATGAACTTATGCTAATGAATTTGGACACATTTGATACCCATCAAGACAAATTCTCTTAGCTCATATAGATTATTGATGTGAGGAGAGGAGAGGAAGATTGGCTTCTTTCAGATTAGAAAAAAAATGATATTGTTTACAATCATTAAAATCTACCAGATAAACTAAAATTAGTTACCGAGTTAATTGAGATCATATTGTGGAAATAATATACACTAAATTAATGTTAACATAGACCAAAATTATATTCAAAAAATAATAATAATAAATCATTACTACATATATACAAGATGAAATGCCCTTCACTTTTCGCTTCTCCCTTAAGAAAACGTGTGTTAGTTTGATGCAAAAGTTGATGCCCCATGCAGAAATTTTTAGCTGACTGCTCACAGGTTCTTAATTATTGTTATATGGCTTTCATTTATATGATGTGGTACATGTATTCTTAACAAACAATTGAAATTTGAGAAATTGAGCTTAAGTTTTGATTTCTTTCAAAATCAAATAAGTTTAGAATTTTAATAAGCATTCCTTTCTTTCCTTGACTGGGAAGCATGCTCCCTTTGATACCTTTCTTCAATATCTGTTCTTGATTGTGTTCTTATTTCTATTTACAAACACTGGTTTCATTCTGCAATAACTTCTCTTTCATTTCCTCCCAACAATTAACTTTCTTGCCATCAATCTTTATAATTTCATCCATACAAATATTTGAAGATTGAAGCTGCATATTTGACTGCTTGAGGTGCCATTATTTTTTTGTTTTTCTTTCTGAATTTTATACATCAATCTGAAGGTTGGGAATGTTTCTGTGTGCATATATTTATGTGATAGAATAATGTTAAATATTTGCTTGAAATCCATTATGTGGGGATATTAATTAAAATAGGCAGCCGTTTTCCTGCTTAAACCTTTTTCGGTAACAATTTGTATGTTTTACCTTTCTAAACAAATTGTATTTTTTATTCTGAAAATACCTGTCATTTGATTTCTCAACGTTACCGTAACATTTCGTTGATTAATTGCTTACATTTTACGATATGCGTTATCTGTAATGAATAAAATCTATAAATTGAAAAACAGATTAATTTTTTATAAAATAATTGATTGTTATATATTGAAAATAACTGATATATCGAAAACGATACTTTTTTCTCAAAATAGTGTGTTTTCTTCTCAAAAAGGTTTCATGAAGGGGTGCAGGAAGGGTGCGTAAAAGTGTGAATGGATGCATAAAAATATAAACGAGTACGTAAAGTATAAAAGGGGTGCGGGAATTATAAAAAGGGTGTGTGAAAATAATGAACACAAAACAGGTGCATAAAAATACAAATAGGTACGTAAAAATGTGAAGGGGTGCGTGAAAATACAAAACGGATGCGTGAAATTGTGAAGGCGTGTGTGAAAATACAGACGGGTGTGTGAAAATACAAAACGGGTGCGTAAAAATATAAATGGGTGTGTGAAATTGTGAATGGGTACTTGAAAATACAAACAAATGCGTGAAATATAAATAGAGTGCGAGAATTATAAAAGGGGTGCGGGGATCTCCCACACCCCTTTATAATATATATTAATTATTATATATTATATTATATTAATATATAATATATTATAAATAATATAATATAATATAATATATTTATAATATAAATATATTATATTTATGATATAATATATAATAATATATAATATATTAATATATATTATAATCCTCCCGCACCCTTTTTATAATTTCCCCGCACCTCTTTTATATTTTACACACTAGTTTATATTTTCACGCACTTTTTCACATTTTCACGCACCCATTTGTATTTTCACGCATCCCCTTACAATTTTACGTACTCATTTGTATTTTTACGCACCTGTTTTGTATTTTCACGCACCCTTTCACATCGTTACGCACCCGTTTATATTTTTACACACCCGTTTTTTGTTTATTATTTTCACGCACCCCTTTTATAATTCCCGCAACCCTTTTATAATTCCTACACCTTTCAAAAAATTGTCACACCCTTTCACAAATTGTCGCACCCTTTCAGAAATTGTTGCACCCTCGACGCACCTTTTCAGCAATTGTCGCACCCTCCATGCACCCGCAATGCTTGCCGCACCCTCCACGCACCCTTTCAACAATTGCCGCACCCTTCCATGCACCCATAATGCTTGCCACACCCTCCACGTACCCTTTCAACAATTGCCGCACCCTTCCACTCACCTTTCCACACACCCGCAATTCTTGCTGCACCCTTTCACGCACCTGCACCTCTTCCGCACCCTTTTTAGATTCTCGCAACCCCTTCCAAATTATCGTACCCATCCTCGCACACCTTTCTAGATTCCTGCACTATTCCTACACCCGCACCCCTTTCCGAATTCCCGCACCTATTTCCGCACCTCTTAATGCACCATTCCCTTCACACACCCCTTCACGCAGCTTGCTTGAGAAGAAAATGCACCGTTTTGAGAAAAACGTACCGTTTTCGATATATCCATTATTTTTTATATATAACAATCAATTATTTTATAAAAAAATAATATGTTTTTCAATTTATAAATTTTATTCATTATAGATAACTTAATTTTAATGCGTATCGTGAAATGTAGGAAATTAATCGGCGAAATGCAGGAAATTAATCGGCAAAATGCTACGAAAATGCTGAGAAATTAAATGAAGGATATTTTCGGAATGAAAAATACAATTTGCTTAAAAAGGTAAAACGTCAAAATTATTACCGAAAAAGGTTTAGGCGAAAAAGCGACTGCCTATTTTAATTAATATCCCCCATTACGTGCTTTTTGTTTTAATAATTTCTTTAATTTACAAACAAAAACAGATTGACAACCGAAAGCAAGATACAGAAATTAGATGATTATTAATGTTTCTTGTCAATTTCAACAAAGATTTCTTACTTCTATTTCTTCTTGCCTTGAAGCTTAGTGCGGCTATCTTTCCAATATTTGAAGATTAAATTAAAGCTTTCAGGTACGACATATTTTTATTTCTGTAAAAGGGGTTCATTTTTTATTTCGATCAATTTCTGCACTTATATTTAATATATAAAAATCTACAATAAAATAATTTAGACAATTTTAGTAGGGGCAAGCGAATTCAATTACCCTATTGAAAAAATAGAAAGTGGAACTAGTTTCAAAACATGTATAGATTGAATCATATTTGATCAGTTTCAATTTCGATTTCGGGGACTTGCCTTGTTCACCTATATTCTTCTATTTTTTTATCTTTTTCCTCCTTGTTGTCTGCTTCCTTTCCCTACCTATATGTTCAAAGTGTTCCCTATCAACCAAACCATTGAATCCCTCGCAATTTTTAACTCAACATATTAAAGGATATCTTTTCATAGAAATTAAGAGCAAATTAAGCTGCAGGATGTCTCTATCTTTCAAAGATTACCCTTCATAAAGATATGCTACTTCTTAAAACTCTTTTATACTTTAGAATGAGTAAACTTAAATTTGCAAAAATAGAACAACTTTAAATAAATTAATATTATTAAAGTGGAAAAAATGTCCCAAACATTAAAACAATCGTTAGTGTCCATTTGTATAGTACATAAATACTAGCTTACATACTTGCATATCTGTGTTGCAATCACCTATGCAAAACATCAACGAAAAAAGTAAGTAATAATTACTAACTAGGAAACCTTATACCCTACATTCATTTTCTCTTCTTCCCTTTCGTTACTTATCATCTCGCATTTCTTATCTCATGAACTCATCATCTAAGGTACACCTGTAGACTCAAACTATGATGACATGAAATGTATATTACTTTGGAAATCAATGAAATAACTTTAACAAAACATTTGTTGAAAACTATGCTAACTAAGTCAATTAGACTAGAATAAGACATGAATTTGACACCTTGACCATATAAGTCTTCTAAGCTCTCTTTATCAGATAATATAATTGAACTCGTCCTAACACCTTTACTATGGGTGCATATAAAAAGACTCTCCGAACACCTCTATTATGGTTGTATATAGTGGATTGTATAACACCTCTATTGTAAGTGTGCCTATTGTGGACATGTAAAATCTTATGGGTGTGTAAAAATTTAAAACTTATAAGGATTGAGTCCCACATGCATGACTATGGAAACAAGTCTCATATGGCTTAGCACACTAGTAAACTTAGAATACATATAAAAATTTGCTAACTTATCTCATGAATGAGTACTTAATATGTTTTCATAAAACATGAACTTATACTGAAGCCCTTACCAAACTTATGTTTTGCCATGTTAATGTTTTCACCTCTTATATAACTTGCTCGTGACTCATGCCCTACTTCATATACTAATTTAGGCATGTGTTGTACTTTTACGTATTCATATCATTGCTTACATTTGTGGGACAACTTCTCGGAATAGGTGTACTCTATTGTGGAATGACCATCTCTTTACTATGTTGTAGAACAAGTGTTCAAAATTAAAGAACGAGTGTTTTCTCTCTTATAACACCTTCTTTTAGAAGTACTGTCCTTTAAAAGAAGATGTCATTAATTAGGCCATTTGAGCATGTATATATTTAAAACATTCGAAAACATTCGAAAACATATAAATCAAACACATAATTTTATTGTAAAATCATAAATTACCAAAATACACATTCATTTAAAACGTTAGAGGAAACATGCCAAAGAATTTCCAAATCATAAAAACGTAAAACATATTATTGTACTATGTGTAGCCAAATACATCAAAATAGAAATTGAACATAGGATTTATTCAATTAACTAAATAATAAAAATAGCCTCAGTTACTCTATGCCCATTGACCACTACTTGCCACGTAGCCATTATGATCACATATACCTATATGCATGAAAATAGAAGAGTGAGTGATAAAATACTTAATAAGCAAGAGACTCTATTGCTAACTTTTACTTAATCTTTAGATTGTGCTTATGCTATATTATCTTTGTCATCTGAAGTCGATCACTAAACTCTTATCAAGATGATTATGGGTCTTATATATCTTATTTGTAATCATATTAAACTCAAGAACATCTAGGCTATATGCCTTAACTGTTAGGTCACACTATAACCCCTTCATTCACTAAGGAACCATTCCTTGAATTCCTAACTGGTATGACTATATCATCTCTAGGGTCTACTATATCTAGCTTGGTCACTAAGGGACCACTCTTTGGATCCCTTTTGGTGTGACTATAACATCTTTCGATGAAAGTATCATCATTTGGAAGCTATGTCCTATAACTATATGTTAGGCCAATTGGATTGGATCAAATACAAGAATTTGACTCTTTGGCTATGTGAGTACTTGTTGTGCAATCACTTGCTTACACCTGAACATAGTCTTAACTATGCTCTACTATGAGCAAATACCTTATTGTAGATCCAGTGTCATATTACAAGCAGTATAAGTACTGTGTACTCATAGTGTCATCTCACAATAACCTTAAGATGTCTAGTATGCATGTATCTTGAGCCACAAGTCACTTTGGCTCATTTTATTTTTCAACCTAATCATATCTTATGCCTCATCATAATCTCATCTCAACCACTTTTCAAGGGTATTTTAGTCATTTTACCCCACACATGGTTGTGCAAAAGATATACATGTGCAAATTTTGTGCACTAATTGATCGTTCAATGGTCAACAATGTCTAACAATCGTTAGATTACTAAAACACTTGAACTAAATTCTAGAGTGTATGCACACGAATATGAGTTGAAACCCAAAAAGTGAACACAAACTTGAAAACGAATCCTAATTTGACTTTATGGTCTTTCTACTATCTCCTCAGTGCTAAGACACTTATATCACTTATACCTTATGTAATTAGCATCCTTATTCGAACCATAATTCCACCAAACAAAGAACACAAATCAATCCAAAATAATACATATCAAAATTAGGCATCATATATGCATATGAAATCATAATCTACTATAAAATTTTCATCAGTATTCATGCCAATCATTAGAGTTTTACCATCAAATCATAACATCAACAATCAAGATATTAAAATGTTAGCCTAACATACAATCATATCTCACAATAAGCTCTAGCATAAGAACATATCTATAACATCATCCAAGATAAAAATCTCATGGCTACACATAGGTTTCACATTCCACTTACATCAAAGGCATTATGCAAACACTTTTGGTAAAGGAATAACCTCAAACCACATCAAATATATGTTCAAAATAGAAAGAGAAAAGTCTTACTTACCTTTCTTTTTTATTGATGAACTTGACACCTTTCCTTCACAAGTCATTACACTTCTTCTCATCAGAAAGCGTATTGCCATCGTTGGATTCTACCATCACAATTGGAGAATCACTTAAAACTCACTTTTATCTTTTTCTAGAGCGAGTGCATGCATTTTTGGATTTGGATGAAAACCCCTAAAAAGCAGCAAAGATGTCTTATAAGAATTGTTTCTACGTATGCAATAAATGGGCATGTGCTTCACCACACACAGTAGTGTATTGCTTAATTCAAATTTCATGTTGCATTTACCTTATCCAGCTAATATAGTAATATGACACGTAAGGATGGCCTTTTCATGCATATTCGTATGTCACTCCAATTTCACTTTTCAATATCTGACTCATATTCAATGAATCATATATAAATCATAAACAAGTAAAATGATTATTATGCCCTTGAGACATATCTGTGAGTGTTACAATTTCTCCATTTCCTTCCTTATTGAAATTTTGTCTCCAAAAATCACTGAAAATAACTTAGGATGTTTTTCTTTCATGTCCTAATTCATTTCCTAAGTAACCTCTTCAACTTTATGATTCTTTTAAAACACTTCAACCAAGGAATTTGCTAGTTCTTGAGCTATTTAATTTTACTATCAAGGATCTAAACCAATTTCTCCTCATAACTTAAGTCCTCAAACAATTGAATTTCCTTGGTCCTTAACACATATGGAGGATCACCTGTATACTAATGCAACAATGAAACTTAAAACACATCAAGAATATAATCCATGCTCGTTGGTAACACAATCTTTAAGCTATCTTATCGACTCGCTCCACAATCTCATAAGGGTTGATGAACCTGAGAGCCAACTTACCCTTTCTCCCAAACATTATCATATGCTTATAAGGGACTACTTTAAGGAAAAGTTTGCCACCTATAATAAACTCCAAATCCCTACGTTTTTTATCGACATAACTTTTCTACTAATTCTAGATCAGTTTCATTTTCTGTCTAATCAATCGAACATCCTCAATAATCCTTAAGTGAACTTTGATTTAAGAGACTATAACAAGACATATCTATCACCTAACGCATCCTAGTATAGAGGAGAACTACACCTGTTACGGTATAGTACCTCATAACATGTAATTTCAGTTGTCACATGGTAATTGTTATTGTAGGTGAACTCTACCAAGGATAACATCTCTATTTAACTTGCCCTATGATCCAAGAAACATGCTCTTAACATGTCCACTAACATCTAAATGGTCTTCTTAATCTAACCATCCATTTATGGATAATACATTATATTGGATGTCAAATTAGTACCCAATAATCTATACAAACTTTTCTGATAAGCTAACATAAACTATATGCTCCTATCTGAAACAATTATCTTGTGTATTCCATGCAATTAAACAATCTTTTTAATATACAACATCCCAAGTAGGGGTGGTGTCTCTAGTAGGCAAGAAATGCGTTATCTTATTCAATTTATCCATAATCACTTATAAGGGCATTATAACTACTTTGAACTCTTGAGAGTCCAATAATGAAATCTATAGAAATATGCTGTTATTTCCACTTAGACATACTTAGAGGATCAAGTAATCCTAAAGGTCTTTGGTGCTCGACTTTAACCTGCTGATAGGTTAGACACTTGGCAACATACTTACCCATACTTATTTTCATTCTTAACTATTAGAAACTTCTTCTTAAATCCTGCTACATCAAAAATTCCTTCTTACATCCTTTTTCATACATGACTAATCATGAACTCAATTGTAATATGAACACTTTTCTACTAAGGGCATCTATTACTACATTTGCCTTACCCTGGTGATACTTGATATCACAATCGTAATTTTCACTAACTTGAGTCATTTGTTTTGTCTCATATTCAATTCTTTTAGACTAAAAAGGTATCTAAGGCTCTTATGGTCGATGTATATATTGCATCTCATCCTATATAGGTAATGCCTCCAAATCTTAAGAACAAACACTACCACTATTAACTCTAAATCAAGTGTGGGATATTTGGTCTCAAAACCCTTTAATTTTCTCAAAGCATATGATATTACCTTGCCTTGTTGCATCAATATTGCTCTTAAACCACTATGTGAGGGATCTGTGTATAGCTTATACTAGACCCAATCCTTTGATTAGGCTAACACAAAAGTAGAAGTCAAGTTCTTTTTTAATTTTTAAAAACTCACTTTATTGACATCTAACCACTAAAATCAAGTTTCATCTTTCTGAGAGTTATGAGAGATCTTTCTAGCCTAGCAAATCCCTATATGAATCTTTTGTAATACCTAACTAGACCTAGAAAACTCCAAACCTCTTTGATAGTCTTTGATTTCTATTAGTCTATCATTGCCTCTATCTTATTTGGATCATTTGATATACTTGCTGCTAAAACTACATGGCCTAAAAATGTAACCTGATCTAACTAGAACTTATACTTTGAAATGTTGGCATAAAATTGTTTCTCTCTCAATCTCTATAGGGTGAACCTCAAGTGTTCTTTGTGTTTTCTTTGACTCTTTGAATACACCAAAATATCATTAATGAATGTTACAATTAACTTGTCTAGGTAGTTATGGATAACTTTATTCATCAAATTGATAAACATTGTAAGGATATTTGTTAATTCGAATAACATCATAAAAAACTTAAAGTGTGTATACCTTTTTTGGAAAGTTATCTTAGGTATATCCTACTTCACCCCTTACCTAATAGGAGCTTCCTAAAGAGAATGACTCGGTCTTATAAATCCATTTTCTAATAACTCTTGGGGCTATTTTTTCAATTCTTACAATTCGACTTAGGTAATTCTATAGTGTGCTTTAGATATAGGTGTTACATATGGTGCCAACTTTATATTAACCTTAATTTCTCGTTTAGGAGTTAATCCTAGTAATTCTTTTAGGAACACATTTAGAAACTCTCAAATAACTGGCCAGTAACTACTAATAGAATTCCCTTAGCAAGTCCCTATGTGATGGTAAATACTTTGGTAGTGTCTCTTTTCATTAGCTACTCAACTCAGACTAAGCCCTAGGATAGAATCTAGCTACATGTCTTAGCTAATAACATTTAAAACAAATTCCCTACCTAGTCAAGCATTCTCCTTTATAATGCTTACCTTATTTCTGAGACAAAGGAATCTCTAGTACCCTTTTTATTACCCTTAGGATAGAATGACCTTTTTTATTTTCTATCTAGAAAATGACCTCTTTGAATCTAAGCATCGCTATTATCTAGCTATGACATTGATGTTAGTACTAGTGTTGATACTGGTGGTAGTGTAAGTATAGTTAGCCATGCATTCTTTTAACAAACACCTCAAATCTTAAGGCTTTGTTTATGGCCTCACTATAGGTTTAAGGTGGCCTTGTACCTATTATGACATCTCAGGGTGTAGCTAGATCAAACCCATACACAAATTTCTCCATTCGTTTGATCTCAATGTTGACTATCTCATGAGCATAGTTAACTATATGATTGAACTTATTAGAGTGCTTTTTCAGTGTTTGTACCTCGAGTCTATGCTATGAACTCTTGGGCCTTAATGTAGGTCATATGTGTACCTTTATACTTACCTTGAATCTCTTTATAAACTTTAACTAGGACATTTATGAAATTTTGACTTCTTTTTGGACCAAGTTCCACCATGCTTTAACATTAGACTTGAAAAAGTGGATGGCACATTTGATCCTCTCTTGATATCTCATGACAAATAGGGTTATAATACTTTTTGCTAACTTCAACCACACCTCAACTGCAACTAGGTCTTTAGTACAATTAAATTTCTAGGGTTGGTACATGTTTAACAAATTAAAGATGGGGTGTAACTAAGTCTTGGCTACCACTAGTATTTATGTGGATTTCTCCTTTAGTAACTAAGCCTTATGTTTGTATCGACGTGTCTAAATTGACTCACTAGCTTGAACTGGACCACCTCTCTATTGTCTATATTCTTTTCTTATCAAAATTTTGATGTCATTAGTATTTAAACTTGTCTAGGGAACCAAAAGAGTTGTCCTCTCACTTTGGGTTCCCCATGGTTAACTGTCAAGTCATCTTTAGCATTTCTTCTTGTATGCCTCATTATCTTGAAAAATCTAGAACTGTCAATCTCTACGTACATTTAACAGTATTAAAAAAATTTTCTTATGGTGATCGATTGTGAGTTCAATTAGCATGACATGAAGGGTTTACATTCTTTTTTAGCTATACATATTTGCCTACCAAAATCTTGCTTTGATACCAATTTTAACACCCCTTTTATACTACCCTCTAGAGGAAGATGTCACTAATTAGGCCATACGAGCATGCATATATTTAAAACATTTGAAAACATATAAATCAAACACATAATTTTATTAGAAAATCATAAATTACCAACATACCTTTTCGTTCAAAACGTCAACAAAAACATGTCAAAGAATGTTCAAATAAAAAATAAACATAAAAATATAATTTTAATATGTGTACCCAATTACATCAAAATGAAACTAGATAAAAAATCTGTTAAATTAACAAAATGATATAAATGCCCTTCAGCTGTTTTATGCCTATTGATCACCGCTCGCCCCTTAGCCATCATGATCACCTATATCTAAACACAATAAAGCAAGGAAGTGAGTGATAAAACATTTAGTAAGTAGAAGACTATACTGCTAACTTTTACTTAATCCTCAAAATACTCTTATCTTGACCCATACTATCTTTGTCATCTAAAGTCTGTCACTAAACTCCTATTAAGATGATGATAGGTCTTATATTTCTTATTTGTACTCATACCGAACTCGAGAACATCTAGACTATATGTCATAACTCTTCCGTCACACTATGACCTACTTGGTCACTAAAAAACCATTCTCTAGATTTCTAATTGTATAACCATATCATCTTTAAGGTCTACTTTATCTTGCTTAGATACTAAGGGATCACTCCTTAGATCCTTTCTAATTTGACCATGACATATCTCAGTGGAAACATCATCATCTAAAAGTTATGTCCTATAACTATATGCTAGGCTAATTAGACTAGATTGAATATAGAGATTTGACATCTTGGTCATGTGAGCATTCAATATGCAATCAACTTGCCTACACGTGAACATATTCTTAATAGGGCTTTACCACAAGCAAGTACCTTACTATGGGTTTGGTGTCCTATTACAGACCTGCCTTACTATGGGTGGTATAGGTAGTTGTACTTACGGTGCCCCTTTGTAATTACCCTAAGACGTCTAACATACAAACATCTCAAGCCACATGTCACTTTGGCTCGTTGTAGCTTTTACCATAATCATATCTCACGCCCTATCATAATCTCATCTCTTGGCCATATTAGGTACTACTGTACACTTGAGATTTCTATACTGTTTTTTAGGACAACCCGTAAACCTCTAGCCTAGTTTCCATTTTCTCTTTTTATTATGCTTTTCATGCATGGATGTGTTACTTCTTGAACACAAGTGTGTTATACTTTTGTATCATGCATGACTTTTCTTCCCCACGACCTCTTCATGTGTAAAAAAAATCAACATACACAAGGTTGTGTATCTTTACATATGGGCATATGCCTTTTCTCTATACAGACACTTAATTTCAAACTAAAACTTATCTCAATTTTTTTTACTTTTTAAAGGTATTTCAGTCATTTCACCCAACATATGGTCGAGCAAAAGACATACACAAGTAAACCTCATGTCTTAGTTAACCATTCCATAGTCAATGACACACAATAATCGTTAGATCTTCAGAAAACTTGAGCTAAATTTTGGGCTTCGTGGACATGACCGTATGTCTCATACCACATGGTTATATGTCAAAACCTAGAAGTTGAATGCAAACCTAAAATCAAACCCTAATCTGTCTTTACGATCTTTCTACTTTTTCCTCAACGATTAGACATTTTCTATCACTTATACCTTTACAATCAGCATCCTTAATCTAACCATAACTTTATTAAATAGAGAACGCAAATTGATTAACAATAATACACATCGAATTAGGCATCACATGCCACATTAGAGTTTTACCATCAAATCATAACACCGACAATCAGGACATCAAATTTTAGCTTAACATACAAATTTATCTCATAACAGTCTCTAGCATAAGAACATATGAATAACATCATCAAAGACAAAAATCTCATGGCTATACATAAGTTTCATATTCCACTTACATTAAGGGCATTATATAAACAGTTTTGGTAGAGGAATAACCTTAAACCATATCAAACATCTATTCAAAATAGAAGGAGAGAAGAGTCTTACTTACCTTGATTTTTTATTGATGAACTTAACACCTTTTCTTCATAAGTCACTATATTTTTCATCGCTAGGAAACATCTTATTGTCGTTAAATTCTCCTACAATAATCAGAGAATCACTCAAAACTCA
This sequence comes from Mangifera indica, assembly GCF_011075055.1. NCBI lineage: Eukaryota > Viridiplantae > Streptophyta > Magnoliopsida > Sapindales > Anacardiaceae > Mangifera > Mangifera indica. Next base: position 18,466,118 of record NC_058139.1, on the reverse strand, counting down.
CTTTTTTCTTTTCTTGGAATAAGTGCTTCCATTTTAGATTAGGATAAAAATCCCTAAAACATAACAAACATGCTTTATAAGAATTGTTTCCATGTAGGCCATATATGGGTGTGTGCTTCACCACACAAGTTCGTGTATCACTATATTCAAATTTCATGTTACATTCACCTTATCTAGTTGATGTGACAATATGACACATAGGTGTGGCTCCTCTATGCATGGTTGTGTATCACTCCAATTTCAGATTTCATCATCTAACTCATATTCAATCAATTGTACATTAATCATAAACAAGTAAAATGACTATTATGTCTTTAAGACGTATTTGTGTGTGTTGCATCTTTTTTCTATTGAATGATCATTACTATCTTATAAAAGATTATTTTGAAATTTCTCATATGAAACAAACATTTTGTACTTCAATACAAATGTTCACTACAACCTAATCTATGTGTCAAGAACAACTGTCCATGTCCTTAGAACGAACATTTCATTGTGATTTCGTAAATCATATCTTTGTATGGGATAATTATTCCATCAAGTCTATATTGATGGAAATGTTTTTTATTGGACTTCTTTTCACTAAATCAATATCTATAATTCCATATGATCTAACATAGTTGTTAAAGGTGAAAAGCGATGAAGGGTTTCATCGCCTAAGTGGAAAAAAATAAGGTGATGGTGTTGCATTTGGATCTAAAGCGATAAAAAGTAAAATAAAATTAATAGAGATAATCACTCAAATACCAAAACATAATATTATAGATGAAGTTTCAAATGCACAAATAGATTTTATAATTAAACATGAAAGAATAATAAAAGTTTTCAACCTATGTAAATTTTTATCAAACATATATTTTAATCGAAATCTAAGTCTTCATCTTTATTATCAAAAGTCACGTCTTCTTCCTCATTATCAAATTTTTCATTTACGATTTCAGCCATTTCTTTATCAAAATATTCTTCTTCATCAAAAGACTTGTATTCTAAGACTTTTTTATCCTTAGACATCAACTTATGGTTAGACTTAAGAAATTTTTTTTGACCTTTTTAGCTACAAGCTCAACCTTATCAATGCAAGAAATTGTAATAGCTCTTGTAGCATAAACAATTTTGTCAACCATCATAGTCATTGAGTTGTAAATAAGATAGTATTAAAAAACAACATTTAAACCTAATTTTATTATTAGGTTTAGTTAAAAAATACGTTTTTTGGCTTTTTTTCCTTCTTTTGAAACTATGCTTTTGGACTTTTGCTTGTGTTGCATGTCTACATGTTGTGGACCTATTACTTTGAGGAGTTTCTCGCCTAAGTGTATTTTTAAAAACTATGCGATCTTTTATTGTATTTCTAGCAAATACAATATATAAACATCCAAATCAAACCTATTCTATCTCATCTTATACGTAATACATGTCTATAATCTTACCATTTATCAATAATCAGAGGCATGCATATGTCATTTCAAATTGCATAACTTATAAGCAATTTAATCATCAAATAAGCATCGATCAAAGCATATTCTGATAATAGATTTGGAATTTCGTTTACCATAACTTCCTTAATCAATCCAAAAAACATATATCAATTAATGAAAATAATCCCTTGCTTGCTTAGATTTTGGTGATGTGATCGTTATAGAATTGACTCTCTTGCTTGAATCTCCCCCTTTTGCTATTCTTCTGAAGGTTGAAATATTGCATAAATAGTTTAGGGTATGCTTTTTGCATAAGGGTAGATGTTTAATCACGCAAATTGCGATTCTCTTTTATAAAATTTCGTTCACATAACTATCGAACTGAGTGTTCACTTTATTGAAATGATTGTTCATCACTTAAATCATATGTCAATGTGGTGTTATCTAAGTCATCCATCTATCAAATGCTAAAAAGACATTCCACTCTCTGACATGACCATTCAACCCTTCATTTCTTATACACTTTTAACTTCAACATAATTTCTTATAAGCCACATTTCATCCATCATTCTCTAAACCCACTTTTGCCCTTCTTTTAGAACAACCACCATTTCAACCTTCAAATTCTCGTCTATTAGAGCCTCATCTTCCACCCATCAAAACCATAACCCTAACCTATCCTTCCTTCAAACTTCAAATCCACTCACCTCGTCTTATCAAAACAACCTCCATCACTATCATTAGAGAAAAATGATGGAATAAACTATCAAAATTCTCGTTGACGTCTCATTTGAGATCGCAACAACTTCTTTAAACATAGGTGGACTTGGTGTTTCATGTTGGCTTGTTAGCATCCTTTAATTGATGGTCAAATTAGTTGTTGCTAGATACCGTTGTCAATAGGAAAAGTTCTAAGTTTACAAGAAGGCTAAGTAATGGAGTTGAAAATTTGAGATTAGTCGTAATATCACGTGCAATTGCAAGGTGTGGGGGTGAAGTTGTGAAATTATAATTTTTGCCTTTGATCTAAGTTTATTATATTACAACACAACGACCTTGTATTGTTACATAAGTTTATTTAAAAAAATAAATGGATACCTAATCAGGTACATTATTGGGTACTTTTAATACAATTTCAAACCTAATTATTGAGCCAATTTCAAACCTAATTATTGTTACAATTGCTTTCTGATAAAAATTGGAACCAAACATCAAGTGCCCAATGATTATGTTTCTTTCCATTTCTTTTGCTCAACCCTAAAATTAGCAATGGTTAGAATTATTACATATTTTAATATTACAATTCAAATAAAAATAATGAGGCAAGTCTAACTATTTTCTACAGGGACCAAGATAATGGAGGTTGTTATAGGGCCAATCACACAAATTCTGAAGTTCGTAGGGCAACTGTTATGGAGATATGTTTTGTATTATAGGCAACTTAATGAGAATATGGAAATTCTCAAAAGAAGATTGGCGGATTTAAATAGTCAAAAAGAAGATGTTGAAATAAGGTTGAGAAGACAGTGTCATGTGGGGAAATTACTTAGAGCTGAAGTCAACAATTGGTTGGAAAATACACAAAGGATTAATAATGAAGCAGAAAATATTGAAAGACAAGTTAAAAAGGGGAAATGTTTGTCACGCATATGTTTTGGGATGGTTGTTGCTAAGAAGATTGAAATAGTGAAAGAACATTACTGGAATGGTGCATTTGAGAGCTTTGTAATTGATGCACCTCTAGCTGCTAGAGACGTACTACCAACAACAACATTAGTCAGTGAAGCAACTGCAAAGAAAACCATGAATGAGGTTTGGGAATTTCTAATGGGTCATGAGGTGATGAAGATAAGAGTTTGCAGGGTGGGGGGAGTTGGTAAAAACAACTATCATAGCTCATATCAATCACAAACTCCTTAAGGAGACAGATAAGTTTGAAAATGTGATTTAGGTTACTGTATCTTAACCACTTGATCTTATGAAACTGCAAGATCAAATTGCTGGTGCATTGAAAGAACACCTTCCTAAAAGTGAAGATAAAAGGATATGAGCTGGAAACTTGCTAAAAATTCTTAAAGGAAGAAAGATTGTGTTGATATTAGATGATATGTGGGAGGCATTTCAACTTGAGGAAGTGGGAATTCCTAAACCTACAAAAGACAATGGATGCAAATTAGTGATAACAACTCATTCACAAGATGTATGTCATTCCATGGGTTGCAAAATAGTACAGGTGAGGACTTTCTCAGAGGATGAGGCATTGAGGTTATTCATTGATAAAGTGGGATTTAATATTTCGGAAGTTCCAACTTTAAAAGGCTTTGTGAAACCTGTGGCCGAACAATTTTCTGGTTTACCCCTAGCAATCGTTGCAATAGTTGGTTGCATGAGGGGAGAATATAACATTTGTGAATGGAGTAATGCATTCAAAAAATTGTCTAAAAGCATACTAAGTGTCAAAGGCATGGAAACAAATGTACCAAGGCAATTACAATTCAATTATGATCATTTGAACAGTAAAAAGGTGCAACGTTGTTTCTTATATTGTGCCCTTTATCGTGAAGACTTTCATATCCCAAAAGAGGGACTGATAGTTTATTGGATTGCGGAAGGACTAGTAGATGAAAGGGGTAGTTTGCAAGCAACAAATGATGCGGGTTATTCTATACTGAATAGACTTATAAACAATTGTTTGTTGGAGACTGCTGATCATGAAAGGTGCGTAAAGATGCATGATCTTACAAGAGACATGGCATTGCAGATTACAAGCAACAATCCTTTGTTCATGATAAAGGCCGAAGAGGGATTGAGTGAATTACTAGGGGAACAAGAATGGAAAGAGAATCTTGAGAAAGTTTCTTTAATGGGTAATTACATATCAAAAATTCCGTCAAATTTGTCCCCAAATTGTCGAGCTCTTTCCACTTTATTGCTACAAAGAAACCCCTTAGAAGGCATTCCTGAATTGTTCTTTGTAAACATGCTTAGTTTGAAGATTCTTGATCTTTCTTACACACAGATTGCGAACTTGCCAAATTCCATCTCCAACTTGAAGAATCTCACAGCATTATTACTTAATCATTGCGAACAATTATCAGAGGTTCCTTCTTTAAAGAAACTATCAGCACTTGAAAATTTGGACCTCGGGTTTACATATATAATCGAAATGCCAAAAGGTATTGGAAGCTTGACAAAGCTTAGAAGTCTTGATCTTAATCTACCTGCACCAGTTGTGTTGCCAACTGCAATGCTTCACACACACAAGCATCTCCAAAAATTAAGAATATATTACGGATCAATAAATTCTGAACCAGTGTTAACATCAGAAGAGGCAATTAGATTCAGTTAACTGGATAATTTTGAAGCGCATTTTATTAATTTTTATGACTTTAACATGTATGTTGAATCCATAGGTGATCAGGCACCGAAACGTTACCGTCTCCAGGTGGCATCATGTTCAGAAGAAGTTCCGGTCTCTGAATTCTTCTCTCTACCAGAATATGGTGATTACTTCCCAAATGTAGAAGGTGTTAATAAATTTGTAACATTATATACAGTTGGTGAAGGAGAAGATTTGGTTGTGCTCCCAACAAATGTTCAATGTTTAATGGTAAGAGTGTGTCCTGAAATAAGTGACATAAAGGATCTAATGCTAGGCAATTATCCTGATCTTAAATTTCTGTATCTGATGGATTGTTGGAATTTGAAGAAGTTGGTCTCACCAAAGTTGTTGCCGAATTTACAAAACTTGGAAGTGATTGAAGTTTAGGGTTGTGATAAAATGGAGGAGATAATAGCATTTGATGGTGAAAAGGAAGAAGGAAGCAGTGGCAGCACCATATGCGCTCTTCCAAAATTGAGAGAAATGCATCTGAAATCCCTTGGAAAATTGAAGAGGATTTGCAGCGGTAATGGAGTGATGGTTTGTGAATCTCTCCAACAAATTTATATATCAAGATGTGGAGAATTGAAGAGGTTTCCGGTGTCTCTTCCCTTGCCTGCAATTAAAGAAATCAAGGTAAACAAAAACTGGTGGGAGTCATTGGAGTGGGACAATCCCAATGCTAAAGCTTCCCTTGAACCCTTTTGTAAGTTCACCAACTGGCTTTACAACTGAAACTATCATGCAAGGTTAACATTTCTTATAGAATAAATTTTTCATTTTGTTTTACTGCAATCACCAACATTTAGTCAAGTGTTTCTTCATTTTGTTGCCTCATAATCAATTCACCTTCCTCTGAATAGCTTCATTTCTTGCACAACTAATGCTTATAAGCTTTTACTTATTCAAGATTTTTTTTTACTTTCTTTGTGATATAAGAGTGTGCATTTTTGTGCAGAGAAAAGTGGAAGTATGGACTGCAACTCTGGTTCCTCGTATTGCAAATAATAAAGCCATAATTTGGCATGCTTTAAGTTAATCATGTAAATATTTGAATGTTTCTGTTATTGTTGTTTGTGATTTGAGAAATTCGGACCATGAAGTGTATTCATTCATTTTACTGTTCAATATAATCATGACATGCAATTCAATTGTTCAAGAGTTCATCTGCTCTTAAACTTGGAAATATTTTATTCTTTCAATTTATTTCCTCACTAGGATTGGGTTGTGTCTTCTTAACCCATACATTTCAAACCTAAACCCAAACCTAAATTAGTAGAGCTAATAGAATTTTCAATTTTTATTAAATTCTAATTATTTGTTAGGGAAAAACAAAATTGGTGTCACCCTTAATCTCATTAGAGAATCTCAACCTTAATCTCAATATAACTAATTATGAAATTATTATTTGAACTTAAATTATGAATGCTAAAATTCAATTGTAACTACACTCTCTCTTCCTTTGAATAAAGAAGAGAGAGGGTTGTGTCTTCGATTAAGTACTTTTAAGGACACTTCACTGTAATCTCTACACCCATATTTCGTCGGAGTATTCTTTCAAAGCTATTAATACCATAATTGTGGATGTACAATCTTGAGTAGAGGGTCGAATCATGTGAAAAGACCACTATATGCTCACATTTTTTATTACATTTATTTTGCATCACCATGGTGGATATAATGACTTATTATCAGATTCTCAACATCATTCTATAATTTATTTTACGTCAGACTTTAAATTAAATACATCAATTAATAATAAGAAATTTCATCAATAGTTTTCATATAAAAAATGTCACTGAAGCAGTGAAGCAATGGTAGATTCAATTCCCTGCCCATTATTTCACAATGATCAGAGTGCTTGGTGTCTTTAGTGGTTATTTTTTTCCTTGTGGTCCTTGCATGTTATTTTGTTGGCAAGTTTTTGATAAAATGTAGCATATATGCATTTGTTGCTTGTACTAAGAAAATAATAATGGTTTCGACATCCAAAATGTTTAGCTCTTTAATTCAAATGAGCAACCACGTGCTAAAAATTATAAGATATAAATAATTATTATATTTTATTAATGATAATAAAAAAATATTAAGACAATATTCTAATATATAACTATTATAAAATATTATTTATATTACTTGTTATATTAATTAAAAATATGGATATTTTTGTATTAAAAAATTAATAAACAGTGATAAAATAATAATAAAATTAAAAGAATTTTAATAATTTTTAAATACTTAAAGTAAATATAATAATAAAATTATTTTTATATTAACTATCACATCCTATTAATAATAGAAAATTGTTACAATTTTTAATAAAAAATATTAAAAATTATATTAATTTATATTTAATAATTTTTTAAATAACTTAATTTTTTATAATATTTCAGTTTCAATAATTAAAAATTTCACAAATAAGAGATTCTTTTGCCACTTCTATCCACATGCACCGTTTCAGTAAAATAATAGTTTGACTCGACCTGTGCAGTACACTGCCAGATTAGCGACAACGATATAAATAAAGCTTATGTGGACCCTTGGGTGCACCCTTTATAAACGCACGAACTACAGTAAGCGCCAAAATGCTGAACAGAAAAAGAAAAATAAAAAATGGGTCTTCCCTTGGGCTACCGGTTGAGAAATTAAAGACCTTTGACCTTCAATTTCATTCGTTTTCTTCATTGTTTTGTATTCTTTGTTTCTAGTAAGGCTCTTCGTTTTCAACTCATTGTTTTGTATTCCTTTTTTAATTTAATGATCAATCTTTATATTTATTCATCTTTAAATCTTTCAACATTGACTTGTTTTACTCACATTCTTGTTAGTGACAAGATTCTTGTTTTATTGAATTTTTGTTGTTATATAGAGTAAACAATTTGATTATTTGAATTGTAATAAATTGTGATGAATGTTTGTCATTACATTTGTCATTATTATATAATAGTGAAAAAAATGATTTGTTATAATGATTTTGTCTATAGGCTTTTTTGTGGGAAAATTTGATGCTAAAATTTTTTTGATAATGTCATAACATGTTCATCACCATAAAGTTATTATGACCAATTAAATTATAACAATTATAAAATTGTTACTTTAACATAAGTTTTTGTGACAAATATTGAATGTTTATCACTACATATATTGAGCAATGTGATTTTTTGTGACACATGTTTGTCATTATATATTGTCGTAATAGTATAATAATGACAAATATTATTTTTTTGTCACAATAATTTCATCAATAGTTTTTTAGTGTGAAATTTTGGAGCCAAAATTTTTTTTAATAATGTGATAAAATTTTTGTCACAATAATATTATTATGGCTAATTAATTAATGACTGTTGCAAACTTATCATTGTAATAATATTTATTGTGAAAACAACTTAGGTTGTCATAGAAAGTTAGACATTGACTAAACCATTTCGGTAGAAACATATTGTAACAAGATAATTTGTCATATTAAATCGTGATAATATAGTTAAAATGATAAAATTGATGTTGTCATAATAAAATATGTTTATATGAAAAGTGAGAAAAATTTGGCGTCAAAGTAAAATTAATGATGTTACAAAACTTATCGTCAATGTACAATTATTTTGACAAATATATTAACGACAATTATAAGCTCGTCACTATAATAATATATATTATGACAATAACTTTACATGGTCACAATATATTAAATAATGGATGAACAATTTAGATGAAAACATGTTGTTACAAGATAATTCATCATATTAAACCATGACAATAAAATTAAAGGTATGGAATCAATATTGTTTCATTAAGACATGTTTATTTTTAAAGGAGAGAAACTTTAGTGAAAAATAGTGATATGACAAAATTTTTTGTCACTATATCGTTATTGTGACACATTAATTGATGACAATTAAAAACCCATCACTATAACAATATTTATTATGACAACAACATGGGTAGTAGTCACGGTTAGGGTTGGATTCAAACCGAATGAGTCCGAGTTTGAGCTCAATTTGAACGATCCTGAAATGAGTTAGCCTTAAATAAGCTCGAGCTTGCTTGTCAAGCTTGCAATGTAAAAATTTTGATATAAAACGACATCATTTTGACTAATATGTATTAAAACGATGTCGCTTTAATAACAAACTAGTTAAAAGCTTGAGCTCAAAATGAGTCAAGCTGAACTCGAGCTGAGTTTGAGCTTAGCTGTAACGAGCTCGATGAGTCCAAGCTTAAGCTCTATTATATGCAAATCAAACCGAACTCAAGTTTAAACAAGCTCGAGCTTAGCTGAACTCGTATCTAGCCTTGATAACGATATATTAGACAAAGACTAAATCGTATAAATTGAAACATGTTGTTATAAGATAATTTGTCATACTAGTCATAAAAATATATATGCGACATATATATCATGATGAGACATATATATGCGAAAGAGAGAAGTTTTGGTGCCAAAAAAAGATGTATAATATGACAAAACATATCATCAAAGTATAATTATTATGACCAATTAATTTATGACAATCATAAACTCGTTAATAGAATAATATTTATTATAACAACATTCTTAGTTAATCAAGATATATTAAACAATGGATGAACTAGGAACATGTTGTGAAAAGATGATAACAAAATCAATATTGTGATAATAAGATATATTTATTTTTAAATGAGAGAAATTTTTGGGGGAAAAAAATAGTGATGTGACAAATTACTTTGTAACTATAATGTTATTGTGGCACCTTAATGGATGACAATTAAAAACCCGTCACTATAACAATATTTATTGTGACAACAATTTGGGTGGTTACGGTACATTAGATAAAGAGTAAACTGTTTAAGTTGAAATATGTTGTGACAAGATAATTTGTCATACTAATTGTGAAAATATAATTAAAATGATAAAATTGATGTTGTCATGATAAGACATGCACATTCAAAGGACAAAAATTTTAGTGCCAAAATAAGATGTATAATATGACAAAACATACGACAAAGTATAGCTTTTTGCAAAGGGTATTTCCCACTCAAATTTTAGCCAAATTTCACAGTCATACCCACGAGAGATAAAAAGTCCAAACTCCTACCCATGGCCAAATTGTCATCCAAATTTTTAGTTAGAGACAGGGGCAAAATTTTTATTTTATCTATAAAGTTTAAAACTTCAAAATGTTATCATTTTCCCTCTCCAGGTTTTAAAAACTAACATTTCAACCCATTCTCAAAGTTTAAAAAGTTTAGATATCACCCCTAGAGTTTGCTTCCTTCTCCGGCCACCATTGACGATCGATTCTTTCCACCAATCTCCCATCTCCGGCTACAAAGGACGACGAAGGAAGAACCTTCATCTCACAGATCTAGACGATGAAGCATCATCCAGATCTGGAAGAACACACGAAGGACGACGCTTCATTGTCTTTTGTCATTGTGTCTGGATGACGAGATGAGCGACAAAAGATGACGAAATGTCATCCTTCATCATCTATGTTGTGCGACGAAGAGATCTCTGTCTCTTCATCGCACCGTGCGACGAGGAGATGGGGATCTCTTCGTCGCACCATCACCGTAGCACCAGGAGAAGGAGGCCAGAGACAACATTGGAAATGATATCAGAAGATGAAGTTGAAGAGTGGGGGTGAAACTGTTATTTTTAAAAGTTATGGGAAGCGGGTGAGCTTTGAAAAATATGGAAACCCTAGGTTTGGGGGTGAAAATGTTATTTTTTAAAGTTTAAAAACTTTAAGTAAAAGTAAAATGTTAGTTTCTAAAACTTAAGGGGTGAAAAGTAATAAATTTATAACTTTTAATATAAATAGTAAAATAACTATTTTACCCCTTTCTTTAACAGAAAAAATTAACAGAAGTTTGACTATGGGTGAGAGTTTGAGCTTTTCATCTCCCATGAGTGTAAGTTTGAAATTGGGTTAAAATTTGGGTGTAAAATAGTCCTTTTCCCTTTTGCAAACGCTCAAAGGTTTCGTACATATAACAAAGCTCGTCTAGAAAGATCAGTAGTTGAGGCATATATTGCTATTGAATGCCTTGCTTTTTGCCCATACCTTTATGGTGTTGAGACAAGATTTAGCCAACTCAAGAGAAATTATAATGGGAGTCAAGAGGACGTGTTGCAAGATACAATGGAATAATTGTTAATGGAATCAGATTTCATTCAGTAGAGTGTGATCACCACCGTTGAACTCAGAATTCTAGTATTATAGTAATTGGAGAGCATTCATTAGAAGAGAATGATTTTTATGGTGTCATAATTAATATAATTGAATTGGCTTACCGTTATGAACATCGTGTTTTTTTATTAGATGTGACTGGTGGAATGTTGGTGATAAAAGAAATGGAATTAAAAAGGATGGGTGCTTGATTAGTGTTAACAATTGTCAAAGATGGTACAAAGATGAACCTTACATATTTGGACCAAGCAAGACAAGCTTTTTATGTAGCTGATATAAAATATGGTGGTAATTGGAAAATATTGCAGAAAATAAGTCCTAGGAATATATATGACGTATTAGAGAGTGTTGAAGCAAATGGGGAAGAAGTAATTAGTCATAAGATTTACTAACAATATAAGGTTGATGATAATAATGATAATGAGTTATGACAATGAAAGTTGGATTCTATATTACTTATTATATCTTATATGTTCTATAAATATTGAACTGCTCTATTTTATCTTATTTTCTTCTTTACTGTGTAGAATACATATGATTTGCAATATTGTGATTTAATTGGTGCTTTCTCTATTCAGTTTCTACAAATTCTCAATTATATTTACATTTTTAATACATGATCAATTTATATATGATTCGTAATTGGAAGAATTTTCGTATACGTTGTTTATGACAATGGCACCCTTCTCAAAAAGAACAAGGAAAAGCAAGCAACCTCCACCATAGCGAACAATAAATTCACCTCCTACTGAAGGTTCTCTTGCTTTGATAGACAATATGTCTCCCATTTCACATATACATGACCAAACTGATAGTAGTGACAATTGGAATGCAGAAGGTGAGTCTTTAATTTATTTATTTGTATAATTATATTTATTTATTTATTTATATCAATATCAGTCTAAGGTTTCACCTCAAGTAAAAAAGGATGGGGTATTGCAAGAAGTCTTGAAGAAAGAAAAAGAATAAAAGGTGGAAAAATTGACACTGTTAAGATCATTGAAGAGAAGTACTAACCAGCTAGGCTTGCCAAAAAATTTTTCAAGATGGACTTAGGAGGCGTTCAGTTTGGGTAATGTTTTATTAGTAAAATAAAAAAATTACCTTAAAGATATATTGTTTAGAAGATTACTGAATATAAATTATTACTATGTTTGATAAAATTTGGTAGATATAAATAATTATTGTGTTTGGTTAAAAATAATAAAAGATTACTAGTAAATTATTTTACTTAAATGCCCTTGAATATAGTTATTTTTAAATATTTTTTATATTATTAATCATATTAATTAAAAATAAATTTATTATAATAATATAATTATAATAAAATCAAGATTACCTTGGTAATCTCTAAATACCTAAGGTGAAAGTGGTAATTTGATTACCACCTATGTTACCTGTCATGTTAGTATTGGTAATAGAATATTACTGTAATTTTTTATTACTGACAAACCAAACAAAGGAATAAAAGATAGATTACCAAGATAATCTTCAAAAACTAAAACCAAACGGCCCCTTAGGTGTTGTGACTCAAATGCTAGCTCTATTACGTAAATACATTTGGACTGATGCAATTGAAAGTGAGAAAATACCTATATTCACCCAACTAGACGTGATACAAATTAAATATTCATTAGTTTTGATATTTATTTTGTCATCACTTGTTTCCTTGCATTCTAAATTTCCATTTAATTTATGGGTTTTATTTAGTATTATTATTTTTTTGTCTAGACTAAGTTTAATTTAAACTTGAGTGAAGGCTCATATGCTAGAATGGTAGTTGAGGCATCGATGGCAAGACATTTCTCACAATATAGGTATCAGTGTCATCGACATTTTAAGTCTTTCAACAATCCACATGAGGCACGCCAACACTCACCTAAAGAAAGTTAACAAGATGATTGGAATGAACCCTGTAATCATCTTAAGAGTCAACAGTTCTAGACATTTCTTGATTAATTATACTTGTTTCTCACATATAATCATAGTTGGTCAAATATGACATTTTGTTTATTTTTTTTATGTAGGAGCAAAGCCAAACAAATCAAGAAAATAAAACTAAATTAAAAGCGGCGAACATAGTTATCAATATCCTATTATACGATACGATACAAGTGTAAAACGATATATATTATGAGATGCATTTAATTAATACGATACAATGGACCTATCATACATTATGATACGATACAATATTTGATACATAATACAAAAAATTAAATTATTGATACACAATAAAATATGCGATTCGACTGCCATGACTATGAATAGGACATGCTTAAAATCTTATGCCCAACGTTTATTTGAAATGGTGAGCCTCTATATTAAAACATTTTACATCAATTCATCAACTTATTTATTGTAACAAGTTACACTTTTATTTTTTATGATTATAACTTGACTTTTGAAGAATCTTGTAAGTCGTAGTTGTCATAATTTGAATTTTAAAAATGACATATGGCTTGATGAATGTAATCTCTCCTAACCAATAGATGTGTTACAGAAAAAAGACAAGAGTTTCTCTATTTTAGAGGGCCCGGAGAATATTTTTTCATTTTAATTATGTCTTATAACACTCCCAATTAGTAATTCACATAAACCAGTTCTACTAACCGACTGAATTTTTTGTCAATTTAATCACAATTAATAAAATAAGTATATAATAATAACCATCATAAAAATTATCACCCACAGAAACTTTACAACAAATTTTCATAACTAGCTATATATATATACATATCCACCAATATTCACATCAAGTGTGTGTGTATATATATATATATATATATATATATATATATATATATATATATATATATATGCATATATTCACATATGCATCAAAACATATAAATCAACAAAATTATAGTGCCTTTCTCCCTCCGCCTCATGTCTCACTAGCGCTCCCTAGGAACCTTTGTTGTAACTCTTTACCTGTAAAATATTAAATTAAACGGAGTGAACGACCACGGTTCAGTAAGAAAATCATACTCAATACTCAAAGTATTTCATACCAATACTAATCTCTTCCATACTCAGCGTGTCTGAGCTATTTACAATAAAATAATTGGCACATAACACACATTAAACACATTTCATAATTCTTTTCTTTCACCCATTTATTCATTTCCTTACTATACCGATATAATTCACTCGTTATGATTTATGCCTATATGAGTTTCATGACTTTTCTATTTTCTGATTGTACATCTTTCTCAACTCTTTATTAGCCACATAGACTTGCATGTATGATTCTAATACAAATGACTTTCATAAAATATTTACTAATTCTTTCTCTTTTTTTTTTCAAATATTTTCATTGACCGGTCTAGACTATATATGACAGTGCTTGTAGTCACCATGCAAGGTACAATTCTCTCTTACACGCATATTTCACTATTTTTTTCTTTGCGGTCCACACAGTACAGCTAGTATTTTTCTTTACTATCCACACAGTATAGTTGGTTGTCCATACAGTATAACCTATATTTTTTTTTGTTGTCCACACAGTACAGCTCGCGTGTAAGGATTTTAAACATGCTTTTTGCTTTCCTATATCATATGAGTCATTATAAAACCAAAAATACTTGTTTTTCATTTTCTGAAAACATGCATAACTTAGAAAATGTTTTACCTCTTTCTTTATTTTTTTTCTAAAATCATGCATATGCTATGATTCCTCATGTATGCATGTATACCCATAATATGAAATATGTGCATTCATTGTTTTCCCTTATTCTTTTCACTCTTTATCAAGCATTATATTATTTCCTCATGCATTTATATATATCTGATGCATTGAATTAATTTTAAAATATACAATGTAGGCTTAATATAAGGGTTATTGTACATATCATGCACATAATTAAGCAAAATTAACCTATATCACATAAAATGACATTTTTGCCCTTATGGCAAAAAATTACATCATGAATCATAATGAATTTTATCCTTAGCCAATTATCAAAAACCCTTAGCACTACCATATAATTTCAATGGTATCATTCAAATTTCACTCCCACTTTGTCTCTTAAATCCTTCTAAAATGACCATTTTACCCCCTTTGAAAATTATTGCTCATTTAATAGTTTTTTTATAATTTTTTTACAATTTTTTTAAACAAGAAGTTATAAAAGCAACTCTAACGGTAATTTTGGAAGTGGAGTTTATTGACATACCTGAATCTAAGTGTTACAATGAAAACACAAAGCGAAATTATGTAATGATATTAATTAAATTGTTTTAAATATATATATTAAATAATTATTGAATAACTCCCACTTTCTTTAAAGGCCAAAAGACTTATTCCCTCCTAAAGTATGTTGTTTTCCTAAGTTTTTCTCCTTTTTATCTTTGAAAATACCAAACACCCACCCATGGGTGGTTAAAGTTAACTAAACTCTAACCTCTTAAAATTTTATCTCTTTTTAGCCCCTTAAATCCTAAAAAATAACAATCTCCCCACTTAGGCCAAGTTTTGAAAAGTAGCAATTTTCCCCTAGGGTTTTTCATTATCCGACAACATCTCTGACGCTTCTCTGGTGGTATCTCATTTCTCTTCCTTCGACAGTCACTTCCTCACGATATTTTCCTCTAATCAGCAATCTTAAATCTAGTGGGAAGATGATGTTTTGTTGGAGAAGACAAGATCTTTTATCTTCATCAGATCTTATCTTCATCTTCCCCAATGAATATGAGATCTCTACCCTTTCTCTGGAAAGATGAACATATTCATTTTTCCGATGAAGATAAGAGTGTTTTTTTATATCAATCAATGTCGTCCAAGCTTTCAAATGAGAGAAGCTTGGCCGCCAAAGCTAGAGAAGGTGTTGAGAGATATTCGTGGCTAGCGATGTCATCGAGTTAACACTAGAGATTTGAAAACTAAACCCTAAGAGGGGGGGGGGGTGAATGTCATTTTTTCAAAGTTAACTTAGGGATACAAATGAGATTAAATTTTAGTTCATTTTTAATATTACAAATGAAATAATGATTTTGTCCCTAAAATCGTTAACTTTAATTATCTTTGCGTGGGTGTTTGAAATTTTCAAAGATAAGGGGGAAAACTTGGGAAAACAACATATATTTGGGTGGGAATAAGTCCTTTGGCCTTCTTTAAAGTCTTATTACAAGAGAAAATAATTGAGTTGTACAAAAAGACAAAGAAGGAAGACATAGATCTAAATGGAAACCAAATTGTTGAAAAAGTTTTGAAACCCAAATCTAGTTATTTTGGTGGATTAGGATATTGGTCAAAGCCAAGCACATCAAAATCATCAATAGTGTTTTCGTATGAAAGTAAGCTTCTAACCAAAAGACAATGTCATGAAGAATTTGAAAGTAAACTGCAAACTGAAAGACAATCTCGTGAAAATTTTGAGAAAATGGTTGATACTCTTCTCTTAGCTCAAAACAAGCTTGAAGCTCAACTTAAAATTTTTGATTGCACAACGAAATAAAGATGATGCTTCTAATCAATTTGATGCTTCTATCGCATCTGATTAAATGCAAGCTATTCTTTTTCTTAGTATAGCATTATTGTTTTTAATTTTTTTGATTAATCATTATGTGTTGGTTGTTATTAACATTTATCTATAATAGAAGTTGAGAAGCTCTTTGACAAATCGAGAATGATATCTTACTGTTTTTTTTTTTTTTCATATTTACTTTTGATTCCTCTGTCATATTTCACTGTTCACACTTTTTAATTGTGGTTCCAACTTTGTTTATAATCACTGTTCACAAGCATGAAATATATATATTTTATAATTGTTTCGACTTTGTTTCAGGGATCTTTTTGTCAGATCAACAACAAATATTTGCTGCTCAACACTTGCTGGAAAAAAATTGGTATTATTAGAAAACATTTAGGATTTGTTTTCAATGTTTCAATTAACTTCATATTTAGTTGTTATAGTATTTGGTTATTTACTTTTGAGAAATTTATTTTGAATTAGAATACATTTGGATATAACATTGTTAAATTTAATTTATATTAAGATTTTATATACAAATATAGTTTTTAATATAAATAATTTATGTGACAACAGGTCCGTTAAAAAAATATAATAAGACAAATTTATTTTTACTAATGTAGTGACAAACTTAATAGTCACAAGCTATATATTATGACAAAGATTTGAATATATTATGACAAAATTATTTACCTCAAAATGACTATAAAATGATAAATCATATCAACATTTGTTACATATTTTATCACTATAAACTTAAAGGAATTGACATATCCTAAAAGTAGTGTTGACAAAATATTTTTGTCAAAATAATTTAAATATCTCATGGAAAATATTTTGTCACGAGATGTTTAAATTATTGTGATAAAAATAAAAGTCATCACAATAAACTTAATATGATGGACTTATTTTGACAATACTGGTGACACATTATGTTGTGACAATATATATATTATAACAAAAATAATTTAGAATAATTATGACAATTATTTTATCATGATATATTTACAATATTGTGATAAAAATAAAAATTGTCACAATAAACTTAGACGACAGACTTATTTTG
The DNA here is from genome assembly GCF_011075055.1 of Mangifera indica. Taxonomy (NCBI): domain Eukaryota; kingdom Viridiplantae; phylum Streptophyta; class Magnoliopsida; order Sapindales; family Anacardiaceae; genus Mangifera; species Mangifera indica. The sequence goes on along the minus strand of NC_058139.1, from coordinate 18,448,608 downwards.
ACAATAGTGGTGATAATACAATATACATATCATGACAAAAATAATTTAGAGTAATTATGATAATTGTTTTATCAAGATATATTTAAAATATTGTGAAAAAAATCTATCATAATAAACTTAAGAGGGCCAATTTATTTTTATAATGATGATGACAAAAGATTTTGTCACCATATATATATATATATATATATATATATATATATATATATATATATATATATATATATGACAAAAATAATTTAGAGTAATTATGACAATCCTTTTGTCATGATAAATTAAAGATATTTGTGACAAAAATAATAGTGTGACAATAAACTTAAGAGAACATACTTATTTTGACAATGGTGGCGACGAAATATTTTCTCATTATATATTTACTATGATGAAATTTGATTTATTTTGACAAAATTTGTTATCACAAAAAACAAAATTTCTTATAATGAGAAAGAAAAAAAATGAAATGAAACAAAAAGAGATTTTCGTGATATTTTTTTTAACTTTTAGTGGATTTATAAATCCACTAATATTTTTATCAGCATTACGACAAATGCTATTGAATCCAATGTTGTTATCGGTTTTAGAGGTAATTATTTGCAGCAACAATATAAATACAAAATAAATGCCACTAAAAGTTTGACAATATTGCAACACTATTTATGACATTCGGAATTGCTATTGAATTTAATTTTCTGTTTTTCAAAAGTTAGTTAATGTATAATTTAGCGGTTTTTGCAATTACCACTAAAGAATAAATACCATTATTTATGCTGGCATTTTTGTAATTGTAATAATTTATAATTACCGTTAAAAGTTTTTATTATAATTTATACCGTGTTTACAATTACCATTAAAAACATAAAAATATCCTCATCTCACCAATTATTATGATATTTAATGGTAATTGTTATTGCTATAAAAATTTAAAAATTAGTCAATAAATTATTGTAACATTTGTAATAGCCATAAAAGACTTTTCTTTATCATATATATATATATATATATATATATATATATATATATATATATATATATATATGTATGTATGTTTGTATGTATGTATGTATGTATGTATGTATGTATTTATGTATGTATATATGACAAAAATACTTTTCTTTACCATAAAATTCTTTTTTGGGTTATGTGTGTGTGTGTGTGTACGTGACAATGAAGCTCTTGACTTAAACTTCAACTTTTATTATATACAAAATTTCTTCAAAAATAAATTTTGTTTGATAAAAAAACGAGAAAACATTACTATCAAGCTTTCTAAACCCTAATAATTGATAAAATGTAGTTTTAAATGATCAATCAATTTATACTATAAGAAGTGATAAAGAAAAACTAAAATAAATCAATTCATATTACTTTAACTCAAAATGAAACATTCCTTATAAGATTACCATAAATTAAACCAATTTACTAAATAAAAAGACAATTTTCAATAGAGCCTCATATATCTATTACAATGATATCACATACACATTATATATATATATATTTTGAAGTTAGTACCTTATTTTTCAATTCAATAATTTTATTGAATTATTTATCAACCTGACTACTTTCAATTACAACCACTATCTTTTTCTTTTGCGCATTGGACTATATAAAGTTTAATAATCATGTTTACAAATCAAACGAAAAAATACTATCAAATTAATGGAAAACAAAGAATGACTAGATTCCAAATTCATAAGCCATAATGGAGAAGTGATGAAAGCAGGCTTACAAAACAAGCAACAAATGTAGCATTCCTCCATCATACAACAACAACAACAACAAAGAGCAGCCAACCTAATTGATGCACAAGTTATGACCCGTGAATGGAATGAAGAGGGATCTCTCATCTCCTTAGGAGGGAAGAATTCTTTCCATTTTGTGACATACATAAAACTGAAGAACGATACAGTATTGTGGATTGTGCATATGTTTTTGGGAGAATATGGTTAACTGAATTTCTTGTTTGACTTTTGTCTTGTTAGAATTTATTTGATCACCATTGTTGTTAATTTGTGCAGTTTTATGAATCTTCAAGACTGACGCATTGGCCCTATCAATTCATTCTTTTTTGTGGTAGAAATAATGATTTTGAGTAAACTTTTTTTCTTTTAGGGTTAATACAAAATGGAAAATGAGGAGACAAACGATAGTGATAACGAATCGACTTCCACTGGGCCAATGAATGAAGATGTTGAGTCCGATAGTTCCCATTTTGAACAGGGTAACTCTGACAAGATTGTTGATGAAGTTACTGGTGAAGCAGTAGTTGATGTAAACAATCCTATGCAGCAGCCGCTTTCGGGGGGTCATCAGGAGCAAACTAACAAGACCAAAATAAAACTCTCCCCTTATTGATTGAATCATGTGACAACAAACAATCAACTAAAATATGATTCTATTATACTAAATAATAAAAAATAAATATATCAAAAAAGAATACTACAATTTAACATAAAAACTTTTTCGATGTGAAGAGTAATCACCCAAATAAGCTAATCCACTATATCCAAAATAATGATACACAATTTTTTGCCTATAAATGAGTACACAATCCTCCAAATCAGCAAAATAAAGAAATAATACAACTGCATAAAATTAGATAATATCAAAGCAAACTTGTAAGCCTATATCTCACATTATATGCATAAAAAAAAATCTCCACCATCCAAAATATAGCAGCAGATGTGTTTAAAATATTATCAAAATTGAGAGCAACATAATGATAGATGAAAGAGGAAAATACATTTTTCTAAGAACTATCTAAATTAAATTGCAATTTACAATCAGATATGTTTCAATACAGATAATAGGTTATTTGAGAAATAAAATGTGATCTCCACAGTTCAAAATAAAGAACAATAAGTCTTCTACTAGAAGTCCAAAAATCAGAGCTATCCAATGGTGAAAAAAGAGAGAAATCGAAAAAATCTCACAAATGCATACTGAAAAACTAAGACAAAGTTTCTCTCCTCTTTTTTCTCTCTTGCATATTCTGACTTTTGTGTCTTATTTATATGTGTTGTTTTTGCTATTCTCAACTTTATTTTGCCATAATTCATGTATATACTGGGTTGAGTTTTTTATATATAATAAATTTAGGTTTTTCCATATAGGAAGTGACCCAAAGGCCCAACATATACAACAAGTGATTCCGCATGGTCCAAGCCAATTGTTGATTTGCCATACTTGGTGAATCAATGGTGATACAAAAATTTGCTAAATTTATAAGGTATGTCATGTGGTGTATAGGATCACTCTTGTTATCCAAAAGGAAGCAACATTACCAGTGAAGTTTGAGAATATAAGCAGTATCAGTTATTAGAGTAGGCGAGCTAGTTAAAGTTTTAATGGTGAGCTAGTTACCAGTGAAGTTTGACATCATGCATTCTTTACAGGAAGGGGAGGGAAGGGTTTGTCGTCAGATTGCTGCAAGTTGTAAATGTTTATATAGATGTCAAATTTCTGTGCAGTTTCAAAAACAGGTGTTCTGAGGCTGGTTAAGTGCTGACTAGAGATTAGAAGACATTTTAGTTACAGGAAGTGGATATTTGACAAGAGAATTTAAAAGAAGTTTCATTATGTAATTTAATGCTTGTGCGCGAGCTTGGACTTCAAAAAGAAGTTATCTTAATACATCATGTAGGACTTGGTAGCTTTTTAAGTACAATTGGATTTAAGAAGTTTTATGTCAAGTTACCACAATTTCATGGTTGAGCTTTGCTCTTCCTGGTAAAAGTCACCGAAGAATACTCTATGAGCTTTTAATTATTTATTTATTTTGGCTGTGTGCAGTTTTGCTAAATACATGTTTCAGTAATATTTAAATTCTTGAGGACTAAATATATTGTATTCACTTTCTTCCTGTCTGAAGTAACATTATTTTTGTTTATTGCTGCAGGGCAACAATTTCCAGCTAATCAAAGTACTGTTCTTCAATCTCACATTTTTCCCTAGAGAATGCCACTTCAGTTGGCTGGTAAGGCATTCAATCCATTCTTGTGCTCTATCCTACCAATCTGTATCTGCCCTATCTGAAACAGCATCTGACTCTTCCTTTCAAGATAGTGATTTGGATATCTTGCCTGGTAGATTTTTCTTTGGTCCACTTGTTAAAGTATGGTGAATAGCTATTCTACATCTTTATATTAGGGCTATTCATTTCGTATCTCTTGGAAAAGCAAACTCGAGCTACTCCATCTGATAATCAAATTTTGCTGCACAGTGAATTGCATTTTCCAGTTATAATGACATGTTCACATATTAGGATTATGAAGAAATTTTTTAATCTTTGTGACCCTTTTTATTTAGTAAAACCCCTGGTTCTTCTTCCAAGAAATACTTTACTGGAAACAAATTGTAATTCTCTCATCAAAGGAGCTAGAATAACCAACCCAAATTTGTAGTTGTGGCAAATTTGTAATCCGGAAAATATTAAGTTAGAGTTGTGATTAAAATGGAAAGATGGATGACTGTACTTACTAAACAGAAATCAATGAGTCAATAACATTTGAAATTTTTTAAAAATAGTTTCATTGTCTGAATAAAAATTCTATACAGAATTCTCAAATGTTCTTAGAGATTGAAAAAGGATTGGATCCCTTCCTCTACCTTCATCTTGGTTTTTATTGAATATCTGGTGAGGGTCTCACCATGGACAAGAGATACATAGAGTTTGGATGTTTTCTCATTGACAAAATAAAGATATTTTACTCAATAACAGATAAAGTGATATCGTTTTATAAATGATTCACAAATTAGAAACTACAAATCCAAGTTATGAATTTGAGTCACCAATTTTACTTATGAATTTGAATTATAAATTCGGGTCAAATTCAAAATGAACTAAATTAAACACTGCCTACCTTGAGTTTAACTATCAGAGGTTAGCAAAATTAGTATAACATTAAAACTTTCACGAAGAAGACCTAGATTGAAGCTTCTATCACGTTTGTATAACCTTGATTTGAATTACTTAAAAAAAAAAGAGTTTAACTCAGTTTAAAAAATGAACTAAATCTTTCGACTTGATTTCAAGTTGAGCCGAATCGAGCTGTGCCAACTTTCAAGGTTGAACCAACTAGGCTCTAATCTAATCCTAATTCCCTTATGTGTTTGCACCATCAACTCATACAAAGTAATAATAAAACATCAGAAAGTATTAAGAGGAATTCTATCTCAAAAATAAAAATTAAAGCTATTATCATTTATATAAAAAGGCTATCAGAACTTAACAAAAAATAATAATAATAAAAAGGCTATCAGAAACATGCTTGATTCAATGTTGGATCAACACTAAGATATATGTTTTATTTCATAAACAATATCTCATAAAATATATCCATAAAAACAGAAGTTAAATATCATAAATAAATAGATTACATAAGAGGAATCTAATTCACAAAGAGTATTTTATCCTTTATAGCAGCTTATAGATTTGAAAAATATTATGTGTACACATTTTGTGTACACAATTTGAATACACAGTTGATATATCATCATTTAATTTGATGTAATTCAAAGATTTACAATTAACTATTTTTTCCCTAAAACTACATAAATGTGTTTTTTAAGGTTTAAAAGAAATTTTATGTGCTTCTATGAAATAATTAATACATCTTTTGAGAAGTGTTTAATGTACGCAAGTTCCAGAAGCAGTAGCTTAAACCAAAATCTGATAGCATGGGACTGTGAAAGATTTGATGTTATTTAATGTTTATGCATCTCAATTATTTGGTACTCTCCCTGGCCCTTAATTTGTGCTTTACTTAATCTAAATAAAAGGCTAGCTGGGTATCGTATTCCTTTATCTTTTATTCGACTTTTTATTTGTTTTTGAGATGAAGAAGATATATATTGCCACCTCAAATGCCTTACCCACTCTCCTTATATTTGATTGACACGAACATTATTTTAGATAAATTCACAAGTAAATCTCTTCGGCATCACTTATGAAACGTCATGGAGATGATGAAGAGGAACTTCCAAAAGGAACCAATCTTATAGATATTTTATGGCCTACCCAAATAGGCTCTCTTGATTTCTATATAAATCAAGCTTCGCCTCAGACCTTTGTTACAAGGCAACACTTTCTTCTCATTTACACAGATAAAACAATCACATAATTTGAAGATGTCGCGCCAGGTGGATCGCCTTGTTCGGGCTGGTCAAGAAGGGTTTGCTGAGTTAGACAAGATACTGCGAGCCGGCCAGAGGTTTGGAAGGAATCCACAGGGATTTCAACCTCAATATCAGTACCGTAATAATCGTATTAACCAATTTCCTCAGAATGAAGAAACCGTTGCTGTTATCACTAGTACGGATGCAGCAAAGATTTTCGGTGGGATCGAGTACAAGGAGTTTTACGGAAGAATTTCAGTCCCACAAAGGTTCTAAATGTTCTGGTTTTGTTGATGGTATTATGCACGTGCTTCGTGCATATATACTTTGAAATATATATATATGTGTGTGCGTGTGTAAATTAGTATGTGTGTTATAGTGTTGTTATATAGGCTGCCTTACAGCTGAGAATCCAGTATTCAGCAGTTCAGCTTGTTTAATGGCGTACTTTGTATCTTACCTCTGCTTCTGTTATGAATAAACAATAACCTGATACTTTTACAGTCTCTTTCCTAGCTGCTATTATTATAGTATACAGTATTCTCTCCGAGTGTGATATTTGGGTAAAATATGGATATCAGTATTTTCTTAAGCTATAAATACGGACAGGACCAGCAATCTGTGCAGTTACCAACCACTTACAGGAGAAATTCATAGATTAATCTGCTGAGTCTTGGCTTAAGCTCATGCATGATGTTGACTAGTAAGAGGCTATCTGTCTATACTTTATGGCCATCAGAAACAGAAATTATAACATCGGCTGAAATTTTTCAAGTGGGAATTTTTTTCCCAAAAAGATGTGAACCGTATGTATTTTGTATAAATGATTATGAATCTGAAGGCAAATTAAATTTCTTAGTGACTTATCAGGAAAAGGTAATTCCAAAAAATTATTTCCTTTATCTTCACTTTGCTCTCATTAAAGTTTGATTCAAACTAAACCAAACTCAAGTTTGGACTAACTTGAGTTTGACTCAACTTGAGAAAAACCAAACTTTAGTTTAGGCTTGAGCTCTCCTCAAACTAATTTAAGCTCAGTTTGATTAAAGGAAATAAAGCTTAAGTTTAACTATAGTACTAAACTGAACAAAGTTTGAGTTTGGTTTGGTAATATAATTAAGCAAAAAATGCATTAAAACAATGTTATTTTTGCTTGATTCAAATTGAATTTTTTTATACTCATCACGAGCTAGGCAAACCAAACACCTCTCAAACTTAAATTCAAGCTTGATAATATTAAATTCTTATATTTAAACTCGTTTGAGTCAAGCTTGTATCACACTCATTTGAACTAGGCTTGTTTTCAAACTCAAACAAGCTCAGCTTAAATCCAACACTAGCTTTTATCTTGGTATTATTCCCGAATAATGAATTGTAGCTAGACTCTTACATGAGTTTTCTTGCTTTCTCCCTATTACTTTTCTGCCAATTCCTAGGATCAATGAAGTTTTATTATATATCTCTTATTACTACACAGATCTGAATTAGTAGTAACACAGATGTCAACAGGCTTAAGCTTGGAAACCACAAAAAAATAATAATAATAATAATGAAAAGAATAAATCAACAGTTGAGTAACTGAGTGCCTGTACTTTTCCAACAAAATTACGTGACACTATTTACTAAAACCTGAATCCATGAATAAGATGTATATTTCTTCAGTACATTATCTTTCCTTGTAAGCTTCAGACGAAATTAGGACTAGTGGAAGATAAGGTTCTCCGACTCTGATTAGACCACGTCAAATTTGCATATATCCATGCATATCAGCTGAACTTAAAAAAGTAAAAGATGCAAAAGTTAAAAAATTAAATTATGCTTCATAATTATGTAGATACCTTCTTTCTTTCTTTCTTTCTGTAAGTCTATATGGACCATATTCTTCGTAGCACTTATCTGATAGAAGGAATTGACATGACAGATGCATCACCTAGAATATATATATGAACCCATCTTAAAAATATTAATTAATATTCATATCTCACAAATATTTGAAGATAATCCCCTTTCAAATTTAATATTTATATTAAGATAAAATTCTTGGTTTAATTATTATTGTGGTTATGAAATTGATCATTATATTTACAGTTTTATTTGATTAAATTGACCATTTCAATTTCAAAAAATCTAATTAGTTTAATTAAATTTTTTCCGTTACCAAAAAATATGTTCAAAGTTATGACATATAGATTAATTGCTGGTAACGATTTGCCAATATATATATATATATATATATATAGTCTTGATAAGAAAATGTTCTAAATAATCTATTTTGGAGCATCAATAATCTTAGAAAATTGACGATACCTGGCCCTCTTCTTATTAAATGAATAAAATGAAAAATGATATTGACCACTTAATATCTAACCAAATGGCTCGGACAGGCAGAAGATAAAAGAGCCCTGAACTCCTGCTCTCTTTCTAGTTATATGCACTTTAATATGATATAATTTCAAATACACAAATATAATAAATTAACCACTTTAATATGTACAATAAACATTTAAATAAATTTAAAAAATAAAAATAATTTAAAACTATAAAAATACATTAATATTTTAATTAAATATATTAATATAAAGAGACGGGAATGAGATACAGGGCGAAGAGGGGACATATGTATTCTCATCCCCGGTCTGTTCCCAATTGTAGGGATTCTGTTCATCTCCATCACTGTCCCCCTCCCCTTTCCCATTTTTATTGGGGAATCCCCTCTCCCTTAAAGTTAGTGAGGGTCGGGGCCTTTAAAATCAATTTGAAATTGTCATCTCTAGTTATATCTAACCAATTAATGCTAGAATTATAACTGAATTACTATTTTATTGTCAGAAAAAAGAACATGAAAGATCCATACACAACCAGCAAAACTAACCCAGTTGATCCAAAGATTCCATTTTTTAATCATTTTTACCTGGCTCTAGATTCCTTAGTGTTACTTCACCATTAGAGCTAATGTTTTGAATGGAATCATGAAAAGTCGAAGAATATTTGGAAGGCCGACTGGCTTCATTTTTTTTCTGGCTTTCCAACATCACTGAAGATACAAGATATGTATTCTTAATTATCTAAGGCTTTAGAGCTTTATGATGATATCTATATGAAGTAAACTGGCTTCAAACGTTTAGTACCAAGACAAACACAACAGGAAATTCTCTTGTTTGTAAACATTTACACTGCTAATTAATGGCCCCTCAGGTTCATCAGACAGATTATTACAACCACCTTGCTAAGGTTGGCATGGAGGCCTTCGCTCTCCTGGAAAAGATCAACCATATCCACCACCCAAAGAAGTTTGAGAACAGGCATTAGCGGCTTTCTCAACCCAATGATTTTCAACACCATCCTCAGCATTATAATAACCGTCAGTACAAGCATCTTCAGCCTGTTGGTTACATCTACCATGGTCCCCAAATTATCACCGTGCTGGAAGAATCCGTCATAGATAGCAACCAGGCAGCTCAACTCTACGGCGGTGTGGTGGTTGTGGATCATAGTATAAGAAAACTAATTCTCAACCGCCGTTATTAGGCTTTTGCTTAATTTTCTTCAGAAATTTGCATACTTAATGATAGACTTAAAAAAAGCTATCTAAAATATGCAATTTGTATGTCTTCTGGTATACTTTATGTATTATGTATCTTCCTTGGTGTCCCCTAGTTTTGTGTAGGCCTTATAGCCTGTCTTTGTTATGTACCATATGCCTCTCTCTTAGTTTTATTTTAGTCATTAAGGAGGTAGAGTTTTATTTTAGTTAAAGTTATATCAAATCTGAAGTGAGTATCCAGGTTGTGAAGAGTTGAATGAAATAATATTTGTATATGTGCACTGATACATGACTGAATTTATACATGAATTTTATGAATATACTGCTAGGAATTAAAGTAGTAGAGCTATGTAAACTAATTACTGTAGTAGAGAAGATAACGATAAATTTAAAAAAAAAAAAAACCTTTAACGCCCATAAACAAGTTTACAACTAATATTGAAAAAACTAAAATCCAGAAATTTAAGGAATAAGAATATGACAATGAAAGCAACATCAAAAACTAGGTCTAACTAAGTCACATTGAGCTGACAATTAATTCTTGAATTTACCTTAAACATTTCCCCTTGATTCAAAATTGCACACTCTAAAGTTTGATCTGAAGTAGATATGCTTATGATATGGAAGAGTTTTTGTGAATATAACTACAATTTGCTCATCCATATTGCACAACTTTAAAACAATTAGACCTTTTGTCACCAATTCACGGAAATGAAAATGAATGTTGATGTGTTAGTTGTTCCATGGAATGCAAGATTCTTAATCAATGCTAATGTGGCTTTATTATCACAAAAAAAATTTTAATTGCCTCTTCTTGCTTTTGATGAAGATCAACAAGAAGTCTTTTTAGTCTTACCAGTTGACACGAGGAGATACAACTAAAACATACAATATTGTTGTAGCTTGTTTATTTGAAGTCAATGTGACAGCTCTTGATCCAAAACTAAAAACGCAAACTATAATAAAAAGAATATTTAGAGGCATTTTGTATGAATTTTAGTATGTAACACCTTTTTATAAATACATGCCCCTGATGAGAATATACCAAAAAGAGACATGCATAACAGGATTATTTAAAAACTTTAATACACGATCATAATTATAAAGTATGTAAAAAGATGATGTAATGAAAATAACAGTCGTATTAACCAAACTCATAAAATAACAAGTATATGAAATCTTTATTATAAATGACTATAAAAATCTTGAGTAAACTAAAGGAAATCATAATAATAATACTAAATATAAGTCTAGTAAAGTTGAAATGACATAAGCACTCCTCTCCTCATGCAGCTGCTTACTAGATTGCTAGATCCTCACTTACCTTGCTACTCATCTATACCTGCAAAACATACAAAAAAAAAAATGCATGAGTAAAACTCAGTAAGTGGAGATCTTTTAGCATCCATGGATATTAAATGATTTGGCAGTAAAACTTAGATTCCTTTTATAAGCTAAATATTGTCACACTACGACACCTTTGTGCCTAACATAGGTCATTCATGAAAATTGTAGTGACCTAAGCTAGAATCAACATATCTGATGTCCTGGTGAAAGTTATTGTGGTGCCTTGTGCATATGCCAAATACCCTATTAGGTTATCTAATTGGGATACCTTGATCACATGAAGAAATCTCTAATAGCAGTTACTTCCCTTACCACATAAGTTAAATAGAATTGCTGATTAACCATCCAAAGATAACCCTTATCTCATGTACATATGTGGTGCATCCCGCTGATCATGTGAAGAATATCTAAAAGCCACATCCTTGCCATGCATGCTTGAATTGAACTAGGTGGCTATATGCTTTGGTGCCTAGTACATGGTGCATTTTATGGGTATTTAGCCCTATTGCTCTCACAAATAATGTCACTATACGCATAGCTAGTGACTATCTAGTTGTGTGACACTAAATTTAAGATTGCAAACTTTTTGACTCAGATTCAACTCGACCTAAGCTTGTGCCATCATCTATACAATCTGACATCTCATCTATGTCTTTCTTGAATTCCTCACCCACTTTTAGGTTATTATCCTTCTTACATAACTCTCCCCACTTTATGCAAATAGCCTAGGGGTATAAACATCCTTTATCTTTGTTTGAGGGTACATGATCATGTGTTTCTCAACCCACGCATGTGTGTCTCCTAAACCATATACACGGGCATGTGACGCTCGACACACGGTCATGTATAGAGCAAATGCACATAGGGAGGTAACTTAGCACGCTTCTATGCACTTGGATCCATGAGTATGAGCCACGTGTCCTCTAACACACATCGTCCACTTTTGGAAAGCTATACAAGGGCATGTGTCTTATACCACACAATTGTGCACTTCTCCCCTCAGAAAAAGCACAAAAATCTTTGGGTTTTCAAAATTTTTGGAATGACACACCGATATGTATGGGGCCATACAAGGTCGTGTGTTACAATCTAGAAATCAGGCCCTAGGATTTTTACCTTGTTCCAATCGCACAAATAGTAATTCAAACACATAGTTAGGCCAATACAAAGAATCTCTAAGTTGCCTAGATAGTGTACTTTATGAAGATCATGTTTGATAACCAATATACATATCAGATCAATGGCTTTATCAAACTATCAAATCAAAACACATAATTATCATACACTCAAAAGACTAGGCAGACATATGGCTTATCATAATGGCACACAAGATCAAGTACATCATACAAATCATCACACTCGGGTCTACACAACTCTAGATCATGTTAATACTAGAAGACTTCAAAGATTCCATGATTAAAATATACTTACTTGGATTATGACAATAAAGTCTCCCTTGCATTGCTATAATGAGTCCGACGATCGACGACGACTCCTCAAATGACCAGATGCTTCTCTCTCACACTTTCTCACTTTTTGAGTAGCTGAGAAGTAAAAGAATGTCAAAGAATTAGGGTTGATCATGTTTTATTTTTATCTCCAGGACGTGATACACAGTGTGTATGGACTATACACGGTTGTGTGTCTAGTTGCACAACTAAGATAACTTCCTATTTTGCTATGATCACAATCTAATCCATCTATTGACTTTCTGTTGACCATACACGGCTGTGTATGCCTCTATACATAGGCGTGTACTCTTGAAATCATTAATCGCCATATTTAAATGCTCTTGAGCTTACTTGTAGGTGCTATATAGTGGCATTTATAAGAGCCACTAATATTTTTACCGATATATAGACAAATGTTGTTGAATCTAGTATTGCTATAAGTTTTAACGACAATTATTTGCAATACTAATATAAAAACATAATAATTGTCATTAAAAGTTTGATGATATTGTGACAATTATTTATGACATTTAAAATTGTTATTAAAATACACAAAAATGTAAAAAGTTCGATGATATTGTAACAATTAGTTAGTTAAAAAACACAAAAATATATAATTGTCACAAAATTTAAAAAAGATTAATCGATAAATTTTGAGATATTTACATTTATAATAGTCACAAAAGGCTTTTTTGTCACTACTAATCTTTTATATCATTTTTAAATATTGTTTGAAATGTAAAACCATATATATGTGTGTGTGTGTGTGTGTGTGTTAATATTATATTATCAATAACAAAATTACAAGAGATTTTAAGTTCCCTCAGAACATATTATATGAAAATATATATAACTCTCAATCCTACTAAACTTCAAGAAATGATGGAATGTTGTTCCAACTGATTAATCAATTCATATTATATAACCTAAAAAAAAAAAAATAGAAAACTATAAATGGATGATTAAAAAAAATTAAAATGAATCACTTCAAGTTATCAAACAAAAAACATGGTTCAAATTATCAAAATTAAAACTATAGAACAAACATTGATTGTAGGCTCAACACAAATATATGTAAATAAACTACTTTTTTTTTCTTGTCTGATGAACTATAAAAATCTCACGTGCAAACATTTGTAACAAGAAAAAGTGTTAGATGGATAAGACATAAAAATCAAAACATAAAAACATATTAATTTTAATAACTAAAATTTTCCAGCAATCATACACATCATATTAGTTCTAATTACAAATTGAAGGGAAAGTGTACCTTAAGTGACAAGACACATATTTATACATGATAAATTAGTTTTAATGACTCTATAATATTTACAATTAATTTATATCTAAAGTTAATTTCAATAGACAATGATGGCTATACTCGATTAGGGAAAATCTTATTGTTAAAGATAAAAAAAATTGGGCATAAACAAAAATAGACTAAAACATGTAACCATGAGAATATGGTTTGTATTGAAATGGTAAAAGTGGATGAATTGAAGAAGTTGAAGGTGCCCCCACTACATTAAAGTTAGAGGATATTGTTACCTGTAATCGAAGAATTTGTTTAAATGTACCAATAACTCTCAAAACAATTATGTATTTGGTCATGATGGGGCATGTGTACCAAATTTCATAATCCATAGTTACAACAACATAACACAAAATCCTTTTAATAGCTATATTTTATAGCTATTTATAAATCTTAAAACCACACCAACAAAGAATGAAATATCCAGTCTAATATAAGCCAAATAAATCAAATCTCCAACTAAACTTCTAAAACTTGTTCCATTAGCCCTTTTGGTAACATCTTCAAGCTTCAATTTTTTCATTCACATTCCCTGGTATAGTTGCAATCTTGCAATTAAGCATGTTAAAATTTTTTTAAAAGATCTTTAACATATTTTTTTGTGCTACTTGATTTACCTCAAGCTCAAGAGAATAATGCAGCAAACCCAAATATGATATTTCAAATATACCTATCATACAAGACTTGAATTCAACTACAAAAGAGTGAGATGAATCCATATTTATTATGTCATCAATCATTCATTATTCTTCAAATAAAGCGTGGGCTCATTCTCACTTCTTTCGAACTCATTTTGTAGAAAATATAATATATATCTAGTTGTACCATGCCTATGGAGCCTCTTTCAATCCATAAAGTGCTTTCCATAGTTTGTGCACTTTCTTTTCTTTGCATTCTACTATGAAATCTTCAAGCTGAGTAACATCCACCTTCTCTTGCAACTCACCATTTAAAAAATAATGATTTAACATTCAACTAATACATAGGCCATCGTAGTTGTTTTGTTAGAGCTAAAATAGTTTTGACCATTTCAAATTAAACAATTAGAGAAAAAATTTCTTTAAAATTGACACTCTGTTGTTGTGAGTATTCTTTTGCGACTAGTTGAGCTTTGTGCTTCTGTATACTTCTATCTATATGATACTTTGTTTCGAACACTCATTTCAAGCTAATTGTGTTCTTACCATTAGGTAAGTCCATTAGCTCCTAAGTTTCAATTTTTTTAGATTTTGCCATGTGCTCTTTCATTGCATCTTGCAACTCTTCTTTTCTTAATGAATCTATATAGGTTGTAAGATTTGTTATAAACAAAGCATAATACACACGATTCATACATTTCTTTCAAAGATATAAATGTTCTCGGAGGTGTCTCAACCAAAGACTCATTTGAGGGAGATGAGCAACTACTACTTGGAGTTGTAGGAGGAGAATTTGTAGGGCTGCTACTGTTTGAAGTTAAGGGAGAAGAATTTCTTGAATTTGTTGGTGCTGGATCCAATTTTGCATTTGTTGAAGCCTGAAGCTGAGTTCTTTCGCTGCTGCTACTCCATTTCCACCTTGCTTTTTCATTGAACACTACAATTGAGTGTCATATAATCTACATGGTTTGGATTAGGGACAATAACCAATAAAAAAAATACATTTTTCTGATTTCTGATCTAATTTATGCAGACAAGCCATAATTATTAGGTATCAAAAAAAGAAGTCAAAGATTAAAAATTATAAAAATCAAAAATTAAAAAGTTCATATATTAAAAGTTATAAAGTATAGATTAATTGCTAGTTACGACTTGCCACATAAAAACTATTGTGTGTAGTCTTGATAAGGAAAGGTTCTAAATAATCCGTTCTGGAGCATCAATAATCTTAAATAATCGACGAAACCTAGCCCTCTTCTTATGAAATGAATAAAGTGAAAAATGAGATATTGACCAATTAATATCTTAACCAATGGCCCTTTTGTCTATATACCAAATGGTCGGACAGGCTGAAAGATTAAAGTGCTCGGAAGTGCTGCTCTCTTTCTAGTTATATCTAGCCAATAAATACTGGAATTATAACTGAATTACTATTTTATTCTCAGAAAAAAGAATATGAAAGATCCAAACGCAACACCAAAACTAACTCAGTTGATCAAAACATTTCATTTTTTTATAAATTTTATAAAATTATAAAAATTATAATTTTTATAATTTTTTTTTATAACTCAGTAGATTCCTTAGTTACTTCACCAATAGAGCTAATGTTTTGAATGGAATCATGAAAAGTCGAAGAATATTTGGAAGGCCGACTTGCTTCCTTTTTTCTAGCTTTCCAACGTTACTGAAGTTACAAGATATCTATTCTTACTTATCTTCGAAGAATATTTGGAAGGCCGACTTGCTTCCTTTTTTCTAGCTTTCCAACATTACTGAAGTTACAAGATATCTATTCTTACTTATCTAAGGGTTTAGAGCTTTATGGTTTTTCTATATAAGAGGAATCTGGCTTCAAACGTTTAGTACCAAGACAAACACAGCAGAAACTACTCTAGTTTGTCAACATTTACACTGCTAATTAATGACTCCTCAGGTTCATCAGGCAGATTATTACAACCACCTTGCTAAGGTTGGCAGGGAGGGCTTTGCTATCTTGGAAGAGATCAACCGTATCCGCCGCCCAAAGAAGTTTGAGAACCGGCATCAGCAGCCTCCTCAACTGCATGACTTTCATCACCATCAGTACGAGCATCTTCAGCCTGATGGTTACATCTACCGCAGTCCGCCTATTATCATCGTGCCGAAAGAACCCGTCATAGATAGCAACCAGGCAGCTCAACTCTACGGTGGTATGTTGGTCATGGATCATAGTATAAGAAAGGCAATTCCCAACCGTGCTTTTGCTTAATTTTCTTCAGAATTTCGCATACTTAATAGCCTTATTAAATGCTATCTAAAATATGCAATTTGTATTTGTCTTCTGCTATACTTAGTGTAGTATGTATCTTTCTTGTGTGAGCCTGATAGTCTGTCTTTCTTATATACCATACCTCTCCCTTGGTTTTATTTTAGTCATCAAGGAGTAGAGTTTTATCTTAGTCAAAGTTATATGAAATCTGAAGTCGAGTATCCGTGTAATTATGTTGAAATCTGTACGAGAGCCTAATTGTTTGTGCTCTCAAATTATGTAGTTAATTAATATATAAGGGTTGTTGGGCACTTGCAGGAATGCAACTTTTTCTCTCTTTCCATGAATTCCAAAGACAAACTTACTCAACAGTTATTAGATACCCATTTTTTATAAGCTAATTTCATTATATATTTGCAACTAGATTTGGACTCCCTGGAAACTATAGTCGCGTGATTGGGTAAATGGAAACAGAATTGTGAAAATCGTTTTTCAGAGCTTGAAAAAGATGGTTCAATGAATAATTGTGGCACCAGATAACTGAATAAACTGAAGGGATACCGAACAATACATTCAAGTATTTTAAATAAGAGAATGGCCGGTTAAAATTCCAGATTATCAAGAATATTTTGTCTAATAATATAAGTATTAATCAAAGTGAGCCAAACAGGTTTGGCAACTCTTTTCATTTTACCAAATTAACGCCATTAAAGGCTATGCATCTTCTATGCATGGTCGTATTTTTATTTATCCAATTAAAGACATGTCTTCAAATACGATGAACAGATATGTAGACATGCATCTTAAATATGATCGATTGTTCATTCTTTTAACACTTAGCCATTTTCTTACTCTTGATGCAAAATGATCATTCTACCCTCCTTAGGGCATGCATGGGTATACACCTGTGGTGCACAATCTTTCTTGCTTTAAATCAACACGTGGATAAAATAACTCAATTTAGAGAAAAAGACTAAAGTACCCTTGGACATACTTGTGGGTGTAACAATACTCCTTTTCAAATACATACCTTCATATGAAATATAGATCTAAAGAGTCATGTCAACTTAAATTACTATTCAACTCACAATAGACTTACACATTATTGTCACTTACTAACATGCAATGAGCAAAAAGGTGTATAAACATACAAACCAAATATCATCCATGCAAGCATAGTCCATAAAACTAAACTCAAACATAGATAATGCATAAATAAATACTTGATCTCCATGAATAAACAAACACATTATGTGTGTACTAATTTGTGTATTTAAAAGTGTGTATTGCTTACATGCACAAAAAATGAGCATAAATTTGTGCACAAACGATAATATATCACAATGTGATTGGGTATTATTTTTTCTTTAATTTAAAATTATTTAAATCACATGGTAATATGTTATTGTTTGTGTATAAAGTTTTATTGTTATCATTTATATAAAAAGGCTACTAAATATAAGTTGGATTCAAAGTAAGATCAATACCAAGATATATATTTTATTTCATTAAGTAATTTCATAAAATATATCCACAAAAACAGAATATAAATATCATCAATAAATAGTATCAACTTTTAGATTGGAAGCTAGATATATATACCATTTTGGGAGGAATATTCACCAATATTATAAATAAAAGATTATGCGAGAGCAATCTAATTCACCAAGAATAATCTAATTCATTAAGAGTTGGGTGCAAGCATATAAGTGCGAAGAAAAATTTTATCCTTTGTACTAGTTCACATCGTTGAAAAGGCTCGAAAATATCCAAACTATTGATTTGGAATAATGGAAGCTCCCATTCTATTGGTGGTTTGACCAAATCAATATTATATATTACTTATTCAAAGATTTACAATTAACGAATTTTTCCCTAGAAAAACATAAATGTATCTTTTTTTAAGATTAAAAAGTAAAACATTTTGTCTCTATGAAATAATTAATACTTGTTTTGAGAAGCGTTGATGTATACAAGCTCCAAAAGCATATGGCTGTGAAAGATTTGATATTATTTATACAAGGTTCTGCTTCTCAATTATTCGGTACACCCCGAACCTTAATTTGTGCTTGCTCTATATAAAAGGCTAGCTGGGTATCATATTCTTCATTATTTTGTTCGACTTTTTATATGTTTATGAGATGAAGAAGATATATATTGCCACCTCAAATCCCTTACCCACTCTCCTCATACTTGATTGACAAGAACCTTATTTTAGGTAAATTCACAAGTAAATCTTTTTTCCATCACTTATAAAGCATCATGAAGATGATGAAAGGGAAATTCCAAAAAGGACCAATTTTATAGATATTTTATGGCCAACCTAAATAGGCTCTCTTGATTTCTGTATAAATCGAGCTTCACCTTAGACCTTTATTACAAGATAACACTTCCTTCTCATTTAAGCAATCACTTAATCTGAAGATGTTGGAAAATTGGCTCTTTAGGTCCCACATCTATTAATGTATTCTCTTTGTATTTTACCAAAGGCTATAAATAGAGGCTTTAGTTTTAATTCAAAATCATTCCAAAAGCAATTGTAGTCAAACGTAATTGTATTGAGAGAATCCTATTATTAAAGATCTCTAATAGTTGATTTCTCCTTTGTAACTATTCTTTGAAGATAGTGAAAGTAGTTAGCGGCACTGAGGAGTAGGTACATTTACCAAACCTCGTAAATTCTTGTGTTCTCTTTTTTTTATTTTTCTGCATTTTATTTTCTGTCTTAATTATTTATTATATTCAATAGCATAGAAATTGTGCTTTATGTTTTCGCTGCATAACAAGTAGTATCAGAGCCTAGGTTTAGGACAGTGAGTAGCTATTTATATAGTTATGTGCATGTCTAGGAAAATGCTATCTAAGGAGGTTGGTTTTTAAGAAGGCTTTATCCCCACCAATCTTTCCTGGGTATTCTCTTAGTGCATATATTATCATTTTTTGGCACTTACTACTATCTTAGGTTATAGTAATTTTGTTTTAGCTATTGAATATAAATTTGTGAAACTTGGTTATTTGAAAAACTATCTACCAAGTAAATTGTAGTCAGCAGAAAATGGCATCGACATCAACAAAGACAATTGTGACAATCGCAAAAATTGATGTGGAAAAATTTGATGGCCGAAACAATTTTGGCTTGTGGCAATGTGAAGTGATGGACGTCTTGTGTCAAGAAAATCTTGATATAACTCTAAAGGAGGAAAAACCAGAAAAGATGGATGACAACGAATAGGT
Source organism: Mangifera indica (assembly GCF_011075055.1). Taxonomy (NCBI): domain Eukaryota; kingdom Viridiplantae; phylum Streptophyta; class Magnoliopsida; order Sapindales; family Anacardiaceae; genus Mangifera; species Mangifera indica. The sequence continues at coordinate 18,428,717 of NC_058139.1, read as the reverse complement.
GAGGATCATCCATCAAGCTTGTGGTACAATCCGTATGTATCTTTGTAGAGAGCAAAAATATCCATTCATAAAAGAGACATCTACAAGTAAGATGTGGAAGACATTAGAAAACAAGTATATGAAGAAAAGCAATGAAAATAGACTTTATTTGAAGAAGAGACTATTTCATCTTCAATTGAAACTTGGTATAAGTATAAGTGATCATATTGATACTTTTAACAAATTGATAGCTGATTTACTGAACCTGGATGAAACCTTCAAAGATAAAGATAAAACAATGCTTCTACTAGGATCTCTTCTTGTAGAATCGGATCATTTAAGTATTACATTACTTCATGGAAAGGAGAAAATGACTTACGATGAGATATGTGCTGCTTTGAATAATAATGAAATTCGAAAAAAAGTTCAACAAAAGAATAGAGAGACAACTATTGAAGCCCTTACTGCAAGAGAATGAAGTCAAAGTCACAAGCAAGAAAGAAGGGATAGATCTCAGTCAAAGAAAAGACCTAGTAAAGATGAATGTACTTTTTGCCTAAAGAAGGGACAATGGAAAAAAGATTGTCCAAAGTTACAAAGGAAAGATAAAGGTAAGACCAAAGTTGCTTCAGATGCATGTGTAACTGAAATTGAAGAAAATAAGTCAGACTTTGCTCTAGTAAATCTACCAATGACATCTCAGTATGATGAATGGCTTCTAGATTCGAGTTGCATTTATCATATGTGTCCACACAAGGAATGGTTCTTCAATTATGAAAAATTAAATGGTGGAGTTGTTTTCATGGATAATGATAGTCCTTGCAAAACTGAAGGGATAGGTTCAATCTGTTTAAAGAATAATGATGGATCAACTAGAGTTTTGATAAATATTCGACTGTACCATAGTTGAAGAAAAATCTTATCTCTTTAGGAGTTTTGGAATCCAAAGGCTTCAAGGTGTCAATGCAAGATGAAGTCTTGAAAGTTATTTGTGATACTCTTATAGTGATGAAAGGTACAAGAAGAAATAACTTATATTATTATAATGATGGTACAATTTTTGAATCAGCAGTTATAGTATCTAAAAAAGATGTAAATGATAAAACAACTAGACTTTAGCATATGCGTTTGGGACATACAAGGGAAAAAACCTTATTTAGTTTGGTGAAACAAGACTTATTGAAAGGAGCAAATACCTACAAGTTGGATTTTTGTGAGCATTGTGTCTTGGGAAAACAGACAAAAGTAAGATTTAGTACTATAATTCATAATAATGAAGGTATTTTGGATTATGTTCATTTTGATGTGTGGAGACCTATTAAAACAACTTCCTTAGGAGGTAGACACTATTTTATTACTTTTGTTGATGACTTTTCGAGAAAGACATAGGTGTACATTTTAAATAAGAAGAATGACGTATTAGGTGTTTTCCTTAAATGGAAAAAGATGGTTAAAACTCAGACTGGCAGGAAGATTGAACGACTAAGGACTAATAATTGTGGTAAGTATATCAGTGATCCCTTTTTTTAAGTTTGTTAGGTTGAAGGTATTGTATGTCATTTCTCAGTCAATGGAACACCATAACAGAATGGGGTGGCTGAATACATTAATTAAACCTGACTGGAGAAGGTTAGATATATGTTGTCTAATGTTGGGTTAGGCAAAACATTTTGGGTTGAAGCTATTACATATGCATGTGTCATCTCATTAATTGTTTACCATCCATTGCAATTGAAGGAAAAACACCCCTCGAGGTATAGTCTGGAAAAACGGCTAATGACTATGATTCCTTCGTGTGTTTTGTTCTACTGCCTATTGTCATACAAAGGAATCTAAATTAGATTCAAGAGCTAAGAAAGCAATCTTTATGGGGATTAGTTCTAAAGTGAAAGGGTATCATCTTTGATATCCAAAGTTGAAGAAAATCATTCACAGCAAGGATGTTACCTTTGATGAATCTGTCATATTAAAAAAGGTAACAAAAAAGACTGATGATACCCAATAGCAAGTGGAGTGTACTCCGTAACAAGTGAAGTTTGAGACAATCACAATAATAAACCCAGCTAGAGTTGTTGAAAATAATAGTGATACTCCAGTGGCAAAGAAGGAAAATAAAGATGGAGAGGTTTCAACCCAAGAACATCAGCAACAATAAGAATCAATTATATCACATAGGCCAAAATGAGAAATACGTAAACCTGCTCGATTTACTAATATGGTGGCCCATGTACTTCCAATTGTAGATGATGATATTCCTTCCATCTATAAAGAAGCAGTCAAAAGTCCAGAAGTTGAAAAATGGAAGAAAGCCATGGATGAGGAATTACAATCCCTTCAAAAAAATGAAACTTAACAATTAGTTCAATTACCAAAGAACAAGAAGACAATTGGGTGCAAGTGGGTGTATGCAAGAAAAGATGGATTTCCTAACAAAGAAAAAGTTATTTACAAGGCAAGGTTGGTAGCAAAAAGTTATGCTCAAAAGGAAGTGATTTATTTCAATGAGGTATTTTCTCCAGTTGTTAAACATTCCTCTATTAGAATTTTGTTGGCCTTGGTAGCATAATTGAATCTTGAACTAGTTCAACTTGACATGAAAACTACATTTTTGCATGGTAATTTGGAAGAGAAAATCTACATGACTCAGCCTGAAGGATTTAAGGTTACTGATAAAGATAATTAGGTTTGCAAACTTAAGAGATTACTTTATGGACTGAAATAGTCACCAAGACAGTGGTACAAGCGATTTGATCGATTCATGATGGAGCATAGGTACATAAGAAGCAAGTATGATAATTATGTATATTTTCGCAGGCTACAAGATGGGTTTTTCATTTATCTATTATTGTATATTGATAATATGCTGATAGCTTCAAAGAATCAAGAAGAAATTGAGAAATTAAAGGCACAACTCAATCAAGAGTTTGAAATGAAAGACTTGGGAGAAGCCAAGAAGATTCTAGGTATGGAGATTAGTAGAGATAGAAGAAGAAGCAAGGTTAGTTTAACTCAAAAAGAATATTTGAAGAAGGTACTATACCATTTTGTCATTTCTAAGAAGTCAAAACCTGTAAATACTCAACTTGCTCTTCATTTCAAGATCAGTGCATCTTTATCTCCATGTACAGATAAAGAGCAAAAATATATGCCACGAGTTCTGTATTCTAATGAGGTTGGTAGCTTGATGTATGCAATGGTGTGTACAAGGCCTGACATTTCACGTGCAGTTGGAATGGTGCGCAAGTATATGCATGATCCTAGTAAGGGACATCGGCAAGCTATGAAATGGATTCTATGATACTTACTAAAAACTGTAGATGTTGGTTTAGTATTTGAGCAGGATGATGTACTTGGCCAAGATGTGACTGGATATGTTGACTCTAATTATGCTAGTGATTTGGATAAACATCAATCAACTACTGGCTATGTCTTTACTCTTGCAAAAGCACTGATCAGTTGGAAGTCTACCTTGCAGTCTACAATTGCTTTGTCCACTACAAAGGTAGAGTATATGGCAGTTACAGAGGCTATAAAGGAAGCTATTTGGTTACAAAGATTGCCAGAAGATTTAGGAATTGTTCAGAAGCATGTCAATGTGTATTCTGATAGTCAAAGTGCAATTCATTTGGCAAAGAATCCAGTATTCCATGCACGAACTAAGCATATTGACGTTAGACATCATTTTGTAAGGAAGATAGTTGAAGAGGGGAATATACAACTCCTAAAAATTGGGACTGCTGAGAATCTTGCAGATAAGATAACCAAGGTGGTAACAATGATCAAGTTCAATCATTGTTTGAACTTGATCAACATCCTGCAAGCTTAAATTGCACTGCAAGGCGCATTTAAAGTCGTCGTTGAAGAAGGAAAATATAAGGGAAATTTGGTGGGACACGTTAAATCACCAAGGTGGAGATTGTTGGAAAATTGGTTCTTTAGGTCCTACATCTATTAATTTATTCTCTTTGTATTTTACCAAAGGCTATAAATAGAGGTTTTGGTTTTAATTCAAAATAATCCCAAAAGCAATTGTAGTCAAACACAATTATATTGAAAGAATCCTATTATTAGGGATCTTTAATAGTTTATTTTTCCTTTGTAACTATTCTTTGAAGATAGTGAAAGTAGTCAGCAGCGCCGAAAATGTAGGTATATTTATCGAACCTCGTAAATTTTTGTGTTCTCTTTCTTTTATTTTTCTGTTTTTTATTTTTTGTCTTAATTATTTATTATATTCAATAGCATAGAAATTGTGTTTTATATTTCTGCTGCACAACATATGTCGCATCAAGTGGATCTTCTTGCTTGAGCTAATCAAGAAGAGTTTGCTAAGTTAGACAAGATGTTGCACACCGGCCAAAGGTATGGAAGAGCTCTATAGTGATTTCAACCTCAAAATCAATACTCTAATTGTTGTATTTACCAAGTTCCTCAATTTGGAGAAACTTTTGCTGTTATCACTAGTAAGGATGCACCTAAGAAATATGGTGGCATCGATATAAGGAGATTTACAGATGAATCCCACTAGGGTTCTAAATGTTCTAGTTTTGTTGATGGTAGTTGCCATTATGCATGGTTACCAAACTTGTACTTCATGCATATATACTTTGATATATATGTGTGTGTGTGTGTAAATGAAATTAGTATGTGTGTTATAGTGTTGTCATATAGGCTACCTTATAGCTAAGAATCCACTATCCAATAGCTTAGCTTGTATAATGGCGTACTTTGTATCTTCTACCTCTCCTTTTTTTATGAATAAACAATAATTTTATATATTTATAGTCTCTTTGTTGCTATAACTATAATATACAGTAATCTCTCTGTGTTTAATTTGGGTAATATATGGATAACAATATTTTTAACCTATAAAAACAGATAGGACTAGCAAGCTGTGCAGTTACTAAACACTTACAAGAAAAGTTCATAGATTAATCTACTGAGCCTTGACTTAAGCTCTTGCATGATTATTGGCCAGTAAGAGGCTTCCTATCTATACTTTATACTACACCGTATATAATCATTAGAAACAGAAATTGCAATATGGGCTAAACTCAAGGGGGATCCTTTTTTCCCTTAAGATGTGAACTGTATCTATTAGTATACATGATTTTGAATTTGAAGGCAAATTAAATTTCTTAGTGACTTATAAAGAAAAGGTAATTCTTAAAAATTTATTTCCTTCATTTTTACTTAGCTTTTACTTTGGGATTATTCCTGGAATAATGAATTATAGCTAGACTCTTGCATCAGTTTTCTTTCCTTCTCACGAAAAAAACTCGGGTTAGGGTTGGGTGTCAACCTGAAACAATTCAAAACTAAATCGGATCGTTTTTAGATTGACACAAAAGTAAATCGAACTAACTTGAATTTACTTGGATGTTTGAAAAAATGCTACTATAATAGAATTTATTAAAAACATATTAAATAAATGTTAAAAGGCAAGTATCAACAACAATTGAAATCTTAACATTTTGCATAAAGTTTTCTCACCATATAGTTGTAATTACTTTAATTTTTATTGAATTTTATTTAAAACTATTATTTTATTTTTTAATAGTGAAAATAAAATTTAATTACTAAGATTATTAATGTGTTTTAAAAGGGTCTTGGTACATAAATTTCAAGACCATTTACAATAAAGGCAAAATGTTATAGTATATGTTTTGTTAATAATAGGTTGGGATAATTTGGTGACCAAATTAAAATACTAAAGCTAATTGGGAAATTGGAAATAATAGACAATTTGGGTTAATTTAAGTTATATCATATCAATCCAAATATACTTAAAATTAACTTAGAATTAAAAATTTTAATACGATTTTACTTTAGATCGGAACAAAGCATAGGATTTTTTATTCAAAACCCAACGTGATATTATGCCAGTATGACTCAGTCACACGAACGATCAAGCCAAATTTGCAGTAACACAGATGTCAGCAGCCTTAAGCTTGGAAACCACAAAAATTAATGAAAATAATAATCAACAATTAAGTAAAGTACATCTTTCCTCGTCAACTTAAGACGAGATTAGGACTAGTATTGGAAGATAAGGTTTCCAAAAGATTAGACTCATCATCATTACCATCATGAGGCTTTTTGTTAGACCAAGATCAAATTTGCATATATCCATGCATATCAACTGAACTTTAAGCCCCCATCACCACCCCTCTGGCATTCATGATGTACTCTTCAAAAAATGAAAGATGCAAACGTTAAGAAAAAATAAATTATGCTTCATAATTATGTAGATACCTTCTTTCTTTCTTTGAGTCTATATGGACCATTTTAAAAGTCTTTTTGATTTATATAAATCCATATTCTTCTTAGCACTTATCTGAGGAAGAATTGACATGACCCATGCTTCACCTAGAATATATGAATCCGTTTGCAACTGCACATGACCTTGTCTTCTCTATTCACATAAAAGATATTAATTTTCATATCTCAATAACATGAACTTATGCTAATTAATTTTGACACATTTGATACCCATCATTCTCTTTGCTCATATAGATTATTGATGTGAGGAGAGGAGAGGAAGATTGGTTTCTTTCTGATTAGGAAAAAAAATGATATTGTTTACAATAATTAAAATCTAGCAAATAAACTAAAATTTAGTTACCGAGTTAATTGAGATCATATTGTGGAAATAATATACTCTAAATTAATGTTTACTTACACCAAAATTATATTCAAAAAATAATAATAATAACTACAAAAAATTATATTCAATCCAAGGTCATCTTAATTTACATACATGTAATTGATAACTAGCAAGCAAGAATTATCTATAATCAAAAAAGAAAAAATAAGATGAAAAATTATAAATATCAGAAATAAAACAAAAGTTACACCGATTTGAAGTTATCTAGTTCAATTAATACTTACGATTTGCCACATAATATATATTGTCTGCAGTCTTGATATGAAAAGGTTCTAAATAATCCATTCTGGAGCATCAATAATCTTTGACAATTAACAATACCTGGCCCTTTTCATATAAAATGAATAAAGTGAAGAATTAGATACTGACATTTCTATATACCAAATGGTAGGACAAGCAGAAGGATGAATTGCCCTGCAGTGCTGCTCTCTTGATATTTATATCTAACCATTTAATGCTGGAATTATAACTGAATTAATATTTTATTCTCAGAAAAAAGAATATGTTTTGAATGGAGCTAACCCAGTTGATAAAATATTTCATTTTTTATAATTTTCGGCAGGCTCCAGATTCCTTAGTTACTTCACCATTGGAGCTAATGCCATTTGTGATGGTAATGTATATGTTTTGAATGGAATCATGAAAAGTTGAAGAATATTTGGAAGGCCGACTTGCGTCCTTTTTTCTAGCTTTCCAACATTACTGAAGTTACAAGATATCTATTCTTACTTATCTAAGGGTTTAGAGCTTTATGATTTTTTCTATATAAAGGAATCTGGCTTCAAACGTTTAGTACCAAGACAAACACAGCAGAAACTACTCTAGTTTGTCGACATTTATACTGCTAATTAATGGCTCCTCAAGTTCATCAGGCAGATTATTACAACCACCTTGCTAAGGTTGGCAGGGAGGGCTTTGCTCTCTTGGAAGAGATCAACCGTATCCGCCGCCCAAAGAAGTTTGAGAACAGGCATCAGCAGCCTCCTCAACCACATGATTTTCATCACCATCAGTACGACCATCTTGAGCCTGTTGGTTACATCTACCGCAGTCCCCCTATTATCATCGTGCCGAAAGAGCCCGTCATAGATAGCAACCAGGCAGCTCAACTCTACGGTGGTATGTTGGTCGTGGATCATAGTATAAGAAAAGCAATTCCCAACCGTGGTTATTAGACTTTTGCTTAATTTTCTTCAGAATTTCGCATATTTAATAGACTTATTAAATGCTATCTAAAATATGCAATTTGTATTTGTCTTCTGCTATATTTAGTGTAGCATGTATCCTTCTTGTGTAAGCCTTATAGTCTGTCTTTCTTATATACTATATGCCTCTCCCTTGATTTTATTCTAGTCATCAAGGAGTAGAGTTTTATCTTAATCTAAGTTATATGAAATCTGAAGTTGAGTATCCATGTAATTATGTTGAACTCAGTACGAGAGCCTACTTGTTGTGCTCTCAAATTATGTAGTTAATTAATATATACGGGTTGTTGGGCACTTGCAGGCATGTAACTTTTTCTCTCTTTACATGAATTCCAAAGACAAACTTACTCAACAGTTATTAGATACCCATTTTTAATAAGCTAATTTCATTATGTATTTGCAACTAGACTTAGACTCCCTGGAAACTATAGTCGCGTGTCCGTGATTGGGTAAATGGAAACAGAATTGTGAATATCGTTTTCCAGAGCTTGAAAATGATGGTTCAATGAATAATTGTGGCACCCGATAACTGAATAAACTGAAGGGATACTGAACAATACATTCAAGTATTTTAAATAAGAGAATGGCCAGTTAATCAAGAATATTTTGTCTAATAATATAAATATTAATCAAAGTGAGCTAAACAGGCTTGGCAACTCTTTTCATTTTACCAAATTAACGCCATTAAAGATTATGCATTTTCTATGCATGGTCGTACTTTTAGTTATCCAATTAAAAACATGTCTTGAAATCATCAAGAAATTGAGTCTTTATCCAATTTCAAATATGACGAACAGATATATAGACGTGCATCTCAAACATGATCGATCGTTCGTTCTTAACACTTAGCATTTTATCACACTTGATGCAAAATGATCATTCTACCCTGCTTAGGGCATGCATAGGTATACACCCATGTGGTGCACGATCTTCCCTGCTTTAAATCAACATATGGACAAAATAACTCAATTTAGAAAAAAGACTAAAACATCTTTGAACATACTTGAGGGTATAACAATATTCCTCTTCAAATACATACCTTCATATGGAATATAAACCTAATGAGTCATGTCAACTTAAACCACTATTCAACTCCCAACAGACTTACACATGATTGTCACTTATTAAAATACAACGAGCAAAAAGATTTATAATCATACAAACCAAATAACATCAACTCATAAAAAAACAACCATATCATCCATACAAGCAGAGTGTCTAAAACTAAACTCAAACATAGATAATACAAAAATAAATACATAATCTCCATGAATAAACAAACATATTATGTGTGTACTGAAAAGTGTGCATTGCTTATAAGCATAAAAAATGAGTAGAAATTTGTGCAAAAACAATAATATGCCGCCATGCAATTAGGTATTATTTTTATCTTTAATTTAAAATTATCCAATCACATGATAACATATTAATGTTTGAGTATAAAGTTTTATTATTATCATTTATATAAAAAGGCTACTAGAAACAAGTTGGTTTCAAAGTGAGATCAACACAAAGATATATATTTAATTTCATAAAATATATCCATAAAAACAGGAAATAAATATCACCAATAAATATTAACAGCTTTTAGATTGAAAGCCATATATATATAACATGTTGGGAGGAATATTCACCAATATTATAAATAAAAAATTATGCAAGAGGAATCTAATTCACCAAGCAAAATCTAATTCGTGAAGATTTGGGTGCAACCATATAAGTGCTAGGAAAAATTTTATCCATTGTACTGGTTTACATAATTGAAAAGGCTCGAAATTATCTAAAATATTGATTTGGAATAATGAAAATTCCCATTCAACTGGTGGTTTGACCAAATCAATATTATATATCACTTATTCAAAGAGTTACGATTAAGGAATTTTTCCCTAAAACTACTTAAATGTGTTTGAAAGAAAAATATTTTGTGACTATGAAATAAGTAATACTTGTTTTGAGAAGCATTTGATATATGCGAGCTTAAAAAGCATATGGGACTGTAAAAGATTTGATGTTACATATGTTCTGCATCTCTGTGAAAGATTTGATGTTATTTATGTTCTGCATCTCTATTATTCGGTACACCTTGTGCTTTACTTGATTTATATAAAAGGCTAGCTGGGTATTGTATTCCTTATTCTTCTATTCGACTTTTTATATGTTTTGAGATAAAGAAGATATATATTGCTACCTCAAATGCCTTACCCACTTTCCTTATATTTGATTGACAGGAACCTTATTTTAGATAAATTCACAAGTAAATCATTTTTGCATCACTTATAAAACGACATTGAGATGATGAATGGGAAATTCCAAGAGGGCAATTTTACAGATATTTTATGGCTAACCCTAATAGGCTATCTTGGTTTCTATATAAATCGAGCTTCGGCTTAGACCTTTGTTACAAGACAACACTTCTTATTTAAGCAATCACTTAATTTGAAGATGTCACGTCAGGTGGATCATCTTCCTCGAGCTGGTCAAGAAGGATTTGTTGAGTTAGATAATATCTTGTGCACCAGCCAGAGGTATGAAATGAAAGGATTCTGATTTAGGTTGTAAACTGAATGAATATTATTAACAAAATATTATATAATCTATAGTATTATAGTGTAATCTGAAAAGGAAATTTAATCCTATGAAACAAGAATAATAATATACTCCAAATCAAAATAAGATCAAATAAAAATTAAATCAAAAAAAAATCAAATTAGAATTAGATTGAATCAAATCAATCAGAATTAGATCCAATCAAAATCTGACTGATTGGGAAAGTAAATATTATTTAACACTGCTCCGCAATTACAATGGTAGCTCGCAAAGTTGCAATTGAAGACACAAGGAAAGAAAACGCTCATGAAACAATCCCTTTATAAAGATATGAGCAAGCTGAGAAATGACACGGACATATCAGCATTGAATGGCTCGATAGGAAACTAACTAGCAAATGAAGTGTAGGTTGATGTCGACATGTCATGTGCGAGCATGAAACACTACATTGATAGTCATGTATAAAGCAAAACCACCAAACGTCACTAATCACATGTGCAAGTGCTCAATACTCAAACTTTACATTAGAATGGGACAAAGTAGCCTATTTCTTGTCAATCCAACAGATAAGGTTACAACATAGGAAAACATAACCACCACTGATAGAGCATCGTATTGAAACATCAATAGCCCAATCAACATCTGAATAAGCAATGAAATGAAGATTAGAGTCTTAATAAAATGTGAGGCCATGAAACAAGGTCCCCTTAATATAACAAAAAATGTATTTGATTACACGCATATGTTTGTGAGTAGGAGCAGATAAGTGTTGGGCAACCTCATTCACAGTAAAAGCATTATCAAGCTAGGTGAGCATAAGATACTAAAAGCCATTGACCATGCTACGATAGAGTATAGCATATGGAAAAGAGATATCATCAATTGATGGGGATGTCTTAGAATTAACAAAAGCATTAGTACAAGGTGCGCACGAGTCAAGTTGGAAGTGTCGAAGCGAATCTACCATGCAATAACATTGAGACAATTGTAAGGTAGCAGGCTGTCGAACAACTTTCATACGAAAAAAGAAACCAAGAGTACCCAAATCCTAATAAGCAAAGGCAGAATACAATGTTAAGACACAATATGTAATAGCCTCGGTATCAAAACCAATAATAACCAAATCATCCACATAAACAAAAAGAAGCACAACTAAGGTGGATGTATCAAACTAGCTATTAATAAACCCAAAATCAAGTATAAATGAGTACAATTGATGATACCACACTCGTGGCACCTGTTTAAGGCTATAAATAGCCTTAATAAGGCAATAAACATGAGATAGGTGACTAGGGTCTATGAAACCGAGAGGTTGCTCCATAAATACTTCTTAAGTGGGATATCTTTAAAGAAAGACATTCTTGACATCAAGTTGATGTGGTGACCAATCATACATGGTGGCAAGAGCAAGAATCATACGAATAGTGATGGGCTTGACAATAAGACTAAATGTTTATATAAAATCTAAACTAGCCTACTAGTGAAAACCCTTAACAACCAAACATGCCTTAAACCACTCAACTAACCTATCAGCACGACATTTAACTTTATAAACCCAATGACAACCCACCAAATTATGCTAAGAAGATGGTATAATAAGAACCCAAATGTTGTTTCTCATAAGGGCATCATATTCCTCACTCTTTGCTTGATGCCAATGTGGAAAAGTGGTAGGCTCATGGAATGTAGAATTAGTTATTATGGCAGTAAGGGCCTAAGGAATCATATGAGGAGAGGAAGTCATGATCTCATTTATGCTTTGAAACTTGGGTCTAAGAGGTGTTGTCTCAAATCTATCAAAATAGAGGTGTCCAAATAGGTAGGAGAAACTGAGGGTGAACCAGAAAGACTAGTAGTCTTTGGAAGTGGTAGAGAATTATTGTTAGGTTGCATAGACATAGATGGCACAGTAAGTGGATAAGATAGATTTGGGCTTATCACATTAGAGATCTGAAGAGTGACAGAAAAAAGTGACAATGAAAGAAACCTTATAGAAAGCTCTAAAGAAGGAGGATCAACAACATACCCAAGAAATACAGTTTCATAAAACAACTTATGATAGAAGATGTACACACGACCAGTTAGCACAAGGAAACACTGATACCTACAATGTGAAGCACATACCATAGGAATAAACAAATAGTAGACCAAAGAGCCAGTTTATGTGGAGTAATCGAAGTAAGCAGGGGATAGCAAACACACTTAAAGGTCCATAAAACTCCATAGTCTAAAAAGCACTAAAGAAGAGTTTAAAAGGGACTCTTACTCTTGAGCAATGGTATGGGTAACCTATTAATCAAAAACATAGTAGCACAAAGTGCCTCCACCTAAAAGGCAAAAGGCAAGTTAACTTGTAATAAGAGATAATGACTTTTTTCTACTATGTCACCGTGCCTCCTTTCAACATCACAATTTTAGGCAAAAGTGTAAGGATATGATAATTGATGTTTAATACCATGTGACTGAAGAAAAGAACATAGTAATTTGTTATCAAATTCACCATTACCATTATAACAAATAATTTTAATAGGACACAAAAGAAGGTTCTCTATCATTAATTTAAATTTTGCAAATACAACAGTAACATCAAACTTTTTAAACATAAGGTATAACCATGTATACCAACTAAAATTATCAACAACAGATAAATAATACTGAAAAGGTGACAGCGACGGAATAGGAGTAAGACCCCAAATATCAAGATGAAGAAACTCAAGAGGGTGGCGAGCAGTATAAGTAAGTTTGGTAAAAGGGAGGTGATGACTCTTACTAAGAAGACATACTTGACAGACAAATGAGGGATCTTGCGAACAACAAACTAGACTAGACACAAAGGCAAGGACTACCTTAAGCATTGTGGAAGAGGGATGATCAAGACGATGATGTCAGACATTAAACAAGACACAAACAGACGAATAGACGATAATGATAAGAGGAATTAATTGATAAAGATCATCACTGTTGTGACCAAATAAAAGAATTTATCTTCTCTGTTTATCCTTAATCACAAAGCCAGATGAGTCAAAAAGACAAACAAAATTAGTATCAAAGGTAAACTTGTGAATGGATAACAAATTCTTATGTAATACAAGAACACATAAGACATCAAATAAAACAACTAGAGAATGAAGAGATTTAGGTGAAATTGACAATAAATGACCATTACCAATAGTTACAGAAGACATACCAATGTAAGGTTAAAGAAAAGATAGGACCAAATCATTAGGTGTCATATGATGAGTAATATCAGAGTCTAGAACTCAATTTGAGTTAGAGGGATCATACACGAATATAGTAACAAAAGGAGTAGTCACTGAATCTACTGTATATGTAAAATTTCCTTGTTGTGGGCAAACACAAACAAAGTGTCCTTGTTTATCATAAATCTAACAAGCATCTTAAGGAAGAACACCAATCGAATTCAAGAGCAAAAGAGGCTGATATGAGGGTTATAATTATTAGCAAGGACTGGACATACCACAACTACCACGACCATATCCATTTTTATTTTTACAATGAAAGTAATATTTGTGAAAAGATTTAAACGAGCCTGATGGTTGTAAGGAGGATCAAGTAGTAACCATAGCCACAACGAGAGTAGACATACTAGAGTGTTTCTTTTGAAAGTGTTTTTCACGAAGGAGAAGATCATACAAATCATCAAAAAAGGTGGATGGATGAAAACGCAGGAAAGTGATGAAAGATTGGTACTTAGGACTTAAGCCATCAATGATATACTCTATAAAATCACCGTCCAAAATAAGAAACTCGACTGTAACAAGGGAGTCAAATATGGACTTACCATCAATGAGATAATCAGCTATTGTTTGATCAAAAGTTTTTTAGAGAATGCATAACTTGTCACAAATGGATCGAAAATGAATCCCAAAAACTAGACTGAGACGTCAATCAAGCAAAGGCCAAGCTTTAGTAGCCATAACACAAGGTAACAACAAAGTCTGAATAATCATAGGAGAAACCATTGATTTAATCCAAGTCAAGATTAATTTGTTAGCTCATAACCAATGTGAATGAGTCAGATTAGGAATGTCATCAAGAAGGAATGGCAATAGAGGTCATGCATCACTGACAATGATTTTCTAGAGATCATTCATGGCAAGAACATCTAGAAATTGAGACTTCCACATGCAATACATGTTGCACACTATGAGAGAAGAAAATAACTATTAATATTGACTATAGTAGGCAGTGAGGGCAACAAAGGAGAGGAACCCATAGGGAAAGAATTAGTTGTCATGGTAGGAAAGTGTGGTGGCATCATAGGAGGTGTGACTATCAAAAGAGATCTAAGAGTGATGGTCACTGACAATGGAAATCCAGGAGGTGGACTACCAAAAGCTATAGTAAGATAAGAAATCCGAGAATCTACCATTAGAAGAGGAAGGCACGTCAATCAAAGAGTTAGCTATACCAGCAAAGAAGAAACAACAAGAGAAAGAACTCAACTACATGAGATAGATGGTCAAACCATGATGCAGTAGGAAAAGAGATGTACATTGACAACAACGAGCTTAAGTGGATGCTAGATCATTGAGGAAAGGTCGTTGACTCTTGGGAGGAGACGAAAGTCAAGGTGATAGTGACACAAATGAAGGAAAGACAGTGTCGTGAGGAAGCCATCGAGAAAAGAGAGAGCATTGGTGATGAAAGAAAAGACAAACATCAGCTCAATTTAAAAAAAAAAAAAAGGTTTAAAGGGAAAAATTTTTAAATTTTTAAAATAAGGTTTACAAGATAATTTTAGCCTCTCTAATACCATGAAAGAATTTTGATTTGGGTTGTAAATTGAATTAATATTATTGATAAAACATTGTATAATATATAATATTATAGTGTAATATGAAAAAGAAATATAATCCTCTGAAATGGGAAAAATAATATACATGAAATCAGAATAATATCAAATCATAATTAAATCAAATCTTAAATCAATCAAAATCGAATCCAGTTAGAATCTGACCTAATGGAAAAGTAAATATTATTTAACATGGAAGGGCTCCATAGGGATTTTAACCTCAAAATCAATACCCTAATTGTCATATTTACCAAGTTCCTTAGTATGAGGAAATTGTTGTTGTAATCACTAATAGGGATGTAGCTAAGAAATACGATGGAATCGAGCATAAAGAGTTTTACAAAAGAATCCCACCAGGGTTCTAAATGTTCTAGTTTTGTTAATGGTAATTGGTATCATGCATTGTTACCAAACTTGTGCTTCATGCATAAATACTTTGATATGTGTGTGTGTGTGTGTGAAATTCGTACATGTGTTATAGTGTTGTCATATAGGTTGCCTTATAGCTAAGAATCCAGTATCCAACAACTTAGCTTATTTAATGGCGTACTTTGTATCTTCTACCTCTCCCTCTGTTAGGAATAAACAGTAATTTTATATATTTACAGTCTCTGTGTTTAATTTGGGTAATATATGGATGACAATATTTTTAACCTATAAAAAGGGACAAGACTAGCAAGTTGCGCAGTTACTAAACACTTACAAGAAAAGTCCATAGATTAATCTACTGAGCCTTGGCTTGAGCTCTTGCATGATTGTTGGCTAGTAAGAGGCTTTCTGTCTGTACTTTATATTACACCATATATAATCATCAGAAACAAAAATTGCAATATCGACAGAAATTTCTCAAGTAAGATCTTTTTTTCCCTGAAGATGTGAACCATATCTATTGGTATACATGATTTTGAATCTAAAGGCAAATTAAATTTCTTAGTGACTTATTAATAAAAGATAATTCCTAAAAATTTATTTCCTTCGTTTTCACTTAGCTTTAACTTGGGATTATTCTTGGAATAATGAATTGTAGCTAGACTCTTGCATCTATTTTCTTTCCTTCTCCCTGTTACTTTTCAAGCCCATTCCTAGGATCAATGAAGTTTTATTATATATCTCAGTACCTTATCCTCTTTCTATAATTCACATATTTGAATTTGATGGAGAGCTCACAATTTTTAACAAGATCACATTAATTTGATACAACACAAAAAAACTTAGGTTAGGGTTAGGGGTCAACCTAATAAGATTCAAAACTAAATCAGATTGTATTTGGATTAACACAAAAGTGACTCAAACTAACTCGAACTTACTCAAATGTTTAGAAAAATGTTACTATAATAGAATTTATTAAAAGTATATTGAATAAATGTTGATGGACAAGTATTAATTGCAATTGAAATCCTAACATATTGCATAAAGTTCTATTTCCATATAGTTGTAATTACTTTAATTTTTATTGATTTTTATTTAAAAATTTTATTTTATTTTTGATATTGAAAATAAAATTTAATTACTAATATTATTGATGTGTTTTAAAAGGGTCTTGGAATATAAATTTTAAGACTATTTTTTAGTGTTTTTGATTCAATACCCAATACCCAAAATGTCATGATATGAATATAACTCAACCCGCAAACAGTCAAGTCAAAATGTCATCAGACTTAAGTTTGGAAAAGACAAAAATTAATGAAAAGAGTAATCAACAATTGAGTAACTGAATGCCAGTACATCTTTCTTCGTCAACTTAAGATGACATTAGGACTAGTGCTAGAAGATAAGGTTCTCCGACTTTGAGTGTGCTTTCCTTTAATAATATGCGCATATTTTTTTATATATAATTTAGTTATATAAATAATATGTATATATTATTATATATAATTTAGGCATACAAACAATGCATATCAACTAAACTTTAGACCCCCCACCACCACCTCACTTGGCATTCATGATATACTCTTCAAAAAAATGAAAAATGAAAAAGTTAAAAAAATAAATTATGCTTCATACTTATGTAGATACCTTCTTTCTTTCTTTGAGTCTATATGGACCATTTAAAAAGTCTTTTTGATTTATATAAATCCATATTCTTCTTCGCACTTATCTGAGGAAGAATAGACATGACACATGACACATGACCTTGCCTTCTCTATTCACATAAAAGATACTAATTTTCATTCTCTTTGCTTATCTGAGGAACACTGGCTTCTTTCTGATTAGAAATTAAAAAATGACACTGTTTACTATAATTAAAACCTTCCAGATAAACTAAATAAGTTACCGAATTAATTGAGATCATATTATGGCAATAATGTGCACTAAATTAATGTTAACTTAAACCAGAATTATATTTTAAAAAAATAGCAAAAAATTAGAACCTGGTCAATCCAAGGTCATCTTAATTTACATACATATAACTGATGATAACTAGCAAGCAAGAATTATCTATAATCAAAAAGAAAAAAATAAAACCGAAATTCACAGATTTGAAGTTATCTAGTTCAATTGCTGCTTACGATTTGCCACATGATATATATTTTTTGAAGTCTTGATAAGAAAAGGTTTTGAATAATCCATTCTGAAGCATCAATAATATTAAATAATTGACAATACCTGGCCCTTTTCTTATAAAATGAATAAAGTGAAGAATGAGATATTAACGTTTCTATGTACCAAATGGTTGGACAAGCAGAAGGATGAAATGCCCTGGACTGCTACTCTCTTGATATTTATTTCTATACATTTAATACGGGAATTATAGCTGAATTAATATTTTATTCTCAGAAAAAAGAATATGAAAGATCCATACGCAACTAAAAAACTAACCCAGTTGATAAAATATTTAATTTTTTATAATTTTCGGCAGGCTCTAGATTCCTTAGTTACTTCACCAGTAGAGCTAGTGCCATTTGCGAAACTACTCTATATGTTTTAAATGAAAACATGAAAAGTTGAAGAATATTTGGAAGGCCAACTTGCTTCCTTTTTTCTGGCTTTCCAACATCATTGAAGATACAAGATATGTATTCTTAATTATCCAAGGCTTTAGAGCTTTATGATGATGTCTATATAAAGGAAACTGGCTTTAAACGTTTAGTACCAAGACAACCACAACAGAAAATTCTCTTGTTTGTAAACATTTACACAGCTAATTAATGGCCCCTCAGGTTCATCAGACAGATTATTACAACCACCTTGCAAAGGTTGGCAGGGAGGGCTTCGCTCTCTTGGAAGAGATCAACCGTATCCGCCGCCCAAAGAACTTTGAGAACAGGTATCAGCAATCTCCTCAACCACATGATTTTCAACACCATCCTCAGCACTATAATAACCATCAGTACCAGCATCTTCAGCCAGTTGGTTACATCTACCACGGTCCCCAAATTATCACCATGCTGGAAGAGACCGTCATAGATAGCAACCAGGCAGCTCAACTCTACGGTGGTGTGGTGGTTGTGGATCATGGTATAAGAAAACTAATTCCCAGCCGTCGTTATTAGGCTTTTTGCTTAATTTTCTTCAGAAATTTGCATACTTAATGATAGACTTTAAAAAGGCTATCTAAAATATACAATTTGTATGTCTTCTGGTATACTTTATGTATTATGTATCTTCCTTGGTGTCCCATAGTTTTGTGTAAGCCTTATAGCCTGCCTTGTTTATGTGCCATATGCCTCTCTCCTAGTTTTATTTTAGTCATTAAGGAGGTAGAGTATTATCTTAGTCAAAGTTTTATCAAATCTGAAGTAAGTATCCATGTTGTGAAGAGTTGAATGAAACAATTTTTGTATATGTGCACTGATACATGACTGAATTTATACAAGAATTTTATGAATATAATGCTAGGAATTAAAGTTGTAGAGCTGTGTAAACTAATTACTGTAGTAGAGAAGATGACGATAAATTAAAAAAAAAAGTCTTAAACGCCCATAAAAAAGTTTACAACTAATATTGAAAAAACTAAAAAATCTCAGCAAACATACGATTTTATTGGCACTAATTTTACTAACTAAAAACCAGAAATTTAAGGAATAAGAATATGACAATGAAAGCAATATCAAAAACTAAGTCTAACTAAGTCACATTGAGCTGGCTATTAATTCTTGAATTTACCTTAAACATTTCCCCTTGATTCAAAATTGCACACTCCAAAGTTTGATCTGAAGTAGACACGCTTACAATTTGCTCATCCATATTGCACAACTTTAAAACAATTAGACCTTTTGTCACCAATTCACGAAAATGAAAATGAATGTTGATGTGTTAGTTGTTCCATGGAATGCAAGATTCTTAATCAATGCTATTGTGGCTTTATTATCACAAAAAAAATTGAGCTGCCTCTTCTTGCTTTTGACGGAGATCAACAAGAAGTCTCCTTAGTCATACTGTTTGACATGAGGAAGATACAACTAAAACATACAATATTGTTGTAGCTTGTTTCTTTGAAGTCAATATGACAACTCTTGACCCAAAACTAAAAACGCACATTACAATAAAAAGAATATTTAGAGGCATTTTTTTTATGAATTTTAGTATGTAACACTTTTCTCTAAATAAAAACCCCCGATGAGAATATACCAAAAAGAGAAATGCACAATGGGACTATTTAAAAACTTTAATACATGATCATAATTATAAAGTATGCAAAAAGATGATATAATGAAAATAACAGTTGTATTAACCAAACTCATAAAATAACAAGTATATGAAATCTTTATTATAAATGACTATAAAAATCTTGAGTAACCTGAAGGAAATCATAATAATAATTGTAATAATAATAATTCTAAATATAAGTTGAAGTGACATAAGCACTCCTCTCTTCGTGCAATTGTTTACTAGATTACTAGATTGTTATTTGCCCCGTTACTCACCTCTACGTGCAAAACATACAAAAGAAACGCATGAGTAAAACTCAGTAAGTGGAGATCTTTCAGCATCCATGGTTACTAAACGATTTGGCGGTAAAACTTGCATTCCTTTTGTAAGCTAAATATTGTCAGACTATGCAACCTCGGTGCCCTGACATGGGTAATTCACGAAAACTACAATGACCCAGTTAGAATCAGCATATCTAATGTCTTAGTGAAAGTTTACTGAAGTATCTTGTGCACATGTCAAACAACCTATTAGGTTATCTAGCTGGGATACCTTGATCACACAAAAAAATCTTTGATAGCAGTTCCTTCCCTTGTCATGTAAGTTAATTAGAATTATTGATTAACCATCCAAAGATAACCCTTATCTCAGGTACATATGTAGTGCATCCCGCTGATCATATGAAGAAAATCTAAAAGCCACATTTTTACCGTGCATACCTGAACTAAACTAGGTGGCTATGTGTCTTGGCGCCTAATCTATGGTGCATTTTATGGGTATCTAGCCTTATTGCTCTCACAAACAATGTCACTACACACATAGTTAGAGACTATCTAGTTGTGTGACACTAGACTTAAGATTGCTAACTTTTTGACTTGGATTCAACTTGACTTTAGCTTATGCCATCATCCATACAATTTGGCATCTCATCTATATCTTTCCTGAATTTCTCATCCACTTTTAGGTTATTATCCTTCTTACATAACTCTCCCCACTTTATGCACATAGCCTAGGGGTATAAACATCTTTTGTCTTTATCTAAGGGTATACAGTCTTGTGTTTCTCAACCCATGTCTGTGTGTCTTCTAAACTATATACACAGGCATGTGACACTCGACACACGGTTATGTATAGAGTAGGTGCACTAGGGAGGTGACTTAGCACACTCTCGTGCACTTAGATCCATGTGTGAAAGCCACATGTCCTCTAACACACATCTTCCATTTTTGGCAAGTTATACAAGGGCATGCGTCCTATATCACATGACTGTGCATTTCTCCATTTAGAATGAGCACAAAAATCTTTGGGTTTTCAAAATTTTTGAAATGACACACTGGCATTTATAGGGCCATACAAGGTTATATGTTACAATCTAGAAATCACACCCTAGGGTTTCTACCCTGTTCCAATCACACAACTAGTCATTCAAATACATATTTAGGCCAATACAAAGAATCTTTAAGTTGCCTAGATAGTGTACTTTATGAAGATCATGCTTGATAAACAATATACACATTAGATTAATGGCATTATCGAACTATCAAATCAAAACACATAATTATCATACACTCAAAAGATTAGGCAGACATATGGCTCATCATAATGGCACACAAGATCAAGTACATCATACAAGTCATCATACTTGGGCCAACACAACTCTAGATCATGTTAATACCAGAAGTCTCCAAAGATTCCATGATTAAAATAAGGAAAACCACTCCAGTTACTTGGATTCTAACAATAAAGTCTCCCTTGCACTACTACAGTGATTATAGTGATCGACGATGACTCCTCAAGCGACCACATGCTCCTCTCTCACACTTTTTCACTTTTTGAGTGGCTAAAAGTAAAAGAATGTCAGAGAATTAAGGTTGATCATGTTTTATTTTTTATCTCCAAGACGCGATACACAGTGTGTATGGACCATACATGGTCGTGTGTCTAGTTGCACAACTAAGATAACTTCCTGTTTTGCTACGATTACAATCTGATCCATTTATTGACTTTCTGCTGACCATACACAGCTATCTATGCCTCCATATATAAGCGTGTACCTTTGAAATCATTAATCATCATATTTAAAAAAAAAAAAACTAAGAAAAGACTGAAATACTCTTGAACTTACTTGTAGGTGCTATATAGTGGCATTTATAAATGCCATTAATATTTTTACCGATATATAGACAAATGTCATTAAATCCAGTATTGCTATAAGTTTTAACAACAATTATTTGCAACACTGATATAAAAACATAATAATTGTCATTAAAAGTTTGACGATATTGTGACAATTATTTATGACATTTAAAATTATTATTAAATTTAATTTACATTTTTCAACATGTTAGTTAAAATACACTTTGATGGCACTTGCAATTATTGTTAGGTAGAGACTATTATAATTTGTATTAAACTCAAAAACATTTTCCTCTTGCCTACTATTATTGTTTTTAATGGCAATTATAATTGTCACAAAATTTTAAAAAAAATTACTCAATAAATTTTGAGATATTTACATTTATAATAGTTACGAAAGGCTTTTTTGTCACTAATAATCTTCTATATCATTTTTACATATTGTTGAAATGTAAAACCATATATATGTGTGGGTGTCTGTGCGTGTGTGTGTGTTTTAATATTGTATTATCAATAACAAAATTACAAGAGATTTTAAGTTCCTTCAGAACATACATCCAAGTAGCTAATTATAACATTAACAGATAAAATATGAAAATATATAACTCTCAATCCTATTAAACTTCAAGAAATGATGGAATGTTGTTCTAATTGATCAATCAATTCATATTATATAACCTGAAAAAAATAATAGAAAACTATAAATGGATGATTAAAAAAAAAAAAAAAAATGAATCACTTCAAGTTATCAAATGAAAAAACATAGTTCAATTATAACCATAACATAGTTCAAATTATCAAAATTAAAACTATAAAACAAACATCAATTGTAGGCTCAACACAAATATATGTAAAATAAACTATTTTTTCTTGTCTGATGAACTGTAAAAATCTCACGTGCAAGCATTTGTAACAAGAAAAGTTGTTAGATGGATAAGACATAAAAATCAAAACATAAAAACATATTAATTTTAATAACTAAAATTTCCCACCAATCATATACATAATATTAGTTCTGATTACTAATTGAAGAGAAAGTGTAACTCCAGTGACAAGACACATCTTTATACATGATAAATTAGTTTTAATTACTCTATATAATATTTACAATTAATTTATATCTGAAGTTAATTTCAATAGACAATGATGGCTATACTCGATTAGGGAAAATCTTATTGTTAAAGATAAAAAAAATTGGGCATAAACAAAAATAGACTAAAAACATATAACCATAAGAATAATGCACACGATTCATAGATTTCTTTCAAAGATCTAAATTTTCTTGGAGGTGTCTCATCTGAAGACTCATTTGAGGGAGATGAGCAACTACTACTTGGAGTTGTTGGAGGGCAATTTGTAGGGCTGCTACTGTTTGAAGTTAAGGGAGAAGAATTTCTTGAATTTGTTGGTGTTGGATCCAATTTTGCATTTGTTGAAGCCTGAAGCTGAGTTCTTTCGCTGCCGCTACTACATTTCCACCTTGCTTTTTCATTGAACACTACAATTGAGTGTCATATAATCTATATGCTTTGGATTAGGGACAATAGCCAATAAAAAATACAATTTTCAGATTTCTGGTCTAATTTATGCGGACAAGCAATAATTATTAGGTATCAAAAAAGGAAGTCAAAGATGAAAAATTATAAAAATCAAAAATAAAAAAGTCCATATATTTGAAGTTACGACTTGCCACATAAAAACTATTGTGTGTAGTCTTGATAAGGAAAGGTTCTAAATCATCCATTCTGGAGCATCAATAATCTTAAATAATTGACGAAACCTGGCCCTCTTCTTATGAAATGAATAAAGTGAAAAATGAGATATTGACGAATTAGTATCTTAACCAAAGGACCCTTTTTTCTTTATACCAAATGAAATATTGACCAATTATTACTGGAATTATAACTGAATTACTATTTTATTCTCAGAAAAAAAGAATATGAAAGATCCAAACGCAACAGCAAAACTAACCGGGTTGATCAAAATATTTCATTTTTTTTTAATTTTTGGCTGGCTTTAGATTCCTTAGTTACTTCACCAATAAAGCTAATGTTTTGAATGGAATCATGAAAAGTAGAAGAATATTTGGAAGGCCGACTTGCTTCCTTTTTTCTAGCTTTCCAACATTACTGAAGTTACAAGGTATCTATTCTTACTTATCTAAGGGTTTAGAGCTTTATGATTTTTTCTATATAAAGGAATCTGGCTTCAAAAGTTTAGTACCAAGACAAACCCAGCAGAAACTACCCTAGTTTGTCAACATTTACACTGCGAATTAATGGCTCCTCAGGTTCATCAAGCAGATTATTACAACCACCTTGCTAAGGTTGGCAGGGAGGGCTTTGCTCTTTTGGAAGAGATCAACCGTATCCGCCACCCAAAGAAGTTTGAGAACAGGCATCAGCAGCCTCCTCAACCACATGATTTTCATCACCATCACTACGAGCACCTTCAGCCTGTCGATTACATCTACCGCAGTCCCCCTATTATCATCATGCCGAAAGAGCCTGTCATAGATAGCAACCAGGCAGCTCAACTCTACGGTGGTATGTTGGTCGTGGATCATAGCATAAGAAAAGCAATTCCCAACCGTGGTTATTAGACTTTTGCTTAATTTTCTTCAGAATTTCGCATACTTAATAGACTTATTAAATGCTATCTAAAATATGCAATTTGTATTTGTCTTCTGCTAAACTTAGTGTAGCATGTATCCTTCTTGTGTAAGCCTTATAGTCTGTCTTTCTTATATACTATGTGCCTCTCCCTTGATTTTATTCTAGTCATCAAGGAGCAGAGTTTTATCTTTGTCAAAGTTATATGAAATCTGAAGTTCAGTAGCCATGTAATTATGTTGAACTCAGTACGAGAGACTACTTGTTTGTGCTCTCAAATTATGTTGTTAATTAATATATACGGGTTGTTGGGGACTTGCAGGCATGCAACTTTTTCTCTCTTTACCCATTTTTTATAAGGTAGCTAACCTTTCTCCCTGCCTAACAGTCAATTTCGACATGGGCAAACTACTAAAGCTGGTGCAGTGATGAAATTATGAGAGCAGGTTGTTTTATTTAAAGGTAGGCAAGGCAACGAGCCCTTAGAAATATGAATCTTCCCGAGTCTTACCTCTAAATGTAGGGCTTGGACCAGTCCCAAGACGAAGACCTATGCAAGAGTCTCAGCTTGTATTTTATAATATATATGCTTTGTAAAAATGAATAATGCTAAGTGTATACATTCTTAAATATACAAATATATGTATATATATATATATATATATATATATATATATATATATGCTAACCAGATTTTGAGGGGAAAAAAAAAAGGCTCTTATATTTCTATTGCACCATTATAGTGAATGGAAAAACAAACATGACTTGTATCTTCATCAATTTTTTATTATATAATTTTAAATCTCTTGATCTCATTTTGTCATATAGATACCTCTCAAGGTAGCTACTAAAGACAAACTTACTCAACAGTTATTAGATACCCATTTTTTATAAGCTAATTTCATTATATATTTGCAACCAGATTTGGACTCCTTGGAAACTATAGTCGCGTGATTGGGTAAATGGAAACAGAATTGTGAAAATCGTTTTTCAGAGCTTGAAAGAGATGGTTCAATGAATAATTGTGGCATTAGATAACTGAATAAACTAAAGGGATTGTTGGAAATAATTAAACATGTCAGGATCAAATTCAGTAAAAACTGTAAATACAAATTTCGCTTATCCGTTTCAATTTCCGATGAAGTTTCTTCGAATACGGAACAAGGTGATGACGTTAGTCTATTTCTACGACACCATTTGTTCACGTATTGCTTTTCATCTTGGGAGACAGGATCTGTGCTTTTGTATGTTGGGAGGAGAATGATTCTCTGTAAAAAATGGCGTTATCCTCTTTTTGGGAAGGCAGTTAGGACTTTTAAATAAGAGTCCAACTGCCAATAACTGCCCTTTGACAGTTAATCAAATTGGGTTGGGTCGACCCATCATGGGTGGACCCAAATCCAATATCTCCCACTCACACATGATGGAAGACCCAAACCAAATACTTAGCCACATAAATCTCATACAACAGTACGTTTCATACTTACAAATGTGTCGTACAACCTCACGAGTAACCTGCACTTGGGAGCTAAATACTATACATCTATTAGGAATAGTATAGTCACTTCAACCCGAATAAAACAAAAATATAGCGTTAGACTCGTAGCACCCTAGACTTACTCGATAACACTAGCTCCCTTTAATCTCTCATTTATCATTGTGTTATTTTCCTACGTATCCATGATCAAGTCCAATCTCCATATGAGTGGCATGATCGACCGGTCAATAGACACACGTAATAAATAAGTCTTCCTCTTCTACTCGAAATTCTCAATTTAAACTTAGCTATTTTTCTAGTTATGTTCTATAGACCGAATCATGCGTGGTCATAGGTTCCAAGCTAAGATAACAACACTAAGAGTAAATATTGAACAACAGTAAAGAGTCAAAAGATACCAACATGAGGTAATCCTTATAAAGTCTCACACAGTGAAGGAGTAGGGATTCATCCTTCCACTACTTTAACTAGTTGTCTTACTTATGCACACATGGTATGAATCATGTGCTACAGTGTGTATTTTCTCAAATGTCATTCACAACACTATACAAATCTTAGTTCAATCGCCACACCCAGCGCTTAACCTAAGTTCTTAATCATCTTCACACTTGCAGGTATTAATTTATATTAAGAACTCATATCTGACATTCACAAGTTATTTGAACGTAGGGAATCCAAATCGGTCATTTTCAAATGTATCTATTTGTAACCTCATCTTGATTAATCATCAAGGCGATATTTTTATTTCAATAAATATTTTCTTGAGAAATTTGTCTCCCATTGGTATGCTTTCTTAGCATCACCTTTCTCAAGAATAATGTCTCATCTTTGCTCGTTCTCTCAGCACCAAAGGTGATTGCTCGTGTGAGTGAGCCAATTTCTAACTTGTGTGATATTACAATCTTGTTGAGCTAAAAACGATGTGTATGCAATGAAAACCCAAGAATTTTTGGACGTAAGTTCAAAACATAAAATGAACTTAAATTCATGGTTTTCAACGTTGTGCCATCAGTACAATATATAAGTTCAACACTCATCAATTCATTGTCTACGTAATCCAAGAAATTTAACATATGCAAGATATACTTTTCTTGGAAGAATCTCGGTCAAAGAATCAGTGACTATACTATGCGTAGAATTATATTATACATTTATTTCCCTCTTAGAAATCGAGTCTCTTATTATGTTGTGTCTAGTGTTGATACGTTTGGTTATCTTATAACAAATTCAAGATCTTATATTTCAACAAACAACCATTGCTCCGACAATATCATCCTGTTTACTCAAATTCACGAAAAATCTTCTTAATCAAACAGTTTTTTGCACATTTACTGAATAGGCTATATACTAGGCTTCCGATGTGGATACGGCTACGCATCTCTATTTCTTATCGCTCTAAGATATGGGCTCTTTTGGAGTAAGAAAACTTAGCCGTAATTTAATTTGCGTTGGTTTAAAAAACACTTCCCCAACTGGCATCTCAATAACCAATCAAACGCAAGTTCGATCCTTAATCACTTAATCAATCATCCACAGAGCCTTAAAAAAATATATCAAAATTCTACATACAACCTTTCAGTGCTCTTTTCAACATTTACTTATATCGACTAACCAGCCTAATCAAAAATAAATATCTCGATATGTATGCACCATAGCATACATAATACATCTGATGGCATTTGAATAGGTAACTTTTGACATTTCTCTACTTTTATCTTAAGTTTTGGGACATTCTCTTTTGGCTCATTAATTCGTTATTTGACATAGGAATATCAACAAGTTTACAGTATACCATATTGGATTGTTCTAGAATCTTTTGAATATTACACTCTTATGACAGAGTTAAAAGTTTCTTTGAACAATTCCTCTAGTTATAAATTCACAATATGTATTATGTTTTCCCATATCCTACAAGTCAAAGATATGGACAACCATCCTTTGATGATTATCACTTACTTCAAATCATTTTTAGATATTTATACATCATCACACACATTGATAGAATTACAAATTTGTCATCAGACTTTGTCATATAAACATGATAGTCTTGATTAATCATCTCAAAGTTCAAGTACTAGTATCTAGATGACAGTTTTAGGTCATTCAATATCTTTGAAGCTCGTACTCTCTACGCTTCAGACCTATAACAATGAGATCTATATCTCATTTCATACAAATTTCTTTGTCAAGTTTTCCACTAAGGAAAATTGTCTTAACATTCATCTGGTGTAATTCTAAATTCAAATGTGTTATTACAGTTAGAATCAAACACATTGAAGTAAATATTATAAATGACAAAAATATCCTTCTACACAATATATACATTCTCATTGGATATAGTTTTTCGCTATTAAGTGAAATTGTATCTATTTATTGAGTCATTCGTCTTACGAGTAATTCAAGGAAACTCATTCATTCCCAATGAATTTTCAATCTAGTAATAAATCAACCAAAACCTAGAATTGGTTTGTTTTCTTGGTATTCTATCTTTTCTTCCAATGCATTTCAAAATTTTCTTATCAAAGGATGAGACATTTATTTCAGGTTCTTCATCGTCTTGGGGAATGGTTATGAAAACCTTGTTTTCACTTTAAAGATAACGTCACTTGAATACTTTTGGACGTCTACTCCAATGTAATTGAGAATTAATGCTCCCACTATCTGAAATAGATTGGAGTTTAATTGCATTTGCTCCCACTAACTAGAACAAGTATAAGTCTCATTTCTTAGGACTCAACTAATGGTTGTTAAAATATATCTATCCTCATTCTTTTCTCATCTCATTCAGTTGAAACCTTTTATCAACATCATCCCTATTAAGAAAAATATCATCTATGAATGTAATATCTCTAATACAAGTTCAGTTAATCTTCCAACGAAATCCTCCCTAATAAACACATACCCTTTGGAGTGCTCAGTATAACTGATAAAGATACATTCATTTCTTCTTAGTCCCAATTATTCAAATTTATAGGAAAAGTTATGGAATGATATTGCTAACCACTAAGATTGCAATCAATTAACTCAGATTTTCTACATGACTATAACTCATAGGGAGTGGAAGCAACTGGATTAGTAGGCAATCGGTTAAGTTCTCAAGCAGCAATGAATATCATAACATCACAAAGTGACTTGACGTTTTACTTGCGCTTTCATTGACTTAACCATTTCTAATAGAGTTCAGTTACTCTTCTTCACTACACTAGTTGTTACGAAGTTTTGGAATTACTATTTACCATACTATTTCTTTCATTACTCAGTTCTTTAAACTTTCGGAACAAATGCTCAAGATCTTAATGAGTTTATAAAACTCTTATATATTTTGTCTAATTGATTCTCAACCTCAATTATGTATAGTGTTTAAAGTAGTCTACTGCTTCTGACTTATGGGAGATCAAGTAGACAAGATTGAATCGAGCATTGTTATCATCACTAGTAATGAAATATGAGATACATTTTCAAACTTTACATTCATAGGAAAATATATACTTAAGTATATAGATTGCAAAGAAAGTCAAACTCATATAGCTTTGTCAAATGGTTTTCTAGAAGTTTTTCCAACTAGGCAATGCTTACATATGGACAATTCTATTTATGTGAAAGTTCCTAATAAACTTTCATAAGCTAATTTATTCAACCCATCTTAGCCAACATGCCCTAATGTAACATGTCATATATTTGCATTCATTTTCATAAACATAGGAGAAGCAAATAATGAAAAACTTAACATTATAAAAAATGTAAGGTGACAAACACCATATAACCATTCAACCAACAAACCAAATTTGTAGAAATCAATTCTATCACATTTCAATAAAACACCCAGAGAAATTCAAATTATATTCTAGTTTGAGAAGAACAAGTACTTTGACCAAGTTTTATTGAATATTTGGAGTATATTGGATTTCGTGTAGGTATAAGATTCGATCATTTGCAAAACTTATTTGCTCGTGTCTATTCCGCTTACTATAACCTTTGTGTTGTTGCCTACATATATCCAATTCACTTTATTCAAAATTCGATAGAAATCTACTAAAGATCTTCTATCATGAGCTACTTGGTCAATGGCTTTTGAGTCTATAATCCACATAGGATAATACTCAGTTAATATCATAGTACTAGAAAATCAAAATATCATCACTTTATTTTAAACAAGACTATCATTTTCAGCTCTGTTCATTCACAGGTGATATAATTCTTATTGCTTCTATTACAACTATTCATCTTGTTTCTGTCTCTACTTCTAGTACTTTTGCCACTCTTCTTATTTCAATTCCTTGTTCTTATTCTTTGAGCATTAAACGATCTCTTTCCTGTATTAGGACTTGAGCCACTCACTTTTAAAAGTTGATTCTGCAACGTATGCATAAATATTAAATTCAACTGCTTCAAGGGCATTTGTCCTCTAATTTTATGTGGTTAGAACAACTAACAAAAGTCATTCTTTTCTCACTGTGGGTCATATGTACCTTTATACACTCCCACTATCGAGAAGAAATCGTTTTTCTAAATGAACCTACTGTTCATATATTAGGTTACGTGTAGCTGACTTTAGTTTCATGATCAGATTTGACATTCAATCAAATTCAATAATCAATTGTCTTTATTTGGGGACTGTAGTTCCTCCAAACTTTTTAACAAAAACCATACTTATGGCATATGCAGTTGAACATTACTAGTACTCATATACCAGATCGTTATTCATGAAATTGATCAAGATATACACGAAGTGAATCTTGCTTCTTACATGCGTGATGCGTGTCCACATCACGTTTGTGTAAGGCACTCATTTGCGTTTCTATTCCCTAGTCAGCCACAACTCTATCTTAACCTGATCTACGACCTCCAAAACTTTTTGCTCATCTAGGATATTATGCATTTCAATTGCCACATGTTTTAATTCTCTTTATTCAGTATTATTCTCATTCTAATCAACCATTATTTTTTAAGATATTATGGTTAACTAGATCACAGAGACATATCTATCAGACACAACGCTATCAATGCAATCAAATACACATCAATTATCGCAATTACGTATTAAAATTTCAAAATATCTCACATAAGGCACAGAATCGAAAGTTCACTATGTTCCCAATCATCTTCCATGACACAAATGCTTAACATTTTAAACTTTAATCTAATTGCATCAATATTAATTCTGGATGAGAATTTCATTAAATTCTACCAATCTCAGAATTTCCACACTTAACAAATATATATAATACAACGAATACATCATCTATTTTGACTAGGACCATTTCATCAACCTGTATTGATCTTTGAGTCACTTTATCCATGATGAAGTCTCTATTACATTTGCGTTAGGTCAAATATCACGATAGTTTTGGGAATAACCATAAACTAATAGATATTCTTTCATACATTACTAAGCATCGCTCTATAGCAAGTTGTAATGAATCCACTCAGTCCCAAAACGTTTCAAATTACGTCCCGAATAAGATCATTGATTACGGGGCTCATATTCATGTGCGGATATTCTCTTTTTTCCAATTAAGAGAATTCAACAAAATATTAATAGTTTCGACATGTAATGCGATGGTCCCTAGTTAACAAACTTACATGAAGTAGAAATATGTATTTCAAAACACCAATATGTGTTTTCGGGAGTTGGAATAAAATATTGCATATCATTATACGCCGTAAGACCCATAGAACACATCTCATATATAGATCCGAGAACTATATAACATCCAAGGATCAGAAAACAGGTTTCACGTGCTATCACGCGCCATAATAAGCTTATACAATCCTTCACGCACCAAATCGACGTTGCACACGCCTTCACGTGCTAGGAATGAGTCAAATGCGCCGTCATGCGGGCACACGCATCGCCACCTGTCGAAAACAATCCTTCACGCATCATCACACGCCTCTACGTGTCGGAATAAGTCATCACACGTGGTCAAATGTTGATCGTTGACAGGTCAACTATTTGACCATTGATCGTTGACTGGTCAATAGTTGACCGGGTTACCCATGGGTCAAGATCCTAGTTAGGTCAACCTAGTTGACTAAACAGGTTGACCCATTGACCAATCAGGTCAGGTAATCGAGTTTTCCCAACCTGATTGCTACCTGAAATCGTGCGATGAACCCTAAAAGTCCTGTCCTTTTAATTAGCTATTTTTCGATGATTTTTTGATGACTATACCATAAGGCTTTTGTATCCTTGTCAATGTTGAGCCTATTCATTCCAATTTCCAGCACCAATGGCACCGGAATCCGTCAAAATGGTGACAAAGCAAAAGATGCCTTGGGTCTCAAATTTGGAACAATTTTCATCGATTCCGGTGTTAATTCGAGTCGTTTTTTAATTTAAAACTTGTAATATCATTCCTAGCATACATCCAATATGTTTCCCAACACCAATTTCATGCAATTTTAGCCGAATTAAATTCGTGTCCAAAAACAAATTTTTAAAAATGAAATTCAACATGCAAATTTTAATTTTCACAATATACACAATACGAATCACAAAAAAGCATAACAAATACGTATCCTAGGCTCTGATACCAATGTTGAAAATAATTAAACATACTATGATCAAATTATGTGAAAACTGTAAATACAAATTTCGCGTACTCATTTCAATTTTCGATGAAGTTTCTTCGAATACGGCATGAGGTGATGACGTTAGTCTATTTCCACGACACCATTTGCTCACGTATTGCTTTTCATCTTCGGAGACAGGATCTGTGCTTTTGCATGTTGGGAGGAGAATGATTCTCTGCAAAAAATGGCGTTATCCTCTTTTTGGAATGGCAGTTGGGATTTTTAAATAAAAGTCCAACTGCCAATAACTGCCCTTTGGCAATTAATCAAATCGGGTCGGGTCAACCCGTCATGGGTGGACCCGAATCCAATAGGGATACTGAACAATACATTCAAGTATTTTAAATAGGAGAATGGTTAGTTAAAAATCCCGATAATCAAGAATATTTTGTCTAATGATATAAATATTAATCAAAGTGAGCCAAACAGGTAATTCTTGAAAATTTATTTCCTTCGTTTTCACTTAGCTTTTACCTTGGGGTTATTCCCGGAATAATGAATTATAGCTAGACTCTTGCATGAGTTTTCTTTCCTTCTCCCTGTTACTTTTCTTGCCCATTCCCAGGATCAATTAAGTTTTATTATATGTCTGAGTAACTTATCCTATTTCTATAATTCACGTATTTGAATTTGATAGAGAACTCACAATTTTTAACACAATTGTGTTAATTCGATACGACACGAAAAAAACTTGGGTTAGGGTTGGGTGTTAACCTGAAACAATTCGAAACTAAATTGGATCGTGTTTAGATTAACATAAAAGTAAATCGAACTAACTTGAATTTACTCGAATGTTTAAAAAAATGTTACTATAGTAGTATTTATTAAAGACATATTGAATAAATATTAAAAGACAAGTATCAACAGTAGTAATTGAAATCTTAACATTTTGCATAAAGTTTTATCACCACATAGTTGTAATTACTTTAATTTTTAGACCAAGATCAAATTTGCATATACCCATGCATATCAACTAAACTTTAAGCCCCCATCACCACCCCTCTGGCATTCATGATATACTTAACAAAAAATAAATTGTGCTTCATAATTACGTAGATACCTTCTTTCTTTCTTTGAGTCTATATGGACCATTTTAAAAGTCTTTTTGATTTATATAAATCCATATTTTTCTTAGCACTTATCTGAGAAAGAATTGGCATGACCCATGCTGCACCTAGAATATATGAATCCATTTGCAACTGCACATAACCTTGCCTACTCTATTTACATAAAAGATATTAATTTTCATATCTCAATAACATGAACTTATGCTATTGAATTTGGACACATTTGATACCCATCAAGACAAATTCTCTTAGCTCATATAGATTATTGATGTGAGGAGAGGAGAGGAAGATTGGCTTCTTTCAGATTAGAAAAAAAATGATATTGTTTACAATAATTAAAATCTACCAGATAAACTAAAATTAGTCACCGAATTAATTGAGATCATATTGTGGAAATAATATACACTAAATTAATGTTAACGTACACCAAAATTATATTCAAAAAATAATAATAATAACTAGCAAAAAATTATATTCAATCCAAGGTCATCTTAATTTACATACATATAATTGATAACTAGCAAGCAAGAATTATCTATAATCAAAAAAGAAAAAATAGGATGAAAAATTATAAAAATCAGAAATAAAACAAAGGTTCACTGATTTGCCGCATAATAATCTGCAGTCTTGATATGAAAAGGTTCTATATAATCCATTCTGAAGCATCAATAATCTTAAACAATTGACAATACCTGGCCCTTTTTCATATAAAATTAACAAAGTAAAGAATTATTTCTTTATTCCAAATGGTAGGACAAGCAGAAGGATGAAATGCCCTGGAGTGTTGCTCTCTTGATATTTATATCTAACCATTTAATACTGGAATTATAACTGAATTAATATTTTATTCTCAGAAAAAAGAATATGAAATATCCATACGCAACCAAAAAAAAAAGAAAAAACCTAACCCACTCGATAAAATATTTCATTTTTTATAAATTTCGGCAGGCTTTAGATTCCTTAGTTACTTCACCATTGGAACCAATGCCCTTTGTGATAGAAATGTATATGTTTTGAATGAAATCATGAAAAGTCGAAGAATATTTGGAAGGCCGACTTTCTTCCTTTTTTCTGGCTTTCCAACATTACTGAAGTTACAAGATATGCATTCTTAATTATCGAAGGCTTTAGAGCTTTGTGATGATTTCTATATAAAAGAATCTGGCTTCAAACGTTTAGTACCAAGACAAACACAACAGGAAATTCTCTTGTTTGAAACATTTACACTGCTAATTAATGGCCCCTCAGGTTCATCAGGCAGATTATTACAATCACCTTGCAAAGGTTGGCATGGAGGGTTTCGCTCTCTTGGAAGAGATCAACCGTATCCGCCGGCCAAAGAAGTTTGAGAAGAGGCATCAGCAGGCTCCTCAACCACATGATTTTCAACACCATCCTCAGCATTTTAATAACTATCAGTATGAGCATCTTCAGCCTGTTGGTTACATCTACCGCGGTTCCCAAATTATCGCTGTGCTGGAAGAGTCCGTCATAGATAGCAACCAGGCAGCTCAACTCTACGGTGGTGTGGTGGTTGTGGATCACAGTATAAAAAAACTAATTCCCAACCGTGGTTATTAGGCTTTGCTTAATTTTTTTCAGAAATTTGCATACTTAATGATAGACTTAAAAAAAGCTATCTAAAATATGCAATTTTTATGTCTTCTGGTATACTTTATGTATTATGTATCTTCGTTGGTGTCCCATAGTTTTGTGTAAGCCTTATAGCCTGTCTTCATTATGTACCATGTGCCCCTCTCTTAGTTTATTTTAGTCATTAAGGAGGTAGAGTTTTATCTTAGTTAAAGTTATCTCAAATCTGAAGTGAGTATCCATGTTGTGAAGAGTTGAATGAAATAATTTTTGTATATATGCTGAGTTTATACATGAATTTTATGAATATACTGCTAGGAATCTAATTATTGTAGTAGAGAAGATGACAATAAATTGAAAAAAAAAAAAAAAAACTTAAACCCCTATAGACAAGTTTACAACTAATATTGAAAAAGCTCAAATATCTCAACAAACGTAACATTTTATAGGCAAATAATTCTTGAATCAACCTTAAACACTTCCCCTTGATTCAAAATTGCACACACCAAGGTTTGATATGAAGTAGACATGTTTATGATATGAAAGAGCTTTTGTGAATATAACTACAATCTGCTCATCCATATTGCACAACTTTAAAAAGATTAGATCCTTTGCCACCAATTCACGAATGAAATGAAAACTAATGTTGATGTGTTAGCTATTCCATGGATTGCAAGATTCTTAATTAATACTATTGTGGTTTTATTACCACCAAAAAGTTTTAGTTGCCTCTTCTAGCTTTTGATGAAGATTAGCAAGATGTCTTCTTAGTCATACCGCTTGACATGAGGGAGAAATACATAAGCTATACAATGTTGTTATAACTTATTTCTTTGAACTATGTGACAGCTCTCGACCCAAAACTAATAACACAAATTACAATAAAAGGAATATTTAAAGGCTTTTTTTTTAATTTTAGTGTCATTTATAAATATCAATAATATTTTTACTAATATATAAACAAATGTCAGTGAATTTGGTGTCACTACATACATACATACATACATATATATAAACATATTAATCTTTTAATTTAAATTTCAACCTTTTATTATCAATAACAAAATTACACAATGTTAAAAACATACATGAGATTTTAAGATCCTTTAGAACATATATTTAACTAGTTAATTACAACATTAACTAATAAAAAACGAAAATATGTAACTCTCAATCCTACTAAACTTCAAGAAATGATCAAATGTAGCTCTAAATAATAAATCAATTCATATTATGTAACCTAAAATTATTAAAATTAAAACTATAATACACACCTCAATTGTAGGCCAAACACAAATATATGTCAAAGCAGCTGCTCTATTTTCTTGTCTGATGAACTGTAAAAAGATCCCACATGCACACATTTGTAACAATATAAACATAGAAGTTGAAGGTGCCCCCATTACATTAAAGTTAGACGATATTGTTACATGTAATCAAAGAATTTCTTTAAACATACCAATTTCTCTGAAGAGACATAAATTTGTCAATAGTAACATCCTGAAGTGCTCATTCAATCATCCAAAGACCCTACCCAATCACTAAAATTTGGAACTTGTGTACCAAATTTCATAGGTTACAACAGAACATAAAATCCTTTTAGTAATTCTATAATGATGTTTTGTAGCTATTCATAAATCTTGAAACCACAGCAATAGAGAATGAAATTTCTGGTCTTATATGAGCCAAATAAATCAAATCTCCGACTAAACTTTTGAAACTTGTTGCATTAGCTCTTTCGGTAACACCTTCAAGCTTAAATTTTTTCATTCACATTCATGGGTGTAGTTGTAATCTTGCAATTAAGCAAGTTAAATTTCTTTCAAAGATCTCTGACATATTTTCTTTGTGCTACTTGATTTACCTCAAGCTCAAGAGAATGCAGCAAACTCTACAAGACTTAAATTCAACTATAAGAGAGCTAGATGAACCCATATATATTATATCATCAATCATTAATTACCTTCCTTTTTCAAATAAAGAGTGGGCTCATTCTCACTTCTTTCAAACTCATTTTGCAGAAAATATAATATAGATCTTGTTGTACCATGCTTGTAGAGCCTCTTTTAATCCGTAAAGTGTTTTCCACAGTTTGTGCACTTTCTCCTCTATGCATTCTATTATGAAACCTTTGGGCTAAGTAACATACACCTCTTGCAACTCACTATTTAAAAAATATTAATTTAACATCAAACTAATACATAGGCCATTGCAGTTTTGCTGATAGAGCCAATATAGTTCTTACTTTTTCAAATCAAGCAACTAGAGAAAATATTTCTCCAAAATTAATACCCTGTTGTTGTGAGTATTCCTTTGCCACTAATTGAGCTTTGTGCTTCTGTATACTTCCATCTGCATGATACTTTGTTTTGAACACCCATTTCAAGCTAGTTGTGTTCTTACCATTGTGTAAGTCAACTCCTAAGTTTCTTTTTTTTCTTTGGATATTGCCATGTGTTCTTCTTTCATTCCATCTTGCAACTCGTCTTTTCCTGTTGAATCTTTAAAAGTTGTAAGATTTGTTGCAAACAAAGCAAAATACACACAATTCATAGATTTCTTTCAAAGATCTAAATTTTCTTGGAGATGTCGCATCAAAAGACTCATTTGAGGGAGATGAGCAACTACTATTTGGAGTTCTTGGAGTGGAATTTGTAGGGGCCACTACTATTTGAGGTTAGGGAGAAGAAATTCTTGAATTTGTTGGTGTTGGATCCAATTTTGCATTTGTTGAAGCCTGAAGCTGAGTTCTTTTGTTGCTACTACTCCAATTCCGCCTTGCTTTTCCATTGAACACTACATTTGAGGGTTATACAATCTATATGCTTTAGATTAGGGATAATAGCCAATTAAAATACATTTTTCATATGTCTGATCTAATTTATGATGACAAGCAATAGTTATGAAGTATCAAAAAAGGGAAAAAAATGTGAAAAATTACAAAAATCTAA
The DNA here is from genome assembly GCF_011075055.1 of Mangifera indica. Lineage (NCBI taxonomy): Eukaryota > Viridiplantae > Streptophyta > Magnoliopsida > Sapindales > Anacardiaceae > Mangifera > Mangifera indica. Next base: position 18,390,477 of record NC_058139.1, on the reverse strand, counting down.
AATAAAAATGTTCATATATTTGAAGTTACAAAATATAGATTAATTGCTAGTTACAATTTGCCACATAAATAAAAAAAATTGTATATAGTCTTGATAAGAAAAGGTTCTAAATAATCCATTCCGAAGCATCAATAATCTAAAATAATTGACGATACCTGGCCCTCTTCTTATGAAATTAATAAAGTGAAAATTGAGATATGAACAATTTCTTTATACCAAATGGTAGGACAGGCAAAAGGATAAAGTGTCCTGACCCTGAAGTGTTGCTCTCTTTGTCTTTTTATCTAACCAATTAATACTGGAATTATAGCTAAATTATTATTTTATTCTCAGAAGAAAGCATCTGAAAGATCAATACGCAACCACAAAAAATTGATAAAAATATTTCATTTTTCATAATTTTCGGCAGGCTCTATATTCCTTCCTCACTTCACTAGTAGAGCTAACAAATATTAAAAATTAAAAATATATTTAAAAAATTATGATTTGGTGGGCTGACCAACAAAAGCACACAGGTAGCCCAACTGAGAGCCTATGAAGGCACGGTCCAAAGGGCTTGGTGTTGTGTTGTTGGTCTTTCAATCCTAGCGGACCAACCTAACTAGTTAAACTTAGCCTGATCTGACCTTTAGGCATAATGAGTCATCTCAGAGCCAACCTAGCCTGCTCGACATGACCCACTACCATCTTTAAGTGCAGTTGTAGAAGTCTAATTAGTATGAAATGTATATGAGAGTGAAATACTAGAACGATTTGTAAGTGTATTTATTGTGTTTTTTATAAAAAGAATAAATATATCTAAATAATAAAGTTCATATTTTAGCTTTATTGTAATAAATTAGGTTTGAAATAAAAAAAGAGTAATACTATGTGCACAACTTTTGTGTGCAACCAAAGATATATCACTATTTGATTGAATAGTTAAAAAATAAAGGTAAACCAACACTCATTCATAAAGTGATATATCATTGTTAGTGTACAAATTTGTGTACATAGTTTTATTAATAAATAAAATATGAGCATATACTATAGTTATAACCACTGTTTTGAAAACCAAACTACCGATTTAACCTGTTGAACTGAAAATCGACTCTAAATCTGATATGGTTAACATTAAAAAATAGTTTACTTGTTGACTTAGTCAAACTCAGTCAAAATCGATGAACTGGATAAATTGGTCAACACTAACAGAACCAAATTTGACCAAAATTTAAGGTTTTTTTAAAATTTTAATTATTTTATATTAGATTGAATAAATTTTTAAAAGCCTGTAAGGAAAACATAAGTTTAAAAATAAAATAAAAAAGAAGAAAAAATATTATCTCATATCCATTGAAATGTTTTTTATAAACAATGACTTGTAGAATTATATATTTTTTTTTATATCATGAGATGGAGACATTTTTTTTATCTAATTGTTTCATTAAAATCATGTAAATAATTGTCACTCCTTAAAAAAAATATGTTTTAATCACCATAGGTCTGTATATCTTGATTGATTTTGTTTTTTGTTTTTTTTGTAAATTTTCAAGCAAAATATGTTGGTTAATATGATATTATTTAAAAAATTCATTATAATTTGATAACAAGCTAAACTAGTCGATTCTCGATTGAACCGATTAAACCACGAACCAGTGAGATAACTGGTTTGATCACCAATCTGATTTTAAAAATATTTCCTATAACTTGAAATTCAAAATATATACATAATCTACAAAAATTAGATTAAAGATACTAAAATAAGTTTAAATATGCATTAAAATTTGTGGATTAGGTAATACATAATCAGTCAAACCTAACCTAAGAAAACTCATTCTAAAACATCAGCCATAGTGTTTACACACTGCCCATTAAATTACTCCTCTTTCAATTATTTCTTGTATTTGATCAAAGTGATCTCATACCAAATATTTTTGCTTCCTCATTTTTCTGATTAAGCACCTAGCTATCCCACTTTCACCTGTTAGTGCCCATACTCTTGTTCCATATGCATCATCAATAATATCAACATAGTATTTAAACGGGCTGAACTCATTTGAGCATGGATCCTTTTGCAATATTTTGATTAATGATAAACAAATATTGCTTGCGAGTTCAGAGAGTTTGAAAATGAGAGATTAATGAGAGAATGAAAGATTGAGATTGAGAGTGTATGTATGAATTTTGGGAGGGGGAGGGGGTTTATATGGAAAAATTTTGAAGAAAAAAATTTTAAAAACAAACTAATTTGGCCTCACAGAAGGTTTTTTTTTTTTTGAAATTTTTTGTTTTTTTAAGGCACTACTACAAGTCATGTTGGTCTAAGTTAGCCTACTACAATAATAGGTCATGCCTTTTCGAACCGTGCTAAATTAAAGGGGTCCAGGTCATGCCTCTAGCCAACCCATCCCTTTTGACGCCTCTAGGCATGGGTAAACTCTATGGTGGTATGGGTTGGGTAAACTCTAACCTAACACAATGTCAACCGCTCTTGACAACCTATACCATCTTTTTCAAATCTAGATTGAACATCAATATGATGAGAATGTAAGTTTCAATCACTGCCAAATTAGTGTTTGGATAGTGAGAAATTATTTTCTTTGCTATGCTGGAGAGTAAATAGACAATTAGAGTTTTAAATTTGATTTTTAGTTTGAAAAATATGGAAGGAAAGTACCTTAAGGGTATTTTTGTAATTATACTAAAAGAGTAAATCAATAATTTATAATTAAACTAACAAAACACACTAACAAAATTGGTTAACATGTGGATATTTAGATTTTCTAAAATTTGCGGAGTGGGACTTTATTAATGGATTAAACTTTGGGTGAAAATAAAGCTTTTGGTCAAATCTAAATTGGCTTGATGGTGGACTAACAGTCCCAAAATAGTAACTTTTTTGTCAAAAACAAAAGTATACCAATATATAATCAAATCCAAGTGTTGGCCTAGTGGGTAGTTTGCTTCTTCCCAACTGTTTGGTCTTAAATTAGTTGTAATATTTCACGAGTTGATTGCTTTGACCGGATAAAAATTGAACTGTGAATTGCGACACTTTAGATTGTTTGATTGCAAGTTAAAGTCATCCAACTACAAAAACAAAAATTAGTCTTACCTAAACCAAATAAAGCCACGAGTATTCATATCAATCTGGACCAGGTTTCAAGTCTATGATGCATAACCTTAGTTTTGCCATCCCAATTTCATGGAATTCTATTTTTGGTTTCTTTAAAATTTGGGGTGCTTCTAAGACATCAAGAACTTCATATTTATTAATTTTCTTACCAGACATACCAAACTCTATAAAACAATGAGTCAGACAATTCTCACCATTAGCCTAGGAAAAAAAGAGGCCCTGAAAATATTTTGTACAATATATATATTTTTATTAAATCAATTATTGATTTCATGGATTATTTAAGTTTCTCAAAATTTTGAAAAATCTTTCGATAAAATCTCAACAGTCTCAAATAGATTCCTCTCATTCTCTTCACATCATCTCCTGGCCCCCGCCCCTCCTCATAAATAATTGGCTAAAGAACGAATTACCACCCAAAGTTTGTGAATTATTGTTTCCACCTTTTAACTATAAAAATTTTATTTATCCACCTATGGATAGTTAAAGTTAACAAAACTTTAACCCTTTAAAATTTTATCTCATTTTCCCTCCTAAACCCTAAAAAATAATAATTTTCCCTTATATCAAGTTTTAAAAAACAATATTTTCCCGTAAGGTTTAGTTTTCAATTTCCAACGGTATCTATAGTGTCTCGTTGGCTACCCCTCCCTCCTGATACTTCCTCTTCCTCTGGTGCTGTCTTTTTCGTCATCTCTCTCTTATCCAACTAGCTATTCAAGCCAAGAAGATGAAGTTTTTCATATTCCTCAACGAAAACGAGGGATCTTGTCTTCATCTGGGAAGGCAGTCATCTTCCCAAAAGAAGACGAGTCATCTAGAAGAAGAAGATGACTTGTTTTCCCAGACAAACAATGCACGACTGTTGGATGGAGAAGAGATGCTAAGACAAACCATCAAAGGAAAAGGAAGATCATCGAAGAAGGTGTCAAATGAAGTAGTCAAATATTGAAGTTAAACCCTAGGGGGAAAAAGTGATTTTTTAAAACTTAGCTTAAGGGTGAAATTTTTACTTGGCTTAAGGGTTTGGGGGGGGGGGGGGTGAAGAGATAAATTTTAGTTTATTTTTAATATTATTTATAAAATAATGATTTTGTCTTTAAAGCTAACAAACTTAATGATTTATAGATGGGTAAATGAGTTTTTCAAAATTAATGGATGAGAATTTGGTAAAACAACATTTTTTGGGGTGGGCATTAGTCCTTTGGCCTAAATCATGATCAGTTTTTTTTTTAATTTTCTAAAATCTTTTTTCTAGGTTTTCTTTATTCTTTTTCCTCTCTTTTTCATCCAAAAATATTTGCAAAAATTTCTTCACCTTCTAGGTGAGTTTTCAGTTTGAGTCAAATCTAGAACGTCACATCGTCCATCTTATCCTCGGTGATTTCTCATCATCTGGTTAACATCTTGGGATAGACCTGGCCACGGTTCATGAACCGCTGGTTTCGGTTCGGAACCGCCGGTTCACGATTCGAAAATATAAGGACCCTGAACCGAAACTGTAACAGGACGGTTCGTCCACGGTTCGGAACCGCCGGTTCCGGTTCATGGCCCCGGTTCGAAACCGATATTGAACAGTCAATTCTAATATATGATCTTGATTTAATTTTTAAATTATTAATTACAATAATTGAAAATTAAAAGAAAGGTTTGGACTTAATTACAATAAATAAAATAAATTATATAAATAAATTACATGATTAATTATAAAAGATAATAAATAAATAATAAATAAAATTAATTATAGAAATAAATTCTATAATTAATTATGAATTGTATAAAAAAAATTAAAATTGAAATTGAAATTAAGAAAGAATTTAATTAAATTTAAGAAAATTTGATTGAATTGAAAGATTGAGAGAGTATTAAGAGTTTAAAGAATGAGAATGAGAGTTTGAAGGATTGAGTGAGAGAGTAGAAAGATTGAAATTTGAGAGAATGGAATTTGGAGGAGTATATATAGGAAAAAACTTTTTTGAAAAAAATTAAAAATAAGAGGGTTGAATTGAGATTCAGAGAAATTGCAGGGGACCAAGTCCCCTGATTTTCTCTGAAAATTGCAGGGGATTGGTTCCCTGCAATTTTTCTTTCAAAAGGCAACGGTTCCCTGCGCAGGGAACCGTTGCCTTTTTAAATAAAATTCAAAAAAATTTCAAAAAAATTTCAAATTTTGTTCGGTTCAGCACAGTAAACCGCCGGTTCATAAACCGGTGTGAACCGGCAGTTCCACGGTTCCAATTTATGTGAATCGGAACCGAACCGTAGAGCCACGGTTTCGGTTCCGGTTCAGTCCGGTTCTGGGTCTGCCGGTTCCGGTTCCGGGTTTATCCGGGCCGGTTTCGGTCCGGTTCACGGGCCAAACCGGTGAACCGGACCGAAACCGGCCCATGGCCAGGTCTATCTTGGGAGAAACTAACATCTTGTTACAATATAACACACAATATTATTATTATTATTATTATTTCATTATTTTAATTTTCTATCTCTAATTATCACTAACAATAATCCAAAATTTATTTTCATTTCATTCATGAAACAGACAGAGATTAACGTTAATGACACCTAATCTTACTTGAATTAAAAACCATACAATTTGGCCACATGCCAATCTCCTTCTCCTTGGCCTCACTAATTCATTATCAATGGTATTATTATCTTATTAAATAATAATTTTATCCTTAAAATTAATAGATTTTATTAATTTTAATAGTCTGAGGGTAAAATTTTAAATTTTTAAAAGTTATTGATAATAGCTTAAAATTACATAAAACCTCATATGGGAATAAGTCTTTTGAACCTTTTATAATTATACTAAAACGGTATATAGTAATTTATAATTTAGAATTTTCAAAACTAACTGATGAAACTTTGTCAATTGACTAAGCTATGGGTGGGAAAAAGTCTTTTGGCCAAATTTAAATTGGCTTGGTGACAGTCCAACATCAACAATTGCCTTTTTTTGTTTTTCAAAAATAAAAAAATTCCATAAATAAAAATTATACCAGTATATAATCAAGTATTAGTATTGCCCAAGTGGTATAGCTTGCTCCTTTCGAACTGTTTGGTCTTAAATTAGTTGTAATGTTTCACAATAACATCATACTAACATCATCATATACCTTGACTGTTTTGACTGGATGGTTGAACGGTGAATTGGGACAATTTAGGTTGTTCAATTACATGTCAAAGTGATCCAACTACGAAAGAAAAAATTGGTAATACTTAAATCAAGTAATGCCATGGGTACCCATTGGACTGGTTGAATCAACCAATCTAACCCATAACCTTAGTTTTATCATCCCGATTTCATAGTATTCTATATTCAATTTCTCTAAAATTTGAGGCGCTTTTAAAACTTCGTATTTATTCATTCTCTTACTAGACATGCCAAACTCTATAAAATAATGAGTCAGACAATTGTTAGTACTGGCTTAAGACATGGGCCACTAAGCGTATGGCTAAGGCCCCAAGAAAAAGAAGGCCGCCAAAGTATCTTGTTCAAAATATGTCTTTATTAAATAAATTATTGATTTCATGAATTTTAAACAACTTCAATCTATTATTTAAGCTAATAAATGCCATCAATTGACTATTTTCTTGGTACCTAACGTTAATATACATTCTTTACTCCTTTATTTTCTTTGTTATTTACTCTTCTCCTATTTTCTATATCTTCTACTCTAGCTATTGTACTCTTTCACAAAATCTTAAAAATTTGTCAATTGAATTTTTTAAAAATATAAACATACACATAATCACATTATGCATAAATTATGATGTAGAAATAGGAGTAATTATCATTGGATTTTGGGATTTAGAGGGATGTTGGAACTTAATCTGAAAATTCAGAGAGTGTCTGCAAAAATAATAGAGTCAGAATCAAATTTCCTGGGATTAACTATTTGAAAGACATATTTTCTATGCTATATTACCTTTCTTGCTTTTATTTTTATTCAATCCTTTTTATACATAAAGAATATTAAAGAAATACTTGCCCGTTTTCTATTGCTTCCTAACAGAGCTAAAATCTCTATGTTAAATGGCTTCATGACTCCAAATTAACTCGTAGCACTGCATTTTTGGATTCCCTGCGATGACCAAAAGTGAAAAAGGATCTTCTAACTTTGTTACTGCAACCTTCAATGGGGTTAATTTCACTCACTTGCCTGTTTTGTTGTAAAGCTTCTTGAATTGCTGAATACAACTTGGGATCAGTTGATGAATCCATAGAAAATGATCTTCTAATGGGTTCTATTGCAAACTGCTCAACTTTGTCTCTGATATCAATACATTCATCTCCCATACGGCTCACCTTATGAAACTTCCTCACCTTCGTAGGAACAAAACATTCATCTCTTGAAGGCAATCTTTCTTGTGTTGCAAGCATTGTCTGATCCACAGAGTGACGAGTAGTGAGTTCAGTCACAACATAATCCTCATCACTGCTTGCCACATTTTCAGTGCAGGGATTTGGATCTTGTGGGGTGGAGCTGGGTGCTATAATTCGATCAAAGGGAAATCTTGTTGTGGATGAAATACTTGCTCTGCAAAGTGGGTAATTTGCATTGTTTTGAAGGAAACGTCAATGCAGTTAACGCGAAAAACATGCTATCCCAGTCTCTGCATCCTAACGTGCTTTTTCATCAAATATGCTTCCTTCTCCATTTAACATGATCCTGGATACATCAACCCTACTTTCATAATATCTTTGCTTTGTCTGTAAATTTTAGGTGAAGAAGAAGATGCAAAGAATGTCATGCATGTAGGTAGAACAAAAATCAAAGCATGATTAAGACATATAAAAGAAGGAGGAAACTTTTACCTATTTTTTTGCCTCTTATAAGGATAAAAAATGATGGATTAAGCTCCTCACTTAAAGAATATCCGAAAGAGTATACCTTCCAAGCCAAATATTAAAGAGAGAGGAGAGCTTTTAGTTTATTTTGCAAGAGAAAGTAAAGTGAAAGAATGTTTATGCTATTTCAAAATGCACTAAAATGCACTTTATATAACGGTGGCCTATTTTGCAATTTCAAATTCTTGTTTGGCCTAATAAATTCATATTTGAAGTCTTATCATGCATGCATATCAAATATATACCTTAGCCACCTTCATTTTATCTCACTAATATCTTAACTTTTAAAATGTTATTTTTGCACCCATTTAATATTTTATATGATTTTGATTATCCTTTGGAAGGTGCTAGCCATCCTTGGATAATTAATTCTTCCTTTAGAAAGCTTGGTTTGTCGGTGTAACCCTTTAAGTTCACCGTGGCATAGTCGTGAGTTCTTTTTCAGATGATCCGAAAATGCACCGAAAACTCAACGACTATAGTAAACATCCAGCAATGTGCCATAGCCCCTAAACCACTATAAAGAAATACTTCATCGAACCTAATATCTCCGATCATATATTTCATGCAGGTAATATTCTTTTATTGTCCAATCTAGATCGATTTTGAACTATGGATTGTCAAAGTCCTAATTTTGATTCTTTACGAATCATCAATTTAAATATTCGGAAAATGTAATAATGAACATTCTTCGTATGACTTGCATTATACTCTAGCTAGAGATTTCATTTTTAATATTTATCATTGTTCACTTCAGAACTCAAATTCGAGTCTAATCAATGACTATTCAGAACCCAATATTTTTCTAGTCAACGAATCCCATCTTAACTATTATTCTTCTCTAAATACAAGTAACACATGACCAATATGACTTGTCTTATGAGATATGGTTAACCCTATATATATATACCACATGAATTATACGTATTCATATCGGATCTGATCATGATATCTCAGGTCAAAAGATTACTTCATACATTAGTACAATCTTATGATAAGTCATTGACTAAGATTTAATACCCATGTGACTTATCGTTATTTGGTCATGTTCGAAAAATAATTCTCTAATTGTTAATTCATACCAATATCATAATGACATGACCATTATCGTCACCCGTACTAATGTCATCTCATGGCATTCAACAAAGGTATTCAATATGCCAACTATGTGATATAATTGCCCAAGTTATGTCACGTTCGTATGGAATAATTCGTCAATTTAGTAAATATATTAAGTGAGTCATCCGAATAGTTCACATACATACTTTATATCATCACAAATAAATGAAACAACTTATGTATATGAACAAAAAGACTACTTTTTTTATAAATAATTTACATAAATGTACATACAAGATTAAAATGCCCCAGAATCGATAACATGAATGGTTCATAAGGTATAAACTAATAAAACTCCCACTTGCACTAGAGTCATTTGTTGTTGTATCGCATACTTATCTTCTCAAGATGATGGTCCAACTGTTTCAGTGTCATCACCTTAGTTAGTGGGTCAGTTATATTTTTTGCTGATGGTGTCTTCTGTACTATTATCTCTCTAGTTCCAACAAATTCTCTCAAAATGTGATACTTCCGCTAAATATATTTGGACCTTTGATGTGCTATTAGTTCCTTTGCCTGTATAATAACACTGGTATTATCACAGAACATGGTTATTGAATAAGTCATGTTCACATCTATACAACCTCTTTTGCAACTTCTAAAGCAACAATATATTCTGTTTTGTAGTGGTGTCGATTGTGGTTGATTGTTTGAAACTCTTTTAACTAACCACATCCTCATTACAAATAAAAATGAACCCTGACATAGACTTTTTATCATTAACATCCGATTAGAAATTAGAGTCTAAGTATCCATGAATGTTTAACTCTGGACACCCATAACTCAAAACATGATCTTTGTCCTGTCTTAAGTATTTAAGGATTAATTTCACAATTGACCAATGTTTCTCACATAGATTGGTTTAATATTTACTTGTAACACTTACAAAAAATGTTATATCAGCTCTTGTACATAGCATTGCATACATGAGTCCATCTACAACTGAAGCATAGGGCATATTACGTATCCGTTATCACTCTTTATTGGTTTTTGGACCTATATCTTTAGAAAGATGAAAACCATGAGTGAAGGGCAAAAATCCTCTTTTTGAGTTTTCCATATTGAACCTTTTCAAAAAAACTTTTATGTGCAATTTTTGAGATAATCCAATTATCTTTTTCTTTCTATCTCTATAGATATGAATTCTAAGGACAGGTAGTATCTCCTAGGTCTTTCATCGAGAAGGTTTTAACAACCAAATTTTCACTTCATTCATCATATCAATGTCATTACCCATTAATAGTATGTCATCTACATATAATATGAGGAATATAATGACATGATTTTTAACCCATTTGTAAACACAAGGTTCATCTGGATTCTTTTTGAAACCAAACAATTTGATTGTTTCATCGAATCAGATGTTCTAGCTTCTGGAAATTGCTTTAATCTGTAAATAGATCAATGCAACTTGCATACCTTATGCCTTTTGAAAATGAATACAAAACCTATAGGTTGTTCCATATATATGTTTTCATTATTGAATCTATTGAGGAATGCAATCTTGACATCCATCTACCAATTTCATAATTATAGTATGCTACGATAACTAGTATTATTCAGATGGATTTAATCATAGCTACGAGTGAAAAAGTTTTCTTATAATCTAACCCTTGTTTTTTGGTATAATCTTTTGCTACTAATCGAGCTTTATAGGTCTCAACCTTTCTATCTTTGTCAACCTTTCTCTTAAAGACCCACTTACAACCAATAAGAACAATTCCTTCCAATGGATTAACAAGTGTCCATACTTGATTAACGTGCATTGATTTTATTTCAAAATTCATTGCTTCTAGACATCTACTTGAATCTACATCTAGTATACCTTCCTAATAAATTCTAAGATCCTTATGATAATTTATTTCTCTTACTAAGTAGGATTCAAATCTTGCTCATGAAGAAATTCATATCTTTTCAGAGGTCTATATACCCTAGTAGATTTTCATGCTAGAATCATAGTATCTAATACTAAGGCTCACTGAGTGGACAATCTAATCTCAGTAATGTCAGTTTGAGGTTCTTTAGACTCTTCCTCAAGCTCAACGTTTCTTCCTACACCACATTTTTTTAAGAAATCTTTCTCGAGAAAGTGTGCATTCCTACTGATTGTTATTCTTTGATCAGTCAGAATGTAAAAGTAATATTCTAAACTATCTTTAGGATATCCTACGAACCAACCCTTCTCTAATCCAACATCTAACTTATCTGTTTTAATTACTTTGACATAAGCTAGACATCTCTAAATTTTCATATAGTTGAGATTTGGGTGTTTGGAATACTATAACTTATATGGTGTTTTCTAGACTAATTTTGACAGTACCCAATTTAAGATATGCATAGTAGTTTGAAAGGTATATCCCCACAATGACATCGACAAATTTGTAAAGCTTACTATTAATTGTACCATATCTAATAAAGTACGATTCCTCCTTTCAGATACACCATTATGTTAAGGTGTGTATGGAGGTGTCATCTGAGAAATTATTTCATTGCCTTTCAAGAATTCTTGAAATTTTGTACTCAAATATTCTCCTCCATGATTTGATCGCAAAATTTTTATACTTTTTCTAATTTGGCTCTCTACTTCATTCTTAAATTCTCTAAACTCTTCAAAAGATTCTAATTTGTATTTCATTAAATATAGATACTCATACTGAGAATAATCATTAGTGAAGGTAACGAAGTAATGAAAGTCTCCACTAGCCACATTATTAACTGGTCCACATATATCTATATGTATTAACTTTAATAATTTTTTAGCTCATTCCCCTTTTATTCTTAAAGGGAGATTTGGTCTTTTTTCCTTGGAGGCATGATTCACAAGTTGGATAGGATTCAAAACCCAATGAACTTAAAAGCCCACTTTCTCCAAGTTGAATCAATCTTCTTTCTCCAGTATGACCCAATCTATGATGCTATAGAACCTTGGGGTTTGTTTCACTTCGAATTTTTTTATTAATAATAGAATTTATATGATAATCATTCAATTTTAATACATATAAACCATTTGTATTTATAGTTTTGCCCACTACAATATTTTCACAAAATATCAAACATTCATTTTCATTAAATTTAACATTGTAACCAAGCTTACATAATGCAGAAATTGAAATGATGTTTCTAGTGGCTTGTGCAAAATACAAAACATCATAAAGGCTCAAAATATGCCCTAATGGTAGTCTAACTTGGCAAGTTCCCGTGGTTTCAGCTACAACCTTTGCTCCATTTGCCATCTTCAAAATGATCTTGCCTTGTGACAAAACAAAATTATTCTGCAGTGCCTACATAGAAACACACACATGAGACGTAGCTACTGAATCTATGATCTAAGAATGATTATCTGAATCCAAACTTAATTTGAATTCAATGACTTGATAATGGATTATACATGTTTTGTTCTTCTTAAGTTGTCCAGGTATAACGGACAATTCCTCTTCCAATGTCTATCCTTTTAGCAAAGGAAACACTTTCCCCTTTCTTTTGCCTTTTCCACCTTGGTAGCACCTTTCTTAAATTTCCTCTTCTTGGGTCCAATATTGGACCTTTCTTTTGTTGTTTTTTGGGCCTCTTATTTGCATTTGTTGAAGTCTGAAGCTGAGTTCTTTCGCTGCTGCTACTGCATTTCCACTTTGCTTTTTCATTGAACTCTACAATTGAGTGTCGTATAATCTATATGCTTTTGATTAGGGACAATAGCCAATAAAAAATACATTTTTTAGATTTCTAATCTAATTTATGTGGACAAGCAATAATTATAAAGTATCAAAAAAGGAAGACAAAGATGAAAAATTATCAAAATCAAAAACAAAAAAGTTCATATATTTGAAGTTATAAAGTATAGATTAATTGCTAGTTACGATTTGCCACATAAAAACTATTGTGTATAGTCTTGTTAAGAAAAGGTTCTAAATAATCCATTCTGGAGCATCAATAATCTTAAATAATTAACGAAACCTGGCCCTCCTCTTATGAAATGAATAAAGTGAAAAATGAGATATTGACCAATTAATATCTAACCAAATGGCCCTTCTCTTTATACCAAATGTTTTGAATGGAATCATGAAAAGTCGTTTGGAAGGCCGACTTGCTTCTTTTTTTCTAGCTTTCCAACATTACTGAAGTTACAAGATATCTATTCTTACTTATCTAAGGGTTTAGAGCTTTATGATTTTTTCTATATAAAGGAATCTGGCTTCAAACGTTTAGTACCAAGACAAACACAGCAGAAACTACTCTAGTTTGTCGACATTTATACTGCTAATTAATGGCTCCTCAAGTTCATCAGGCAAATTATTACAACCACCTTGCTAAGGTTGGCAGGGAGGGCTTTGCTCTCTTGGAAGAGATCAACCGTATCCGCCGCCCAAAGAAGTTTGAGAACAGGCATCAGCAGCCTCCTCAACCACATGATTTTCATCACCATCAGTACGAGCATCTTGAGCCTGTTGGTTACATCTACCGCAGTCCCCCTATTATCATCGTGCCGAAAGAGCCCGTCATAGATAGCAACCAGGCAGCTCAACTCTACGGTGGTATGTTGGTCGTGGATCATAGTATAAGAAAAGCAATTCCCAACCGTGGTTATTAGACTTTTGCTTAATTTTCTTCAGAATTTCGCATATTTAATAGACTTATTAAATGCTATCTAAAATATGCAATTTGTATTTGTCTTCTGCTATATTTAGTGTAGCATGTATCCTTCTTGTGTAAGCCTTATAGTCTGTCTTTCTTATATACTATATGCCTCTCCCTTGATTTTATTCTAGTCATCAAGGAGTAGAGTTTTATCTTAATCTAAGTTATATGAAATCTGAAGTTGAGTATCCATGTAATTATGTTGAACTCAGTACGAGAGCCTACTTGTTGTGCTCTCAAATTATGTAGTTAATTAATATATACGGGTTGTTGGGCACTTGCAGGCATGTAACTTTTTCTCTCTTTACATGAATTCCAAAGACAAACTTACTCAACAGTTATTAGATACCCATTTTTAATAAGCTAATTTCATTATGTATTTGCAACTAGACTTAGACTCCCTGGAAACTATAGTCGCGTGTCCGTGATTGGGTAAATGGAAACAGAATTGTGAATATCGTTTTCCAGAGCTTGAAAATGATGGTTCAATGAATAATTGTGGCACCCGATAACTGAATAAACTGAAGGGATACTAAACAATACATTCAAGTATTTTAAATAAGAGAATGGCCAGTTAATCAAGAATATTTTGTCTAATAATATAAATATTAATCAAAGTGAGCGAAACAGGTTTGGAACTCTGTTCATTTTTACCAAATTAACGACATTAAAGGCTATGCATTTTCTATGCATGGTCGTAATTTTAGTTATCCAATTAAAAACATATCTTGAAATTGTCAAGATACTGAATCCTTATCCAATTTCAAATACAATGAATAGATATACAAATGTGCATCCCAAACACGATCGACCGTTCGTTCTTAACACTTAGCCATTTTCTCACACTTGATGCAAAATGATTATTCTACCCTCCTTAAGGCATGCATGGGTATACATCCATGTGGTGCACGATCTTCCCTGCTTTAAATCAACATATGGACAAAATAACTCTATTTAGAATAAAAAGACTAAAGTACCCTTAGGTATACCTGAGGGTATAACGATATTTCTCTTCAAATACATACCATCATGGAATATAGACCTAAAGAGTTATGTCAACTTAAACTGCTATTCAACTCCCAATAGACTTACACATGATTGTCACTTATTAAAATACAATGAGCAAAAAGGTGTATAATCATACAAACCAAATAATATTAACTCATAAAAAAAACAACCGTATCAAGCATACAAGTAGAGTGTCTAAAACTAAACTCAAACATAGATAATGCATAAATAAATGCATAATCTCCATGAATAAACAAACACATTATGTATGTACTAATTTGTATACTTAAAAGTATGTATTGCTTATACACATAAAAAATGAGTAGAAATTTGTGCATAAATGATAATATGTCCCCATGTGATTAGATGTTATTTTATCTTTAATTCAAAATTATTTAACTGTATAATGCCATGTTATTTTTTGTATATAAAGTTTTATTATTATCATTTATATAAAAAGGCTACTAGAAACACGTGTGTTTCAATGTGAGATCAACACTAAGATATATATTTAATTTCATAACATATATCCATAAAAATAGGAAATAAATATCACTAATAAATATTATCAGGTTTTAGATTGAAAGCCAGATATATATAAAATGTTGGGAGGAATATTCACCAATATTATAAATAAAAGATTATGCAAGAGGAATCTGATTCACCAAGAAAAGTCTAATTCATGAAGATTTGGGTGCAAGCATATAAGTGCTAGGAAAAATTTTATCCATTGTACAAGTTTACATGATTGAAAAGGCTTGAAATTATCTAAAATATTGATTTGGAATTATGGAAATTCTCATTCAATTGGTGGTTTGACCAAATCAATATTATGTATCACTTATTCAAAGAGTTACGATTAAGGAATTTTTCCCTAAAACTACTTAAATGTGTTTTTATAAGATTGAAAGAAAAATATCTTGTGTCTATGAAATAAGTAATACTTGTTTTGAGAAGCATTTGAAGTATACGAGCTCAAAAAGCATATGGGATTGTGAAAGATTTAATGTTATTTGCGTTCTGCATCTCTATTATTCGGTACACCTTATGTTTTACTTGATCTATATAAAAGGCTATTGGGTATCGTATTCCTCATTCTTTTATTCAACTTTTTTTATGTTTTTGAGATAAAGAAGATATATAGTGCCACCTCAAATGCCTTACCCACTCTTCTTATATTTGATTGATAAGAACCTTATTTTAGATAAATTCACAAGTAAATCATTTTTGCATCACTTGTAAAACGACATGGAGATGATGAAAGGGAAATTCCAAAAGGGCCAATTTTATAGATATTTTATGGCCAACCCAAATAGGCTATCTTGATTTCTATATAAATCGACCTTCGACCTTAGACCTTTGTTACAAGACAAGACTTCTCATTTAAGCAATTACTTAATTTGAAGATGTCACATCAGGTGGATCATCTTGCTCAAGCTGGTCAAGAAGGGTTTGTTGAGTTAGACAAGATCCTATGCACCAACTAGAGGTATGAAATGAAAGAATTCTAATTTGGGTTGTAAACTGAATGAATATTATTGATGAAATATTGTACATTTTACAGTATTATAGTGTAATCTAAAAAGGAAATTTAATCTTATGAAACAAGAAAAATAATATATACCAAATCAGAATAGGATCGAATCAAAATCAGATCAAACCAGAATTATATTGAATCAAATCAATCATAATTAGATCCAATCAAAATCTGACTGAATAGGAAAGTAAACATTATTTAACACTCCTTTGCAATTACAATAGTAGCTCGCAAAGCTGCAATTGAAGACACAAGGAAAGAAAGTGCTCACAAGACAATCTCTTTATAAAGATATGAACAAGCTGAGAAATGATAGGGATATGTCGGAGTCGAATAGCTCCATAGGAAACTAACTTGCAAATGAAGTGCAGGTCGATGTCGATATGTCATGTGAGAGCATGAAACACTAGATTAATAGTCATGTATAAAGCAAATTGATTGTCATAAAACACGAGTAGATATTAGTGTAGTGGAATGTTGAGCTCTCGTAGAAGATAAAAAAACCACCAAACATCAGTAATCACATGTGTAAGTGCTCGATAATCAAACTTTTACACTAGAATGGGACAAAGTAGCCTGTTTCTTGGTAATCCAACAAATAAGGTTACAACATAGGAAAACACAATTATTGGTGATAGAACGTCGTATTGAAACATCAATAGCCCAATCAACATCTAAATAAAGAATAAGATGAAGACTAAAGTCTCAATAAGATGTGAGGCCATGAAACAGGGTCCCCTTAATATAACAAAAGATGCATTCGATTGCACACATGTGTCTATGAGTAGAAGTAGATAAATATTGAGTAACCTGATTCACAACAAAAGCATTATCAAGCCAGGTGAGCATAAGATACTAAAAACCATCAACTATGCTATGATAAAGTATAACATATGGAAAAGAGATATCATCAATCGATGAAGATGTCTTAGAATTAACAAAAGGAGTAGCACAAGGAGCGTATGAGTCAAGTTGGAAGTGTTAAAGTAGATCTACCATGCAATGACATTGAGACAATTGTAAGGTGATAGGCTATTGAGCAACTTTCATATGAAGAAAGAAACTGAGAGTACCCAAATCTTAATAAGCGAAGGTAGAACATAATTTGAGACACATTTTGTAATAGTCTGGGTATCAGAACTAATAATAACAAATCACCCACATAAACAAAAAGAAGCATAACTAAGGTGGATATACAATAAATAAATAATGAAGGATCAAACTGGTTATTAATAAACCCAAAATCAAGTATAAATGAGTACAATTGATGATAACACACTCGTGGCATCTAGTTAAGGCTACAAATAGCTTTAATAATGTGATAAACATGAGATAGGTGACCAAGGTCTATGAAACCGAGAGGTTGCTCCATAAATACTTCTTTAGTGGGATATCTTTAAAGAAAGACATTCTTGACATCAAGTTGATGTAGTGACCAGTCATACATGATGGCAAGAGCAAGAATCATATGGATAATGGTAGGCTTAACAAAAAGACTAAATGTTTCTATAAAATCCAAATTAGTTTACTGGTGAAAGCCCTTGACAACCAAATAAGCCTTATACCACTCAACTAACCCATCAGATCGATGTTTAACTTTATAGACCCAATGATAAACTACCAAATTATGCTAAGGAGATGGTAGATAAGAACCCAAGTGTTATTTCTCATAAGGGCATCATATTCCTCACTCATTACTTAAAGCTAATGTGGAAAAGACTAGGCTTGTTTGAAAGTGGTAGGCTCATGGAATCTAGAATTAGTTGTTGTAGTAGTGAGGGTCTAAGGAATCATATGAGGGGAGGAAGTCATGGTCTTATTTATGCTTCAAAACTTGAGTCTGAGAAGTGGTGTCTCAAAAATACAGAAATAGAGGTCCTTAAATAGGTAAGAGCAACTAAGGGTGAACCAGAAGGACTAGTAGTCTTTAGAAGTGGTAGAGAATTGTTGTCAGGTTACACAGACATAGATGGAATAGAAAGTGGATAAGATAGATGTAAGTCTATCATATTAGAGATCTGAAGAGTGGCAGAAAGAAGTGACAATGAGAGAAACCCTACAGGAAGCTCTAAAGAAGAAGGATCAATAACATACCCAAGAAATGTGGTCTTATAAAACAACATATGACAGGAGATGTACATACAACTAACTGGCACATGAAAACACTGATACCTACAATATGAAGCAAAGTAGTACAAAATGCCTCCACCTAAAAGGCAAAAAGCAAGTTAACCTATAATAAGAGACAATGACTTTTTTCCACTATGTCACTGTGTCTCCTTTCAACAACACTATTTTAGGCAAAAGTGTAGGGATATGACAGTTGATGTTTAATACCATGTGACTCAAGAAAAGAACGTAGTAATTTGTTATCAAATTCACCACCACTATCAGAACAAATAATTTTAATAAGACACAAAAGAAGGTCTTCTATCATTAATTTAAATTTTGTAAATAGAACAATAACATCAAACTTTTTAAACATAGGGTATAACCATGTCTACTAATTAAAATCATCAAGAATAGATAAATAATATAGAAAAAATGACAATGACGGAATAGGAGTAAAACCCCAAACATCAAGGTGAAGAAACTTAAGAGGGTGGCAAGTAGTATAAGTTTTGTAAATAAGAGGCGATGACTCTTACCAAGACAACATACTTGATAGACAAATGAGGGATATTGTGAACAACAACAAACTAGACCAGACACCAAGGCAACGATTGCCTTAAGCATTGTGAAAGAGGGATGACCAAGACGGTGATGTCAGACATTAAATAAGACAAGAATAGACGAATAAGTGGCAATGATAAGAGGAGTCAACTGATAAAGATCATTATTATTGTAACCAAAAGGAAGAATTTGTCTTCTTTATTTATTTTTAATCACAAAGCCAAATGATTCAAGAAGACAAACAGAATTAGTATCAGAGGTAAAATTGTGAATGGGTAACAAATTCTTACATAATACAGGAACACACGAGACATCAAATAAAACAACCAGAGAATGAACAGATTTAGGTGAAATCGACAATAAATGACCATTACCAATAGTTACAGAAGACATACCAATGTAAGGTTGAGGACAAGAAAGGACCAAAGCATTAGGTGTCATATGATGTGTAACACTAGAGTCTAGAACTCAATTTGAGTTAGAGGGATTATACATGAACATAGTAACAAAAAGAGTAGTCACTAAATTTGTTGTATATGTAAAATTTCCTTACTGTGGGCAAACATTGGCAGAGTGCCCTTTGTTTGTCACAAATTTGACAAACATCTTGAGA
Source organism: Mangifera indica (assembly GCF_011075055.1). Lineage (NCBI taxonomy): Eukaryota > Viridiplantae > Streptophyta > Magnoliopsida > Sapindales > Anacardiaceae > Mangifera > Mangifera indica. The sequence continues at coordinate 18,370,922 of NC_058139.1, read as the reverse complement.
AAGAACACCAATCGAATTCAAAAGCAATGGAGGTTGATATAAGGGTTATAATTATTGGCGAGGACTAGGCATACCACCATTTCCATGACCACGTCCATTTTTATTTTTACCATGAAAGTAATGTTTGCCAAAAGATTTAGATGAGCCTGATGGTTGTATAGAGGATCGACCAACAACCATAGCCATAACAAGAGTAGACATATTAAAGTGTTTCTTTTGAAAGTGCTCTTCATGAAGGTAAAGATCATACAAATCATCAAAAAAAGTGGATGGACGAAAATACAAGAAAGTGATGAAAGATTGGTACCTGAGACTTAAGCCATCAATGATATACTCTATAAAATCAGTATCCAAAGTAGGAAACTTGACTATAATAAAAGAGTCAAATATGGACTTACCATCAATGAGATAATCAACCATTGTCTAATCAAAAGTTTTTCAAATAATGCATAACTTATCATAGATGGATTGAAGATGAATCCCAAAAACTAGACTAAGATGTCAATTAAGCAAAAACCAAGCTTTAGTAGCCATAACACAAGGTAACATCAAAGTTTGAATAATCATAGGGGAAACCATTGATTTAATCCAAGTCAAGATTAATTTGTTAGCTCATAACCAATATGAATTAGTCGGATTAGCAATGCCATTGCGAAAGAATGGCAATTGAGGTCGTGCATCAATGACAATGATTTTCTAGAGATCATTAATGGCAAAAACATATAGAAATTAAGACTTCCACATACGATAAGTGTTGCACACCATGAGAGAAGGAAAATAACTGTCAATATTGACTGTAATAGGCAATAGGGGCAGCAAAGGAGAGGAACCCATAAGGAAAGAATTAGTCGTCATGGTGGGAAAGTGTGGTGGTATCATAGGCGGTATGACTATAAAAAAAGATCCAAGAATGGTGGTCACCGGTAATGGAAATCTAAGAAGTAGACTACTAGGAGTTATAGTAAAATAACAAATTCGAGAATCTACCATTATAAGAGGAAGACACATCAATCGGAGAGTTAGTTATACCAACAAAGAAGAAACAACAAGAAAAGGAACTCAACTGCGTAAGATGGATGGTCAGACCATGACGAGTAAGAAGAGAGACGTGTATTGGCAACAATGAGCTCAAGTGGATTCTAGATCATTGAGGAGAGGTCACTGACTCTTAGGAGGAGAAGAAAGTCAAGGTGATAGTTATGCAAATGAAGGAAAAACTATGTCATGAGGAAGCCGTCAGGAAAAGAAAGAGCGTTGGTAATGAAAGAAACCTTTGCTTAGTCTTAAAAAAAATAGGGTTTAAAAGGAAAAAATTTTAAAGCTGAGAATTACAAAAGGATTTTAGCCTCTATAATACGATGAAAGAATTATGATTTGGGTTGTAAATTGAATTAATATTATTGATAAAATGTAACCTCTCTTAACCAATAGGTGTATTATAGAAAAACAGGAAGAGTTCCCCCATTTTAGAGGGCCTGAGGAAATTTTTTTTTTATTATGCCATGTAACACTGCTAATTAGTAATTCACACAAACGAATCCTACCAACTGATTGAATTTTCATTAACTTAATCACAATTAACAAAATAAATACTTAATAATAACCATCATAAAATTACCACCCACAGAAACTTTATAACCAATTTCAATGACTAGCAATATATATATACATATATAGATATATATACACAATCACATATATACATATAGGAAACAAAATATATACATATCCACCAATATTTATATCAAGTATATATATATATATGCATATATTCACATATACATCAAAAACATATAAATCAACAAAAATATGGTGTCTTCCTCCCTTAGCCTGATGTCTCACTAGTGCTTTTCGAAAACCTTTGCAACAATTTTTTACTTGTAAAATATTAAATTAAATGAAGTGAGTGACCATGGCTCAGTAAGAAAATCATACTCAATACTCAAGGCATTTCCTACCAATACTAATCTCTTCCATACACAACGTGTCTAGGCTATTCACATATAAAATAATTTACACGAAACACGCATTAATCACATATCATAATTCTCATTATTCACAGATGTATTCCTTTTCTTACTATACAAATGTGATTCACTTGTTATGATTTATGCATGTATGAATGTCATGACTTTTTTATTTTCTGATCGTACATCTTTCTAAACTCTTTATCAGCCAATAGGCTTACATGCATGATTCTAATGCAAATAACTTTGATAAAATATTTGCTAATTCTTTTTTTTTTGTTTGTCAAATATTTTCATTGATCGGTCTAAACTACATAAACAGTACTCACAGTTACCATACAAGGTACAATCCTCTCTTACAAACATATTTCTTTATTTTTTTTCTTTGTTGTTCACACAGTACAGCTAACATATTTATTTGTTGTCTACACAATACAATTGATTTCTTTCTTTGCTTTCCATAGAATACAGCTCGCGTGTAAGGATTTTAAGCATGTTTTCTACTTTCCTGTATCATATGAGTCATTATAAAACCAAAAACACTTGTTTTCCATTTTTCGAAAACATGCATAACTTAGAAAATGTTTTTTCCCTTTCTTTATTTTCTGAAATCATGCATATGCTATGATTCCTCATGTATACATGTATAATCATAAGATGAAATATGTTCATTCATTGTTTTTCCTTATTCTTTTCAAGCCTTATCGAGCATCATATTATTTTCTCATACATTTACATATATCTCATGCATTCCATATGAATATGCATATTTATCATAATAGTTTTTACACATATCATGCTTATAATTAAGCAAAATTAACCTACATCACATAAAATGACACTTTTGTCTTTATGGCCAAAAGTTATATGCCTACCTTTAGTGCAAATTATTCCATCAATTCATCATTTCTCACATATTCAATACACAAAATCAACTAAACTAACCCTAGGAATAAGAAATGTCTAAAATACCCTTATGACAAAAAAATTACATCATAAGTCCTAATGAATTTTTTTATTCTTTTAAGTATAAATCACCTTAATTTTATACCTTACACACTTATACAAGTAAAGGTTATTTAAATAACCTAACTCAAATTACTTCAAGTATGTAAAGTATGAAATTCTTACCTTTTCTTTGCTAATTAGGTGATTTAAGTCTATCCTCCTCTTTTTCTTCTTCCTAGCAACCTTAATCAACCAAAAACATAATCATCCATCAAAACTCTAAATTTCACATCTTTTAAAAATTAAATTTTTTTACCTTAGAACTTACAGAATTGATAGATCTGCATTTTTTATAATTGGAGACTTTGGAAATTAGGTGGTTTAGCTAGGTTTTTTGGTGAATTTTTGTTTGAAGAAAAACTTAAGCAAAACTATGGAGAATTCTCAACGAAGGAAGAAGAAAATGAATAGTTTGATGGTTTTATAAGCATTTTGGACTAATTTACCCTTAAACTTTTCTAAAAATGACTATTTTATCCTTAGCCAATTACCAAAAACCCTTAGCACCATTATATAATTTCAAATGTTCTATTCAATTTACATTCTCACTTTGTCTCTTAAATCATTCTAAAATGACCATTTTACCCCCTTTGAAAATTATTGCTCATTTAGTAGTTTTCTATAATTCTTTTACAATTTCTTTAAATAACAAGTTATAAAATCAACTCTAGGGGTAATTTTGGAAGTAGAGTTTACTGACATACCTGAATCCGAGAGTTAAATTTCTTCCCCCCTTAAAAGAATTTTGTCCTTGAAATTTAAACAAAGAAGTTGGGAAATCTCTCTTTTATTTGTTGCTCAACCTCCTATGTGGCTTCTTTCACTTTATGATTCTTTCATAATACTTTCACTAATGGAATTGTCTTATTTCGAAGCTCTTTTATTTATTTTTGTCTAGAATTTGCACCGTTTGCTCCTCATAAGCTAAATCTTCTGTTAATTCCATATCATTTGATTTCAATACATGTGAAGGATCGTTGATGTACTTTCTTAGCAAAGAAATATGAAATACATTGTGAACTCAATCCATACTAGGTGGAAGTGCAAGTCTATAAGCCACCTTGCCCACTCTTTCTAAAATTTCAAATGGGCTAATAAATCTTAGAGCAAGTTTCCCTTTTCTTCCAAATCTTATCATATGCTTGTAAGGGGCTACTTTCACAAAAACTTTGTCACCCAGTTGAAACTTTATTTCTTTCCTTTTCAAATATGCATAGCTCTTTTGTCTATCCTGAGCTTGCTTCAATCTAGTCTTGATACTCTTTATGTCTTCCACTATTCTCTGGGTTAACTCGGGCCCAAGAACTTGACTCAAATCATCTCGCTCTCCTATGTCATCCTAATGTAATGGGGATCTGCATTTTCTTCCATAAAAAGCCTCATATGGTGCCATTTTAATGGTTGACTGGTAGCTATTATTATATACAAATTCTATCAATGGAACTATTTTATGTCAGGTCATTTTGTAATCTAAACAACAGGCCCTCAATATATCTTCTAGTATTTGATTCACCCTTTCTGTCTGGCCATCTATTTGAAGATGATATATTATGCTAAATGCTAGCCTAGTACCCAATGCTCTCTATAAACTACCCCAAAAAGCTAAAACAAATCTAGGGTCTCTATTCGACACAATAGTTTTGGGTATGCCATGTAATCTTATAATTTCCTGTACATAAATCTGGGCTAGTTGATCTAAAGCAAAACTACCTTTCACTAGAATAAAATATGCTGATTTAGTCAATCTATCTACGATCACCCATAGTGCATTATAGCATTTCTGTACTTGAGGTAGGCCAATGATGAAATCCATTGAAATATCTTCCCACTTATATTCAGGAATACTAAGTGGGTGAAACAAACCTGAAGGTTTTTGATGCTCAGTCTTAACCTGTAGACTTACCAAGTACTTGGCTATATAGTCACCAATATCTTTCTTTATACCTATCCACCAATAAGTTTTCTTTAAATCTTGATACATCTTTACTCCCTTAAGGTGGGCAGTGTAAAGTTTATCATGTTTTTCACTCATGATTTTTTTTCTCAATTCCAAATCTTGGGGAATACATTCCCTATTTCTGAACTTAATCATGCCATTAATGATTTGAAACTTAGTTGTTTTCCCCTCACATATCTATTGACTCAATTTCTGGCACCATAAATTTCTACTTGCTTCTCTCTTATTTCATTGAGGAGATTAGGTTGAATTTCTAATCTAACCACCCAACTTCTATCAACTCAATCTGTTCCCTTTGAAACTTTTCCTGTAACTCTATCTGAGTGGTGAGATAAGCTATGGCAATCTTTCTACTCAAGGCATCAGCTATCATATTTGTTTTACCCGACTGATATTTAATGTCACATTCATAATCTTTGACTACCTCCAACCATCTTTTTTGTCACATATTCAAGTCTTTCTAAGTGAAAAAATATTTTAGACTTTTATGGTTAATGTAGATATTACATTTAACTCCATATAAATAATGCCTCCAAATTTTTAAAGCAAAAACCACTGCTGCTAATTCTAAATCATGGGTAGGGTAGTGTGTTTCATAATCTTTTAACTGTCAAGAGGCATACGTTATCACTTTACCCCTCTGTATCAGCATGGCTCTCAAACCATTATGCGAGGCATCGCAATAAATATCATAGTCTACACCCTCTTCTAGTAATACTAAAATAAGAGTTGTAGTCAACCGTCTTTTTAGCTCTTGGAAACTCTTTTCACAAGCATCAGTTCATATAAAAAGAGTTTCCTATCTAGAAATAGTTGTAAGTGGTCTGGCCAACGTGGCAAAACCTTATACAAATCTCCTATAATAGTCGACTAGCCCTAAAAAGCTTTTAATCTCTTTCACTGTCTTTGGCCTTGCCCATTTAACTATTATTTTCACTTTACTAGGGTCTACAGCTATACCTTCCTTAGTAACCATGTGTCCTAAAAATACTATTCGGTCCAACCAGAATTCACACTTAAAGAATTTGGTATACAATCTCTTTTCTCTTAATCTTTATAGCATAAATCTCAAGTGTTCAATATGTTTTTCTTCTGATCTAGATATCAAGATATCATCAATAAATACCACTAAGAATTTGTCAAGGCAATCATGAAATACTCGATTCATTAAATCCATAAAGATTATTGCGGCATTAGTCAATCTAAAGGGTATCACCACAAACTCGTAGTGCCCATAGCGATATCAAAAAACTATCTTTGGAATATCTTACTCTGCAATCCTCACCTAGTGATAACCCGACCTCAAGTCAATTTTGGAAAATATAAAAGCTCCCTTCAACTAATCAAATAAATCATCAGTTCAAGACAATGAATATTTATTCTTCACTATCAGTTTATTTAATTCTCTGTAATCTATACACATACGAAGGGACCCATATTTCTTTTTGACAAATAGTATAGGCGTTCCCCAAGGAAAGAGACTAAGTCTAATAAAACCCTTATCTAAAAGTTTTTGCAACTGTTTCTTTAATTCTTGTAATTAAGCTGGAGTCATCCGATAAAGGCCTTTGAAATTAAGGTTGAGCCAGGTTCTAACTTTATACTGAACTTTAACTTTCTCTCTAAAGGTAAACCTGATAGCTCACAGGAAAAACATCTGGAAAATCTCGTACTATTGAGACATCTTGAACACCCAATCTTTGAATATCACGTTCATGTACCACGTGAGTTAAATATCTCGACAGCCCTTTTTCAACAAATTTTGTACCTTTACACTATTGATCATCATACTAGGTTGATGGCCCTCTTCAAAATTGAAGTGATCTCTATTGTCGAGTTGGAATCGAGCCTTTTTCTTTCTATAGTCAATCTTGACTCCATATCTTTCTAAGAAATCTATGCCCAGGATAACATCAAAATTGGGAATATAAAAAACAATCAAGTCTAGCTTTAACTCTTTCTCATGTATTACTACCCTCTAGTCCCTTAACATTTTATCAGTAATCACACTTCTACCATCTAGCATCTCAACTCTAATGGAATGGGTAGATCTAACAGGCACTAAACCTACCCTTTTAATAACCTCGAGTGCAATAAAAAAATGTGTAGCTCATGAATCAATCAATGCATACAAGGAAATAGGGTGGAATAAGAGCTGACCAGTAACAACAAATAGGCTAGCCTCTATCTAACTATAGGTAGTTGTATAGACTTATGCATTAGAACCTCTCCCTGGCTACACTGACGGAATAGAGATTTGTTATGGTTGTACTAGGACTAACACCTCGGTACTCTAGCAATCCTTTGTTATATGCCCTGGCTGTCGGCATCTATAACAAATCACTTGTTTCTTCTGGTACCAACATTCCTCACTATGACGTCTCTCATAAATCTAAAATTGAGGAATATTTTCTTTTCTAGGCTTTTTGTCACTCTTCTCACCTTTTCTATTTGCTTTTGACTAGAATTTTCTTTTCTCATGTTATTTATGAAATTGGAGCCAATTGAACTACCCCCTAATGTTGTAGCAGGTATTGAAACAATCAACAAAGCAGGTAAAACTGACTGACTTGGCATCACTGTTTAGGACATTGTCAATGATGGAGGTGTTATCATAGAATGTGCATTCCGGGGTAACTTATTAACATATACCGCCAACCTCAATGCTCTCTCTAATGCCTCTTCATAAGTTTGAAGAGATTGTGGTCCAGTTAACACATGCAAGGCTATCTCTGGTCTAAGGCCTTGAAGAAATCTTTCTAATCGGAGACTGGGTGTACTCACCTTACTTGGAACAGAACTAGACAGGACATCAAAATGGGTAGAATAATCCTTTATTAAACCCTCCCCCTGCTACAAAGAAATGAACTCCTGAACTTTGACTGCTACCACATCAACTATTCTATATTAGGGCTCAAATGCCCTTCTAAAGTCCTACCAAGTCATCAGATCCATATTTCTGGTTTCTTTAACGAGGTCCCACCATACGCAGGTCTCTCCCCTTATCAAGAAAGTGGCATATCGAACTTTTTCTCTATCAGTTATAAGAAACAAATCCATGGTACTTTCCACCTGTTTGATCCACTCATCAACCACCAAAGGATATTTAGTATCTCTAAATTCAGGAGGGGTATACTGACTAGGTAAGGAATAAATGGGCTTAAGTCGCCTTTAAGCTCCAACCTCTCATTTCCCCTTATTCATCATTTTATTTCTAATTTCTTCTATGACTTCCTCACGAATCTCACTTCTAATCTCATCTCAGATGGCATTTCTGATTTTTTCTTTTACTGTCCACACAATACAGCTAACATCATTATTTGTTGTCCACATAGTACAGCTCGCATATAAGGATTTTAAGCATGTTTTCTGCTTTCCTGTATCATATAAGTCATTACAAAACCAAAAACACTTGTTTTCCATTTTTTGAAAACATGCATAACTTAGAAAATGTTTTTTCTCTTTCTTTATTTTTCTAAAATCATGCATATGCTATGATTCCTCATGTATACATGTATAATCATAAGATAAAATATTTCCATTCATTGTTTTTCCTTATTCTTTTCAAGCCTTGTCAAGCATCAGATTATTTTCTCATGCATTTACATATATCTCATGCATTCCATATGAATATACATATTTATCATAATGGTTTTTACACATATCATGCTTATAATTAAGCAAAATTAACCTACATCACGTAAAATGACACTTTTGTCTTTATGGCCAAAAGTTATATGCCTAACCTTAGTGCAAATTATTTCATCAATTCATCATTTCTCACATATTCAATACACAAAATCAACTAAACTAACCCTAGGAATAAGAAATGTCTAAAATACCCTTATGACAAAAAAATTACATCATAAGTCTTAATGAATTTCTTTATTATTTTAAGCATAAATCACTTTAATTCTATACCCTACACACTTATACAAGTAAAGGTTATTTAAATAACCTAACTCAAATTACTTCAAGTATGTAAAGTATGAAATTCTTACCTTTTCTTTGCTAATTAGGTGATTTAAGTCTATCCTTCTTCTTTTCTTCTTCCTAGCAACCTTAATCAACCAAAAACATAATCATCCATCGAAACGCTAAACTTCACATCTCTTAAAAATTAAATTTTTTTACCTTAGAACTTATTAGAATTGATAGATCTACACTTTTTATAACTGAAGACTCTGGAAATTAGGTGGTTTAACTAGGTTTTTTGGTGAATTTTTGTTTAAAGAAAAACTTAAGCAAAATTATGGAGAATTCTCGGCCAAGGAGGAAGAAAATGAATAGTTTGATGGTTTTATAAGTATTTTGGACTAATTTACCTTTAACCTTTTTCAAAAATGACTATTTATCCTTAGCCAATTACCAAAAACCCTTAGCACCATTATATAATTTCAAGTGTGTCATTCAATTTACATTCTCACTTTGTCTCTTAAACTCTTCTAAAATGACCATTTTACCCCCTTTGAAAATTATTGCTCATTTAGTAATTTTCTATAATTCTTTTACAATTTCTTTAAACAAGTTATAAAATCAACTCTAGGGGTAATTTTGGAAGTAGAGTTTAGTGAAATACCTGAATCTAGGTGTTACATTTAACATTGTACAATATATAGCATTATAGTGTAATATGAAAAAGAAATATAATCCTGTGAAATGGGAAAAATAATATTCATGAAATCAGAATCAAATCAAATCTTAAATCAATCAAAATCTAATCCGATCAGAATCTGACCAATTGGAAAAGTATATATTATTTAACATGGAAGGGCTCCATATGGATTTTAACCTTAAAATCAATACCCTAATTGTCATATTTACCAAGTTCCTTAGTATGAGGAAATTGTTGTTGTAATCACTAATAGGGATGTAGGTAAGAAATACGGTGGCATCGAGTATAAGCAGTTTTATAGAAGAATCCTACCAAGGTTCTAAATGTTCTAGTTTTGTTAATGGTAATTGGTATTATGCATGGTTACCAAACTTGTGTTTCATGCACATATACTTTGACGTGTGTGTGTGTGAAATTCGTATATGTGTTATAGTGTTGTCATATAGGCTACCTTACAATTGAGAATCCAATATCCAACAGTTAAGCTTGTTTAATGGCGTACTTTGTATCTTCTACCTCTCATTCTATTAGGAATAAACACTAATTTTATACATTTACAATCTCTATGTTTAATTTGGGTAATATATGGATAACAATATTTTTAACCTATAAAAACGGACAAGACTAGCAAGCTACGTAGTTACTAAACACTTACAAGAAAAGTCCATATATTAATATACTGAGCCTTGGCTTGAGCTCTTGCATGATTGTTGGCTAGTAAGAGGCTTTCTGTTTGTACTTTATACTACACTGTATATAATAATCAGAAACAAAAATTACAATATCAGCTAAAATTTCTCAAGTGGGATCTTTTTTTTCCCTTAAGATGTGAACCATATCTATTGGTATACATGATTTTGGATCTGAAGGCAAATTAAATTTCTTAGTGACTTATAAATGAAAGATAATTCTTAAAAATTTATTTTCTTCGTTTTCACTTAGCTTTTACCTTGGGATTATTCTTGGAAAAATGAATTGTAGCTAGACTCTTGCATCAATTTTCTTTCCTTCTCCCTGTTACTTCTCTAGCCCATTCCTAGGATCAATGAAGTTTTATTATATATCTCAGTACCTTATCCTATTTCTATAATTCACATATTTGAATTTGATGGGAAGCTCACAATTTTTAACAAGATAACATTAATTTGATACGACACAAAAAAACTCAGGTTAAGGTTGGGTGTCAATCTAATACGATTCAAAACTAAATTAGATTGTGTTTGGATTAATATAAAAGTAACTCAAACTAACTTGAACTTACTCAAATGTTTAGAAAAATGTTACTATAATAGAATTTATTAAAAGTATATTGAAGAAATGTTGATGGACAAGCATTAACAGCAATAGAAATCCTAACGTATTAAATAAAGTTCTATCTCCATATAGTTGTAATTAATTTAATTTTTGTTTATTTTTATTTAAAAAAAATTATTTTTTATGGTGAAAATAAAATTTAATTACTAATATTATTGATGTGTTTTACAAGGGTCTTGGTATATAAATTTCAAGACTATTTTTTTATAGTAGATTGAGTTAATTTGATAAAGAAATTAAAAAACTAAAACCAATTAGGAAATTGGAAATAGTAGACAATTTGGGTTAATTCAAGTTACATTAAATCAACCCAAACATACTTCAAATTAAGTTAAAACTAAAAAATTTTGACACGATTCTAATTTTGATTAAAAATGAGATTAAGGTTTTTTATTCAAAACCCAAAATGTCATGATATGAATATAACTCATTCCACAAACAGTCAAGTCAAAATGTCATCAGACTTAAGCTTGGAAAAGACAGAAATTACTGAAAAGAATAATCAACAATTGAGTAACTGAATGCCAATACATCTTTCTGGGTGTGTTTTCCTTCAATAATACGTACGTATTTTTTATATATAATTTAAGTATATAAATAATATATTATTATATAATTAGATGATTTTGAATTATAAATAAAGTAACATTTTATCATATACTGATAAATTATCTATATATCTAAATTATATATCAGAAATATATACACATAATATTCCCAGTTTCCAAAAGATTTGACCCATCATCATCATGAGGCTTATTCTTAGACCAAGATAAAATTTGCATATATCCATGGACAATGCATACCAACTGAACTTTAACCCCCTACCACCACCCCACTAGCATTCATGATATACTCTTCAAAAAGTGAAAGATGAAAAAGTTAAAAAAATAAATTATGCTTCATACTTATGTAGATACCTTCTTTCTTTCTTTGAGTCTATATGGACCATTTAAAATGTCATTTTGATTTATATAAATCCATATTCTTCTTCGCACTTATCTAAGGAAGAATTGACATGACACATGACCTTGCCTTCTCTATTCACATAAAAGATACTAATTTTCATTCTTTTTGCTTATCTGAGGAACACTGGCTTTTTCTCTAATTAGAAAAAAAAATGATATGTTTACCATAATTAAAACCTACCAGATAAACTAAATTAAAACCTACTAAGTTAATTGAGATCATATTATGGCAATAATATGCACTAAATTAATGTCAACTTAAACCAGAATTATATTTTAAAAAAAAATAACAAAAAATTATAACTTGATCAATCCAAGGTCATCTTAATTTATATACATACAACTGATGATAACTAGCAAGCAAGAATTATCTATAATCAAAAAGGAAAAAATAAAACCGAAATCCATAGACTTGAAGTTATCTAGTTCAATTGCTACTTACGATTTGCCACATGATATATATTGTTTGCAGTCTTGATAAGAAAAGGTTTTGAATAATCCATTCTGAAGTATCAATAATATTGAATAATTGACAAGACTTGCCCCTTTTCTTATAAAATGACTAAAGTGAAGAATGAGACATTGGCGTTTCTATGATAATGTTGATGGTTGTAGAGGAAAATCAAGAAGCCACCTAAACGGATCAGTGGGGACATTGTCAAAAAATGGCCCAAAATAATTTCCACCACCTTAAATAGGATCTTCAAGGTGCAAACTATTTATACCTCTAGTAGCAGATGCCATATGCTCAAACTCTACTTCATAAAGAGGAATATCAATTATGTCATTTCCCTCAAGGTCACCTTATTTGGAAACCCTATCTTTTCTCTCCATAAGCCCATTAGTCTGCAATACACAATACATCGTTACTAAAATCAATCAAGTCTGCCAAATCATATTCTTTTTTCACCTCACTAATTTTCTTCTTCTTCTTCTTCTTCTTGTCCTTTGATTGGGGTGCATGTAACAAAAACAAGAATACATTCCTAGAAGTATTGAGACATATCAATAAAACCTTAGATATCTTCATCATTTTGGATTTGTACGGGACAGTCAAACTCAATTTTTTTTAACTTCATAGATGGTTGAAGGTAGTATTTGATTGGATCAAGACTACAATACTCTTTCAAAAGTTGAATAAATCCCTTAAATGTTGTTCTAGAGAGAATTTTAATCAATTATTTACATCCTCCAACATATTTCATTGTGTTGTCATCATGTTAAATCCATTTTCCTTAGAAACAAACCAACGTCTAACCAGCTATTTTAATTATGAATTCTACAATGACAATTTTTTGGAAAAAATTAAACATTTATAAGAAAAAATCTACAATAACCATTTACTGATATATATATCACATGTAATTTCCCAAAATGTCTCAACTTACTCATAACATGTAATTTAAAATGGTCTTAGAATGTTAAATGTCAAAATAACCCTAGATGTTTCTAGCATTCCAATTAAACCCCTATAATTATCTATCATATAACACCCTCACATGTTATCTTGTATAGAAATACATTTATCTACTTATAACATATCATTTAAAACCGGTTTACAATGTTTAATATAAAAAATCCCTATATTTTTCTTACAATTCATTTAACCTCATATAATTATCTAACATTTTATTTAACACCTTTGTAAGTTGTCTTGTATCAAAATGCATCCATCTATTCCTTACATTTCATTTAAAATGTTCTTACAATATTTAATATCAAAACACTCATATTTTTCTAGCATTTCATGTACCCTCATAATTATGAGACATTTCATATAACACCCTCACATGTTGTTTTCTATGGAAATGCATCTATCATCTCTTAACATATCATTTAAAATCATCTTACAATGTTTAATATCAAATTCCCCTCATATTTTTTTAACATTTTAATTAACCCTTATAATTATCTAATATTTCATATAACACCCTCACATGTTGTCTTGTATGGAAATGCATCTATATGCTCATAACATATCATTTAAAACTGTTTTACAATGTTTAATATCAAAAAACCCTCATATTTTTCTAAAATTTTATTTAACCCACTATAATTATCTAACATTACATTTAACACATTTGTATGTTATCTTGTTTCAAAATGTATCTATCTATTCTTAATATGTTATTTAAATCCTTCATATATTATATATATCAAAATGCCCCCATATTTTTCTAATAGTTTAAATTATTATAAAATATCCCAGTGCCCCTTATACATGACATATGAACTAAATTTAACAAATAAAATTAAGTTTTGAGTTAAGATTCATATAAATATTCTTTTCTTTTGAATTAACTTTTGTTTACTCGAATTCAGAAATAAGAACTTCTTCTTTCCAAACAAACTCACAATAATTGATATTGAGTAAAAATGAGAATGAGAGTGAGTGTTTGAGTTATATGAGAAGTGTATGTAATGAGAGTTAGAGTGAAAAAGTTTATATAGATGTAGTGAAGGGTAGTTTGGTATTTTAAAAAATATTTAGGGTATTTTTTATTAGGAATAGGAAAATGGGCATTTTTGCTTAATAAAAGGGTAAAATGGGTATTTAATTTAATTTCTCATTTTAGAAATATCTAGAAAATCTTATTATTAATGATAAAAAAAAAGTTAGGCGTAAACAAAAATAGACTAAAAATATATAGCCATGAGAATATGGTTTGTATTGAAATGGTAAAGGTGGATGAATTTAAGAAGTCGAAGGGCCCACTACATTAAAGTTAGAGGATATGGTTAACTGTAATCGAAGAATTTGTTTAAATGTACCAATATCTCTCAAAACAATTATATGTTTGTTCACGATGGGTTGATGACACATAAATTTGTCAATAGTAACATCTTGAAATACTCCTTCAATCATCCAAGAACCCTGCCCAATCATTATATCTAAAGCCAACAAATTTAAATCTTGAAAATTATGTACCAAATTTCATAATCCAAAGTTATAGCAACATAACACAAAATCCTTTTAGTAGCTATTCATAAATCTTAAAACCACACTAACAAAGAATGAAATATCTAGTCTAATATGAACCAAATAAAACAAATCTCTAACTAAACTTTTGAAACTTGTTGCATTAGCTCTTTTAGTAACATCTTCAAGCTTCAATTTATTCATTCACATTCACTAGTGTAGTTGCAATCTTGCAATTGAGCATGTTAAATTTCCTTAAAAGATCTCCGATATATTTTCTTTGTGCTACTCGATTTACCTCAAGGGCAAAAGAATAATGCAGCAAACCCAAATCTGACATCTCAAATCTTCCTATCATACAAGACTTGAATTCAACTACAAAAGAGTGAGATGAACACATATATATTTTATCATCAATCATTAATTACCTTGCTTCTTAAAATAAAGAGTACACTCATTATCACTTCTTTCAAACTCATTTTGCAAAAAATATGATATATATATATATATATATATATATATATATATATATATATATATATATATATATATATATATATATATATATATATATATAAATATATCTTGTTGCATCATGCCCGTGGAGCCTCTTTCAATTCGTAAAGTGCTTTCCACATTTTGTGTATGTTAATTTCAAATTAGGTTTTATTAACAATATTTTAGCCAAGAAACAAATATCAATAAACTAGATTAGCAAGAAAACATGCAAGATCATCAACAGATTAGCAAGAAAAGAACACCGAAAATACTTGGTTTAGGTTTCGATTTGAAACCCTACATCCAAGGCAGAGATAAGGCTCTAATCGAATTCACTATTAAGCATAAGCGATGTTAATGTGTGAAATTCCATATTTTTCAGCATTTAATTTCCTTGATTTGTGATATTTAATTCGTTAATTATTCGATTAATTGCTTGTTTTAGGAAATTGGGAATTAATTGCATTATTCTAAGAAAAGATGCAAAATAAAAGGAATTTAGAGTTGTCACGTATCAAGACAGAATGACTGCAAAATACATAGAAGATGGCTGATTGTGGAAAGGAGAGAATCTTGCTATTTATTGAAAAATTCACAGTTGGAGACTTAATTAACGATTGGAGGAAGTTCAGGTCCTTTGGATGATATTTGACACAAAAAAATTTTTCAATGACTGAAGCAGACCTGGCACTATAAAAAGTACACTTGCTCTCTGTTTTAGGGTTTTTTGATTTTTTAGCATCTTTTTCTTTCAGAAAGAAACACAGCCGCAACCCTTCGTTGGTTCTTCTTCAATTAGGGTAGGATTTTTATTTTAATTTTCTGTGAAGCCATGAACATAAGCATGAGTGGCTAACTCTTTTCTTTAGTCGAGTAATCAGGATCATGGTTCTACGATGATTGTGAGATCTTCTTTACCCGTTCTTTTCTTTTAAATGTTTAATTTATTCCTAATTTTATTTATTGTTTTCTTATTCAATTAAATATGAGATGTTTTATTTATTTTAGATTAAAAACAACTTTGCTAGATTAAATTATTGAATCCATAATTGTTTGATGGTTTGATCATAAGTGGCTGACTAGCATGCTTGGTGAAGTAGAATAATTATTGTATGTTAGTGGAATAGGTTAATCTAATTTAAACAAAAACAGCATATGTATTTTGTTGATTAGAATCAGTGGCTTTTCTAATTCTTAATTCTTTTTTCAATTTAAATTCTAAGATCGTATCTAGAACTGATTGAAAAACAAGATAAGTAATTAAAGAACGTTTCTTAATTACTAACACCTAAGGAAAAGCAGAACAACGAGCGTCTCGATGTTTCATAACTGGTTTATTTAAAAGGAAAAATTAATCTTTTTATTAATGATCAATTGAATTGAACCATACCTAAATTACTTGGCTAGAACTCGTCTTATTATTGTTTCAATCTAGTTTTCTGATTACTTTGATTATTTAATTCTGAATTAATTTATTTTTGTTTATTCGTAGGATTCGAAACAGCAAAATCCCTCTTGCTTTATTTTGTTAGATTTCAAATAAATAACCCAATTTCTGTAGATACGACTCTACTTGCCATATTTACAAGCTTTCATTGAGAGAGTAGAAAATTTTATTTTTGGTGGATTCAACACCCATCAAATTTTGACACCATTGCCAGGGATTGGTGTTGATAATTTGTCTGAATTTTTTTTTAATTTTTGTTTAATTTTTTTATGACCCGTTTGAACCCTGTAGGAAAATTTCAATTTGATCCCAAAATCGAGAAGACTGCAAGACAACTCTGCAAGGAAACTAAATTAAGTAAACCTTCTTCTTCTTTATCTTCTGGAATTAATTTAGGAGAGGATTTAACACATACGAGAGTAGCAGCAATGGCTGAACGAGAGCTTACTTTAAGGGAGATGGCTATATTTGTCATCAATCAACAGCCTTTGTGCATTGCCTATCCAAACATCGATGCCAATTTTGAACTCAAATCCGGTTTGATCCATTTATTGCCTACTTTCCGAGGATTATCAGGTGAGGACCTTTATAAAGACTTGAAAGAATTTCATGTTGTTTGTTCCACTATAAAACCACAAGGGGTAAGTGAAGAGCAAATTAAACTGCGTGCTTTCCCTTTCTCTTTAACTGATAAGGCTAAGGATTGGCTATATTATTTACCATCAGGTTCTATCACTAGTTGGGATGAGCTTAAAAGACAATTCTTAGAAAAATTCTTTCCTGCTTCTAGGGCCACCTCCATTAGAAAGGAATTATGTGGGATTAGACAATATAGTGGGGAGACACTTTATGAGTATTGGGAGAGGTTTAATCAGCTCTGTGCCAGTTGTCCTCATCATCAAATTTCTGATCAGTTATTAATTCAATATTTTTATGAAGGTTTATTGTTGTCTGACAGGAATTTGATCAATGCAGCAAGTGGTGGAGCTTTGGTTAATAAAACTTTAATAAAAGCAAAAAGATTGATCTCAACAATTGTCGCCAATACTCAACAATTTGGCATTAGACAGGATGCAACTGTGAAAAGGGTTAATGAGGTAAGCAATAATAATCCTCTTGAGCAAAGACTTGATAAACTCACCTCTTTGTTAGAAAAATTTGTAGTGAATCACCAACAAGTGAAGGTTGCAGGATATGTTCAAACACAGAGCAGTCTACAGATGCATGCCTCACACTTCAGGAGGACACACATAAAGATGTTAATGTCGTAGGGGGTTATCAGAACCAAAAGAGGTATGATCTGTACTCGAATACCTATAATCCGGGATGGAGAGATTACCCGAATTTTAGTTATAGCCAAAAGAACAATAACTTTCAGCAGCCTAGATACCAAAATAGGCCGCCCCCTCATCAAGCGTTTAATCCAACACCCCTACCTCAGCCGAAAGGTATGTCTCTTAAACAAATTGTTACTGCACTTGCTAATAATGCACAACAATTTCAACAGGAGACAAGGGCTAGCATTCAGAATCTAGAAAATCAAGTAAGCCGATTAGCTACTGTTATTAGAAGATTGGAAACTCAGAATTCTGGTAGATTGCCATCTTAGATTGTGGTGAATCCAAAGCAAGATGCAAATTTTACTGAGAATATCAATGCAATCACCCTGCGGAGTGGTAAAGAGTTAAAGGATCCTAAAAAGAAGATTTTAAAATACGTAAAAGAAAAGGAGATCGAATGCAAAATTGAGCCAAAAGAAGCCCAAAAATCGTCCCCTCTTGTAGAGAAGTGCACGCCACCTTCTGTGGTCATTCCACTTCCTTTCCCGAGCCAACTTGTAAAGAAAAAAAAGGAACAACAAGAACAAGAGATCCTTGAAGTCTTCCACAAAGTTGAGGTAAATATTCCCCTTTTATATGTTATTAAACAAGTTCCTAGATATGCTAAATTCCTTAAGGAATTATGCACATCAAAAAGAAAACTAAAAGGAGATGAAAAAGTGCATGTTAGTGAGAATGTTTCAGCCGTTCTCCAAAGAAAATTGCCTCAAAAGTGTAAAGATCTAGGTATGTTCACAATCCTTTGCAAGATTGGTAATGTTAAAGTTGAGAAAGCTATGATAGATCTAGGAGCATCTATTAATGTCATGTCTAGCTCAATTTATCATTATTTAAATGTAAGACCTTTAAAACCCACCGGTGTAATAATCTAATTAGTTGATAGGTCCAATACATATCCCAAAGGGGTGTTAGAAGATGTTCTTGTTCAAGTTAATGAATTGATTTTTTCTACTGACTTTTATGTGCTTGACATGGAATATGATAACTCATCTAAATCAGTCCCAATTTTGCTAGGAAGACCTTTTCTTAAGACATCTAGAACAAAAATCGATGTTTCGAAAGGTACTTTAACTATAGAATTTGATGGTGAAGTAATTAGATTCAATATTTATGAAGCCATGAGATTCCCTAGTGATGTCAATTCAGTTTTTGTTCTTGATGTAATCGATTCGCTAGCTCAACAAATTTTTGAGTTGTAGGATTCTGATAATTTGAAGGTTGTCCTTAATAAAGGACTTAACACAAGAACATTACAGAGAATTAAGTAGAAGCTTGTGGTAGATAACGGATTGAGTGATACGATTTACGAGCTAGAACCATTCGAAACAACCAGGTATGATGTTTCTTATATTTCATTACCCGTATCTAACTCAAAATTACTTTCATCAATTATGCAAACACTTGAATTGGAACTTAAGCCTTTGCCAAGCCATCTGAAATATGTATATTTGAGAGATAATGAAACCTTTTCTGTGAGAATTTCTAACAAAATCACTCTTCTTGAGGAAGAAAAACTCATTAGAGTCCTTAGAGATTACAAGGAAGCCATGATAGACCATCGTAGACATCAAGGGTTTGAGCCCATCACTTTGTATGCATAGAATCTTGCTGGAGGAGAATACTAAGCCTTCGAGGGAAGCTCAAAGAAGGTTGAATCCTCCAATGATGGAAGTTATGAAAGAAATAATAAAACTCTTAAATGCCAATATGATCTATCCTATTTCAGATAGTGATTAGGTAAGTCCAATACAGGTAGTACCTAAGAAAAATGGTTTCACTATTCAAAAGAACGATAATGGTGAGTATGTTTCTATTAGAGTTCAAAATGGATAGACGGTTTATATTGACTATAGAAAATTGAATGCTTCTACTAGAAAAGATCACTTCTCTATACCTTTTATTGATCAAATGTTAGAAAGATTAGCTGGTCAATCTCACTATTGTTGTCTTGATGGATATTCAGGTTTTAACCAAATTTCAGTTGCTCCCGAGGATTAAGAGAAGACGACATTCACATGTCCCTTTGGTACTTTTGCATATAGATATATGTCTTTTGGACTTTGCAATGCCCGACCACTTTTCAGAGATGTATGGTTAGTATATTTTCAGATTATATGGAGAATATCATAGAGGTATTTATGGATGACTTTACTGTTTACAATAATTCATTCGAATCTTGTCTAAATAATCTGATTAAAATTCTGAAAAGGTGTATTGAAACAAACCTTGTGCTAAATTATGAAAAATGTCACTTTATGGTTGATCAAGGTTTGATATTAGGGCATATAGTGTCTTCTAAAGGGATAGAGGTAGATAAGTCAAAAATTGATTTGATTCAATCCTTACCTCACCCAACTTATGTTTGGGAAGTGCATTCTTTTCTTAGACATGCAGGTTTTTACAGGAGATTTATCAAAGATTTTTCGAAAATTGCCTAACCACTTTCAAGACTACTACAAAAGGATGTCCAATTCGAGTTTGATGGAGAGTGCAAGAAAGCTTTTGATCAGCTGAAGGAATACCTAATTTCTGCGTTAATTGTTCAGCCACCCAATTGGGAATTACCTTTTGAGATTATGTGTGATGCTAGCAATTATGCTATAGGGGTTGTTTTAGGCCAGAAAAGTGGAAAGATTTCTTGTGTGATTTATTATGCTTCAAGAACTCTTGATAATACTCAAAGAAATTATTCCACAACTAAAAAAGAATTTTTGGCAATAATTTTTGCTTTACAAAAGTTCTGCTCTTATTTATTGGGCACTAAAGTAATTGTTTATTTTGATCATGCAGCTCTAAAGTATTTGCTTTCTAATAGGGAATCAAAGTCGAGGCTAATTAGATGGATACTATTGCTACAAGAATTCAATTTGGAGATTTGGGATAGAAAAGGAGTCGAAACTTCTGTAGCTGATCATCTAAGTCGATTGGTAACAGACGAATACCCTATGCCTCTCCAAGATGCTTTTCTAGATAAGAATCTCTTTCACTTAAATAGTATTACACCTTGGTATGTTGATATTGTTAATTATGTGGTCATTAAGTCATTGCCAAATGATCTCACTAAAGCCCAAAAGGAAAAAATTAAAAGTGATTCTAAGTACTATATATGGGATGATCCGTATTTATGGAAGCAATGTTCTGACTAATTAATTCGCAGGTATGTACATGATAGTGAAATCTAATCTATCTTGGAGTTTTGCCACTCTTATGCATGTGGGGGTCACTTTGACCTGAAAAGAACAACACGAAAGGTTCTAGAATATGGGTTATATTGGCCTATTTTGTTTCGAAATGCATACATGTTCTGTAAGTCTTGTGCTAAGTGTCAAAGGAGTGGGAATTTAGGACATAGGGATCAAATGCCACTAACCCCAATTTTGGTTTGTGAAATTTTTGATATTTGGGGAATTGATTTTATAGGTCCTTTTCCATTATCTTTTGGTAATTCCTATATTCTTTTAGCTGTTGATTATATTTCTAAATGGATTGAAGCTAAGGCAACAAGAGCTGATGATGCTAAAACTATTGTACGATTTGTCAAGACTTACATTTTTTCCAAGTATGGAACACCAAGAGCCATTATACGTGATCGTGGAACCCATTTTTGCAATCGGGTCATGGAGGCATTACTTAAGAAGTACAATGTCACTCACCGAGTCTCCACCGCATACCATCCGCAAACGAGTGGACAAGCTGAAGTTGCAAATAGAAAGGATTAGAGCCTCCGCTTGGATGATGCCTTATGGGCTTATAGAACTGCAGACAAGACTCCAATAGGTATGTCTCCTTATCACTTAATAGTTGGTAAATCTTGTCATCTCTCAGTTGAATTGGAACACAGGGCCTATTGGACAATCAAACAATGTAATACAGACTTGAACGAGGCAAGTAATCATAGGAAGATATAACTTCAAGAATTAGAGAAAATCAGAAATGATTCCTATGAAAATTCCCGGATTTATAAAGAAAAGACTAAACTTTTCCATGATAAAATGATTTCTAGGAAAACCTTTCATGTTGGACAAAAAGTACTCCTATTTCATTCTAAACTTAAATTGTTTCCGGGAAAATTACGATCTTGTTGGATTGGTCCTTTTGTTGTCACTAATGTCTTTTCTCATGGTGCAGCTAAAATTCAAAGTACCCCTACCAATAAAAATTTTAAGGTTAATGGACATCGTCTAAAACCTTATTATGAAGGATTTCAGGCCTACAATGTAGAGGAAATATCTTTGGCTCCCTCGAATTGATGAATTGGTTGCGTCTAGCCAAAGACGTTAAAGAAAGACTCTTATTAGGAGGCAACCCAATTGATCTTATTTTTCATTATTTTTAATCATTTTATGTCTTTAATTAAGATTTAAATTAAAAGCAAAACAAAAACAAAACAAAAAAAAACCAAAAGAAAATAATTAAAAAAACTTTAAAAAAAAAAGAGCAAATTTTATTTTTGTGTCTTCTCTTTTATTTTTCTAATCTCTTTTCCTCCGTGTTCAATTCTTTTCATCTCTATAGGCCCAAATCAAATGCCGACAGCTTCAATCACTCCTCTACTGCACTAACACTCTTATTCAAGGAAGTCATCTTAACTTTCCTTTCATTTTTTCTTTTACATGTGAGTTTTAATTTTTCTACATTGAGGACAATGTAAAGATCAAGTGTGAGGGAGGAAATGTATAATTTTCAATCTCTTTGGAACCTTTGACTCTTTTGAAAGTTGTCCTATAATTTGCTCTAAGTTAGTATGCATTATTGGTTCGAGTTTGAATGAATGAAAGAGGCAAGTATGATTAGTGATTTTGCTTCAAATGTTTCGAGTGTCTCATTGATTTTAATGATTGAATTGAATGAAAATGTGCAAGGTTTGCTACAAGTTGAACACCAATGTGAGCTTTTAAGCCCATAAGCATTTCATTACACTTTGCTCTAATTACCTTTTTTGTTGTGTGTTTATCAAACATGGCTTGTTATTCTAGAATTTGCTCTATTATGCATTTCGAGACCACATTTTTTTTTTTGAATTCATGCATTAACATGATAAGGGCATTTAGGATAACCACTTCAAAACTCTTAAAAAGCCATCCATAGCTATATTTTCCAATAGATAGCAAAAAATGAGCCGAATCCTTTTTATTTGTTTTAACCTATAAATATTTACCCTTAAGCCTTTTGTTTTATCTTGTTAACCCTTATATCAAGATATTGTGAGAGTGAATCGCATGATAAAAAAACCAAATGGGTAGCTGGGTAGATATAAGGAGTGAAAAAAAAAGAAGAAAAATTTAAAAAAAAAAAAAAAGGGAAAGAGAAGTAAGATATTAATCCTTATGTATTGAATAGGACAAGTGAAGTATCCATAATTGTATAGAAAGAAGTCAAATTATTCTTACATGTTGCAAATAAACAAAAAATCTTTGAAGAAGGGATGAGTTTCACTAAAATGAAGAAAAAAAAAGAGAAAAGTGTGGTTGAAGAAGTTATTTTCGTTATTCTTTAAATATCATGCAAAAGAACTCACTCATACCTTGATCTTTACACCTACATTTCCATTCTTTTTCCTACCTTCACCTAAGCCCCATTACAACTTTACTTAAGACCCTCTGATTTTCGCATCGTATTCATATTTATTAGTGGTGGAGATATGATATATGAGCAAACTTATGGTAATGACATGCTATGTTTTGATCTGAGAGCTAAATGAAACCCTAAACACTTTGAAAGTATAGAGTGAAACCAATGTGAGGATGTTAAATCTTGTTTCATTTGATTTTGATGAGATTGTTGAGATTGATGAGATGCTTATGTTTTTTCCAAAAATTCATGCTATAAAGACTTGTGCTCTTGATTGTTGTTTTGGACTTGGGTTTCTAATGCATCTTAACTTTGAGTTATTTGAGGATGTACTGAAAGGAGGGAAAAGGGTGAAGAAGAGACTGATTGATGTTTGCTTGAGGGCAAGAAAAGGAATGGTGTGGGGGAATTTGTTAGTGTGTGAAATTCCATATTTTTCGGCATTTAATTTCCTTGATTTGTGATTTTAATTCGTTAATTATTCGATTAATTGTTTGTTTTAGGAAATTATCCATTAATTGCATTATTCTGAGAAAAGATGCAAAATAAAAGAAATTTAGAGTTGTCACGTATTAAGACAGAATGACGACAAAATACATAGGAGATGGTTGCTTGTGGAAATGAGAGAATCTCGCTATTTATTGAGAAATTCACAGTTGGAGACTTAATTGACAATTGGAGGAAGTTCAGGTCCTTTGGATGATATTTGGCAGAAAAAAATTTCTCAATGACTGAAGCAGACCTGGCATTATAAAAAGTACATTTGCTCTCTGTTTTAGGGTTTTTTGATTTTTTAGCATCCTTTTCTTTCAGAAAGAAACACAACCGCAACCCTTCGTTGGTTCTTCTTCAATTAGGATAGGATTTTTATTTTAATTTTCTGTGAAGCCATGAACATAAGCATGAGTGGCTAACTCTTTTCTTTAGTCGAGTAATCAGGATCATGGTTCTACGATGATTGTGAAATCTTCTTTACCCGTTCTTTTCTTTTAAATATTTAATTTATTCCTAATTTTATTTATTTTTGTCTTATTCAATTAAATACTAGACGTATTATTTACTTTGGATTAAAAACAACTTTGTTAGATTAAATTATTGAATCCGTAATTGTTTAATAGTTTAATCATAAGTGGCTGATTAGCATACTTGGTGAAGTAGAATAATTATTGTATGTTAGTGGAATAGGTTAATCTAATTTAAACAAAAACAGTGTTTGTGTTTTGTTGATTAGAATCAATGGCTTTTCTAATTCTTAATTCTGATTTCAATTTAAATTCTAAGATCGTATCTAGAACTAATTGAAAAACAATATAAGTAATTAAAGAACGTTTCTTAATTACCAACACCTAAAGGAAAGTAGAACAACGAGCGTCTCGATGTTTCATAACCGATTTATTTAAAATGAAAAATTAATTTTTTTATTGATGATCAATTGAATTAAACCATACCTGAATTACTTGACTAGAACTCGTCTTATTATTGTTTCAATCTAGTTTTCTGATTACTTTGATTATTTAATTCTGAATTAATTTATTTTTGTTTATTCGTAGGATTTGAAAAAACAAAATCTCTCTTGCTTTATTTTGTTAAATTTCAAATAAATAACCCAATCTCTATGGATACGACTCTACTTGCCTTATCTACAAGTTTTCATTGAGAGAGTAGAAATGTAATAACCCTGGTCCAATATCCCGGCCCACTGTCAAGATATTGTCCACTTTGGACACACAGTCCATCATAGGTTTGCTAATGGCCTTTGCAACCCAAAACGCCTCTTAACAGTTAAGGAGCTCACAAGCTATTTAACCAACCAAATTTTCCCACCACTAACCAATGTGGGATACAGACCCAGCATTTCTCTCGTGCTTTGTCGATGTGGGATTCGCCTAGGGGTTGTGATACCCTAAGCGAATCCCACATCGACAAAGCACGGGAGAAATGCTGGGTCTGTATCCCATATTGGTTAGTGGTGGGAAAATTTGATTTGTTAAATAGCCTGTGAGCTCCTTAACTGTTAAGAGGCGTTTTGGGTTGCAAAGGCCATTAGCAAACACATGATGGACTGTGTGTCCAAAGTGGACAATATCTTGACAGTGGGCCAGGTTATTGGACCAGGGTTGTTACAAAATGGTATCAGAGCAGCTCCGTGTGTCCTCTTGAACGATGGTGGGGCAAACCTCAGTAAGGACGCTGAGTCCCATAAGGGGGGTGTATGTGATACCCTTAGGTGAATCCCACATCGACAAAGCACGAGAGAGATGCTGGGTCTGTTTATGTATCCCACATTGGTTAGTGGTAGGAGAATTTGATTGGTTAAATAGCCTATGAGCTTCATAACTGTTAAGACGCGTTTTGGGTTGCAAAGCCCAGAAGCAAACCCATGATGGACTGTGTGTCTAAAGTGGACAATATCTTGACAATGGGTCGGGTTATTGGACCAGAGATGTTACAAGAAAATTTTATTTTTGGTGTATTCGACACCCATCAAGCGAGTATAACTTACAAACCCTTCGATAGACACCACACATGATAACACCCTATCATGAAGCTGAGCTCCAATACAAGCCTTTCACTAGACGCAAGACATTCTCTTGACTTGAGAAAACCAAAGGATTTCTCTCTGGCTTAACTAAAACCACAAAGCACAACACCCTTGTACAGAGAACAGAAAACCAAAAAGAAAAGGTAGAAAATAAATAGCTACTTACCCTAACTCTCTAAACATAATACTTTACACTTAGGTAAAAACCCAACAAAAGACTATGCTTCCTTTTTAGATGCTAAAAGCCCATACAACCCATACAAAGTTAAACAAAGACAAAACTATCATTGCCAACTTTTAAGCCATACTTTACACAACTTCACCTTAGTTTAAACAAGTGATTAGGAGAATTCAATTAGAAAACCTGCTCTATATCAACTCTATCTCATATTTGACAAACTTTGAGCAAGCCCAAAGCTTTACCGAACTTGCTCACTAGAATTACTTTAGTTAATATATCTGTTGGATTAACACTAGACATGATTTTATCAATCAATACTTGCCCATTTGAAAGAACATCTTTGATGAAATGGAGCTTCACATCAATAAATTTAGTCCTCTCATGATATGCACTATTTTTTGAAAGATGGATGGCAGTTTGAGAATCACTGTAAACCACTAGTACACCTAAACTCAAACCAAAGACAGAAATGATCCCTTTTAGCCAAAGAGCTTATTTCATAACTTCTATCAGTGTTATGTATTATGTTTTAGTAGTAGATAAGACCACAATATGCTGCAAATTACACTTCCAACTCACAACATTACCACTATAGGTAAACAGATAACCAGTTAGAGATCTTCTTTTATCCAAGTTAGTTGTAAAAACTAAATCACAAAAGCTTTTCACCAAAATTTGTTAATAGCATCAATTGTATACAATAACCTAAAGTTTGCAATACCTTTAAGATATTTGAACACCTATTTTGCAGCAATCCAATATTCTTTACAAGGATTGCTTATAAATCTACTCACTAAGCTAATAGCATAAGTAATATTAGGTCTAGAACCAATCATAGCATACATCAAACTACCTAAAATATTTGAGTAAGGTATTTTATTCATAAATTTGTATTCAATAGTAGATAAACTAACTATAGATTTTAATCTAAATGAGCACCTATAGGAACATTAACAGGATTAGAATTAGACATATTATATAAGTCTAATACTTTCCTAATATATCCCACCTGTGACAAGAAAAAAGATCCCTTAAATCTCTCATATCAAATTTAGTTTCCAACATTTGGTTCAAATTCAACAAAGCAGACATGTTTTTAAAAGCCAGGAGCATATCATCAACATACAGTAGTAAATACACATAATATCCAGTTTCAAATTTCAAATAATAGACGCAATAATTATAGTTGCTCTCTGAAAGCCAATAGAAAGAACAAACTTATCAAACCTCTTGTACCACTACCTAGGAGATTGTTTTAATCCATACCAGTTCCATATCAAATATGAAGCAAACACACTTCATTCCAGCTCCAGGTTCTACAAACCCTTTAGGTTACTTTATAAAGATTTGTTTTTCAAGCCTTCCATGCAAAAATGTTGTTATGACATCTATTTGTTTTAGTTCCATGTCAAATAAAACAATTGCAGATAGTATAAGCCTTGTTGAAGTACGCTTAACCACAGGGGAAAACACTCCATGATAGTCAATTCCTTCTTTTTAAGAAAACCCCTTAGCCACAACCCTTGTCTTAAATCTTGGCTGCGCAATTCCAAGAATACCTGGTTTCCTTTTGAAGATCCACTTGCAACCAATTACTTTCTTATCAATGATCTATCAACAAGTGACTAGTTGTTATTCTTTTATAAAGAATTTATCTCAATTTCTATTGCCTTTAACCAATCTGAATTGTACTTACCCTCACTAACTTAAGTATAATTCAAAGGTTCACTTATCTCAATCAATTCACCAATCTAAAAGACATAGGAAATAAGATCAGCTTGAGCATATCTAGATAACAGTCTTATTTGTCTTTTGGGTCTGTCTCTTGTAAACTGGTAATTAGACAAGTTTTGACTTTTTGAACTTTGAGGAAATTCATCTTAACTCTATGGTAAGGGTTGTTGATTCAAGTCTATGATTTCATACTTTAAAGCACCAAATAAATCCAAACCCAAATCAGGTTCCTTACTAAAACTCTAGAGATTGAGTAACTGAATCAAATTTACTTTGAGAACCAAAAACAAGTGTCTCTACCTAAAACTGAACCTACCCAAACTGTCTATCTAAAAAAGAAAGATCTTTATAGAATTTAGATTCATTAAAAGTGACATTTCTACTAGTAACACATTATACTTCTCTAATAGTCATAGTTTGTAACCTTTAGTGCTTGTGGGATACCCTAGAAAAACATCTTTTAATGTTTTTAGGTTGAGTTTACCTTAACTAGCATGAACATATGCAAGACATCCAAATGGTCTTAAATGATGCAATGAAGGTGGTCTATTTGACCACATTTCAATTGGAGTTTTTAAACCTAATGCAAATGATAGAGATCTATTTATCAAAAAATAGGCAGTTGCCACACTTTCTACCCAAAACCTTATGCTCAATCCAAAATCAACCATAATGTATCTAATTTTGTTGTGGTGTTTTAGTGCATGTTTTATGCCTAAGTATGCCATGTATCTTACAAAAGCCAAAAAAAGGCTTATTGCAATATTCTAGGCCATTGTTAGTTCTGAGTACTTTAATTTTCTTATTAGTTTGATTTTCAACCAAATTTTCCCAGTCTTTAAAGCATTCAAAAGCTTCATCGTTATGCTTAAGAAAATATACCCATGCTCTCCTAGAATAATCATTAATAAGTTTCATGAAATAGTGTGAATGAGACAGGAAATCAGGGACTTAAAGAGATCCCCATAAATCAGAATGCACATAATCAAGAATGTCTTTAGATTTACATTTAGCATATGTAAACTTTAGCTTATAAGACTTTCTAAGTACATGGTTTTTTACAAAAATCCAAAACAAAACTTTTGTTTGAGTCAATAAGCTTATGTTTACACAATTCATTTAGACCAGTCATACTAATATGCCCAAGTCTTTTATGTCATAAGACTATTTCATTCAAATTATCATGAATAGATTGCATTACATCAGACACCACTACTTTCTAGTATGTACAAACCATGAGATAATTTCCCTTCCATTACAACTAAAGAGCTTTTCTTGACTTTTAAAGAACCTTTTTCAAATTTATAAGAAAAACTATTTGAATCAAGCAAACCAAGAGAAATCAGGTTTCTTCTTAACTTAGGCACCAACCTAACAGTTTCAAGAATTTTTATAGACCTATCAAACATTGTAAACTTAACATTCCCAATTACAACCACATCACAAGAAGTATCATTGCCCATTAAAACGTTACCCATTCTTCATCTAACCATTTTTTTAAAAAGAACTAACACTTCTGCACTTTCATAAACTTCAAGAAAATTTGCTAGTTCTAGATTTTTAGGTTTATTGGCAAGTATTTTCTTTTTCTATGGAATATTCTTTTTAAAGTGGCTTTCTTTATGACACAACCAACAAGTCTTCTTTGATCTAGACTTAAATCTATCAAATTTCTTATTCATTTGATTATTTCTCTTTTCTAGTCTACCTTTAACTTAAAGACCTTCATTAATGGATTTCCTTTCAATTTTTATTTCTAAATCTTTGGAACTTAAAGAACCCAAAACTTCATCTAATGATAAAGATTTTCTATCCTATTTTATAGCAGCTTTGACATTTCTAAAGGATTCAGGCAAAGAATTCAAAATTATTATAGCATGATTTTCATCTGATATTTTTTCATCAATGCTATTCAGGTCAATAAAAATTTTATGAAAATCATCAACCTTATCATATAAAAACTTATTAGAATCCATTTTAAACCTAAACAGTTGTTCTTTCAAGTAAATCTTATTTGTTGGTGATTTAGTCATATACAAGGATTTTAATTTTAACCATACTTTTGCAATAGTATCAGCATCATCAATTTTATGCAAGATATTATCAGACAGATGCAAAATAAGCAAACTATAAGATGTCTCCATTACCTCAGATATCTTAGTATCAGTAATACCTTCAAGAAAATCATATTGTTTTCTCAGAGCCTTTGCACATTTCTGATGTAGCAGAATTGCATACATCTTCTTTCTCTACATCTTGAAGTCAACCTTGCCATCGAACCTTTTAATATCAATTCTAGTCTAGCCCATAATTGTTCACTAACAAGTTTTTTTCAATCTTTTAACAACAAAGGGATTAATAATAACATAAAGCATATACAAGCAATAATTTGTACAACAATACTAGAGATAGACCAAAATTTTGCAAAACATTCAAAATAAAAACCCTAATCAGCTTTGGTATTACTTGTTAATTTCTAATTAGGTTTTATTAAGAATATTTTTGCCAAGAATCAAAATATCAACCAACTAGAATAGCAAGAAAACATACAAGATCATTCATAAATCAGCAAGAAAGAACACCAAAATACTTGGTTCAAGTTTTGATTTGAAACCCTACATCCAAGGCAAAGACAAGTTTCCAATCAAATCCACTATTAAGCATAAACAAGTACAACTAACAAACCCTCCGATCAATACCACACATGACAACACCCTACCATGAAACCAAGCTCTAATACAAGCCTTTCACTAGACTCAAGATGTTCTCTTGATCGGAGAAAACTAGAGGATTTCTCTCTAGCTTGACTAAAACCACAAAGCATAACACCCTTGTACAGAGAACAGAGAAGCCGAAAAAAAGGGGTAGAAAATACACAGCTACTTACCCTAGCTCTCTAAACATAATATTTTATACTTAGGAAAAAAAACCCAACAAAAGACTATACTACCCCTTTAGACACTAAAAGACCATACAACCCATACAAAGTAAAACAAAGATAAAACTGCCTTCAACAACTTTTAAGCTATACTTTACAGTGTATTTTCTCTTTTTTGCATTCTACTATAAAACCTTCAAACTAAGTAACATACCCTAATCTTGCAACTCACCAATTAAAAATATTGATTTAACATCAAACTAATACACAGGCCATTACAGTTGGGCTACTAGGGCCAAAATAGTTCTAACCATTTTACATCAAGCAGTTAGAGAAAATATTTCCTCAAAATCGATACCTTGTTACAGTGAGTATCGATTTGCCACTAGTCGAGCTTTGTGCTTTTGTATACTTCCATCTATATGATACTTTGTTTTGAACACCCACTTCAGGCCAATTGTGTTCTTACGATCGAGTAAGTCTATCAGCTCCTCAGTTTCATTTTTTTGGATATTGCCATGCATTCTTCTTTCGTTGCATCTTGCAACTCTTCTTTTCTTATTGAATCTTCATAAGTTGTAAGATTTGTTATAAACAAAGCAAAATGCGCACGATTCATAGATTTCTTTCAAAAATTTAAATTTTCTTAGAGGGATCTCATCAAAAGACTCATTTGAGAGAGATAAGCAACTACTACTTGGAGTTGTTGGAGTGGAATTTGTAGGTTGCTACTATTTGAAGTTAAGGGAGAAGAATTTCCTGAATTTGTAGGCTACTATTATTCATGCCTACTATTATTGCTTTTAATGGCAATTATAATTATCACAAAACTTTAAAAAACCATTAATCAATAAATTATTGAGATATTTACATTTATATCAATTTTAAATATTGTTGAAATGTAAAACTATATATATATGTGTGTGTGTGTGTGTGTGTGTGTGTGTTAATATTTTATTATCAATAACAAAATTACAAGAGATTTTAAGTTCCATCAAAACATATATCAAACTAGTTAATTACAACATTAATTGATAAAAATGAAAATATATAATTCTCAATCCTACTAAACTACAAGAAATGATAGAATGTAGTTCTAAATGATCAATTAATTCATATTATATAAATTAAAAAAAATAGAAAACTATAAATAGGTGATAAAACAAAAAAAAACTAAAATGAATCATTTCAAATTATCAAATGAAAAAACATAGTTCAATTACAACAACAACATAGTTCAAATTATCAAAATTAAAACTATAAAACGGACATTAATTGTAGGCTCAAGACAAATATATGTAAAAACAATTACTCTTTTTTCTTGCCTAATGAAATGTACAAACCTAACATGCAAGTATTTGTAACAATAAAAAGAGTTAGGTGGATAAAACATAAAAATCAAAACATAAAAACATATTAATTTTAATAACTAGAATTTTCCACCAATCATACACCTAATATTAGTTCTAATTACTAATTGGAGAGAAAGTGTACCTCAAGTGACAAGACACATCTTTATACATGATAAATTAGTTTTAATTACTCTATATAATATTTACAATTAATTTATATCTCAAGTTAATTTCAATAGACAATGATGGCAATGCTCGATTAGGGAAAATCTTAAAGATATCTAGAAAATCTTATTGTTAATGATTAAAAAAAATTGGGCATAAACAAAAATAGACCAAAAACATGTAACCATGAGAATATGGTTTGTATTGAAATGGTAAAAGTGGATGAATTTAAGAAGTTAAAGGTGCCCCCACTACATTAAAGTTAGAGCCTATTGTTACTTGTAATCGAAGAATTTGTTTAGATGTACCAATATCTCTCGAAACAGTTGTGTATTTGGTCATGATAGGGCATGTGTACCAAATTATGGAACTTGCGTACCAAATCATAATCCAAAGTTACAACAACATAACACAAAATCCTTTTAATAGCTCTATTTTATAGTTATTCATAAATCTTAAAACCACACCAACAAAAAATGAAAATTTGGTCTAATATATGTCAGATAAATCAAATCTCCAACTAAACTTCTAAAACTTGTTGCATTAGCTCTTTTAGTAACATCTTCAAGCTTCAGTTTTCTCATTCACACTCACCGGTATAATTGCAATCCTACAATTAAACATGCTAAATATTTTTAAAAGATCTCTACATATTTTTTTTTTTGTGCTACTTGATTTACCTCAAGCCCAAGAGAATAATGTAGCAAACCCAAATCTGACATTTCAACTATTCCTATCATACAAGACTTGAATTCAACTACAAAAGAGTGAGATGAACCCATGTATATTATATCATCAATCATTAATTACCTTGCTTCTTCAAATAAAGAGTGGGCTCATTCTCACTTCTTTCAAACTCACTTTGTAGAAAATATAATATATATTTTGTTGTACCATGCCCATGGAGCCTCTTTCAATCCATAAAGTGTTTTCCACAATTTGTGCACCTTTTTTTCTTTGCATTATACTATGAAACCTTCAAGCTAAGTAACATACACCTCCTCTTGCAACTCACCATTTAAAAAATAATGATTTAACAATCAACTAATACATAAGCCATTGCAATTGTGTTGTTAAAGCCAAAATAGTTCTAACCGTGTCAAATCAAACAATTAGAGAAAAATTATTCAAAATCGATACTTTGTTAATGTGAGTATTCTTTTGCGACTAGTTGAGCTTTATGCTTCTACATACTTCTATCTATATGATACTTTGTTTTGAACACCCATTTCAGGCCAATTGCGTTCTTACCATCCAATAAGTCCATTAACTCCTAAGTTTCATTTTTTTTTTTATATTGTCATATGTTCTGCTTTCATTGCATCTTGCAACTCTTCTTTTCCTAATGAATTTTTGTAGGTTGTAAGATTTGTCATAAACAAAGCAAAATTCACATGATCAATAGATTTCATTCAAAATTCTAAATTTTTTGGGAGGTGTCTCATGTGAAGAATCATTAGAAGGAGATGAGCAACTACTACTTGGAGTTGTTGGAGGAGAATTTGTAGGGTTGCTACTGCTTAAAGTTAAGGGAGAAGAATTTCTTGAATTTGTTGTTATTGGATCGAATTTTACATTTGTTGAAGCTTGTAGTTGAGTTCTTTCGTTGTTACTACTTCATTTCCACCTTGCTTTTTCATTGAACACTAGAATAGAGTGTCATATTATCTATATGCTTTGGATTAGGGATAATAGCCAATAAAAATTTCATTTTTCAGATTTCTATTCTAATTTATGTGGACAAGCAATAATTATTAAGTATCAAAAAGGAAGACAAAGATGAAAAACTATAAAAACTAAAAATTAAAAAGGGTAATAAATATAATGGAATGAATTGCAAAATGAAAATATAACTTATTTAATTAATCCCAAGCTATGAAAAACCAAGAAGCAAGAAAACAAGAGACAAAAAGCAAGAAGCAAAAATGTTTTAAAGTAAAGAAGTGTGTACATCAAATGAAGAGGAATGGGGGTATTTATAGGAATTATTGTCACCCCTCCAGTCAATAAAAATGGCTATCTTCATTGCCTTTTCCAAGGCATTTAATGCCTTCACATTATCTTTTGGCTAAAGTTTCTTTCATGTGGTGGAAAATCCACCATTTATAACACTCCCCCTTGGATTTCTACCACTTACAAATAATTACATTAACTTTGTTAAAGAGAAACCTAGTGGGATAAAAACCAAAGCAAAGGAACATAATTATTTGATGTCTTGTAAAGTGGGGTTGAACGTGCTAAAACTGTCTCATTAAAAATCTTACTAGGAAAACCCAATGGGACAAAACCTAGTAAAGGAAAAAAGAGTGTAGTGTACCTTTTATCCAATATGTGATAAATTTCAAAAATTTGCTAACAAATGCTCCCTCTAATAAATGCTCCTTTTCTTTGTAGTGCAATTAATTTGAATACTTATTAAACCGCCACATACTAGTGTTATAAATTAACTTTTCAAATATTGATATCGATAATATCTTGGTGAACAAATCTGCAAGATTTTCATTGGATCGTATTTGTTTGATATCAATCTTTCTACTCTACTAAAGCTCATGAGTGTAAAAAAACTTGAGTGAGATATGTTTGATTTTGTCTCCTTTGATGTAACCAACTCTAATTTGGGCAATACATACTACATTGTCTTCAAATAAGATGGAAAAAGTGTTTGTTGTAGAAGGAAAACTGCATGTATTCTAGATATGATAAATAATAGACCATAACCATATGCATTCTCACTTGGCTTTATAGAGAGCTAAGACCTCTCAATGATTTGGATATGTTGCAACCACGTTTTGTTTAATGGAGTGTCATGATATTGTTGTGTCATTATAAGTGAAAATATACCTCGCCTGTGAATAAGCCTTTTAGGGGTCTGAAAGATAACCAGCATTTACATATCTAACCAAACTAAGATTTTTTTAGGATTTGACAAAATAAAGTAATTCTAAATCTCTAGTTCCACATAGGTAATAAAGTATATGTTTGACTCTATTCCAGTGGCGATGGGTCGATGTAGAGCTAAATTGAGCTAATAAATTAACTACAAAGAATATATCCAGTCTAGTGCATTGGGTCAAATATAATAAGTCTTCAATGATATTAAAATACAGTATTTCAGGACCGAATATCTTTTCATCTTCTTCTTTAGGATGAAATGGGTCTTTTTGCAAATCAAGAGACTGAATAACCATTGGGGTACTGAAAAGATAAACCTTGTCCATATTAAAATGTTTTAATAGTTTTTTAATATATGTTGATTAATGAATAAGTATTCTATTTGAATCATGCTTGATCTGTAAGCTGAGACAATATTTTGTTTTCTCTAAATCTTTCATCTTAAATTCTTTTTTTAGATATTCAGTAGTTTTTTTGGGAGCTCTTAATGGTTATAATAACAAATCTCGATTCTGACCTATTGATAAAGACATATAGGCATATAGGGTTATTCACATAGCCTTTTCTTTTAAATATTCACTAAAGCAATTGCACCATATACTTCTGGATTGTTTTAATCCATATAATGATCTCTGTAATTTAATTAAGCACATGTCTCTTGAATTGACTCTTTTTATTTCAGACAATTTATATCTTTCAGGGAGTTTCATATAAATTTTAGTATCTAAGTTTCCATACAAATAAGTAGTAACTACGTTTATTAGATGCAAATTCAATCCTTCAGAGACTATTAAACTAATTAAATATCTGAATGTGATTATATCAATCACAAGCGCATATGTTTCATCAAAGTTTATACTTGGCCTTTAGGAAAAGCCTTAAGCTACAAGTTTGGCTTTATATCTAGCAATTTCATTTTTCTTATTTCTTTTTCTCACAAATACCCATTTATATCTAACAGGTTATACGTCTTGAGCTATTAGAACTATAGGCCCAAACACTTGACATTTTGCTAGAGAAGTTAATTCTATTTGAATGCCTTCTTCCCATTTGGGTCAGTCATATCTTTATTTACACTCCATCACAGTACATAGTTTAAAATCATCTTAATTCATAATTTCAGTAGCTACTACAAATGAGAATATATCATCAATGTTAACCATTTCATGGTTCCACATCTCTCAGGTATAAGTATAATTTAAAGATATTTTAATATTATTATTTTTCTATTCTTCAGGATTTTATACCACTTCAAGGGTTTATGTCACTTCAGGGCCTTGAGTCTCTTTAGGGACCATAACCACTTCTCGAAGAATATTAGAGAGTGTGAATTTTTTTATTTATTTTAGGATTATCATGATTGATTTCTATTTGATTATTTGCCTTTCTTTTTCGAGGAAAAATGTCCTTTGATCCAATAGGTCTACCACGCTTATGACGTGTAGTAGATTGATCAGTCATAATTCGAATAGATTGTTTAGTAGTCATATTAATTCTTGTTAATGCATTGACAACTAAAACATGTGATCTTGTCACTTTTGTTGTATCTACAAATGCATCAACCATTTGGTTAGTAATAATTTATAAACACATTATCCTTTGCACTTCAGTTTCACTTTAGAATATATGAGGATCTAGATGAAACATGGTAGGTATATACCAAGTAAGTTCATACTTAACTTTAAGAGACATTTTCTTTCCCCCTAAAGATAAGAATGTTCTGTTATCGAAGTGACAATCTGTAAATCATTCAGTAAAAAGATCACTTGTTAATGGTTTTAGATATCTGATAATAAATGATGAATTATATCCAACATATATTCTCAAATGTTATTGGGGTCCCAATTTTGTGCATTGAGAAGACGCAATGAAAACATATACAATACAACCAAATATTCTCAAATGAGATATATTAGGTTGGTGACCAAGAACCAATTGTAAGGGAGAATATTGATGATAAGAAGGTCACAAGCAAATTAACACTGTAGCATGTAATATAACATGTCCCCATATAGAAGAAGGTAATTGACTTGTCAATAATAAAGTACATGTAATTACTTAAAGTTGTTTGATAAAAAACTCAGCTATTCTATTTTGTGTGTAGACATGTAGGATTGGATGTTCAATATCAATCCCTATAGACATGCAATAATCATTAAATATTTTGTGTATAAATTCACCAGTATTATCTAGCTGTATTGACTTAATCGAATAATCTACAAAATATGCATTTAATTTGATAATTTATGTTAACAGTTTAGTAAATGCAACATTTCGAGTTGGCAATAAACAAACATGAGATCATCATGTAAATGTATCAATTAAGATCATAAAATATCGAAATGACCCATTTGGTGGATGAATGGGTCCATATATATCCCTTTGAATCCTTTACAGGAATGATGGAGATTCAACTCCAATTTTGGAAGAAGATGGTCTTATTACTAATTTGTCTTGAAAACAAGTAATACAAAATTTTTCACTAGACAATAAACTTTTATGATTCTTTAATATATGTCCATGTGAATTTTCAATAATCCTACACATTATTGGCCTAAACAATCATGTCAAAACATAAATGTTTTTGGATCAAAGAACTTCTAGATCGGTATTGCGTAGATTTCAATAACCTTTATGATTGTATAATACAATCTAAATGATAAAACGAATGATTTTTTTAGTATAAGCCTCCTTCTAGAGGCATTACCAATTATACAGATAAATTTTGTACCATTTTCACTCATGGTTTTAATGAGATAACCATTTTTTCTTATATCTTTAAAACTAAGTAGATTTCTTCTAGATCTATTTGAATATAATGCATTATTAATGCTTAATTTGGTCCTACTTTTCAACAAAATGATGGCTCTTCTAGAGCCTTCAATCAAATTTCCTTTCATTTAAAAATTGCATTAGTCGTAACGTACACAAAATATTGAAAGGAAGAAGAACATTATAATAAAATACAAAATAATATTTATAACTGCAAAATAAATACATATGATGGATTTTAATTATAAAAATCTTAGGCATTCATGTCACTATTCAAGTGACCCATATTTTATTGTTGAAAGAAGTTTTAAAATATCAAGATTTGTTAAATCGACAAGATATAAACCATCAAAAAATAAATATAAATCTACCCAATATTTGTGTATACTACAGTTACACAATTAACGACATTTATGAGCACGTTTATTGTTTTGTGTTTTATTCTAGATTATTTTTCATTTTGGTCTTAGTCCACTTTTGGTGATATGATTGAGATTTTCTATTATAACCATCTTCAGATTGAAAATTATTTATCCATGATCTCACATCCATGATAATTAATTTTGGTAGTTGCATTCACCTCAAGAGATGATGTAATACTTGTGGAGATAATCTTACTCACACCCATGACAACTACTTCTAGTAGTTATGTTCACTTTAAGGAATGATGTAATACTTATGGGGCGTGCTTGGTGGTTTTTAACAAGAAAATATAAATTCAAAATTTTTTTCCCAATGTTGCTACTATTGGAGCATAAAATAAAAGGTGGAGAATATTTTATGTTCCACATTATCTCAATTAAGGGAAAATGTTGAATATCACAGAGTTGTACTAAATTATAGACTCATTGGGAGTATTATTGAATTGATATTCAAATTTATTTGTCAAATTTCTCCACAAATTTAATGGATCTATTATTATATTAATATATTCAGCTTGCAATCCTTCAAGGATGTGATGCTGGAAAAATAATAGTCTTGTATTTGTCCTTTTGGGACATTTTATTTAATCAATTTTTCATAGCTCATTTATGCAAGGTGGAGAGTTGTAAAAAGCCCATTTAATATTATCCATCCAATTTTAGAAACTCCAAGTTCAAATAGTGTCATATTTACAAAACTTCTGGTTTTGCAAACAATATACATGAGTTAATCTTTAAAACTTCTAGTTCAAATATTATCTCATATTTACAAAATAGTTAAGTTTGTAGGAGAAATATTGGGATTAATTTCTAAAAGCTTCAGGGTTATATATTATCTCATATTTACAAAACTTCTAGTTTTATAATTAGTATTCAAAATATTGTAATATGTATTCTGATTATGTTTTGAACTTCAAGTCCATATTTTTCACAATTTATACAAACTTCAGGTTGTAAATATGATATAGTTAGTATAAAGTAAAGACTTTGATGAAACTTAGGACTTTGAGCCCATATATATATAGGGTCGTTTGGTTCTAGTTTTTTAATATTATCTTGGTAATCTATCTTTTATTTCCTTGTTTGATTTGTTGGTAATAAAATATTACAATAATCTTCTATTATCAATATTGACGTGGTAAGTAATATAGGTGGTAATCTGATTACCACCTTCACCTTAGGTATTTAAATATTACCGAGGTAATCATGATTTTATTATAATTATATTATTATTTATTAATTTTTTGAGACAAAAATAAATTTATTTTTAATTAATATGACAAATAATATAAAAAATATTTAAAAATAATTATATTCAAGGGCATTTAAGTAAAATAATTTATTAGTAATCTTTTATTACCTTTAACCAAACACAATAATTATTTATACCTATCAAATTTTATCAAGCATAGTAATCATTTATACCCAATAATCTTCTAAGTAATCTATTTTCAAGGTAATCTTTCTATTTTGATAATAAAACATTACCCAAACCAAACATCCCCATATATATATGTATGTATGTATGTATATATATGTATGTATGTATATATATATATATGTATATATATATATGTATATATATATATATTCACGATTTTACTAGTAATCTTTTATTACCTTTAACCAAACACAATACTGATTTATATCTACCAAATTTTATCAAACATAGTAATCATTTATACCCAATAATCTTCTAAGTAATCTATCTTCAAGGTAATCTTTCTATTTTGGTAATAAAACATTACCTAAACCAAACGCCCCCATATATATATG
The DNA here is from genome assembly GCF_011075055.1 of Mangifera indica. Taxonomy (NCBI): domain Eukaryota; kingdom Viridiplantae; phylum Streptophyta; class Magnoliopsida; order Sapindales; family Anacardiaceae; genus Mangifera; species Mangifera indica. Next base: position 18,330,603 of record NC_058139.1, on the reverse strand, counting down.
TATGTATATATATGTATGTATGTATATATATGTATGTATGTATATATATATGTATGTATGTATGTATGTATGTATGTATATATGTATGTATGTATATATATATATATATATATATATATATATATATATATATATATATATATATATATATATATATATATATATATATTCACGATTTTACAAATTTTAGGTTACGAATGGGATACAATTACTATAATAAAAATAAATATTATACAATTATTATAATAACAACAAATATAAATATTTAAATAATATTCAAGACTTCTAACCCAAATTTATGTTTTTGTAAACTTCAAGTTACAAATGAGATTCATGAGTTTAAGTTCAAATTCATGATTTTGTAAACTTCAGGTTACACAAGATTTCATATTCAAATTTATGATATTCAGGACTTCAGGTTTAGATTTATAATATTCCAGACTTTAGATTCAAATTCAAGATTTTTAGGACTCCAAATCCAAAGTTATAATTTTACAAACTTCAAGTAGTAAATAGGATACAATTATAAATGAAAAATTACATAGAAGAATAATATAAATTAAAAGATAACTGGGATATTCGTATTTACAATATACAAATTAAATAACAATATAATTGAAATATATATAATCTTATGATATACCTGAGCGATTCATGCTAATAATGTGTTATAAATATAATGGAATGAATTGCAAAATGAAATTATAATCTTATTTAATTAATCCCAGGCTACGAAAAAACAAGAAGCAAGAAGCAAGAAGTAAGAAGCAAGAATGTCTTAGAGTGAAGAAGTGTGTACATCAAATGAAAAGGGGAGGAGAGGTATTTATAGGAATTATTGCCGCCCCTCCAGTAAATAAAAATGGCTATCTTCAAAGTCAATTTTCCAAGGCATTTAATACCTTCACATTATCTTTTAGCCAAAGTTTCTTTGAGGTGGTGCAAAATCCACCATTTATAACAAAAAGTTCATATCTTTGAAGTTATAAAGTATAGATTAATTGCTTGTTACGATTTGCCACATAAAAACTATTGTGTAGTCTTGAGAAGAGAAGGTTCTAAATAATCCATTCTGGAGCATCAATAATCTTAAATAACTGACGAAACCTGGCCCTCTTGTTATGAAATGAATAAAGTGAAAAATGAGATATTGACCGATTAATAGCTAACCAAATGGCCTTTTTCTTTATACCAAATGGTCGGACGGGCAGAAAGATATAAAGTGCCTGGAAGTGCTGCTCTCTTTCTAGTTATATCTAACCAATTAATACTGGAATTTTAACTGAATTACTATTTTATTCTCAGAAAAAAGAATATGAAAGATCAAAACGCAACCAGCAAAACTAACCCAGTTGATCAAAATATTTCATTTTTTTGATAATTTTTGATAATTTAGATTCCTTTGTTGCTTCACCAATACAGCTACTGTTTTGAATGGAATCATGAAAAGTCGAAGAATATTTGGAAGGCCGACTTGCTTCCTTTTTTTCTAGCTTTCCAACATTACTGAAGTTACAAGATATTTATTCTTACTTATCTAAGGGTTTAGAGCTTCAAGATTATTTCTATATAAATGAATCTGGCTTCAAACGTTTAGTACCAAGACAAACAAAGCACAAACTACTCTAGTTTGTCAACATTTACACTGCTAATTAATGTCCCCTCAGGTTCATCAGGCAGATTATCACAACCACCTTGCTAAGGTTGGCAGGGAGGGCTTTGCTCTCTTGGATGAGATCAACCGTATCCGCCGCCCAAAGAGGTTTGAGAACAGGCATCAGCAGCCTCCGCAACCACATGATTTTCATCACCATCAGTACGAGCATCTTCAGCCTGTTGGTTACATCTACTGCAGTCCCCCTATTATCATCGTGCCGCAAGAGCCCGTCATAGATAGCAACCAGGCAGCTCAACTCTACGGTGGTATGTTGGTCGTGGATCATAGTATAAGAAAAGCAATTCCCAACCGTGGTTAGACTTTTGCTTAATTTTCTTCGGAATTTCGCATGCTTAATAGACTTATTAAATGCTATCTAAAATATGCAATTTGTATTTGCCTTCTGCTATACTTAGTGTAGTATGTATCTTTCTTGTGTAAGCCTTATAGTCTGGCTTTCTTATATAGTATATGCCTCTCCCTTGCTTTTATTTTAGTCATCAAGGAGTAGAGTTTTATCTTAGTCAAAGTTATATGAAATCTGAAGTCGTGTATCCATGTAATTATGTTGAACTCTGTACGAGAGCCTAATTGTTTGTGCTCTCAAATTATGTAGTTAATTAATATATACGGGTTGTTGGGCACTTGCAGGCATGTAACTTTTTTCTCTCTTTACAGGAATTCTAAAGACAAACTTACTCAACAGTTTTTAGATACCCATTTTTATAAGCTAATTTCATTATATAATTGCAACTAGATTTGGACTCCGTGGAAACTATAGTCGCGTGTCCGTGATTGGGTAAATGGAAACAGAATTGTGAAAATCGTTTTTCAGAGCTTGAAAAAGAAGGTTCAATGAATAATTGTGGCACCAGATAACTGAAAAAACTGAAGGGGTACTGAACAATACATTCAAGTATTTTAAATAAGAGAATGGCCAGTTAAAATTCCCGATAATCAAGAATATTTTGTCTAATAATATAAATATTAATCAAAGTGAGCCATACAGGTTTGGCAACTCTCTTCATTTGACCAAGTTAACGCCATTAAAGACCATGCGTCCTTTTAGTTATCCAATTAAAGACATGGTTCGAAATCATTAAGAAACTAAATCTTTATCCAATTGTAAATAGAACGAACATATATACAAATGTGCATCCCAAACATGATCGACCATTCATTTTTAACACTTAGCCATTTTCTCACACTTGACGCAAAATGATTATTCTAACCTCCTTAGGGCATGCATGGGTGTACACCTCTGTGGTGCACAATCTTTCTTGTTTTAAATCAACATATGGACAAAATAACTCAATCTAGAAGAAAAGACTAAAGTACCTTTGGGCATACCTAAGAGTATAATAATACTCTTCTTCAAATACATATCTTCACATGGAATATAGACCTAAAGAGTCATGTCAACTTAAACCACTATTCAACTCCCAACAGACTTACACATGATTGTCACTTATTAACATGCAGTGAGAAAAAGGTGTATAATCATACAAATTGAATAACATGAACTTATGAAAAAACAACCGTATTATCCATGCAAACAAAGTGTCTAAAACTTAACTCAAACATAGATAATGCATAAATAAATACATAATCTTCATGAATAAACAAACACATTATGTGTACACTAATTTTTGTACTTAAAACTGTATATTACTTAAATGCACAAATTTGTGCACAAACGATAATATGTTACCATGTGAGTATATATTATTTTATCTTTAATTAAAAATTATTTAAATTACACGGTGACATGTTATTGTTTGTATATAAAATTTTATTATTATTATTTATATAAAAAGGCTACTAGAAACAAGTTAGATTCAAAGTGAGATCAACACCAAGATATATATTTTATTTCATAAAATATATCCATAAAAACAGAAAAAAAAATATCATCAATAATTATTATCAGCTTTTAGATTGAGAGCCAGATATATATACCATGTTGGGAGGAATATTCACCAATATTATAAATAGAAGATTATGCGAGAGGAATCTAATTCACCAAGAAAAATCTAATTCATGAAGAGTTGGGTGCAAGCATATAAGTGCGAGAAAAAATTTTATTCTTTGTACTAGTTTACATAATGGAAAAGGCTCGAAATTATCCATAATATTAATTTGGAATAATGGAAATTCCCATTCTATTGGTGGTTTGACCAAATCAATATTATATATCATTTATTCAAAGAGTTACGATTAAGGAATTTTTCCCTAAAACCATATTAAATGTGTTTTTATTAGATTAGAAAGAAAATTATTTTGTGTCTATGAAATAATTAATACTTGTTTTGAGAAGCATTTATGTATACAAGCTCAAAAAGCATATGGGACTGTGAAAATTTTGATGTTATTTATGATCTGCATCTTTATTATTCGGTACACCTTGTGCTTTACTTGATTTATATAAAAGGCTAGTTAGGTAGCATATTCCTCATTCTTTTATCTTTTTATATGTTTTTGTGATGAAGAAGTTATATATTGCCACCTCAAATGCCTAAACCGACTCTTCTTATATTTGATTGATAAGAACCTTATTTTAGACAAATTCACAAGTAAATCTTTTTTGCATCACTTATAAAACGTCATGGATATGGTGAAAGGGAAATTCCAAAAGGGACCAACTTTATAGATATTTTATGGCCAACCTGACAGTTTCTCTTCTGTATTTAGAATATTGTAACAGTCATATATTAACTAAAAGGGAGTTACAAAACGTGATTCATAACTCCACATATTGCCATTGAATTCTTGTTGAGAGAACGTTTATTTAAGGTTGTAAAAAGGGTTCCAGGGTGAGCTTTTTCTTTAAAAAAAAAATACGTATACCATTTTATGTGAAAAAGAAATCACCTAGAAGATGAAAGCTTACAAGCAATTTTTAAAGGATTATTCTGCATCAAATCGTTAAACAATGATCAGAGATTAATGTTTAATATTTCACAAATTTTAGTTTTGCTTTTTATCTTGCATACTCAATATATATATGTTTAAATAGAGACCATATACATGTCTTACATTTGGCATTAGAGCAATTTTATGTCTCTGTCTTGTTTTGATGTGTATTACATGTTAAATTTTATGTTATCCTGAATTTCTTTAGAAAAAGAAAATTAGTTGTTGGTATTGTTTGTTTAAAATTTTTATTTAGATGAATTATACATCAAAAACTGAGAATTTTGATATATGAAACATCAAAATCAGAGTTTTGTAGACTGATTTAATGTGTAAAATGCACAAGGGTCTGAAACCGGGTCAATCAACCCGAATCTTGACCCTGCTGGATGTCATCGACGATCTTCAAACGACATGCCGTTTGCTTTTGGTTTCTGCAGTCGCCTGTCATACGCGTTACTTCTTCCATGTCATCTGCTTTAATTAAAAATGAAAAGGTTTATTTTCACTTACCCCGTTTAGAACCCCGATCATAAAACACAGGGTTCTGGGTGAACGATTTACCACCAAGCCAATTTCTTTTCTCCTGCGATGTTGGACAACTTATGTTTATATACATTTCAGTTTCAATTTTCATAAAATTTATAGTTTGTGTTTGCCAAAATTATTTTCTAATTGGATAATTTAAGTTTCATTTATCCAATTTTTAGCGTTTATTAAATAATTTAATATTGTTTGCACAGTTAATTTTGTGCATAATTTTGGTTTAAATGAGATTATACCTTAAATAATTTCTTAAGGATTATATGCATAAAATTATATGTTATGTGATTAGTATAATTTTGATTGTTTATAGAGTAGTCACAGCTTCTTTGATTATGTCAAAGTTATATATCGAGTATCCTAGAATCATATTTAGTTATATGACATTAATTATAATTAATTATTATAAATATGATAAATCTTATCCCACAGGAATTTTATTATATTTATGTGATTAATTAGGATGAAATAATAAATTATTTTTCTTAATCTACCCATAGAAATTAAGAAAAAGAATATAATTTAGTAGTTTTATTATACGATTTATATATTTGTATATAAACCTATTTAAATTAAAAACTTAGCCCACAAGTAGTTTTTATATTTTATAGTATATATATTTGCAGCATGTTTATATATTGGTAGAACATGATATAAATTTTGATTGCTTCAAATTTTGTGACTTAAGCATGTATGTTAATATTTATTTACAGTTATTCAACTTGTGAATTTCTCTGATAATGTATGTGATGTTCCTATTTTGAGTGGTGACAATTATAAAATTTGGAATGAGAGAATTCTTCTCTAATTATGGTGCATGGACATTGATTATGCTATTAGGAAAGATGAACCACCTACAGCTATAAAAACTAGCACTTAGACTGAAATTGCTCGGTATGAACATTAAGAGCGATCTAATCGCTTGAGTATGATGTTCATTAGGGTACACATATCTGCTAGTATTCATGGTTCAATCTATGAGTGTAATAATGTCAAACAATTACTGAAGGCTATTGATGAACAGTTTGAGTCTTCAGATAAAGCACTTACTAGCACTCTTATGACAAAGTTTTCATCAATGAAGCTCACCAGTGTTAAAGGTGTGCTTGAGTACATCATGCAAATGAAGGATATTACGGCTCAACTTAAAGCTCTTGAGATTGAGATGTCTGAATCTTTCCTTGTGCATTTCATTCTAAATTTTCTTCCACAACAATACGGACCTTTCAAAATCTCTTATAACACACAAAAAAAAATGATCAATCAATGAATTTCTAACCATATGTGTACAAGACGAAAGAAGGTTGTTGATTGAAATGGGTGAAAGTGCATATATGGTTACATAAGAGAAGAAAAAGAAGAACCAAGCTAAGTATAAGGAAAATGATACAATATTCAATCAGCCTGAATTTAAGGAGTCCAAATGTTTTTTCTATAAAAAGAAAGGACATATGAAGAAGGATTGCATTAAGTTTAAAGCTTGGTTTGAAAAGAAAGGTAATCCAATCTCACTTGTATGTTATGAATCTAATATAGTTTATGTTTGTCATAACACTTGGTAGATTGATTCTGATTCTACAATCCATGTTTCAAATACCTTGTAAGGCTTCCTAAACCAAAGGAAGTCGTTGGCCAGTGAACAGAGCATTTATTCGGGAAATAAGATATGTTCACTTGTGGAAGCGGTCGAAAAATGCAGATTAGTTTTAGATTCTAGTTTTGTATTGGATTTAGAACAAACTTTTTATATTCCAAGTTTCTCTAAAAACTTGACTTCTGTTTTAACATTTGTACCCTTTGGATTTTCCTTTATATTTTGATGGTATTCAATACCCAAATGAAACTGCATATAGTTTGATTTATAAATCTGCATTTGTAGGAAATAGTACATTGTCTAATGGTTTGTTCCGAATTCATTTACAAAACAATGTTTCATTTGATTTGATGTATGTTCAAAGTAATGCTAGTATTAAAAGGAGTATTATGAATAAAAATTCCTCTATGTTGTGGCATCAAAGATTGGGATATATCTCCATAGAAAGAATTAGAAGGTTAGTGAATAATGGGTACTAGATACTCTAGATTTTACTAACTTTGACACTTATGTGGATTGTATAATGGGAAAACAAACCAACAAGTCAAAGAAAGGTACCAAGAGAAGTTCAAACATATTCAAAATCATACATACAGATATTTGTTATCCTGATATGGACGCTTATGGTAAAAAATATTTCATCTCATTTATTGATGACTATTCATGATACATGTAGCTCTACAAGTTTCATAACAAGAATGAAGTATTAGATGCCTTTAAGGTTTTCAAGGCAGAAGTAGAGAAACAATCTAGAAAACAAATTAAAATCGTGAGATCAGATAAAGGTGGAGAATATTATGGTAAATACACTCATTATGGACAAGCATCTAGTCCATTTGCAAAGTTTCTTAAAGAAAATGGGATTTTTGCCTAATACACTATGACTCATTCTCTAGACCAAAATAGTGTAGTGGAAAGAAGAAACCAAACTCTATTGGACATGGTGCAGAGTATGCTTAACAGCTTCAAACTTCCTAAATCACTATAGGTTGAAGCTCTTAAAACTATAGTGTATATATTGAATCGATTTCAACCAAGGCTGTTTCTAAAATACTATTTGAGTTATTTAAAAGTTAGAAACCGAGTTTGCGACATATACGCGTTTGGGGATGCTCATTTGAAGTAAGAGTTTACAATTCACATGAGAAGAAATTAGACCCAAAGACTATAAGTGGTTATTTCATTAGATATGCTAAAAAGTATAAAGGTTATAAATTTTATTGCCATCACATAACACTAGAATTGTGAAATCTCGAAATGCAAAATTTCATGAGAATGACTTAATCAGTGGGAGCAATCAATCTCTAAACTTACTTTCTAAGAAAGATCATTCAGATACTCAACCACCCATTTCAAGTAATAGATTGGTTATTTTTCATAACACACATCAAGTTCAAATGGATGTTGAATAACCAATTAATGAAGTTCCACAAATTGCTAATAATACTCTAATAGATCAAATTGTTCAACAACCTTCGGATATTGTTAAACCACAAGTTATACACTCTACTCCACAAGAGGATAGTGTTACAACATTAAGAAGATCAATTAGAATAAGGAAATCAACTATTTCTAGTGATTATATAGTGTATTTACAAGAAATTGACCATAATTTAGGAGCCAAAGATGATCTTGTTACGTTTTCACGAGCAATGGATTGTAGTAAATTTATTTTGTGGTACAATGTTATGAAAGATGAGATCGAATCTATGAAAAGTAATAGAGTATGGGATCTTGTCAAGTTACCTAATAAGGCAAAGGTCATTGGGTGTAAATGGATCTTTAAAACAAAGAAAGACTCATTAGGCAACATCAAGAGATATAAAGTAAAACTCGTTGCTAAAGGTTTCACTCAAAAGAAAGGAATCGATTACACAGAGACTTTTTCTCTTATACCTAAGAAAGATTCTTTTCGTATTATAATGACATTAGTAGCCCATTTTGACTTAGAACTGCATCAAATGGATGTGAAAACGACATTCCTCAATAGAGATCTAGAGGAAAAGGTGTATACATGAAACAACCTGAAGGATTTTCCTCTAGTGATGGTGAGCATTTGGTGTGCAAGTTTAAGAAGTCCATATATGGATTGAAACAAGCCTCCTATCAATAATATTTGAAATTTCATGAGTTTATCTTTTCATTCGGTTTTAAAGAGAATATCATGGATCAATGTATATACCAGAAAGTTAGTAGGAGTAAAATTTGTTTCCTTGTTCTATATGTGGATGATATATTACTTGTAACCAATTATAAAGGGTTGTTTATGAGGTAAAACAATTCCTCTCTAAAAAATTTGATATGAAGGATATGGGTGAGGTGTCTTATGTCATTAAGATTCATAGAAACAAACCTCAAGGCATACTAGGTTTATCTCAAGAAATCTATATCAACAAAGTTTTAGAGAGATTTTGGATAAAAGATTATTCACCAAGTATAGCACCAATTGTGAAGGGTGATAAGTTCAATTTGCACCAATGCCCTAAAAATGAACTTGAAAAGGAACAAATGCAGAACATTCCCTATGCTTCAACTATTGAAAGTCTTATATATGCTCAAGTTTGCACAAGACCTGACATTGCATTTGCTATTGGGATGTTAGGAAAATATCAGAGTAACCCAAGTATAGACCATTGGAAAGCTACAAAGAAAGTGATACGGTACCTTCAAGGGACAAAGAATATATGTTTATATATAGACAGACCGATAACTTAGAAGTAGTTAGTTATTTCGATTCAAATTTTGCTAGTTACGTTGATTCAAGAAAATCAACATATGGATATATTTTCTTGTTTGGCGACAGAGCCATATCTTAGAGGAGTGTCTAACAATCATTGATTGTTATATCTACCATAGAGGCTGAGTTCGTTTCTTGTTTTGAGGTTGTATCACATGGTGTATGGTTGAAGAGTTTCATATATAGGCTTAAGATTATGGATTGTATTTCCAAGCTGATAAAAATTTATTGTGACAATTCAGTTGTTGTTTTCTTGGCTAAAAATAATAAAAGTAGTAGTCAAAGTAAACATATCGACATTAAGTATTTAGCCATTAAGAAATGTGTAAAAGAGAATAAAGTGGTCATTGAACACATCAGCATTGAATTGATAATTGTCAATCTTTTGACAGAAGGCATACCTCCAAAGAGTTTCAAAAATCATGTAGAGCGAATAAGAGTTGGTCTCATGTTGTAATTATGGTGGGAGTTGGTTGCATCATGTGATTTGATGTATATACATTTTCTATAATAAAATTATTCATTTTTTAAATTGATTAGTTCTTCTCATTTTTATGTGCACATTTTGGTTGAGAAAATAATCAATTTTGGACCTAGAATAAATATAAGGTTTATTCATTAAGGTATAAAGGAATAAATACATCGTGATACATTGAAGATAATACTCGTTCTTAGAGGACTTATCGCTATGATTCATGTATTTTTTTCTTTACTTCAGTAATTGAAGTTGTGGGTTATGGACCAAGTAGGAGAATGACAGTTTTCTCTTTTGCATTTAAAATATTGTAACAGCCATATATTAACTAAAAGGGAGTTATAAAACGTGGTCCATAACTCCACACATTGTCGTTGCATTCTTGATGGGAGAATGCTTATTTAGGGTTGCAAAAAAGGTCCCTAGGTGAGTTTTTTGTAAAAAAAAAAAAAAAAAAAAAAACACATACACCATTTTGTGTGAAAAAGAAATCACTTATAAGAAAAAATCTTACAAGCAATTTTCAGAGGATTATTTTACATCAAATCGTCATGCAATGGCCGAAGGTTAGTGTTTAATATTTCATAAATTTTAGTTTTGGTTTCTATCTTGCATACTCAATATATATGTGTTTAGATAAATACCGTATACATATCTTACACAACCCAAACAGGTTATCTTGATTTTTATATAAATCAAGTTTCGTCCCAGACCTTTGTTACAAGGCAACACTTCTTATTTAAGCAATCACTTAATTTGAAGATGTCACATCAGGTTGATCATTTTTGCTCAAGCTAGTCAATAAGGGTTTACTGAGTTAGACAAGATCTTACGCACTGGCCAGAGGTATGGAATGAAAGAATTCTTATTTGGGTTGTAAACTAAATGAATATTATTACTGAAATATTATACAATTTATAGTATTACAGTATAATCTAAAAAGGAAATTTAATCCTATGAAATAAGAAAAATAATATACACCAAATTAAAATAAGATCGAATCAAAATCAAATCAAATAAGAATTCTTTTATAAAGATATGAGCAAGCTAAGAAATGGTAAGGACATGTTAGAGTCGAATGACTTTATGGGAAACTAACTCGTGGATGAAGTGCAAGTTGATATCAATATGTCATGTCTGAGCATGAAACACTAGATTGACAACCATATTCAGAGCAGACTCATTGTCACAAAACACAAATAAAGATAAGTGTAGTGGAATGTTGAGCTCTCATTGAAGATAACAAAACCATCGAACATCAGTAATCACATGTACAAGTGCCTGATACTCAAACTTTACACTAGAATGGGACAAAGTAGCCTATTTCTTGGCAATCTAACAAATGAGGTTACAATATAGGAAAACACAACCACCAATAATAGAGTGTCGTATTGAAACATCAATAACCCAATCAACATTTGAAGAAGCAATGAGATAAAGACTAGAGTCTAAATAAAATGTGAGGCCATGAAATAGGGCCTTTTTAATATAACAAAAAATACATTTGAATAAGCACATGTCTTTATGAGTAGGAGTAGATAAGTGTTGAGCAACCTGATTTATAGCAAAAGCAATATCAAGCCAGGTAAGTGTAAGACACCTATCATGCTATGTTAGAGTATAGCATATAGAAAAGGGGATATCATCAATCGATAAGGATGTCTTAAAACTAACAAAAGAAGTACCATAAGAAATGCATTAGTCAAGTTGGAAATGTTAAGGCGAATCTACCATGTAATGACGTTGAGACAATTGTAAGGTGGTAGAATGTCGAACAACTTTCATACCAAGAAAGCATTCGAGGGTACCCAAATCCTAACAAGCAAAGGTAGATCATATTGTTAAGACATAGTTTGTAATAGTCTAAGCATCAGAACCAATAATAACTAAATCATCCACATAAATAAAAAGAAACACAACTGAGGTGGATATATGATAAAAAAAAAAACTTAAAGGATCAAACTGGCTATTAAAAAACCTAGAATCAAGTATAAATGAGTGCAATTGATGATACCAAGCTTATAGCATCTGTTTAAGGCTATAAACAGCCTTAATAAGGCGAAAAACATGAGATAGGTGACTAGAGCCTATGAAATCGAAAGGTTATTCCATAAATACTTCTTTAATGAGATATCCATAAAGAAAGACATTTTTGACATCAAGTTGATGTAATGACCAATCAAACATGATGGCCAGAGCAAGAATCATACGAATAGTAGTAGGCTTGACAATAAGACTAAATTTTTTTTGTAAAATCCAAACCAGACTTCAACTAAACAAGCTTTATACTGCTCAACTGACCTATCAGCATGACGTTTAACTTTATAAACTCAAAGACAACCCACCAAATTATACTAAAGAGATGGCAAAACAAGAATCCAAATGTTGTTTATCATAAGGGCATCATATTCCTCACTCATTGCTTGATGCCAATATGGAAAAGACTAAGCTTGTTTGAAAGTGTTAGGCTTATGGAATACAGTCTCATGAAACAACACATGACGAGAGATGTACACATAACTAGTTGGCACATGGAGATATTGATACCCATGATGTGAAGCACATACCTTAAGAATAAACAAATATTAAACCGCGAAGCCAATTTATGTTGAGCAATCAAAGTGAGTAAGGGATAGCAAGTACACATAAAGGTTTGTAAAACTTCATAGTCTAAGGAGTGCTAAAGAAGAGCTTCAAAGGGACTATTATTCTTAAGCAGTGTTGTGAACAACCTGTTGATAAAAAACACAATAGTACAAAATGCCTCCACCCAAAAGGTTGTGGGCAAGTTAATGTGTAATAAGAGACAATGACTTTTTTCCACTATGTCACTGTGCCTCCTCTCAAGAACACTATTTTGGGCAAAAGTGTAGTAACATGATAGTTGAAGTTTAATACCATGTAACTCAAGAAAAGAATGTAGTAATTTGTTATCAAATTCACAACTAGTATTAGAATGAATAATTTTAATGGGGCACAAAAGGAGGTACTCTATCATTAATTTAAATTTTGCAAATACAACAGTAACATCAAACTTTTTAAACATGGGGTATAACCATGTATACCAACTAAAATCATCAACAATAGATAAATAACACCAAAAAGATGACAACAATGGAATAGAAGCAGGACCCCAAACATTAAGGTAAAGAAACTTAAGAGAGCAATAAACAGTATAAGTACTTTTGCTAAAAGGGGACCAGGAAGACATACTTGATAAACAAATGAAGGATCTTGCAAACAACAAACTAGACCAAACATAAAGGCAAAAACTACCTTAAGCATTGTGGAAGAAAGATGACTAAGACGGTGATATCAAACATTAAATGAGACACAAACAAATGAATAGGCAACAATCATAAGAGGAGTCAATTGATAAAGATTATCACTATTGTAACCAAAAAGAAGAATTTGTCTTCTTTGTTTGTCCTTAATCACAAAGCCAAATGAGTTAAAAAGACAAAAAAAATTATTATCAGAGGTGAACTTGTGAATGGATAAAAAATTCTTACGTAATACAAGAACACACAAGACATCAAATAAGACAACCAAAGAATGAGAAGATTTAGATAAACAAACTGACCCCTAATGTGAAATCAACAATGAATAACCATTACCAATAGTTATAAAAGACATACCAGTGTGAGGTTGAGGACAGAACAGTACCGAAGCATTAGGTGTCATATGATGTGTAACACTAGAGTTTAGAACTCAATTTGAGTTAGAGGGATCATACGTGGACATAGCAGTAAAAGGAGTAGTTATTAAATCTGTTATGTATGTAAAATTTCCTTGTTATAGACAAGCACAAGCAAAGTGCCCTTGTTTATCACAAATATGACAAGCACCTTAAGGAAAAACACCAACTGGATTTAAGAGCAAAGGAGGTTGATATAAAGGTTATGATTATTAGCAAGGACTAGGCGTACCGCTACTACCACGACCACACTCACTTTTATTTTTACTACGAAATTAGTGCTTTCTGAAATATTTGGACAAGCCTGATGGTTGTGGAGAGGATTAACCAACAACCATAGCCATAATGAGAGTAGACATACTAAGGTATTTCTTTTGAAGGTATTCTTCACTAAGGAAAAGATCATACAAATCATCAAAAAAAGTGGATGGATGAAAATGCAAGAAAGTGATTAAAGATTGGTACTTGGGACTTAAGCCATCAACGACATACTCCACAAAATCACCATCCATAATAAGAAACTCGACCGTAAAGGAGTCAAATATGGATTCAGCATCAATGAGATAATTAACCACTCTTTGATCAAAAGTTTTTCGGAGAATGTGTAACTTGTCACGAATGGATCAAAGATGAATCCTAGAAACTAGACTAAGACGTCGATCAAGCAAAGACCAAACTTCAATAGTCATAACACAAGGTAAAGTCTGAATAATCGTGGGAGAAATCGTTGATTTAATCCAAGTCAAGATTAATGTGTTAGCTCATAACCAATGTAAATGAGTCGAGTTAAGAGTGCTATAAGGAAGGAATGGCCATAGAGGTCATGCATCATTGATAAGGATTTTTTAGAGATCATTAATGGCAAGAACATCTAGAAATTAGGACTTCCACATGTGATAAGTGTTGCTTACCATGAGAGAAGAAAAATAGTTGTCAATGTTAACTGTAATAGGTAGCAAGGGCAACAAAGGAGAGGGACCCATAGGGAAAGAATTAGTTGTCATAGTAGGAAAGTGTTATGGCATCATAAAAGGTGTGACCATTGAACGAGATCCAAGAGTAGTGATCACTGGCAATAGAAATCAAGGAAGTAGACTACCAAGAACTATAGTAAGATAAGGAATCCGAGAATCTACCATTGGAAGAGCAAGGCACGTCAATTAAAGAGTTAGCTATGGCAACAAAGAAGTAGTGAGAGAAAGAACTCAACTGCATGAGATGGAAGATCAAACCACGATGCAGCGAGAAGAAAAATGTGCATCAATAACAACAAGCACAGGTGGAAGCTCGATCACTAAGGAGAGGCCAATGACTTTTGAGAGGAGAAGAAAGTCAAGGCAATAGCGACCCAAATGAAGGAAAAATTATGTCTTGAGGAAGCTATCAAGAAAAGAGAAAGCACTGGTGATGAAGGGAAGGATAGACATCGGCTTGATCTCAAAAAAATAAGGTTTAAGGGGAAAAAAATTTGAAAGGTGAGAATTACAAAGGGATTTTCGCCTCTCTGATACCACAAAAGAATTTTGATTTGGGTTGTAAATTAAATTAATATTATTGACAAAATATTGTACAATCTATACTATTACAATGTAATATGAAAAAGAAATATAATCCTATGAAATGGAAAAAATAATATCAAATCAGAATCAAATCAAATCTTGAATCAATCATAATCTAATCCAATCAGAATCTGGCCAAACGGGAAAGTAAATATTATTTAACATAGAAGGGTTTCACAGGGATTTCAACCTCAAAATCAATACCCTTATTGTCATATTTACCAAGTTCCTCAGTATGAAGAAACTGTCGTTGTAATCACTAGTAAGGACTTAGCCAAGAAATATAGTGGCATCGAGTATAAGGATTTTCACAAAAGAATCCCACCAGGGTTCTAAATATTTTAGTTTTGTTGATGCTAATTAGTATTATGCATGGTCACCAAACTTGTGTTTCGTGCATATATACTTTGATTTTTTTGTGTGTGTGTGAAATTAGTATGTGTGTTATAGTGTTATCATATAGGCTGTTTTACAACTGAGAATCCAGTATCCAGCAACTCAACTTATTTAATAGTGTACTTTGTATCTTTTACCTCTCATTCTACTTTTAATAAACAGTAATTTTATACATTTACAGTCTCTTTGTTGTTATAACTATAGTATACAATAATCTCTCTATGTTTAATTTGGGTAATATATGGATAACAATATTTTTAACCAATAAAAATGGACAGGACCAGCAAGCTGTGTAATTACTAAACACTTATAGGAAAAGTTCATAGATTAATCTACTAAGCCTTAGCTTGAGTTCTTGCATGATTGTTGGCCAATAAAAGCCTTTTTGTCTATACTTTATACTACACCGTATATAATCACCAGAAACAGAAATCACAATATCAGCTTAAATTTCTCGAGTGGGATCTTTTTTTCCCTTAAGATGTGAACCATATCTATTGGTAGACATGATTTTGAATCTCAAGGCAAATTAAATTTCTTAGTGACTTATAAAAAAAAGGTAATCCTTAAAAATTTATTTCCTTCGTTTTCACTTAGCTTTTACCTTGGGATTATTCTTGGAATAATGAATTGTAGCTAGACTCTTGCATCGGTTTTCTTTCCTTCTCCCTGTTACTTTTCCTGCCCATTCCTAGGATCAATGAAGTTTTATTATATATCTCAATAACTTATCCTATTTCTATAATTCACATATTTGAATTTGATGGAGAACTCACAATTTTTAACACAATTGCGTTAATTCAATACGACACGAAAAAAACCCTGGTTAGGATTGGGTGTCAACCTAAATCAATTTGAAACTAAGTCGGATTGTGTTTATATTGCTACAAAAATAACTCGAACTAACTTAAATTTACTTAAATATTTAAAAAAATGTTACTATAGTAGAATTTATTAAAGATATATTGAATAAATACTAATGGACAAGTGTTAACATATTGTATGAAGTTCTATCTCTATATAGTTGTAATTACTTCAATTTTTATTGATTTTTATTTAAAAATTTATTTTATTTTTTGATAGTGAAAATAAAATTTAATTATTAATGTTATTGATATGTTTTAAAGGGTCTTGGTATATAAATTTCAAGACTATTTTTTTGTTAGTAGGTTGAGTTAATTTGATAAAGAAATTTAAAAACTAAAACCAATTACGAAATTGGAAATAGTAGACAATTTTGATCAATTCAAGTTATATTAAGTCAACCCAAACATACTTCAAATTAAGTTAGGATTAAAAAATTTTGACATAACTCTAATTTTGATTAAAAAAGAGATTAGAGTTTTTTATTCAAAACCCAAAATGTCATGATATGAATATAACTCAATCCACAAACAGTCAAGTCAAATTTGCAGTAACACAAATTTCATTAGGCTTAAGCTTGGAAAAGATGAAAGTTAATGAAGAGAATAATCAACAATTGAGTAACTGAATGTCGGTACAACTTTCCTCATCAATTTAAGACAAGATTAGGGCTAGAATTGGAAAATAAGGTTCTCCAACTCTGAGTATGCTTTTCTTTAATAATATATAATTTAGATATATAAATAATATGTCATTATATAATTAGGGGATTTTCAATTATAAATAAAATGATATTTTATTATATGTTGACACATTATCTACATATTTGAATTGTGTATTAGAAATATATATGCAAACCATTCCTGTTTTCCAAAAGATTTGACCCATCATCATCATGAGGTTTATTGTTAGACCAAGATAAAATTTGCATATATCCATGGACCATGCATATCTACTGAACTTTAATCCCCCACCACCACCCCACTGGCATTCATGATATACTTTTCAAAAAGTGAAAGATGCAAAAGTTAAAAAATAAATTATGCTTCATACTTATGTAGGTACCTTCTTTCTTTCTTTGAGTCTATATGGACCATTTAAAAGGTCTTTTTAATTTATATAAATCCATATTCTTCTTCGCGCTTATCTGAGGAAGAATTGACATGACACGTGACACATGACCTTGCCTTCTCTATTCACATAAAAGGTACTAATTTTCATTCTCTTTGGTTATCTGAGGAACATTGGCTTCTTTCTGATTAGAAAAAAAAAATGATATTGTTTACCATAATTGAAACCTACCAGATAAACTAAAATTAATTACCGAGTTAATAGAGATCACATTATGGCAATAATATATACTAAATTAATGTCAACTTAAACCAGAATTATATTAAAAAAAATAACTAGCAAAAAATTAGAACCTGATCAATCCAAGGTCATCTTAATTTACATACATATAACGGATGATAATTAGCAAGCAAGAATTATCTATAATCAAAAAAGAAAAATAAGATGTAAAATTATAAAAATCAGAAACAAAACCGAAATTCACATATTTGAAGTTATCTAGTTCAATTGCTACTTACGATTTGCCACATAATATATACTGTTTGCAGTCTTGATAAGAAAAGGTTTTGAATAATCCATTCTGGAGCATCAATAATCTTAAATAATTGACAATACCTGACCCTTTTCTTATAAAATGAATAAAGTGAAGACTGAGATATTGACATTTCTATATACCAAATGGTCGGACAAGCAGAAGGATGAAATGCCCTGGAGTGCTGCTCTCTTGATATTTATATCTATACATTTAATACTGGAATTATAACTGAATTAATATTTTATTCTCAGAGAAAAGAATGTGAAAGATCCACACGCAAAAAAAAAAACTAACCCAGTTGATAAAATATTTCATTTTTTATAATTTTCGGCAGGCTCTAGATTCCTTAGTTACTTCCCCAGTAGAGCTAATGCCATTTGCGAAACTACTGTATATGTTTTGAATGGAATCATGAAAAGTTGAAGAATATTTGGAAGGCCGACTTGCTTCCTTTTTTCTGGCTTTCCAACATTACTGAAGGTACAAGATATGTATTCTTAATATCTAAGGCTTTAGAGCTTTATGATGATATCTATATAGAGGAAACTGGCTTCAAACGTTTAGTACCAAGACAAACACAACAGAAAATTGTCCAGTTTGTAAACATTTACACTGCTAATTAATGGCCCCTCAGGTTCACCAGGCAGATTATTACAAACACCTTGCAAAGGTTGGCAGGGAGGGCTTCGCTCTCTTGGACGAGATCAACCGTATCCGCCGGCCAAAGTTTGAGAACAGGCATCAGCAGTCTCCTCAACCACATGATTTTCAACACCATCCTCAGCATTACAATAACCATCAGTACCAGCATCTTCAGCCAGTTGGTTACATCTACCACGGTCCCCAAATTACCACCTTGCTGGAAGAGGCCGTCATAGATAGCAACCAGGCAGCTCAAATCTACGGTGGTGTAGTGGTTGTGGATCATAGTATAAGAAAACTAATTCCCAAACGTGGTTATTAGGCTTTTGCTTAATTTTCTTAAGAAATTTGCATACTTAATGATAGACTTAAAAAAAGCTATCTAAAATATGCAATTTGTATGCCTTCTGGTATACTTTATGTATTATGTATCTTACTTGGTGTCCCATAGTTTTGTGTAAGCCTTATAGTCTGTCTTGGTTATGTACCATATGCCTCTCTCCTAGTTTTACTTTAGTCATTAAGGAGGTTAGAGTTTTATCTTAGTTAAAGTTCTATCAAATCTGAAGTGAGTATCCAAGTATGTGTGCACTGATACATGACTGAATTTATACATGAATTTTATGAATATAATGCTAGGAATTAAAGTCGTAGAGTTATGTAAACTAAATTGAAAAAAAAAAAAAAAAACTTAGATGTCTATAAACAAGTTTACAACTAATGTTGAAAAAACTAAAAAATCTCAGCAACAATAAGATTTTATTGACACTAATTTTACTAACTAAAAACCAGAAATTTACGGAGCAAGAATATGACAGTGAACGCAATATCAAACACTAAATCTAAGTCACATTGAATTAATCTTAAACATTTCCCCTTGATTCGAAATTGCACACACCAAGGTTTGATCTTAAGTAGGCATGCTTATGATATGGAAGAGCTTTTGTGAATATAGCACAACTTCGAAACAACCAAACCTTTTGCCACCAATTCACAAAATTGAAAACGAATGTTGATGTGTTAGTTGTTCCATGGAATGCAAGATTCTTAATCAATGCTATTATGACTTTATTATCACAAAAAAAAAATTTGGTTGCCTCTTCTTGCTTATGATGAAGATCAACAAGGAGTCTCCTTAGTCATACCACTTGACATGAGGAAGATACAGCTAGAACATACAATGTTATTGTAACATGTTATTTTAAGTCAATGTGACAGCTCCGATCCAAAACAAAAAACACATACTACAACAAAAACAAAATATTTATAAGTATTTTTTATGAATTTTAGTGGCATTTATAAACATTACTAATATTTTTGCAGGTATATAGGCAAATGTCGTTAAACTTGGTGTCGTTATAAGTTTTAAGGACAATTATTTTCAATACCGACATAGAAACATAATAATTATTACTAAAAGTTTGACGATATTGTAATAATTATTTATGACATTTTAAATTGTCATTAAATTTAATTCACATTTTTCAAAAAAATTAGTTCAAATACATTTTAGTAGCATTTGTAATAGAGACTATTGTAATTTGTATCAAAATTTATAATTACCTTTAAAAACTCAAAAATATCTTCTCGCTTACTATTATTGTTTTTAATGGCAATTATAATTGTCATAGATTTTTTTTAAAATTAATCAATAAGTTATTAGGATATTCACATTTATAATAGTCACAATTTTTTATATCATTTTTAAATATTGATGAAATGTTTATACACATATATATATATATATATAGTGTCACTAATAATCTTCTGTATCATTTTTAAATATTGATGAAATGTACGTGTGTGTGTGTGTATATATATACACATTTATATATATGTTAATCTATTATTATCAATAACAAAATTACACTATGTCAACATTACAAGAGATTTTAAGTTCCTTCAAAACATATATCCAACCAGTTAATTACAACATTAACTAATAAAAAATAAAAATATATAATTTTCAATCGTAATAAACTTCAAGAAATGATTGAATATGGTTCAAAATGATTAATCAATTCATATTATAGAACTTGAAAAAAAAATTATAAGTGGATGATTAAAAGAAAAAACTAAAATGAATCATTTCAAATTATCAAACCCAACAATAACATAGTTCAATTATAACCATAACATTATTCAAATTATCAAATGAAAACTATAAAACACACATCAATTATAGGCTCAACACAAATATATGTAAAAACAGCTATTGTTTTTGACTTGTCTAATGAATTGTAAAAACTCTCACATGCAAGCATTTGCAGTTCTAAAAACAGTTAGATGGATAAGACACAAAAGTCAAAACATAGAAACATATTAATTTTACTAACTAAAATTTTCCACCAATCATACACATAATATTAGTTTTAATTGCTAATTGAAGAGAAAGTATACCTCAAATGACAAGACACATCTTTATACATGATAAATTAGTTTTAATTACTCTATAAAATATTTACAATTAATTTATAGGGAAATTATAAAAAAATGGCCAAAATACCCCCCTATTAAGCAAAAATACCCAAATTCACTATTTTTAAGCAAAAATGCCCAAATTTCCTATTTCTAAGCAAAAATGCCCATAGCTTTTTCTAAAATACCAAAATTACCCTCCTCTCATATATATAAATCCCCTTACTCACTAAATTCGACTCGAAAAAGACTATTCGTGGGAAATAAATATTGAGTTGGGGGAAAAAGTTACTTTTTTGAAATTGCAGGAGCGCTAATAGATTAGAAAATTACTAAAGAGGCAAGGGATAAATATTGGACTTGTTTGTAGTAGAAATTTTTTCAGGGGTTAAATTGATATTTTTCATACCTAGAGTTTCTCGACGTGTAGTTTTCAAATTATATATCCGTTTTTTCTATTTTAGAGTTTTTCAATATGTAGTTTTCGAAATTAAGATTTGTTTTTTCAATTTTTGTGCTTTTGGCACATTTTACGATGTAATGACATAATTTCAGCTCAATATTTCGGTTTTTTCATTTATAGGATATATCGATTTGTATTTTTTAGATTTTCGAACAATTTTTCGATTAGTGACATTCTTATGTATTTCAACTGATTGAGTTCGAATTTCAATTTCATTCTTTTGATTTTCGCCGTTTTAGGATAAATCGAGTTTTTTTTTCATATTTTCTAACGATTTTTTGATTTTTTACATTCTATGACATTTTAACTTATAAAATTTGAATTTCATTTTCGTTTTTTAAAATTTTGTCATTTTATAATATATCGATTTATATTTTCCAGATTTTTGAACGATTTTTCAATTGTTGATATTCTAGAGTATTTCAACATTTAGAATTCGAATTTCAGTTTCATTTTTTTGAATTTCACTGTTTTAGGATATATCAACTCGTATTTTGAAGATTTCTGAATGATTTTTTGATTATTGACATTTTATGGTATTTTAAAGTATATAATTCGAATTTTAGTTTCATTTTTTCGATTTTCGTCCTTTCAGAATATATCGATTCATATTTTCAGATTTTCAACTGATTTTTCCATTGTTAACATTCTAGAGTATTTCAATGTATAGAATTCAAATTTCATTTCCATTTTTTCGAATTTCATCGTTTTAAGATATATCGACTCGTATTTTTCGATTGTTGACATTCTAGAGTATTTCAACGTTTAGAATTCGAATTTCAATTTCGTTTTTTTTGAATTTCACTATTTTAGAATATATCGACTCGTATTTTGAAGATTTCCGAACGATTTTTTGATTATTAACATTTTATGATATTTGAAAGTATAGAATTCGTATTTTAGTTCTATTTTTTTGATTTTCTTCCTTTCAGGATACATCGTTCGTATTTTCATATTTTCGACTGATTTTT
The DNA here is from genome assembly GCF_011075055.1 of Mangifera indica. Lineage (NCBI taxonomy): Eukaryota > Viridiplantae > Streptophyta > Magnoliopsida > Sapindales > Anacardiaceae > Mangifera > Mangifera indica. Next base: position 18,308,068 of record NC_058139.1, on the reverse strand, counting down.
CTATTGTTAACATTCTAAAGTATTTCAATGTATAGAATTCGAATTTTATTTTCATTTTTTTTAATTTCACCATTTTAGGATATATTGACTCATGTTTGATAGTAACATCACTCAAATCACATATAAAATGAAATCAAATACATATCCATATATAATAACAGATAAAATACATCGTACACATACGCACATACAATAAATATATACATAAGAATATATGAAAAACGATAAATAAACAACAAGCTAACTAAATATACACCCCTGAGCTACTCGATACAATGAAAATACAACTGCGACGCTAAACGTCGATGCATAGAGGTAGACGACTCTCGGGGAAAATCGACACTCCATGACAATGCCAAACACTCAAAAAATCATAACAAAAAAATGTCACAGTCACCGGAGCCCTCCCCCTGCTGAGGGACATCCGTCGCTCGATATAACGTGGGGGATCACGTCGTGGAGTCTGCCCAGAAGATATCCAGAAGCTCGTCGCCTCTAATAATAGGGTATAAATGCCATGTATGGTCGCATCCGCTACTCCAAACACCTCATATTCCCCAAGTATGATTCCTCCGAATCGTACACTGTAATCGACCACTCACGAAAATCTATAACCCCGACCACCCAATGTGCGTAGTCGAAGTTTATAGGAATGTAAAACTATAAACAGTGACAAAATACAATTGATTATAAACTAATTCAACGTAAAATGTTATGAAAATACATATATATTATACCTTATCGATCATCCCCCATGCTTTGTAAAATAACCCCGGGGTGTACGCTGCCTCAACCATCCTTGTGAAAAGGGTCGAAAACTCAAACTCCTCATATGGTGTGGTCTGTCAACTCTTCCAGGCCATCTCAATATGGCCTTCGAAGAATGTGTAGGCAGTCGCACGATGATCATCCTGGTGCCGATGTAATATAGCCAAAAAGGAATCTACATGCTAAAATGGTATAAAAAACTTCAAATGTGTTAGTTATTGGCAAATATATCAAACTTTTAATCGAATTTTATAGTATAGACAACTTACATCATCGGTCAGCCACTGACGCAAATCTACCACAAGCACCAAAAACTGTCCTTTGACTTTGACCTGATGAAGTAAACATCATGTGCGTCGGAAGCTACAACTCTGATGTACCATATGAGGAAAGATTCCTCACGCTCTGAGACAGTGGATAGAATGGTCCTGAGTTACCATTTCACCCTCAGTGGACCCTTCTGGATGATCCGACCGTGTGTTGTACGAATCATCTGCAAGTTCTAAGAAACTAATAATTCGTTATTTCATTCTACGTAACAATTAGACATTAATCAATTAATGTTACCTTTTCATGTATGCAAGAGGAGGTTTGGATGGAGAATCCTGAATGAGGGTCAAGTCCACCATGTGTGCTCCCTCGACGGACTGCAAAATTGTAATTTTGTTCATTCATGACCAATATATATGAATATTTATATACAAATTTTAAATACTTGAGACCTCAATCTGGATGGCCTCAGAAACATTCTCCTAAAAGTCTTCCTCCAGTGAACTAATATCCACTGTCCTTTTGCTTGAGCTCGAAATATCAGCAAGTAACCATAGTCACTTGTCCTGAAAAAGAGACAAAACATCATTAAATAAATATTATAATTGGGAAGACAAATCGATCAATGACATTTCTTAAAAAAACATAACCTCAACTTTCGGGGAAGGTGTTCGGGGAGAACCCTCGATCGATGATATCTCAATGCGGGTTCCTAACATGCATGAAAAGGATAAAATGGTAAATGATATGTAGATATATAATATAATATCTACAATAATTTTTATACCTCAAGTGGATGATCTGAAGCAACCGGAGATCTAATCGAAAGGTCGTCATGAGGAAGACCCTATACGAATATATAAAATGAATTAATCGATAACAAAACAATCATAAAAGTAAATTTTTGTTGATAAGTGACATACCTCAGCTCGGATAGGTGATGCAACAAAAGGGCCAACCGGTGCCCCTTCTTGGCTACTACCCTAAGGTAATAGTAATAATAACTTAATTAGTGACATTTCATATATAACAATATTATAATATAATAACAACATTTAACATTAAATATAATTTTGAAATTACATATGGACCTCATGTGGCTGATGGGATGGTATTACGATATCAATGAGGGAGGTCATCTCGAGATCGTCGTCCCTCTCCTGTACGAATATAATTATGGTTATCAGAATAATAACGAAATACAATTTTTATAAGAAATAAATTAGAAGTGGTTTGACAACCTGAACGATGGGGGCTGGACATGTACGTGTGACGATGTCCTCTAAACGAGTCATACGATCCTGTAATTGAGCCATATCATCACGTAATCAAGTCATCTATGAAGACATATCGTCGCAAAAACTCGAAATCTCAAGCAAAATCGTAGTACCCCAGTGCGCTAATGTAGCATCCAATGTGAAAATACTGGGTGATACGGATGGGGGACACTTCTTGGTGGCATGATAGGTAGTACGATCCTCTACTCCAAGATGGTCTATGGTCAATGGGCTCTGAACTACAGGGGGACATAGAGGCTGCTTCATAACAAGAGGCTGAATAGGCTCCTCATGTGTCTCAGAAATCTTGACAGGTACATCTGAAGGTCCTGAGGCTAGAGAAGCCCTGTCTCCTGTCACGAGAGGAACCAAAGATGATGAGGAGGAATCAGCATCTGATAAATCGGTGTACTCGTGAATCTTAGCATACCATGGTAAACCCTCCTCAATCGATGATGGACGAAAGGGGAATGTGACATCCTCCTAATGATGAAGATATATAAGTCAAAATAATTACAAAATTCAATGAATTAATCGACTGATTAATTAACGAGTACATACCGGATCACCAGTGAAAATACAACCTATATGAGTCCAATTACGGACGTCCCGCGTATGCCACCTAAACATCTGAGGGGATGCATAGAGATCAGTAAGGTCAACCCAATCGTACAACATGTCCAAAATCTCATATATCTAATACTGCAATATAATCATTTATGATTTAAATAAATCAATTCATATTTTTGTCAATTAATATATATAATCAATAAATTAAAACTAACCTGAAATGCGAAAGAAAATCCATAGAGGTCGTATTTACGTATTTCAGGCATTCGTCCAGAGCACACTCTGTCACTCACTTGTGACATAGACTCGTATGTCATCTGCCACACAGTAACGCCCTAGAGGTAGGAATTAAACCCGTCCAGATGATCAACCAACTGTAAATATTCTGGAGACACCTTCTTTCGTCGATCATTCCCTAACAAAACCATGTGAAGAACATACAGTAAGGTCATCTTGACGGCATCAATATCGTCATCCCTCATGGCCTCGACAAGAAAACACGTTCTAGGTCATGATACTGCACCTTCAAACAACCTTGAAAGTATGTATCCCTCATCCTATGTCCGGAGGAGCGAGGAATATATGAAGAGATATTAGTGCGTCGGCTAAATGAAAGGCCCATCATCAAAGCAAACTCAAATAGGCTAAATCTCACATCAACCCCGCTAATCCTAAACCAAAACTCGTCTCTGGTAGAGGGTCGATATAGCTGTCATAGTATAAATTCATAAACCAATATCTCAGAGAATTTGGTTTCGGGTAAACAAAGGAGATACCCAAAACATGTCCTCTCAAATAGTCGTAGCTGATTCAGGGTCAGTGTAGAAGTAATCCTAGATAATGCGGTGCGTCGTGCATGACATATCAGATCTGTCCGAAAGTGTCTGGACTCATCGGGGATTCGCAACTCACCTTCAATACGTTTCCTTTTGCGAGAAACATCTTGCAACAATTTTAAAAATTCGTAAGATATTCATAAATAGCAAATATGTAAACAAATGTTTTCATGAAAAAAAACATAAAAAGATGAAAAATAGAAAACAATCAAAAAGGATATGACAAAATTTTAAAAATAAGATTTTAGTATCTTAAAATGGTGAAAATAAAAAAACGAAACTGAAATTCAAACTCTATACGTTGAAATACCCTAGAATGTCAACAAACGAAAAATCGTTCAAAAATCTTTAAAATACGAGTCGATATATCCTAAAACAGTGAAATTCAAAAAAACAGAACTAAAATTCGAACTCTAAATGTTGAAATACCCTAAAAGGTCAATAATCAAAAAATCGTTTGAAAATCTGGAAAATACAAGTCGATGTATCTTGAAAGAGTGTAAATTGAAAAATGAAACTGAAATTCGAATTATAAATGTTGAAATACCCTAGAATGTCAACAATCAAAAAATTGTTCAAAAATCTAGAAAGTACGAGTCAATATATCTGAAAATGGTGAAATTTGAAAAAATGAAAATGAAATTCGAATTCTACACGTTGAAATACCATAGAATGTTAACAGTCAAAAAATCAGTCAAAAATATGGAAATATGAATCGATATATCCTGAAAGGATGAAAATCGAAAAAAACGGAACTGAAATTCGAATTCTATACTTTGAAATACCTTAAAATGTCGATAATCAAAAAATCGTTTGGAAATCTTCAAAATACGAGTCGATATATCCTAAAACGGTGAAATTCGAAAAAACGGAACTGAAATTTGAATTCTAAACGTTGAAATACCTTAGAATGGTAACAATCGAAAAATCATTCCAAAATCTGGAAAATACGAACAAAATTGAAATTCAAACTCTATCAGTTAAAATACATAAGAATGTCACTAATCAGAAAAAATTGTTCAAAAATCTGGAAAATACGAATCAATATATCATAATATGGCAAAATTCAAAAAAATTAAACTGAAATTCAAAAATACAAGTCGATATATCCTAGAAACGAAAAAACTGAAATATTGAGTGAAATTAGGTCATTACATCGTAAAATGTGTCCGAAAGGCACAAAAATCAAAAAACTAAATCTCAATTTCGAAAACTACATATTGCAAAACCCTAAAACAAAAAAAACGGATATAAAATTTGAAAACTACACGTTGAGAAACCCTAGATATGAAAAATATCAATTTACCCCCTGAGAAAATTTTTATTACAAACAGGTCAAATATTTATCCCTTGCTCCCTCAGTAATTTTGGAATATATTACCGCCCCTGCAATTTCAAAAAAGTAAATGTTCCCCCCAACCCACGGTAATCACGGCAGTAGCCCACTGTCAAATGGCAAATTTCAGAAACGCTCGCAGTGGACTAATTTATGACAGCTAGCTCCCTAATGTTTTAGAAAAACTACTTAACCCCCTAACCCACTGTCAATGTCTCTTGACAGTGGGAGTGTTCCTCATGACCGTGGGATCCACTGTTCCCACGGTCGAATTGTCGATTGCTTCGGACGCATTTTTTGCCAAAAATCCGTCATTTCGGCCTCCAATTTCAACACAAATCAAATCTACATAGGCTATAACACAAAACCCCTCAACAAATTCAACAAAAACAGCCAAGAATCAAAATATTTTAAGCATTGTTCAAAATCGAAACCCTAAAGTTTCAAACCGTAAAATCTCACTCAAATCTTTATAATATGAACAATAACTTGATTCAAACAAGATTACGGAAGATATACTAACCTTCTTGACCATTTTCAATCATCGGAAAGCAAGAAAATCGTTGGAAATTTGCTTGACAGTGGGATGATAGTGGGACAGTGCAGAGAGCGCGATTTTTTCTTTGGATTTGCACAGTGACCATGGCAGTTTCACTGTGGAAAATATGAAAATTTGTCTTGTTTATATATAGGGGCAGTTTGGTCATTTTACAAATGTTGGGTATTTTTGCTTTAACTTGGTTGTTTTAGGAAATTTCGCTTAGACCCCCTTTATTTTGGTCTTTTATTATAATTTTCCTAATTTATATCTTAAGTTAATTTCAATAGACAATAATGGCTATACTTAATTAGGGAAAATTTTAAAAATATCTAGAAAATCTTATTGTTAATGATTAAAAAAAGTTGGGCATAAACAAAAATAAACTAAAAATATGTAGCCATGAGAATATGTTTTGCATTGAAATGGTAAAAGTGGAAGAATTTAAGAAGTTGAAGGGCCTACAACATTAAAGTTGGAGGATATTGTTAATTGTAATCAAAGAATTTGTTTAAATGTACCAATATCTCTCAAAACAATTATATGTTTGGTCACAATGGGGCCTGATGACATATAAATTTGTCTATAGTAACATCTCGAAGGACTTTTTCAATCATCCAAGGACCCCACCCAATCATTATATCTAAAGCCAACCAATTTAAATTTTGAAACTTGTGTACCAAATTTCATAGTCCAAAGTTACAACAACATAACACATAATCGTTTTATTAGCTATTCATAAATCTTAAAACCACACCAACAAATAATGAAATATCCGATCTAATATGAACTAAATAAAACGAATCTTTAACTAAACTTTTGAAACTTGTTGCATTGTCTCTTTTAGTAACATCTTCAAGCTTCAATTTTTTCATTCACATTCACTAGTGTTATTGCAATCTTGCAATTAAGCATGTTAAATTTCTTTAAAAGATCTCCAATATATTTTCTTTGTGCTACTTAATTTACCTCAAGCCCAAGAGAATAATGCAGCAAACCCAAATCTGACATTTTGAATCTTCCTATCATATAAGACTTGAATTCAACTACAAAAGAGTGAGATGAACACATATATATTATATCATCAATCATTAATTACCTTGCTTCTTCAAATAAAGAGCAGACCCATTATCACTTCTTTCAAACTCATTTTGTAGAAAATATGATATATATATATGTGTGTGTGTGTGTGTGTGTGTGTGTGTATATATCTTGTTGCATCATGCCCGTGGAGCCTCTTTCAATTCATAAAGTGCTTTACACAATTTGTGTATGTTAATTTTGGATTAGTTTTATTAAGAATATTTTAGCCAAGAAACAAATATCAGTAAACTAGATTCGCAAGAAAACATGCAAGATCATCAACAGATTAGCAAGAAAAGAACACAAAAAATACCTGGTTAGGTTTTGATTTGAAACCTTACATCTAAGGCTGAGATAAGGCTTTAGTCGAATTTACTATTAAGCATAAGCAAATACGACTTACAAACCCTCCGATCGACACCACACATGACAATACCTTGTCGTGAAACCGAGCACTAATACAAGCCTCTCACTAGACTCAAGACACTCTTTTGACCAGAGAAAACCAAAGGATTTCTCTTTGGCTTGACTAAAACCACAAAGCACTGGACCCTTGTACAGAGAACAGAGAAACCAAAAAGAAGAGGCAGAAAATACAAAGCTACTTACCTTAACTCTCTAAACATAATACTTTATACTTAGGTTAAAAACCCAGCAAAAGACTATTACCCCTTTAAAGGCTAAAATACAACCCATACATAGTTAAGCAAAGACAAAACTGCCCTTAACAACTTTTAAGCCATACTTTACATAACTCCACATTGGTTTAAACAAGTGAAGAGGAGAATTCAACTAGAAAACCTACTATGCATCAAATCTATCTCATATTTGATAGACTTTGAGCAAGCCCAAAGCTTCACCAAACTTGCTCACTGGAATTACTTTAGTTAGTATATCTGTTGGATTAACACTAAACATGATCTTGTCAATCAATACTTGCCAATTTGAATGAACATCTCTGATGAAACAAAGCTTAACATCAATATGTTTAGTCCTTTCATGATATGCACTATTTTTCAAAAGATGGATGGCACTTTGAGAATCACTATAAACCACTGGTACACCTAAACTCAAACCTAACTTGAAAATGATCCCTTTTAGCAAATAGCTTATTTTACAGCTTCTGTAAATGCTATATGTTCTGCTTCAGTGGTGGATAAGGCCACAAAATGCTGCAAATTGCACTTTCAGCTCATAACTTTACCACCATAGGTAAACACATAACCAGTTAAAGACCTTTTATCCAAGTCAACTATAAAATCTGAATCATAAAAGCCTTTCACTAACAATCTGAATCATAGCATCAGTTGTATACAATAACCCAAAGTCTGTAGTACCTTTAAGATATTTCAATAACCATTTTGTAGCAAGCCAATGTTCTTTACAAAGATTGCTCATAGCATAAGCAACATCAGGTCTATAACCAATCATAGCATATATTAAACTACCCACAATATTTGAGTAAGGTATTTTATTCATAAATTCGTATTCAATAGCAGATAAATTGATTGTAGATTTTAATATAAAATGAGCACCTATAGGAACATTAATATGTTTAGAATCAGACATATTATATAAGTCTAATACTTTCCTAATATATCTTGCCTGTGACAAGAACAAAGATCCTTTAACTCTATCTCTCTTAATATCTATACCTAGAATTCTTTTTGCGGACCCTAAATCTATCATATCAAATTCAATTTTCAATATTTTTTTCCAATTCAACAAAGTAGACATGTTTTTAAAAGCCAGGAGCATATCATCAACATACAGTAGCAAATACATATAATATCCAGTTTCAAATTTCAAATAATATATACAATGATTATAATTGCATCTCAGAAAGCCAATAGAAAGAACAAACTCATCAAACCTCTTATACTACTACCTGGGAGATTGGTTTAGTCCATACCAGTTCCATCTCAAATATGAAGCAAGCACATTTTATTGCAGCTTTAGGTTCTACAAACCTCTCAAGTTGCTCCATAAATATTTGTTCTTCAAGCCTTCCATGCAAAAATGTTGAAGTATGTTTAACCACAGGGGAAAACACTTCATGCTAGTCAATTCCTTCTCTTTAAGAAAACCCTTTAGCCACAACCCTTGCCTTAAATCTAGGCTACTCAATTCTAGGAATACCTGGTTTCCTTTTGAAGATCCACTTGTAACCAATTACTTTCTTATTTAGTGGTCTATCATTAAGTGACCAGGTGTTGTTCTTCTTTAAAGAATTCATCTCAATTTCCATTGCCTTTAACTAATCTAAACTATACTTACCCTCATAGGCATGAGTATAATTCAAAGGTTCACTCATCTCAATCAAGTCACCAATCTGAAAGGCATAGGAGATGAGATCAACTTGAGCATATCTTAATGGCAGTCTTATTTCTCTCCTTAGTCTATCTCTTGTAAACTAGTAATTAGACAAGTTTTGACTCTCTAAACTTTGAGGAAATTCATCTTGACTTTGTGGTAAGGGTTGCTAATTCAAGTCTATGATTTCGTAGTTTGAAGCACGAATTGAATCCAAACCCAAATCAAGTTCCTTACCAAAACTCTAGAGACTAAGTAACTGAATCAAATTTACTTTAAGAACTAGACACAAGTGTCTCCACCTAAAACTGAACTTGCCCAAACTGTCTATTTGAAGAGAAAAAATCTTTATAGAATTTAAATTCATTAAAATTGACATTTCTACTAATGACACATTTATGCACATCTAACAACCATAGTTTGTAACCTTTAGTTCCTGTGGGGTACCCTAGAAAATCAACTTTTAATGCTTTTGGGTTGAGTTTACCTTAACTAACAGAAACATATGCAAGACATCCAAATGGTCTTAAATGATGTAATGAAGGTGGTCTATTTGACCACATTTCAAATGGAGTTTTAAAGCCTAATGCAGATGATAGAGTTTTCTTTATCAAATAACAGGTAGTTGCCATAGCTTCTGCCCAAATCTTTATGCTCAATCCAAAATCAGCTAGAATGCATATAACCTTATTCAAGATGGTTTTATTCATTCTCTCAACTAGGTTATTTTGTTATGGTATTTTAGTGCATGTTCTATGCCTAAGTATGTTATGTTTCTTACAAAAGTCAGAAATGAGCTTATTGTAATATTCTAGACCATTGTTAGTTCTGAGTACTTTAATTTTCTTATTAGTTTGATTTTCAACCAAATTTTTCTAGTCTTTAAAGCACTCAAAAGCTTCATCTTTATGCTTAAGAAAACATAACCATACTGTCATAGAATAATCATCAATAAATATCATGAAATAGTGTGAATGAGACAGGGAATTAGGGACTTGGGGAGATCCCCATAAATCAAAATGCACATAATCAAGAATGCCTTTAGATCTATATGTAGCATATGTAAATTTTAGCTTATGAGACTTTCCAAGCACACAATTTTCACAAAAATCCAAAACAGAAATTTTGTTTAAGTCAATAAGCTTTTGTTTACACAGTTCATTCAAACCAGCCATACCAATATGCCCAAGTCTTTTATGCCATAAGACTATTTCATTCAAATTATCATGAACAGAATGCATTACATCAAACACCACTACTTTCTAGTATGTACAAACCATGAGATAATTTCCCTTTCATTACAACTAAAAAGTCTTTCATAACTTTTAAAGCATCTCTTTCAAATTTATAAGAAAAACCATTTGAATCAAGCAAACCAAGAGAAATCGGGTTTCTTCTTAACTTACGCACCGACCTAATAGTTTCAAGAATTTTTACAGACCCATCAAACGTTTTAAACTTAACATTCCCAATTATAACCATATCACAAGAAGTATCATTGCGCATTAAAACTTTACCCTCATTAATATATTTCAAAGTAGTGAACCATTCTTTCCTAGTTGTCATATGAAAAGTACAACCAGCGTCCATTACACACTCTTCATCTAACCTATTTTTAGAAAGAACTAACACTTCTGCACTTTCATAAACTTCAAGAAAATTTGTTAGTTCTGGATTTTTGGATTTATTGGCATGTATTTTCTTTTTCTTTAGACAATTCTTTTTAAAGTGGTCTTCTTTATGATACAACCAACAAGTCTTCTTTGAGCTAGACTTAGATCTAGCAAATTTCTTGATTATTTCTCTTTTCTAGTCTACCTCTGACTTGAAGACCCTCATCAATGGATTTCTTTTCAATTTTAATTTCTAAATCTTTAGACCTTAAAGCACCCAAAACCTCATCTAATGATAAAGATTCTCTACCATATCTTATAGTAGCTTTGACATCTCTAATGGATTCAGATAAAGAATTCAAAATTATTATAGCCTAATTTTCATCTGATATTTTTTCATCAATGCTATTCAAGTCAATAAAAATCTTATGAAAATCATCAAAGTTATCATATAAAGACTTATTAGAATCCATTTTAAACCTAAACAATTGTTCTTTCAAGTAAATTTTGTTTGTCAGTGATTTAGTCATATACAAGGATTCTAATTTTAACCACACTTTCGCATCAATATCACCATCATCAATTTTACACAAGACATTATCAAACAAATGCAAAATAAGCAAACTATAAGATGTTTCCATTACCTCAGTAATCTTAACATCAGTCTACTTTCAAGGAAATCATATTGTTTTCCCGAAGTCTTTGCATATTTTTAATGCACCAAAACTACATACATTTTCTTTCTCCACATGTTGAAGTTACCCTTGCCATCAAACCTTTCAATATCAATTCTAGTTTGGCCCATAATTGTTCACTAACAATTTTCTTTTAATCTTTTAACAAGAAAGGGAATAATAATAGCATAAATCATATACAGGCAATAATTTGTACAATAACACCAAAGATTGACCAAGATTCAACAAAACACTCAAAATAAAAACCCTAATTGACTTGATACCACTTATCAATTTTTGATTAGGCTTTATTAAGAATATTTTAGCCAAGAATCAAAATATCAGTAAACTAGATTAGCAAGAAAACATACAAGATCATCAACAAATTACTAAGAAAAGAACACCAAAAATACTTAGTTCAGGTTTTGATTTGAAACCCTACATCCAAGGCAAAGACAAGTCTCTAATCAAATCCACTATTAAGCATAAGCAAGTACAACTAACAAACCCTCTTATCAACAACGCACATGACAACACCCTGCCATGAAATCGACCTCCAATACAAGCCTCTCACTAGACTCGAGACGTTCTCTTGACCAGATAAAACCAAAGGATTTCGCTCTAGCTTGACTAAAACCACAAAACACAACACCCTTTTACAGAGAATAAAGAAATCAAAAAGAAGAGGCAGAAAATACACAACCACTTACCCTAGCTCTCTAAACATAATATTTTATACTTAGGAAAAAAAACCCAGCAAAAGACTATACTGCCCCTTCAGATGCTAAAAGACCATACAACCCATACAAAGTTAAACAAAGACCAAACTGCCCTCGACAACTTTTAAGCCATACTTTATAATGTACTTTCTCTTCTTTGCATTCTACTATAAAACCTTCAAGTTGAGTAACATACACCAAATCTTGCAACTCACAGATTAAAAATGTTGATTTAACATTAAACTAATATGCAAGCCATTGCAGTTGGGCTACCAGGGCCCAAATAGTTCTAACCATTTTAAATCAAGCAATTGGAGAAAATATTTCTTCAAAATCGATACCTTGTTGTAGTGAGTATCGATTTGCCACTAGTCAAGCTTTATGCTTTTGTATACTTCCATCTATATGATACTTCGTTTTGAATGCCCACTTCAGGCCAATTGCGTTCTTACGATCGAGTAAGTCCATTAGCTCCTCAGTTTCATTTTTTTGGATATTGCTACGCATTCTTCTTTCATTGCATCTTGCAACTCTTCTTTTCCTGTTGAATCTTTATAGGTTGTAAGATTTGTTATAAACAAAGCAAAATGCACACGATTCATAGATTTCTTTCAAAAATCTAAATTTTCTTAGGGGGGTCTCATCAAAAGACTCATTTGAGGGAGATGAGCAAACTACTACTTGGAGTTGTTGGAGTGGAATTTGTAGGCTGCTACTATTTGAAGTTAAGTGAGAAGAATTTCTTTAATTTATTGGTGTTGGATCCAATTTTGCATTTGTTGAAGCCTGAAATTGAGTTCTTTCACTGCTGTTATTCCAATTCCACCTTGCTTTTTCATTGAACACTACATTTGAGGGTTATATAATCTATATGCTTTGTATTAGGGACAATAGCCAATAAAAATACATTTTTTAGATTGATCTAATTTATGAAGACAAGCAAAAATTATTAAGTATCAAAAAGGGGAAAAAATGATGAAAAATTATAAAAATAAAAAATAAAAAAGTTCATATGTTTGAAGTTATAAAGTATAGATTAATTTATGGTTACGATTTGCCACATAAAAATATTGTATATAGTCTTGATAAGAAAAGGTTCTAAATAATCCATTCTGGAGCATCAATAATCTTAAATAATTGACAACACCAGGCCCTCTTCTTATGAAATGAATAAAGTGAAAAATGAGATATTAACAATTTCTTTATACCAAATGGTAGGACAGGTAGAAGGATAAAGTATCCTGACTCTGAAGCGTTGCTCTCTTTGTGTTTATATCTAACCAATTAATACTGGAATTATAACTAAATTATTATATTATTCTCAGAAAAAGGCATCTGAAAGATCCATACGCAACTAACCCAGTTGATAAAAATATTTCATTTTTCATCATTTTCGGCAGGCTCTAGATTCCTTACTTGCTTCAGCAGAAGAACTAACGCCATTTGTTAGACTACTGTATATGCTTTGAATGGAATCATGGAAAGTCGAAGAATATATATTTGGAAGGCCGATTTGCTTCCTTTTATCAAGCTTTCCAACATGACTGAAGTTACAAGATATCTATTATTAATTATCTTAATTAGATTTATGATAAACAAAGTTTGAAGGCTTGAGAGCTTTATGATGATTTCTATATAAAGGAAACTGGCTTCAAACGCTTAGTACCAAGACAAACACAGCAGGAACTACTCTAGTTTGTAAACATTTACACTGCTAATTAATGGCCCCTCAGGTTCATCAGGCAGATTATTACTCCCAACTTGCTAAGGTTGGCAGGGAGGGCTTTGCTCTCTTGGAAGAGATCAACCGTATCCGCCGGCCAAAGAAGCTTGAGAACAGGCATCAGCAGCCTCCTCAACCACATGATTCTCAACACCATCCTCAACATTACTATAACCATCAGTTCGAGCATCTTCAGCCTGTTGGTTACTTCTACCGCGGTCCCCAAATTATCACCGTGCTGAAAGAGCCCGTCATAGATAGCAACCAGGCAGCTCAACTCTACGGTGGTGTGGTGGTTGTGGATCATAGTATAAGAAAACTAATTCCCAACCGTGGTTATTAGGCTTTTGCTTAATTTTCTTCAGAAATTTGCATACTTAATAATAAGACTTAAAAAATGCTATCTAAAATATGCAATTTGTATGTCTTCTGGTATACCTTATGTATTATGTATCTTCCTAGGTTTCCCATAGTTTTGTGTATGTCTTTGTTATATACCAAATGCCTCTCCCTTAGTTTTGTTTAAGTAATTAAGGAGTAGAGTTTTATCTTGGTTAAAGTCATATAAAATCTGAAGTCGAGTATCTATGTAACTATGTTGAACTCTGCAGAGAGAGCTTTGTTTGTGCTCTCAAATTATGTAGTTAATATATCCGGGCTGTTGGGAACTTGCAGTCTTATAAACTTCTCACTCTTTTTACATTAATTCCAAAGTATTCCAACGGTTAGATAGCCTTTTTAATGTATGTCCAAAATAGATAATACGTTAAAATCAATATACATTTGAAACTAGATTTGGACTCCCTTCCAACTATTGTGGCGGGTCCGTGATTGGGGTAAAGCATTTAATAGAAACAAATTGTGAAAATCGTTTCTCATAGCTTTAAAAATATGGTTTGTATGAATAATTATGGCACTATATAACTGAATAAACTGAAGGGATACTGAAAATACATTCAAGTATTTTAAATTAGAGAATGGCCAATTAAAATTCCCCATAATCAAGAATATTTTGTCTAACAATATAAATATTAATGAAAACATGTGTAAAATGATTTTTTTTCGAAGAGCAAGAAGTCCATCATCTAATCTTTTGTCCGCTCTGCTATGTTATCAGTTAACGGTTATAATAATGCAAGCCCTAGCTAGTTTTTGCTTCTCTAAAACAATTGGATGCTGGGCTGCCAAATGTTCCATACATACGAATATTAATATACTTGCTTTTTAAACCAAAAACACATATAAAACCTTGAATTAATAAAAGAAATGTGCTCATAATCTTGCTGTGTGATTGCCTAATGACTTTCTTAATATTATCTAGACTCTGATCACAGTGAACTTCTTTATACCTCTTCCAACAAAGCAACTATTAATGATGGTCATTAATTAAAAGAATCTTCTTGGTCTTTCCATTGTTTGGTAATGGGGTGGTAGTGAATTGGTGCTAAAAGAGGGATTTACGCAGAAGAAATAGCACCCACAATCGGAGAAACTCCTATATTTGTATATACATGCATGAAAAGCATCACTAAATTTACCACCAATTCATCAACCAACTAACAGCTTCTGAGGATATATAAGCCTTCATTTCACTAAAATAAGCTAAGAATTTAGGGACTACCGTGGAGAACTATATTGGAGGCTCTTTTCTAATTCTTTATATTATTATATATAAAGAATTATATATAAAAAAAAATGCCTCGTGCGAGCTCGGGTTCAGTGGCCTTCATCATAACAAGAACTCGCACAAATGTCATTCTTCTCTTGTGTTTAGCTCTTTTTAATGCCTCCCAAATTAAAAGCCAGGCAAATTCTACGGTGCGAGGGGCTTGGGATCCTGACGAGAAACTTTTTAACGTGTTAGACTATGGCGCAAAACTTGGTGACAAGGAAGTTCAAACTGAAGATGGAGACGATGCTAACCGCGTGGTAATCAAAATGAAATTAATCAACTTTAGCAAGTGTAATATTTCTTCCAATTGAATTGAAGAAGTTCACTGAATAATTTCAATGTGGGTTTACAATTGCAGGCATTTTTTCACGCATTTCAAGCAGCATGCCAACATGAGGGGAAAGCGAGGCTTCTTATACCCAGGGGGACCTTTGTTGTTGGCCCCGTAACATTTATGGGTCCATGCAAAAACACAGCTCCTCTATCCGTTCACATTCACGCCACCATTAAAGCAAGCACTGATATTTCTTTATATCCAGGAGAAGGAGAAGAATGGGTCAATTTCAATGACATAAATGGCTTGATAGTTACTGGAAAGGGCACTTTGGACGGCCAAGGTCCCGCCGCTTGGAAGTACCGTGACACAGGAAAAAGCAACGATGCTGTTGGCCAACGTCTCCCGGCGGTAATCAAACTAGCTCCAAAATCATAATCAATTTCAATTCTCTTATGAATTAATCAATCTTAATTTCGTTCTTCTCCTTCTTGCTGCAGAATGTACAATTTTCTAATGTGAAAAACGCAATTGTAAGAGGAATAACATCCCTTAATAGCAAAGGGTTCCATTACTTCATTACTCACTGCGAGAATATTAGGCTTGCAAAACTCGTTATCACTGCTCCAGCCGACAGCCCCAACACAGATGGCATTCATATCAGCCAATCCAGTTTGGTGAAGATATCCAAAAGCGTCATCGGAACCGGAGACGATTGTGTTGGTATGATTCGAGGATCCAGCAACGTCACCATCAGCAAGGTTACTTGCGGGCCTGGACATGGAATAAGGTACAAAAATTGCTCACTTATTGCTTAATTTACAGTGCCTGAGAATTTTCTTTTAACTTTTGCTGCATATAGCAGTGTTGGTAGCCTCGGCAAGTACGAAAATGAGGAAGATGTGACAAGGATCAGCGTCAAAGAATGCACCTTAGTAGGCACAGACAATGGCCTTAGAATCAAAACAAATGTAGGGAAAACTCCGAGTCAAGCTAGACATATGATTTTCCAGAACATCTTCATGAGAAATGTTAAGAACCCGATCATCATAAATCAATTTTATGAAAGTGAACATAAGGTAATTGGTAATTCATGAAACTTAATCAGTCTTCACAAAATTTCATTTCTGGGTTCTAATTTAAGTTTGTATCTGCAGGATTCAATAATAAAGATCAGCCATGTTCATTTCTTAAACATTACAGGGACGTCAGTATCGGAAGTTGCAGTGGATTTGGCGTGCAGTAAACAGAATCCGTGCACAAATGTTGAACTGAGCAACATTAATTTGCGTTACAGTGGAAATCAAAGCAACGTGCCATTATCATCTTCATGTCTTAATGCTAAAGTTGGGTATCATGGAATGCAATCTCCACCACCTTGCCATTAGGTTTCCTCATGTATATATCATATAGTTTAAGTTAATTAAATAGTTGACTACTTAAACAACGAGTTAACCAATTTGATGGCTGGTTAAACCATACCATCCCCTCCACCATGTCAACATTTGCTTCAGTTCCGAAAACACTAGTGGTAATATGAATTCTTTAATTTGAAAGTTTAATGGCAAAAGTGGAATATACATTTTATTCAACAATAAAACTATATAAACTCATATATTATATAATTATATAATTTTAAATTAATGATAGGGTAATATTATTTCTATTATTTAATTAGTTTTCTGAACTTATTACTATTATATTAATTTAATAACATAATGCATCACTAATTGTTGAATTTTGACCGAAATTCTATAAGGTGAGAGGAGAGTGTTCGATATTAATTAATTAAGCCAACAAATTTAGAAAATCGAGTTAATTAATTCCCTCGCTCTCATCACATGAGTCATGAAAAAAACAAAAAAAAACAATTTGAAAGTTCAAACAAGAGAACTTTAACCCATAAAATGAAATAAATACGATCAATTGCCACCACTAATCAAACCTAGAATCCGTCAACACATCAAATATAAATTAAATATTCCATTGCCCAATAATTCCGTTTGACTGAAGAGCTTTACAGGGTGATCTATAAACTGCAGCATATAATAAATTTATATTACTATTTCAATTCAAATTGTAAAAGCATCTAAAGACAAGTATATTTATCAGCCAACAATAATAAAGGATTCTATGTACCTAATCCCCACTTGTTTCACATTGATGGAGAGCAAAATATAAACCCTTATCATATTTTTCATGGTTTAAACTCCAATATTAGCAAAAAATAAAATAAATTCCGGTACATATTTCCAAAACACTTAACAATGATGCAACAGTACCGTGCCAGCAACAAAACGGGGCTCAAAAATATGTCAACAAGTTGAAATAATAAAATAGTATTCATGTGGCTGCACCTGCATATTGGATTTCCAAAATCCATATCTTATTTTAAACAATTATAGAATCTGGAAATTTGTATGAACCCCTTTTAAAACAATGAAAAGACTAAGCAAATATAGTGATATTGATATTTAACGATGTGGGGGTATTATGATATTTTATGCTTTGGAGGTAAATTAATAATAAAATTCATATCAAATTAATCATGTAAAATTTAAACTTATGAAATAATGTTGATTACATTGGTATAGTTTAATGTGGATTTTTTGAATAAAAATTCTTTTTAACGGATATTGATTATTGTAGAATTGATTATTAAATTGGTTGGTTATGTTGTTGTTTATTATGAAAGAGAATGAATTTAAAGTAATCAAAATAAAATAAAATATGTTGGAGGTCATAGAAGAGTGGTTAAAATTCTAGAGAAAACGACACTTAAAATATTATCTAGTTGTTGAATGAAAAGTGTGGTATCAATCTAACCTTGAACAACATTCAGTTATACATAATCGAAATGTCTTGACCTGGAACGTTTAATAAAAATCAAAAATGATAAAGATGTCAAGGGTCTTATTAACATGTCTAAATACTTCGAGTAATGTATTCCAATTTTTGTTACATGCACCCTTATCAAAGCATAAGGAGAAGAAGAAAACAATGGCAAAGATGGTGGTGAACTGAAATAGGAATCTAATAAGGAAGACTTGCCAGATTTTCATAATGATGCATTATATATAGCTGAAGAATGGGTCCATGGAGACTAAGAGAGAGTTTCAAATTAGGGTAACTTTGATAGGAATAAGATGGTTGATGTTCCTCTTAATGAGTTCAACTTCAAGGAGATATCACTTGTTAACTATGATATAAGTAATTTCTAGTTTACAAATTCTCACAAGGTGGCAGAAATTATATTGGAACATTTTTCAATAATGTATCCATTAATCCATTTAAGTGGCTACCTAATTTTCTTGTGCAACCTTCAACATCAACAACAACAACAACATCAAGTAATGTAGGATCGGTGTGAGAAAGGAATTCTGTAAAAATTGATGACTTATTTAATAATAAAAAACACTTCATAGATGCAATAGCTCAATTTGCGTTGAAGAAAAGATTTTCGTACAACATGTTCAAGTCAGACATAAGGAGATGAGAGATTAAGTACATTGATCTACAATGCCAATGGGAGGCAAAGGGAAAAAGATTAAAACTCACTAACTTATTCCAAGTCCGTTTTATGAATCTCATACACACATGTTCAAGAGATCAGATAAAACCACATCATAGGTAAACTAGGACTCAAGCTTTAGGCCAATTACTGAAGTCAAAGTTTGTGCTGGTTGATCATATTTATTAGTCTAAGGAGATCATTATCGACATCATTGATAGTTATAAAATTTATAAATCATATTCATAGGCTTGGAGGGCAAGAAATTGGGCATTACAGTCATTATAGGGCTCACCGAAAGAGTTATTTATGCTTTTACCAAATTATTGCTCCAATTTAAAGTGTGTTAATCCAAGTACCGTGATGCATATACAAATGGACAATGAGCATTGCTTTCAGTATTTTTTCATGGCATTAAGTTGTCGCATCCATACATTTCAATGACACATTCGACCAGTAATTTGCATTGATGTTGTTTTCTTAAATAGTCGATATTTGGGTTATTTATTTCTCACATTGGACTTAGATAGTAATAATCGGATATATCTAATAGCTTTCTGCATAGAAAGAAAGGAAAATCATCCAACGTGGTCTTAGTTTTTTACATAGCTTAAAGATTTCATTACTAAAGTACTAGAGTTGGCAATAATCTAATATCGACATCATGCCATCCAAATGTACACCATAAATGTTGTTGTCATCACCTTTTTTGTAACATGCGATCAAAGTACAAGCGTAACTCTAAAGTCACATGTTTATACTACAAAGTAGCGAAGACCTATACAGAAGTAGATTTTGAGGTCATGATGAGATGCATTTGGAAGATAAGGATTACCTATATGAGGTAAGGTATCATTGATAAAGTAGGGCATATTTTCCAGGTCACATGTATAATATAACGACAACTAACATCACAGAGTCATTCAATGCACTTGTCAAACACGCACAGGGTTTGCCTATCTTGATGTTGGTCGAATTCATTCAAGGCATCTTATGACAATGGTTTTACGAGAAGAGAAACCATGCAATTATGTATAGTTTTAAGACTAGTTATTTAATTAACCATGCTTTTGTACACTTATTTAATAATAAATGTGCTGATTTTTTTTTTTCATATTACAAAAAAGTGCACCCACCAAGTTGCATCATCGGTCAACCACTAACACAGCTCTAC
Source organism: Mangifera indica (assembly GCF_011075055.1). Taxonomy (NCBI): domain Eukaryota; kingdom Viridiplantae; phylum Streptophyta; class Magnoliopsida; order Sapindales; family Anacardiaceae; genus Mangifera; species Mangifera indica. The sequence goes on along the minus strand of NC_058139.1, from coordinate 18,287,717 downwards.
AATCATGCTTTAAAAGGCTATTTTTGACTTTACTCCGATAGTGTATACCTCTTGCTCATTAGATCTTCGAGTTGTCCCATAACACTTTTGGAATCCTTCTTCACGCTCAACGACCATAGCTAGAATTGTACGAATGACTCATCTGACCCTCAATTTCAATAGGTTCATGTATGGGGTACAAACAAGCAAACCTTTCTTGACAACTTAATCATGATCGGTCCACACAAATTGTATAAATAAAGAAATTTGTTAAATAAATAATTAATCTTAATTAACACACATGGTGGAATGGGTAATGTTACCTTTTGCATGTAAAGAGGTAGAGGTTTAGCCTGGGAATCCTCTTGGGCTATCAAGTTGATCATTTGTACCCTCTGAAAAAGGAACATAATGTTTACTATTAGCCTTCAATTGTAATAATTGGCCAACATATATAAATATAAACATTTATTTATGTATATACCTCATCAAGATATCCTTATGATAGGACATCAATCACATCGTCCCCCGAGAGGTAATGTTAATCACCGGAGTTCTGCAATAAGGAACAAACGTTCATCCTAAAAAGATGACAAAAAAAATTATATTAATCAACTTGTTAGATTGAATTGCATTTAACCAACTTAAGAACAATCGAGTACTTACCTTCATGATCAGGGATGATATACATGGAAAACCCTCAACCGATGATATCTCATGTCCAATACCATGTTTGAAGATTAATAATAAATGGTTAATTATCAATAACAACACAAATAGGTTGTCATAAGAAATTATTGCAAACCTCGGTTAGAAGAGGAGATGTCATAACGTGGCCCACAGGCAAAAGTCTGTCATCACCCTCATGAGAAGGCTATAACAAGATATACGAGTCAATATACAGAGTTACTATAACTCAAAGTTAAATAAAATTTACATAACACATAATTACAAATTTCCACTTAGACAATAATATATGAGCAAATATGGGTCAGCATGTCCTCTAGATGACTCATCTTGTCATTCAGATAACGAGAGATCTGATCCAATCCAATATAAGATTGCCCCATTGAGCTAATGTAACATCAAAGGGGATTGAATGAGTACAATTGAGGGTGGATACAAGTCGACTCAAACCTGAACACTTCATGGCTTGAGTTCAACTCAAATTTGTCAAGCCAACATTAAAGGTGGTTTGAGTTCGATTCGAATGAAAATAGTTTGATTTGAGTTTGACTTGAATTTATGGCTCAAATTCATGATTTGGATATGTGGCTCAAATTCGTGGTTTGAATTTGTGGCTTATTGATAAAATGACATCATTTAATAATTATTTAATATAATTCGGATCGAGCCATTTATCCAATTCATGAGTCAAATAGAGTCAAACTCTTTGTAGCTCAAGTTAAGCTCAATTTTAAAATAAGTCAAATCTTTTAACTTGAACTCGGTTTATATTTGAAGTAAAGAAATTTAAACCAAGTAAAATCTAATCGAGTTGACTTTTAAGCCCAAGTCAACTCAATTCTGTTTCAACCCTAAGTACAATATCATGGGGCCAAAATATTAGGATCAGAAATGGGCTTAATGGCCAAGGTTGAACATTAACACAAATACTAGGCTCAGGCCCTGAATGTCGACAAGTGGCACGACAAAAGAAGAAACCTCAAGAGGAGTAGATACGTCGTCTCCTGATGAGGTGGATGTCAAGGAGGAAGACTGGGGACTCATCATATTCATTAGGCAACGACATTGGTATACCAAGTTGTAGCCTTCTCGTTTTTTGAAAGAACAATTGAGTAAGTTACATCATTTTGCTCATTAAAATATATGAATAAACATTTTGAATCAATTAATTAATTAATCAATCAACTAATCAATTAACAATTACAGACTTCATCTTCAGAGAATATAATTTACAAATAACTTCATCAAGTGGATCTCTCTTATCTACCACCTGAATATGCGGGAGAATGCCTCAACATCAATTAAAACCACCCAATTATACAGTGTGTCTATCTTCTTGTATATCCAAAACTGCAATGTCAAATCAATATTTAAATTCCATCAATAATAATCATAATTAATATTTTTTTCTTGGTAAACAACAAAAATTAGTCACAATTATATACTTACTTGGAATGCAAGCAAGAACCCATAGATATTGTCCTTATGTAGATCATTTATTTGATCAGAGCATATCCTCTCAGTCACCTGACACATAGTTGGTAAGTCATATCCTACCATACATCCAACTAGTAAAAATTAAATATGTCTAAATGATCAACCAACTAGAGATACTATGAAGATATCTTCTTTTATTTACATTCCTTAGTAACACCATATGAAGGCAATACAAAAGCACCAATTTAATGTTGTCAATATCATCATTCCCTCATGGTCTCGCTGCAAAAACTTGCTCCAAATCTTTGTATTTCACTTTCTGACTTTCTTAAAAATAGATGTCCCAAATCCTATCTTTGATACCCCATAGAATATATATCCCTATATCAGTGGACTGATTGAAGAGTAGCTCGATAATAAGTGCAAACTCAAATGGATTGAACCTCACATCAACTCCATTAATCCAAAACCAGAACTAATTTCTTGCATTACCCGAGTACAACTGTCTTAACAAGAAGTGTATCAACACTCCACTAAATCTTATGTCTTGTAAGTGAAGAAAATGCCCAAAACACGTCCGTTTAAACAACTTCAACTATTATCATGTCAACGTGAATTTTATCTTGGGGCATTTAGCTACAGACATGATGTCACCTCTATCCAAAAGTGTTGCGTCTCATTAGGGATTCTTAATTCTCTCCTTGGGTACTCAAGTTTTCCTTTTTGGGAAACTTCATGTAAAAAAGCAATTATTATAATGAAAATTTTGATAAGAATTTCATATATACAAACATAAGATTTAAAATCAATATAAAATGCATATCTATAATCTATCTATTTTTGAAAAAATTAGAAAAAAAAAACAAACCTCAAATTCAAATCCTACAAATCGAAAAACCCTTGAAATGGGAAAAATTAAAAAAACAGACCTGAAATTCGAAAACTATACGCTAAAAAACCCCTAAAATAGGAAATTTTGAAAAAACAAACCTGAAATTTGAAAACTATACATAAAAAACCTTAGAATGGGAAAAATTGAAAAAAGAGGCTTGAAATTCAAAACTTACACATCAAAAAACTACTAGAATGGGAAAAATTGAAAAAACAAATTTGAAATTCAAAAACTACTTGTCGAAAAACCCTCGAAATGAAAATAAAAGTCTAAAATTTGAAATCTAAATGTTGAAAAATTCTAGGATGGGATAAATAAAAAATTAGACCTGAAATTTGAAAACTATACATTGAAAAACCTTTGGAATGGGAAAAATTAAAAAAACAAATTTAAAATTCAAAAACTACATGTCAAAAACTCCTAAAATGCGATAAATCAAAAATCAGACTAATTTCAAAAATTACACGTTAAAAAATCCTTAGAATGGGAAAAATTAAAAAAACATATTTGAAATTCGAAAACTACATATTGAAAAAAACCTAAAATGGGATAAATCGAAAATCGAACCTAAAATTCGAAAACTATAAGTTAAAAAATTCTAAAATGAGAAAAATTAAAAATTAGACCTAAAATTTCAAAACTACATGTTGAAAAACTCTAAAATGGGCAAAATTGAAGAAACAAACCTAAAATTTGAAAACTATATATCAAAAAACCCTGGAATAGAAACAATATCAATTTGCCCCCTAAACTCGTAATTTGCACCCTTAAATATCAATACTGTTTAAAAATTCACAATTTTCTCCCACCCATGAGTTCCTTGAGTTTCACTATTTAAAAAATAAAAAATTTCCCCCATCTCATGAATGCCCCTGAGGTTCCCTAAAGTCTCTCAAGATTCCCCAAAGAAGGTTATTGTTTAAAATATCGCAATTTTCCTCTTTTGTTGAGATTACCTAAAGTCTCTCTCAACCCTGAAGGAAGATTATCCACATCGAGATTCCTTGAGGTGGAGTGTCAATGTGATACCTTAGGCGAATCCCATATCGACAAAGCACGGGAGAGATGCTGGGTCTATCTATGTATCCCACATCGGTTAGTGGTGGGAGAATTTGAGTGGTTAAATACCCTGTGAGCTCCTTAAACTGTAAAGACGCGTTTTGGGTTGCAAAGCCCAATAGCAAAACCATGATGGACTGTGTGTCCAAAGTGGACAATATCTTGACAGTGGGCCGGGTTATTGGACCAGGGATGTTACAAATGGTATCAGAGCAGCTCCGCGTGTCCTCTTGAACGATGGTGGGATAAACCTCAACGAAGACGTTGAGTCCCGTAAGGGGGGGTGTATGTGATACCTTAGGCGAATCTCACATCGACAAAGCACAGGAGAGATGTTGGGTCTATCTATGTATCTCACATTGGTTAGTGGTGGGAGAATTTGAGTGGTTAAATACCCTATGAGCTCCTTAAACTGTAAAGACGCGTTTTGGGTTGCAAAGCCCAATAACAAAACCATGATGAACTGTGTGTCCAAAGTGGACAATATCTTGACAGTGGGTCGGGTTATTGGACCAGGGATGTTACAGCCAACCCTCAAGATCCATATTTCCCAATCAAAATTTTATTTTCCGACTACATTTCAGCAAAAAAAAAAACGAATCTACGTCTACTCTAACATAATAGCCCTTAATCAATTAACCCAAAACAAGGAAAAATTTACTCATAAAATCAAATGTTCAAAACCAAAAACCCTAACTAAAACTATCCAAAATCTCCATCTAATCAATAAAATTTCAACACCAAAATGATTAAAACATGACAAAGAACGTTGTACTAATCTTGTTGACTATTTTCCTTGTCGAAAAACTAGAAAAATAACCAAAGAAAAACCGATCTCGTGTGCCTCATGGAAGCTGTGTGGGAGACATAATTTTCCCCGAATTTGAACATTGATTTTGAGGAAATTGGGGGTTTATTTTATCTATTTATATAAGGGCATTTTTGTCAATTTACATAACTTGGTATTTTTGCTTTGTGCTGATAAAGATGGGTATTTTTGCTTTTTTTGAGTATATTTTGGAGCCTTCAAAAAAACAAACGTTTCGGAAACGCAGTGGGTTTCTGTGTTTCCTACCCATGCAATAAATCAAGGCGTTCATCCGTCTAGAATCTCAAAAAAATTAAAAAAAGAAAATCAATGAATTTGTGTGAAGAGATATTAATTAGAATGTTTATTCTTCCATAAATTGAAATATTGACAGTTAGTTCATGAGGTAAACACCTGCAGAAATCTCTCAGGTCGGGAGAATATTGTACTGCAATTCCTAAAAAAAAATGCATAATTCCGCGTATCTTCCGTGTGTGTGTGTATCCGGTTCAGATTAAGCCAGCTCTAGCCCCCAACTTCCACCGGAACCAAGAAATTAGCATGAAGCAACCCAGATGTTTCTTTTCTTTTCACTAAATAAATATAAAGCCGCACGTTAGACAACTAATTAAATTTTAGCGTTTTTGTTTCTGTTTTTGTTTTTCACACCCCTTTGAATTATTAAATCACCATCCCTTTGCTTTTAGAATTTTCCAAGAATTATAGATCCTCGAGGACAATTCCCAATAGAATTTAATTTCAAAAATCTAATGCATGCCTTTATAATTTATCAAGAATTACACTTCCTGAAGAACAATATGATTATAATAACAAAACCCTCTGCATAAAACTGATTGCTCAGCCATGAATATATATTATATTGCAGTGGGGTAATGAACGTAGAGGCTTTATATATGAGAAACTTGCAGCTTTCTTTATAATGCTATATTAGATAATCAAGGCTTTGAAGCTTTGCGGTCATTATACCAGGGAGCTTACAAGATATAACAATTCATCGAGAAATTACAATGGCGGCATTCAGGACCTTCAGAAGTATAGCTATTTTTTATTTAACATGTTTTTATATGGATAGTACAGTGGTAGTCCAAGCTAAGTGCCGCAAGTGTTCTTCAGCTCATAAGTCCAAATCCCGGCCTGTACCATCTCCTCGCCTGCCGCCTCCTCCTTCACCAGATAAAAATTTTCCGGGAGCAATTTTTCATGTCACAGAGTATGGAGCAGTGGCTGATGGAGAGACAGACAGTACTTCAGTACGTCCTTGTTTATTTTATTCAATTTGTTGACGGTGTGTTTTATATTAGGCCAAATGACATATTCTCAAAAGGTTTAAATTTGAAAAAATCAACTGTTCACTCATATATCAAATTTGTTATAAAAATATTAAAAAGTCAAAAAAACCTCTTAATTAAATAACATTGTATCCTAAAATTTTATTAAATAATTTTTATACTTTAATCTATATTAATTTTAATTAAAAATAGAAAATTATTATTACAAATATATATAGAGATATAAATGACATTAATAGTATGTTTGGGTTGAATTGTAGTTTTTTTTAATTTTAGGAGGTTTTAAAATTATGAAAAAGTTTGAGATTTTTTTAAATTTTTAATTTTAATATACCCTTCAATAGTTTTAAAAATTATAATTACACCGTTAGAGAAATGAATAGAAATTATAAAATGTAATAAATTAAAGACATAAATATCATATTAAAACTATTAAGATGATAAATACATGAAATAAATATGATAATTTCTTGAACAAAACAGGAAAAATGTCCATTTACCCTTGGTAAATTTTAAAAAAATGACACTTACATTTCGTATTATGAGACAAAATAATATAAACACCTTTGAACCGATAAAATTAACAGTTGATTTTAACATATGGGTGAAAAATTGGTTTTTTCAAACTTATTAGGATTTTGTCATTTCATTAAACCTTGGGTGGGAAATATGACTGGGCCATATATTAAGAACTTTTGGGTCTACTCGGTGCTTTTACCAAACCTCAAGCAGGTAATTGGAGAGTACAAATCACCGTTGACCTCAATAATCTTTGTGTTGTCATTGTAATGTATTATTTTTACTCTAATGACAAGTTTCACTATGATGAAAACATGTAGGCATTCTTAACAGCCTGGGAAGCTGCATGTGACCATGGTGGAAGCTCCACCTTTTACATACCAGAGGGTAAATTTCTTCTTGGTCCAATAACTTTTAGCGGCCCTTGCCATAAAAGCCAGCCTCCAAACGTTCGGATAAGAGGGACTCTGCTTGCTGTACCTCATCTCAGTGCCTATCCTGCAGATGATTGGATTGTTTTCAATAATCTTCACGGTTTCAACCTCATTGGTGACAATGATGAGGCCATTTTAGATGGCCAGGGAGGTCTAGACGCCTGGAAACAGGAAAGCTGTGTGCAGTCGGCAAATTGCGACCGGTTGATTACAGTAAGTTTGTATTAAATATTGTGAAAATATTTGCTTAATTTGTATTGAAAACATGTTAATCTTGTTTACCATATAATTGATGCAGTCGGTGAAATTCAACAATGTTTCAAATGGAACTATTAGCGACATTACTGTAACAAACAGCAAGGCCTTCCATATCAGTTTCAATAACTGCGATCAAATGGACATGTACAATGTGAACATTAAAGCTCCTGGGGACAGTCCAAATACTGATGGTATTCATTTTCATGAATCCACCAACATCAACATTGTTTCTGCTGATATTGGAGTGGGAGATGACTGTGTCTCCTTTGGACCCGGCAGCATCAACATCTCTGTTTCTGATATTCGATGCGGTCCAGGCCACGGAATCAGGTACAATTCAGCTTCTTATGTGGTTTCAGATTCAGTGGTAACATTCATAACAATATGAATGACTTTTGGGTTATGCAATTCGGCAGTGTTGGCAGCCTTGGCAAGTACCAAAATGAAGCAGATGTGGTGGGAGTCGTCGTGAGAAACTGCACAATCAGTAACACTCAAAATGGAGTGAGGGTAAAGACCTGGCCTGGATCTCCGGAAAGTGTCGCATCCAACTTTACATTCGAGGATATTGTCATGATCAACGTCTCAAACCCCATAATTATAGATCAAGAATACTGTCCATCGGGTAGCTGCGAAGATTCTGGGGTAAATATCTATGAAACTCTGCATCTTTTATATGCTTTTTGTTACATTCAGCTAACTGATTGATTCTGTTTCAATGATTTTTGGTATTTTCAGCCGTCTAAAGTGAAAATAAGTAACATGTACTTCAAGAACATCACAGGGACATACAACACACAAACTGGGGTAAGTTTGTTATGCAGTTCTGGGGTTCCTTGCGAGAACATTCACCTGGCTGACATTAATATGCAATATATCAAAAGGGAAACTCGAGGCCAAGGCCATTTCAATGTGAAGGGTGTTGTTCATGGACTAGAAATATTAACTTCCAGTTTCTAAGTTGAAACTTATTTGTACCAAACAATTGGGAGGTTGGCCCTCGCAGCCCCTTTGGTTACACTCTCTGGAATCCCTCCAGTGATAGCTAAAAGCTGTTGGAAGTGTCAGAATTATAGGTTTATATACCAATATGAATTTTTCAAAATTTTGCAATGCTATAACTTCTGTATTTAATTAAGTCTCATCAGGACCAAGCACCATCAGATTCAGCAACAAGCTACCAGTCCTACAAATAATTTCTGCAGAATTTTTGTTTACAAATTGTTGTTGCACAATAGAAATGAGAAAGTACATGTAAAATACCTGATCAATGAAGAAAGAAACAAAGCGTGGATACAAATTGGACCAAGTTCAAACGCTCCTTAATCGAGTTCGACTCAAATGAAAAATGTTTCAATCGAGTTTAATTATAGTTCATTGAGCCAAAATTAAAGGTGCTTTGGGTTCAATTCAAATATAAAATAATTCAGTTCTGTTTGGCTCAAATTTGACTTGAATTTATGGTTCGAATCTATAGCTCTAATTTGTGAATTGATTTGTGATTTGAATCTACAATTCATTAACAAAATAACATCGTTTTACCTAATACTGAACAAAACAATATTGTTTTGTAAATGAGTCACGAATTCAAATCACAAATTCGAACCATGAATTTAAACTATGGATTTAAGTCATGAATTAAAACGGAACTCAAGCCACGAATCCGAACTATATATTCGAGGTATAAATTCAAGCCGAACTTAAATTGAACACCTCATAACTTCAATTCGGCTTAGTTTTAAAAACAAACTAATTAGTCTAATTCAAATTTAAACTAAAAAAATTTAAATTGAATTGAACCAACTTGCAAAACCGAGCTTATTCGGTCTAGATCCAACCTTAGAAATAACCCTATAGTCCATAAAATTGTGTAAAAGAATACAATAAAGGCCAAAAGACTTATTCTTACCCAAGGTATAAGTGAAATCTTAAAGTCTCATTCTCCAACTTTCAAAAACTCAAACACTTATTTATAGACGAATTTCTATTAAAAAACACAATTAAAAAAAATGTGATAAAACTTTAATTTTTTAATTTTGTTAATAAATAATTATTTTATCTCTAACTAAATTTTTTAATAAAAAATTAATTTATAAATAAATATTTATATTTTTAAAATTTAAAAAATAAGACTTTAAAATTTTTATATGCCTTGGTTGGGAGCAAGTCTTTTGTTTGGGATCACTCAACTCACTTTATGTGTCAAGAGTTGAAAAAACATTTGATAAAGATAAGCTAATAAAGGTAAAACGGCGTCGTTTAAAGCTGGAAGCGAAATGAGGTTTGCTACCAAAGATAAATCACCTCGACGGTAATCAAACACCACGCAGACCTATAGCGCAGCGGACATGGCGTACGTCGTTACCCGGCGCACAATAGCATCAGTTATTTCTCGAACACTCTCTTCTCGCTCTATCTCTCGCTTCTCTTTGCCTCTTCTCGACAAGAATCCGCTACTACATCCTCAGTTCATCCCGGACTCCGCTCGCATCCCGGTCCGTTTCAAAACATCTGGGTCGGGCTACTCGCCTCTTAACGACCCTTCTCCCAACTGGAGCAACCGTCCACCGAAAGAGACAATCTTGCTCGATGGGTGCGACTACGAGCACTGGCTCATTGTTATGGAGTTTCCTAATGATCCCAAGCCTACTGAAGACGAGATGATCAACGCTTATGTCAAAACGCTTGCTGCTGTTGTTGGCAGGTATTGACTCGACACTTTTTTTTTTTTCATTTTTCTCTTAATTGAACAAAAAAAATTTGATTGTGTCTTGGAGTTTTGTTGTAGCGAGGAGGAAGCGAAGAAGAAGATATACTCGGTTTGTACAACGACGTATACTGGGTTTGGGGCTTTGATCTCTGAAGAGCTCTCTTACAAAGCTAAAGGTATTCATTTTAGTAGTACTCATTCATGTTGGTGGGTTTAGGGTTTTAGGCGTTTTTTAAAAGTAATTTGAGTTATGGTTGTTTCTTAATCCATTGAATTATATTTACAATTTGTTTGGGGTTTAGGGTAGTTGGTTTCTTTTATTTCATTGTATTTTGAATTTTTGTTGGATTTATTTGTTGTATGTTGGAGGATTTAATTTTGTTGTGTCACCGAAGGTTGGATTGAGAGTTGTCTTTAGACATGTTATTTTTGTTTCAGTGATGGCTGTTTGATGGAATTCGCTTTTATTAGTTATATTTGGTATAAAAGGTTAGTGCTTTGAGGGGTTACTGGTGTTGGTTAGATTACTCTTTATTGGATTCAAATCAGGGATAAGTGTTCTATGAAGAATGATCTATTGTTTGTCCCAAATTCTGGATGTTTGATTGAATGAGCTTTGATTTGTCACTAGGCCTTCGAGATTTAGCCTTAGATGTTTCCTTTTTCAGTGCACATTAGCTTGATTTTTAATCGGATTTTTCTGGTGGAATAGGGCTACCAGGCGTTCTTTGGGTTTTGCCAGATTCATACCTTGATGTCCCTAACAAAGATTATGGAGGTTGGTATTTTTCTGAAATTTATTTTTATTGGATTTTGATGGAATGGGGCTACCTTATCTTCTTACTGAATTTTACACATAATGAATTATTTTTCAATCTTTTCTGTGTCTTGTGTGATATGATGATTAGGTGATTTATTTATCGATGGGAAAGTTATCCATAGGCCACAGTATAGATTCAGTGAGAGGCAGCAAAACAATCGAAACAGGCCTCGCCCCCGGTATGATAGGCGCCGAGAAACAATGCAGGTCGAGAGAGGAGAACCAATGCAAAGACAGAACTGGTCTAAAAATCAGACTCCACCCATGCAGCAACCATTATCAGTGAATACACAGAACCTTGCTCAAGATGGAGGGTCAGATTTCTCAGTAAACAAAGGATAGTTTGTCCAGAAACATACGTCAAATTCACAATGTAGTTGTAGGATATCAGATAAATGTTTGTTGTTGCAGTTCTTGTTTGGTGGATAATAACTGGGTTTCCTTCGATTCTATGTTTCACAGAAAGTTTATGCATATTTTGGCTCATGAACCTATGTGAATGTTTGGTGCACCTAAATTATGGAAGTATCAAAATATAAAAGGACAAATGTTGTCACTGAAGTCTTGAATCCTTAAGATATTTTTCTTTTTTCAGAAGAATAACCACTGAACTGAAATGCGCTATTTATCTTTACATGGAGATCTTGTATATAATCAAAGTGTGAGATTATGTGCTGAGACCGAAGACTTCATCCTTGTAAATATTTTTTGCTGCTTGTGTCTGTTATGAAATTTAGAAGAGAAGCACTCTAGCATGTACAGAATGCTAGCTTTGGTAAACCTTTAACCTCTTAAGGTCCCCCTCCTGGAAATGGTGGCTGTGGGCTGTTTGATGCTTGTCCAAACCAGTCACTGTTGATTCTTCGAAACTTCTCGAAATGATGGTTGTGGGTAAGAAATTGACTTTTTTAAATTTAAAGGGTTAGAACAAATCATTTCATCGAACTTGAAAGGTAAATGGTCATTTGGGCTCAAATTAGTTTTGAGGAAAAAAAATCCGAATTTGTGTTGAAATTAATTTTTTGTATAGAGAAACTTCCTCGGGATCATTTGGCGAGCGAGGCAAATTAGACAAGAAAAATATTTAAATATGAAGATTTTATGTTGGGCAGTACTATTACTGTATGCATATCCTCGAGATACATTTATACATGGAAAAAACTAAAATATTTTAGATAATAATAAAATTATTCATTTTTGAAATTTAAAAGAAAATTTAATAAATTATATATTTTTTATTATTATTATTAAAATGATAATTTTTTCTTATATCTAATTAAAATTTTTTTATTTATAAATAAGACCTGGAGTTTTTAAAATTGATGGGTGGGAGAAGAATTACATCAAACTCTGGGTGGGAAATTGAATCAAATTGTAAAAATATAATATAATTCAAAGAAATGAATTCATTTTACAAATATGCCTTTTCAAATGGGCCTAATCACCATTTTGTCTCTGCACAAAATTAATCACCTCAAACGTTGGCCAAATTCCCCACCTTCTCTCCTAGCAGATATCCTCCCTGTCTCCATTTCTCGAGATCTCCTTTTACAAGGTATGTGTTCTAGCTAAACCAGATCTACAATTCACACTATTTCATTTCATTTCATTTCATTTTTTTATTTTTGTAAATCAAATTTATAATTTAAACAATAAAGCATGAATTCCAATTACGGAAAACCTAAAGGATCAACACCCGGTTCATTCAGTAACTTCAATTTTGATCTCGATCTCGGCCTCGGGTCAGGTCAGCCCAAGTCACTTTATGACCAAAAAGACAGAACCACCTCGTCGTTTCAATCTTCATATTCATCGTCGACAACTACACACACTCAATCAAAGCCCACGCGGCAGCCAAACAAGCCATCGTGGACTCATCAACCGGCGCCGAGTCATTCGACTCTGCCCGGGTTACAAAATGCACCCACTTCAATGGTGGGTGATATACATGGCAAGAGTTGGGCCCCTTCAAGCGCGGCAAAATCCAGTTCTGGGATTGGGATAGTTGATAAGAATCCGAATTTGTTTGGTGATCTTGTTAGCTCTGCTTTAGGTCATGGTAAGAGTAATAGTAATGTTCCTTTGAAAAATGCAGCACCAGTGGCATCGAATAAGAGTTCATATTCAATGGGGAATTTGGCTGATTCATTACCTAAAACTAGTAATGCATCCAAAAGTAGTGGAAATTGGGGGTCTGGAGAAAGTTTTGGGAGCTATACTGGTGGATTTAATAGTGGTGGCAGTTGTAATGTGAATGTTAATGTTAATGTTAATGCCAAAGTTACAGAGAATTCAAATCTTGGGGGTCCGGCAATGAAGAGCATGACTGGAAATGGGATGAGTGCTAATAAGGATCCATTTGGTTCCTTGTTTGATCTGGGGTCAAAGCAATCGGGTAGTCTTAATTCAGCTAGTAAAGGGAATAATAACAGTGGTGGTGTTGATTCTTTTGGAGAGTTCCAGAATGCCTCTAAAGCTAGCACAACACCATTTCCTTCAAGTGGTGTTGCTTCAAGTAATAATGATTTTATGGGATCAAATTTGGGCTCTGATTTTGGGGCATTCAAGGATCATGGTTCTCAGAATAAGTCCTCTGGTCAAAGTCAAAGTACAGGTGGTGATCCACTTGACATATTCTTTTCCTCATCCTCAGCTGCAACAGGAAGTGCTGCTACTGTGTCTGATGGAGGGCAGCAGTTCTCAGAAGATGATTGGGGATTGGATTCCAATTTTGGAGGAGGAAACGATAGTGGCGGTGCTACCACTGAACTTGAAGGACTGCCTCCTCCTCCAGCTGGGGTAACTGGTGCTGCTGCAAAGAACAAGGGTATAGATAATCAGAAGGCAGGCCAATATGCTGATGCCATTAAGTGGCTGTCTTGGGCTGTTATTCTTTTTGAGAAATCAGGTGATAAGAATGCTACAAAGGAGGTACTATCAATTAGGGCTTCATGTTATAAAGAAGTTGGGGAATATAAGAAAGCCGTGGCTGACTGTTCAAAGGTATTATCAATCATCTCTTTCCTTTAGCTTCATTATTTCTAACAGTTTGTTCAGAACTTTAATTTTTAACTTAAATATAATTGTTTAGCTTGCTAATAGGAATTTGCAGGTATGTGTTGGGTTTTGAATCATCTGATCAACTCCCATGTTGTGGTCATCAAGTTATAATATCACAAAATTCTTATTGGTCATTAGCGGCTGAAGAATTGGCTGGCTACTATTTTGTCAGTATTCAATCTATGAATATTAATAATATTGAGAAATTTTAGCAGTAGAATTCAGGTGTCGATGAACTAGATTGTGGATGATTCTTAAGTTACCGGCTTTTCAAATCAATTAAAAGCTTCGCCCTGCTCGGTTTGAAAGGTTTGATTGATGATTAGTTTGTTGCTCACTTACTCTCAGGGAGCTTAAATAGACCATTTCTCAGTGCGGATGTTGTGCCCGTTGCCTGTTTGAGGCTTGTATTAATTTTTAATTGGAATAGCGTTTTGTTTTTTTCAGTTTCTATTCAATAATTAGTTCTATTAATGCTAACTGACTAGGGCTGATTTAAACAATGGTAATCAGCAGAGTGATTCAAATTCTTGTGTTGTTCCCATATATGCAGATAATAATTTATTGTCCTATATCTTTTCTGACCATCATTTGTTTGAGGCTTATTGGTTTTATTTTTTCTGTGCAGGTGCTAGAACAAGATGAAGGAAATGTATCTGTTCTTGTACAGCGTGCGCTTCTGTATGAAAGCATGGAAAAGTATAAACTTGGGGCTGAAGACCTGAGAACTGTTCTGAAGATTGATCCTATCAACCGGATTGCAAGAAGTACCATTCATCGCTTGACAAAAATGGTGGACTAGAAAGGTTTTGGGATTATTTTTTGTTTGTATTAGCTCCTTTATTTTGCTCAATACTTTTTCCCTTCTTACTATAAGAAGTTGTGGGGAATTATAAGAATTTTCATGATCTGTGGATTTCATATAATAGTTGTGTAATTCTGAAGGATTTTACATGTATGATGTGTTTCATATCTTTTGTTGTTTATTGACTGGAAATGATTTTTTATTGTTCAAAATTCACAAATGGATTGGCAAGTGTACTGTATTTTTCATAGATATGGAACTATTAAATCTATTGCCTTCTTGTTTTCGTTTGTTCCTTTGACAGTATCTCGGACTTTATTTAATATTTCAGAGTAGATTGAATCTCAGAGCTCTGCAGTTGCAAAATAATTGAAGCTGTTGATGATAGAAAGAGCCCATGTAATAGGCAAAGACAATTTGGTCTCAGATGAAAGCACATCAGAAGGAAATAGAAGGTTGAGAGAAATTCTGAAGAGTTGAAGAGACATCCATCAAAAGTATCAGATAGAGGTAAAAATCTAAACAAAAATGAGATTTGTAAATAGGCTGACCTGATACTGGCTGATGAAGATGAAGTCAATTGTTGATAAGATTGGAGACAACAAAGTCAGACCTTATAGCAAAGCAACAGAGGCAGCCGCAACCATGAATCATGATAAATAGAAGGTATTGGGCTGAGCCTGAGCATAGATGTTTAAAAGGTGCAAACTTATCTTAGTTGCATAAGTCCTGATGTTTGGGCACTTTACCCACAAACACCAAATTTTAGTGATAATTGAAACGCCAAAGGACTATTTCCCACCCAAGTTTTAATGCAATCTCAAAAACATATATGCGACAATGTAAAAACCAAATACCTATTTATGGATTAACTTTTATTAGAATTTTCTATTAGAGACAAGGGTAAAATCATTATTTTATCACTAAACCTTAAAATCCTCAAATTTTATATCATTTTTCTCATTAAATTTAAAAAACTAATAATTTCTCTCATAATTAAACTTTGAAAAATTGAATTTCCCCCCTAGGGTTTCAATTTTTCATGTGAATCGGAATCCAATCGTCACAAAAGAGGAGCGTTGATGAAGTTTGGCAAAGAAGAAGTTTCCTTCATTGATGCCTCTAGACGATGCATCAATTGTCCAGAATCATCGACGACGAAGGTTCATCTAGAAACGTCAATGGAGGAAGCTTCTTTTCTATGGAACTTTGTCAACACTTCTCCTCTGCAGTTGCCAGATTCTAGTTCACTCGAAAAATTGAAACCCAGGGAGTGCGGGGGGCAAGGGAATGCAATTTTTCAATGTTTAATTATAGGGGGAAATATTAGTTTTTTAAACTTACGGGAGAAAATGATATAAATTTTTAGTGTTTAGTAATAAAATGATGATTTTACTCTTATCTCTAACAAAAATTAGTTTATAGGAAAGTTTTTGAACTACCACTAGGCTAGATTCGAATCGAATTTGGTTTGAACGAGTTCGAAATAAGTCAGTCCCAAATGAGCTTGAGAGAGCTCGAGCTTGCGTTATTTGTTAGACTCACAAATTAAAAAAATTGATACAAAACAATATATTTTTTATCAATATGTATTAAAACAACGTTGTTTTAATAACGAGTTAATTAAAGTTTGAGTTTATTTGTAACGAGCTCGACAAGCCTGAGCTAAAGCTTAAGCTCCATTTTTGTAAATCGAGTTGAGTTTAAGCTCAAACGAGTTTGAGCTCGACTTAAATCTAGCCTTAACTACCGTGATGTCATTTTGAAATTAAGGTAAATTTTGGGTGGGAAATAGTCTTTTGCCCTAATTGAAATCAGCCGTTTGGCTGGTCTTTTTGTAGGCTGTTACCAACGGAGTAATAGTATTGGCAACTTTGAAAGCAAAAACGACAAAAAAGAATCACAAGAGTTTGTCATTGTTTGATTGTGAGAAAAATATAAGCAACTAAAAGTTGATTGATTGATAGGGAGTACATTTGTATTTTTGTAATACAAAAAAACTCTTTCGTCATAAAAATATGAAAAAGGCCAAAAGATTATTTCCAGCAAAAGGTTTGTTTAAAAGACAAATTTTTACCTTTATGTTTCAAAAAGTCAAATGATCACCCATCTTTCTTTCTTTTTTTTTTTGAATTAATAATTTGATATTTACATTAAATATTAATGATAATCTAATAATTTTAATAAAAAATTAAACAAAATTTATTAAGGAAAGTCGGTATCAAATGAAAATTTTGTCTTTGTTTGAAATTTGGAAGACAGAAATTCGTTAATTCATCAAAGTAGTGTTTTGGTCAATTAAAAAATATATATATTAGCAAATTAAATTAATACGCTACGAATATTCCTTAAATTACTTGCTCAACAAGAAATGTCAGTCAAATGCAGATGATTTGATTGAGGTGGAAGACAGAGCACTGAGGCGCTGTTTAAAGAGAGGATGGGAAAACCCCCTTGAACCGGGTGTAAGTTGTCACAGTCACAGAAGAAAAGTTTCTGAGTATTACGCTTGAGGAAGCGGAAGCGGAAGCAGAAAGCGTTTCTCTCTTCGCATCTTCAGGCTTTACTTGCTTCCTAAAATCCTGCAACATTTCGGCCCATTTTCTTTTATTCATGATGCAATGCAATATTAATATTATCCTCAAGCAACCAACCCCATGCTTCCTCCTACTTTCATACATAAGAAGCTCTTGATCATGCTAGTCAAAATCTATATGGTATTATATTTCAAAACTTAATTTTTATATCATATTATATATCATATCTTTTAAAAAATAAAATAATCAAAAATTATAATTAACCCACTATTATTTTTGAAAATATTAGAAACACACTTAAAATTTAGCCGAAAAACTTATTCTTACCTAAGGTATAGTAAAATTCTAAACTCACACCTGTCAACTTTCAAAAATTTTAAATCTCACCTATAAGGTAATTTTTGTTAAAATTTTTAGTTATGGTTAAAATTAAAATCGTTATTTTAATATTAAAATTAAAAAAATATATAATTTCACCTCTCTTCTAAGTTTTAAAAACTAATAATTTTACTTTCGTCTAAAGTTTTCTAGTTTGAAAACCCTAGAGTTTTTTTCTTCACTTCTCCCGCCACCAACAATCTCTCTTTTTCAACCTTAAAAGACCTACTGCGACCATGAAGAAAAGAGAAGACAACGAAGATCTCCATATCTTTGCCCATAAAGAGAAGAGATGATTTTCGTATCTTTGACACGCTCTTCTAGAGATTTTCCAAATCTCGAATCCCTTTACATGAAAAAGAGACGATTATAGGTACTAGACAAAGAGTTGAGCATCATTTGGAAGATTTTTACACGACAAAGAGATGCTTCAATTTCTAGATGCTCGTCTCTTCATATGGTGGTCAGAGATTTTGACGTTTTCAATTTTCAAAAGAGAATGTCGAAGATTGATCTCCGTCCAAAAAAAAATGGTGATTATGTCAAAGATACCGTCATCTCTTGTTCTCTTCTTCAACTTGTCACCATCATCAGAAAGAAAAGAAAGAAAACCTTGAGATTTAAAGAAAATAATCATTTTTTAAATTTTGAGTGAGAAAAAATTATGAAATTTTTAAATCTGAAAAAAAAATATGATAAAACTTTATATTTTAAAATTTTTTAATAAATAATTATTTTATTTTAATTATAATTAAAATTTTTAATAAAAATTAACTTATAAGCAAGTATTTAAATTTTAAAATTTTAGGTGATTGGCGTCTGAAATTTTAATATGTACAGCGTATAGGGTAGGATTATAATACATGAAACTGAACGAGAGAGAGACATGTGTTCAATCTTTAATAAAACCCATACACAGTAATTATTTCTGGCAAAGCCCATTTAATGCCTGAGAAGCCTGCCATTCCATTTGTCAAAGACTCAACTGCCAGTCAATGGCTTCATTGTAATTATTCCCTAAATTTAAGGTCAAATTATAAAAGCCCCATTCAAAAATGGCCAGCCCTTCCTTCCGTTAAATTTTGTAGCTATTCATCCTGTAACGTAACGTACGTTACAACAAACTCGTCAAGCAAATTATAGAACCTTCATTTCCTCCACCAATCACTACCCGCCACGTCATCATAAACATAGCCCACTTCCACATGCTTCTAGTTTTCCCCATAATCGCACGGTCACATTACAATCCCTTTTGCGTTGATTTTACTTTGACGATCTTCCCTCCACCGTCTGATCATCAAAAGCAATTTTAAATCCAGAAAAAGTTACTGCCCGCCCTCGGTTCTAGAAATTTAAGAGCCTATATATATAATATGATATAGCAGGAGAGGAGACCTTCTCTCTCACATTACGAAGACAGCATAATTTCTTTCTTCTCTCTCTTTGCTTTCTTTTTAAAGTACCACAGAGAAAAGATGTGTGGCGGTGCCATTATTTCCGACTTCGTTGATCTGAAACGTGACCGGAAATTGACAGCGGAAGACTTATGGTCGGAACTTGACGCCAATTCAGACCTCTTGGGCTTGGACTACGCTAAACAGTTTGAAGCTCAAAAGCCTGACCAAGGTAATATTTCTTTTTTTATCTGAGTTTTTTTAACATTTAACTTTAAAGGTTCGATATTCTTAGCCGCTCTTTGATAATTTCTGTGATTTGATGCTGTAAAAATGTCTGTTTATATCGTTGTTTCATTTTGTTTTGTTTGATCTTCTAGATTGTTTATTAAAGTTACAGTTGCATTTAATTATGTTTCTCTTGTTAGTTGCCTTTCTTGGATATGGCAGATCCAGAATCAAATATGAAATCTTGATCAGCCCATAAATTTATAATTTCATTCATATTTTCTCAGAAAAAAAGTTATATTCCTCTGAAAAGAATACTTTTTTTTTTTTTTTAATTTTGTTTTTCTAATACAATATATAGTGAGGAACGAAAATGGTGAAAAGAAGACGCAGATGGAGGATAAACCAAAGACTCAACGAGCTCGGAAGCACGTGTACAGAGGAATAAGGCAGAGGCCATGGGGGAAGTGGGCAGCTGAAATCAGAGATCCTCACAAAGGAGCTCGAGTCTGGCTCGGTACCTACAACACAGCCGAAGAAGCCGCCAGAGCCTACGATGAAGCCGCCAAGCGCATACGTGGCGACAAGGCCAAGCTCAACTTTCCTGAACAACCACCACCACCTCAAGCTGAACCTCCGTCTAAGAAACGCTGCATTTCACCACCTGAGTTGACCCAGGCAATCTTACCACAAGCACCGTACGTGGATTTCGGGTTTGAAAACGAGTTTTATCAAACGAATGAGGTGGTGCAGAATAACGAGTTGGAGCTGAAACAGCAAATCTCGAGCTTGGAGTCACTCCTGGGGCTGGCACCAACAACTCAGCAGATGAGTGGACACAGTTCGTGCGACTCAAACGAGTTCTGGATGATGGATGATGCGGTGATGGCACCTGTTGTTGATCAGCAAAATCATCATCATCATCATGAGGATCAACTTCCAAGGTATTAGGGATGAGATCATGGGATGAAAAGCAAATAGTTTTGCAATAGTACATGTGGTTCTTCTCTGTTTTTATGGTTTAATGTGGGACTTGGATTCAAAAGCTAGTAATATTGTGTACTGTAAATTCTCGAGAGGTAATAAGCATAGATAGAGATGGTCAGCCAGAGCTAGTGCTTCCTGTTGCATGCAGAAAAAGACTCCATTTCTTTTTCTTCTTTCGTCTTTTTATAATATAAATGCATTGTTGTTTTCAAAATTGTCGGTGCGTGTACAAGATTGCCATTTTGATTCATGCATGAGGCATATTCTCATCGCTTTATGTGAGAATAATTTCAGACTTTTTTCCAATTTTTGTAAAGTTCCAACGATCGGGAATTTAATTGTTTATTACTCAAGAAGAGTTGTATAACAATAATTAATTATAATATAGGCCCTGGAAAATTTCTAATCACATGAAAATATAAAGAATAAATGGATTAATTATTATCAAATCTATGAAAATATAATATACAAAAATTAAATCATGTATATACATAATGAAAAATAGAGGTATGTATACTAGGTGAAAACTAGATGGAGTTCCAAGATAAGATAATTCTTATCTTAGGCTCGAGAGGATAAACTTAGAAAATATATTCTTAAGATGAGATAAATTATGAGATGATAAAAAAAATATAATTTCTGGTTGGTTGATTAGGTGACAAGGATATAAAGATTTGTAAAACACATGTTAGGTTCATGTATCTTGATGATATATGTGAGGGAAAAGGATTTTGTTGAATATCAGATGAGACACTACCCACGAAAACATGTATATGTGACATAAGCTTATACCCCTAAATAGGGTAATGAGATAGTTCGTCGATTTATATCCATTATTATATATGTCAAGACTAGATTTATTGATTAGCATAAGATATGTAATGATATAAAGAGTTCATCAATTGACGTTTATAGTATGATATGTTAAAATCGAGAGTCTGTCAATTGACAATCACAATAAGACAAAACATGATATTAATAGCCTTTGAGATGAGTTATATGATTAGAGTATCAAATTCTTGTTTCAGCCTAATTCGATCAACATAGAATAATGATTTAGAAAAATGATAAATGTGTCTACTTTCACCATTGATGAGATAGATATTGTGCACATGCAAGCATTCTCAGTCATCCAAGATAGGGTAGAGATGAACCCTAAAAAACAAAAGTTTGATATTTGAAATACAAGATAGAATCTAAACGGGGATAGTTATTAATTGATTAATACATGTATTACCTACTATCTAAGAAGATATTACTTCAATTTTCATTTTAATACATGTATCTTATTTAATCAATATACATGATCATCACTCGAAACTGAGAAACATAATTCAGTCAGCCTACTTACTTGGTTGTCTATGCAAGGAGACTTTGATGTCAATTCTCTTCCTCTTTCCTTGTTAAAGAGCTTGCCAAAAAACTCCCTTACTTCATCAGAAAATTGATCAGACCTTCCCTAACTCTAATCTCTCAAAATCGAATAAATATGATTCTAGAAAATATGAAATATAATTTCCAATAATGAACGATAACATATTGATTATAAAGACTTTTCCCATAATGGGTTGCACAGTCGAGCATCTTGTTTAAAAATATTCAATCTACACTCATATATCCAATATGCTAATGTGGGTTTAGATGAATGGATGTGCACCTTTCATATACAACTGTTCATCAATTTAAAAATTTAATTTAAACATTAATTTAAAGTCCTTAACCTATGTCAGTTCGTATATAATCAAAATACTAATGAAAAACATTTCTAACCTTAGAGTGTGGGTGTTGTTACACCCAAGAGACCTCCTAATCAATTATTATGCGACAAATTGTATAATAACATGGGATCATGCGACAATACGAGATCGAATGAGATACAACCCTCAATTTTATAAATTAACAATAAACCAATAATTAAATTTAACATATCTAAATAAAATTAAAACAAATTTTATAGCATATTATATATAACGATCATACAAACAAATCTAAACAATATATGTTCGAACAAATACACCATCCACTCAAAATTGTATTATATGCATAACAAAACACCTTATAGCTCAAATATCACTATTTGTGTTTTGCGATTCCTATTCTAGAGAGAATGGCAATGGAAACCACATATATCAACAAAAATTTGATCATAAAACAACCCCGATAGGATCTAAGGGTTATTATACATAGAATAAAAGGTTTTTGCAAACAAATATGCGTTTAAAGGCTCCTTCCTGTAGAGTTTTGCCCTGGATCCATAGTATAAAAGTTCCTTGAATTTGGTGAATGGATCAAAGGAATATAAGAGAAAATTTTCCCTCTTGATATTGATGCTGGACAACTAGGGTTCTAAAATCTCATAAGGTTTATGATAAATCATAACCCCTAATCCAATCATTTAGTCCACCCTTGACTTTGGTTAATTAGGCAATACAAAGGTCCTTAATATCTTTTCCTAAATATTAAAGCATATTTTTAGAGATCTAAATTTACTATCTTTGGGATGACTTGGGTGATTCACTCTTCGTGTAGTTAGACTTTAATCCATCTTTTAATAAGTATATTAAAACCTCTAAACTTTAGGTTTATTACTAGTTAGCCCTTAATATGTCTTACACATTTAGGTCTAACAATAAAAAAGAAATCTATTATGATATGACTGGATTCATATTTACTCATTAATAGAGCTTAAAATTATAGTATTTAAGTGTGATTCACTTTATATATAATTAATTTACAGTCTTTTAATCATGACTATTAACCCCCTATTATGTGTGACCCATAGATTCCTTATCGTGTTGATAGTGAATAAATTCAAGATTAATCTATAATTAATTAATCATTTATTCACAATCCATTAACGAACTCAAACAAAACATCGTGATTACTCAACCAATTAAAAATCAATATAAGACTAATATTAAACATTCAATGGTACGATTATTGTGTACTCAAGTCATTTCATCAATCAATATCTCATCAAAACAAATGAGCATATGTAGTGCCTACCTCTACTTACACTTAACATAAATGTTTTGTTCATTATAGTCATAGATTTTAGTGTTATCATAACCAAGCAACATAGTAAAATAATTGCTCTCATACTAGAATGGTAAATTCTTTGTTGATTTACTGTAACCTTACTATACTTTTCAATATAACCAATCTAATAGCCTTTTGAAAAAGACTACATTAGACTAATAGCAAACTAGGTCAATTAGTACACAAAAATGTTCCGAGTGATCTTAAATCTAGAGATCACATGCATCATTATGTATTCAAAAATTTATTTCAAAGACATTGGTGTTACTATCTATATAAAATATTTTTGACAGACAAGTTCAATAGATATATAGTTAACATATATTCATGTGTCACACCAGGTTGACATTAACAACCTCGATATATGAGATTTATCACTACATTTCAATAAATCATTCAATGCTATGATAGTTTTATCACATTATTTATGTCTTAAGTTAAGATAATATTAAGGCTATTGATGTTTTTAGATTAACTATTATATACGCTCATAAGACTTTCATGATCAAGTTATCATTGGTTTTCTCATCATAATTCTATCCACCTAAGGGTGTATATCCAAACATATGTATAATTGTATTGCACTTACAGATGAAGATTGCCACTAGAATATTCATGTATAACTTTTTATGGACTTATAACTCTAGCATGAAGAATAATTACAACCAAATATAAGAAAAATCAAATCATATATTTCATACCAGGCAGTGAAGCTTGGAAAGTGTAACCGCTTTGTATAATATTGGAGGCACTATAGGATGGATATTAGTACAGTGATCAGCACTGCAGGCCACTAATTTCTTCAAAAAGGCTTAAAAGGGTTTTGACGTAAGCGATTAAAGCTACTATGCAATTTATACAAGTTGCTATATTTCATTATGATCTCAGATGATGTTCAACACGATAATTAAAATTTACTTTGAAAATCTGCTTTAAACTTTACTGGTAATTAATTAAGGTAAAGAGATTGATTTGATTTGAAGTCACCGAGAAAGATCCACACCATAAATGCATGCACTGTTTTTTTGTCTGCATTTTCTTTTAAGCTACTTTCACTATTTCTGCAATTGTTTGTCAATTTTGAAATCATCTAGTTTGTAAAGTTTTCCAAATTAACATTAAAAGAGACCTCCTAATCAGGATTAAGATTGAATTTAAATCAAAATGAATAATATCATAAATAAAATAAATAATATTATCAATAAAAAAATATTATTTATAAAATATACAGTATTATTGATTAAATAAAAATTATCATTAAAATCTAACATAAATTAAGCTATTAAACTAAAACTCTTATTTAAATCTGACTAATGATAATAACCCATTTTTTAAAGATATTTTTTTTGTTGTAATTTGAGTGTGAAGTAAGGGATTTGTTCCTACTTCTATTAATACGAAGTAACTCTATATAATATAAGGGGAACTATATTTAAGAATGATGGTCACATAAAATGTACAAAAAGTTAGGAGAATTTATGTTTGAATATTTAATCATATTATATAATACAATAATTTTAAATTAAAAATAAAATAATATTTAATAATATATAATTTATTATTTAAATATTTAATTATATATTTAAAATCAAATAATTAATTAAATACTTAAAAACCCAATAAATATAACATTTTTGAAAGTATATTCTTTAATACGGACAAAAGAATCTGTCATTTTCAAAAATGAATTGACAAATCATGTGAAAATTGTGTCATAATCTTCACAAAATCTAATTAGATTTTAACAGTGGGGGAATCAGTACAAAACAACTTTTTTGAAAAAGGAAGTCAAATGAAATTGATAGGTTGGTGAGACAGCCGATGGAATAATTCAAAAAAAATGATTATCGTCAGTAGAAGTGCATGAACCAAACTAAATGTGGATCACCATACAAATCCAAAGGGGGCCCATCTATTATTACAACATTTGGAAAAATTTTAGCAGATTACTGGATGAAATAAGGACCCACAAATGCCACTTGGGCTTCATTTTTTAGTACCCAATGAATTGCTCTAATTTAAGTATAAAAAAAAGCACTTACCATAAATTCATGCATTTAAGAGGTGGCGTCCTTTCAGCTTCCTGACCTCGTTAATTTCCACTCAGGATAAAATTCTTATCTGATTCAGTTATTAGCAAGAACTAGATATATACAAGATTAGGACGTCATTCGAGATACATTCACTCAACATTTGTAAGTTATAATAAATCAGAGTCATTATAAAATCCAACAAGTTGCAACAAAAATTATTGTTCAAGTAATCGTTTGTGGGAGGTCAGATGGATGTCCAGTCTTATCTCCCAGACAAACCGCAATAATTTTTTGCATACAAATAGCAGCAGCTCCATCAATACATGCTCTCGGTATTTAATGTTGCAAATCAAATGCGACTACAATAGCTAACATTGCAAAGAAACCAGTTTCAATCTAAATTAATGAATGAGTCACAAAATACAATCCAAATACTAAAACAATGAAATTATAAGTTGTTTTAACCATGGTTTTAAAATCAAATTAAACCCATAGATCTACTAATTGAACAATCATCTGTTAAGCAAAATGGAAACTATTTCACAGTTGGATTATATTAAATCACGATCCAATTGCTCAAAACAGCTCTATCGCTATTTACCAAATAAAACCCCAATTAAACTTGATTTATATATTTAATGTTTAATCATATAAAATTATTTTAAATATTATTTTTAATAATTATTTAAATTATTTGTCATTTTGACTATTGATTCGATCAAACCAACCATCTCATTTTGAAAACATTGGATTTATCTTAGCAAATTTCCATTTTCAAGAGCCAATAACAGACTAGGAGAAAGTAAATGCAATTTACATTAACGGTTTTGCTATGCCAATTGTAATTACATGCTTATCAGATATTCAACGCAAGCAGATATAAATGCATTTCTGACAGCTTCAGTGAAAAGAATGAGTCTTTACCTTGACAGGTGAGGGCATCAACATGACCCAGTCCAATTTCATCATCAGTTGTACAAACATGAATCTGAAAGAAAACATTTCATCAATCTTTCTCAATCTCATGCTGCCAATACTAATCTATGTGATGTCCAAATTGCTGAAGTCTCAACATGACAAGAATTGTCAATCAATGGCAGTAACTATAGTAAAGGTCTAATTCAAACAAACCTATCACTAAACTCAAACCTTTTCAGCAGAAGTTGTCCTTAACTTCAGTTCTGATTCTGGTCAAAAAAGACCACTGGATGGCCAGTACTGCATTCTAAACGATGGCAATAACTATCTAAGTACTGTTAATCAGCATATTTGCCACTTCAAAACTGCCAAATAACCGTAATTGCATCCCGAATATTCAACATGCTCCCTGGGGGCTTACCTGGCCTCCCTACATGAATTGCAAAGGTAAAATGACAGTATGTCCCTTGATTTGACACAACTTATTTAGTAGATAGGAAACTGACAAATAAAGCCTCCCATACTATAAGAATAAAAACTCATTTTAACGTTACTAGCATATACAGAAAATAAATCAACTATTTAATCTAATGAAAAAACGATGGACAGAGCAATAGTTCATAATAAGTGTAGTACACAATAATAACAAAAATCAGACATATCAAACTATTTACTTAATAGAAGTTATTATTTTCTTTTTTCATGTACTCTCCACTATCGTTAATTAATGCACAATTAAAATAAGGGTATTGACAAGTGAGTCATCAGAAGATACAAGAAGAAATGAATATCGAATGCAAAAGAAGATGAGAAAAGTCCAAAGTCCAGTAAAAAGTACAATGATAAATGTATAACTGACAGAATGACAAATGAGAAACTATGATGCCATAAAGTTGTCAATTCCTGTGCATAAGAATGGACATGAAGTAGGCGCCCAAGTGGCAGGACATCAATGCAATAGGTACTTTGCTTCTGAGAAAGAAAAATGCAAATGAGTTTAGTTGTTCAACAATGAATAATGGGTCATGGTTGTAAATGTAGCTTTCAGCCATGATAACAAAAGGGCATACCCCAATTCAGTGGCAGATAGCTCCTCTAAACACTTCTGAATTTACAAAACAAAACCACAAATTAATAAACATTCAAACAATTGATACAACTTCAAAATAAACAAACATATCATTTTCTAGTCATAAAAGCTCTATTGTTCTATGACAATGTTAAATGCAACATTCTCAAATAAACCACTATTTCACCACAATGCTTGCACAATTCCTATCACAACTAAACATATATTTCTATTTCTATCTAAAAGTTCTGAAATTGATATTCAAACAGTCCAAGCAAACAAAATCCATCAGCCTTTAAGATTAAAACGCAAATTAACTACATCTATATAACTATTTGCTAGAATGTGGACCTATGTATCCAACCTCAGATCTTATAGAATCAAACCAAAGGTTTCACCACTCTACTAACACTTAAGATTATGCACATCATGACCATGAACAATAAAGTAATTGACTACAAAACATATTCAAATCAATTTAACCACCAAAGCAATTATAAATCGATGTAGAGAATTGATTCAGATATATACAATATGTACAATTAACTGTCAGTTAAATTTATACAGAGAGTTCGTAACTATCCAGTTAAATATATAAACGATTGCAAGTAACAAACTGAAGTCGCTCAAAGGGGAAACTTGTCTCTCACCATCAGCCACGATCCTCATTACCTTTTTGAACGTGAAATGCACGCAATTCGATAATGCAGACCAATAAATCACCTCAAAAACAAAATTAAACGCAAGATCATTTGACGACCACCGCAATGATTCATCCCAATTTTGCCCTCCAAATCCATCAGAGTTCCACCTCCTCCCACCATAACCACCTCCACCAAACAATCCATCATCACAAGCACCGCCGAAAACCCCGTCGCCTCTTCCGTCTTCCTCGGAATCATCGCCTCCGCTGAACGATCTCCTCTTCTGCGGATAAGTGTTCGACTGGCCGTTCTACGCGGACTGGATTTAACAGGCGGCAGCGCCAGAGCAGCCATCGGGAGAATCGCGGAGGAAAGTATGTAGGGTTGGCGTAGAATAAATTTCGCTAATCCTACTGTTGGCGATGTGGCGAGTGATACGGTGTCGGACAGAAGAGCAATGTCCATGCTCGAGAATTAGATCAGCCGAGAAGACTGTTAGTGTTTGTTAGATAAGTGAATATAAAATTTCCCGCGGAAATTGAGGGGAAATCGGAAACAAAAAAAAAAAAAAAAAAAAATCGAAGTCGTCTCTAAATCGAGCAGTACTGAAGTGAATGCGCAATGCAAGGATAAATAACGCGGGTTTGTTGTGACCAAGGCTGAACCCGACCTAAGTTGGTTCGGGTACACAAATTAGTTAATTTAAATTTATTAATTTTAAATATGAATTAAATTTGATTTAAAATACCCAGTTCCTTTTTAAATTAAATTAAATTTAAGTTATAAAGAATTCCATTTAGTTTGATTTACAAATTGAATAGATAGTTCAATTCAAATTGAATTTAACTTGTAGCTTTATTTAAATTATGTTAAATAATTATTAAACATCGTCATTTTATCAATGAGTCATAAATTTAAATTATAAATTTGAGTCATAAATTCAAATCATGAATTTGAATAATAAATTTAATTTAAACTCAAATCAAATTTGAGTCAAATATTTTTTTATTTAAATTAAATTTGAGATAGAAAATATTCAAATTTGATGCAATTTGAATCCACCCAATGTATGACATAGGCTTGTGTTTGGCGGTTATGCACGGGCGCCAGATTTTGATACGACCGTTGAATATTACCTGGGCCTGGAATGGAAAAATTCATGGGGTTTCTTGGCTTGGGATTCCGTAATAGGGTATTACCTGATTTCTATGGGCTTATATTGGGCCTAATAGTCCAGCCTTTGGTTATTTTAATATTTTTAGTCTAAAATTTGTGTTGGAATAAAATGGGCCAAACCAATCCACAGCAAACCGCTCGGTCATTATTTGGCCCACCACATGTTACTGCTTTAAAACCCTAACCCCGATTAATTGGTTCCCAGTGATATAAAAGCCGCCTAATACTTCACCCGCAAATTCCCGTGTCGGCCACCCAACGAGGGGGAGAGGTACATAGAAAAAACAAAAATGGTGTCGTTGAAGCTTCAGAAGCGGCTCGCCGCTAGCGTCCTCAAGTGTGGGCGTGGCAAGGTCTGGCTGGACCCTAATGAAGTCAACGAAATATCCATGGCCAACTCCAGTAAGTTCTTGTTCTTTTATTTTCCTCTTCAATTTGTCCATTTCCTCTTCTCATTTGTGGGTTTATATGGTCTAATTATGTTAATCGAATTTATCATATAGAGTGGATCTATGAGCTTAATTGATTTTGTACCTGATTGAAGAGGTCTTGTTTATGTTATGTGTTGCATGGTGCAATAATTTTGTTTGGAGTTGACGTTTATAGCGTATTGAGAATTTAATTTTCGTTAATTCATGGTTAGAAAATGTTACGATTAAGAGATCATTTTATAAGAACTACGTTGCGTTATTGAGTAGTTTCTTGTTGAGTTTTTGATATTTTATTGTTTGTTTTTGAGATAAACTATGGAGATTATGTGGTAACCAAACTGGAATAGCTTGCTTATGGATTAAGCTGTACCGTATAAGATAAGCTACGGTTCCTGTTGAGATGCTAGTTAGTCTGCAACGTTGCTTGATGAAGCATGTAATTAAAGTTTGTAGGCAGATTAATAATAAGCTAAATTTATTGTTTTTGGTATGTCTTTTGTTGCTTTATAATTTGATTATCAATGCCTCTATTGCGCTAGTTTTATTTCTATATGCATATGTGGTCAGTTTTTGGTTTATGTTGGGCTCTGTCCATTTTTTAATTGTGCATTGCTGTTGTTGAATGCAGGGCAAAATATTAGGAAATTGGTGAAGGATGGTTTCATCATCAGGAAGCCAACAAAGATTCACTCTCGTTCTCGTGCTCGCAGAATGAAAGAGGCCAAGAGGAAAGGACGTCACTCTGGATATGGTATACATTGATGATTATCCTAGCAATCACCAGGCCTTTCTTGATTGAATTGTATCATTTCTGTTGTATGCTTCTGCCTTATTTAGTACTTTGAATGCTTTCAGGTAAGCGCAAGGGTACCAGGGAGGCCAGACTGCCCACAAAAGTCCTATGGATGAGGAGAATGCGTGTTCTCAGGCGTTTGCTCCGCAAGTACAGGGAGTCTAAGAAGATTGATAAGCACATGTACCATGATATGTACATGAAGGTTAAAGGTAATGTTTTTAAGAATAAGCGTGTCCTCATGGAAAGTATCCACAAATCCAAGGCTGAGAAAGCTAGAGAAAAAACTCTTTCTGACCAATTTGAGGCCAAGCGTGCTAAGAACAAGGCAAGCAGGGAAAGAAAGTTGGCCAGAAGAGAAGAGCGTCTTGCGCAGGTGATTGTCATTATATTAAAAACAGTTATTTTAACTTAATACCATCCTCTTTAAGTTCAGAAAAGTGACCTTGGTTGGTTTAAATGGTAAACTAAGTACATTGTGTTACCAAATCCTTGAATGACACTTGTTTGGAGAACTTAGTGCCAAGATATCTAGCAGTCTTTGATACTTAAATCTTTCTTCTTGTTTGTGGATAGTTGAGTAGCAATGCAAATGAATGGTTGGAATTTTGGGAATTTTCTTTGTTTGATTAGTTGTGCTTTTAGCTGACATGTGTTATGGAACCGTAGGGGCCTGGAGAGAAGGCAGCGGTAGCACCTCAACAGGCTGAGTAAGAAACATTATATTTTTTTCTTGTTTTATTGATCTCTATTAACAGGACTGATAGAAAATTTTCTGGACTACTGTAGGGGAGCTAAGAAAGCCAAGAAGTGAATGATCAGTGAGGACATTGATAGCAAAAACTGAAGATCTGTAACCCATTTATGCCAATGATTTTTGCTTTTCTAAGTAGGAATTTGTTTCCTTATGTCATCTTGTTTTATGTTTTATGGAAAAATTTATGTTCATGAAGCCCTGGAATTTTGGAACCATATGAACTGTAGTTTCTTTTTGTTATATCGTGAATGGCAGTGAATATTTTTTTTGTTATTTCTTGCAAGTTGTACTATTCTACACTGATAAAGCTATAGCTCGCATTAATGAAGGAACAACTTTCCAAAAGAACTACGGAATTTTATCACTCAATTATCTTAATCTTAAGAAATTTAACAATTGTGATCGTGGGATATTTTTTTTTTCGCATAAAATTTTTATTATTTAGATTACAAAAAAAAAAAACTTAATATTTGGACCTGTAAAAAATAGAGATGGTAATTCAACCTTTAAAATTAAGTTTTCATCCTATTTCTCTCAAGGACTATTTGGTTTAAGAATTTGAAGATTATTTTGGTAATTTATCTTTTATTATTTTGTTTTGTTTATCAGTAATCAATGTTGATGTAATAGATAATATAAATAATAATCTGATTATTACATTTAATTTGTTTGGTTTTGTGCCTATATTTTAGCTCATTGTCTAATTACAATTGTTAATAAATTTTTAATGATTCTTAAGTCTTTCGAAGCCATTTGGAAGTCACTTTCTACGTGCGTGCACCCCGCAGACCCAAGTCTGTCTGCGTTCATGTACCTGCCTGCACACATATCTTGTGAGAGTCAATGCACGTTGTTCACCCATGCTCATTTTGATTCGATTGCATGTTTTGAACATTCCTACTTGTACATATGACTATTTACACGCCCCCCCTCCCCCGGCATAGTTCTACCTCGACTTATTCCACCACCCAGTGCACAAGCCCATGTCACAATCATGAGCTATTGACATTATCCCTCTTCAAATGGGAAAGATATTCCTCCGAATGAAGATAAAGAGGACTAAAATTCCCGTATTCATGAACAAAGATAAATATATTTTCAATGTGTGCTCTCCCTTGCCTTTCTCCTCTTTAGTTCATTCACTTTATTGTATATCTCTTAAATATTAAATATTTAATTATCTTTTAAAAGTTTTGAATTACTATAAATGAACCCTAACACTTAACAAATATTTTATTATTATTCTAGCAAAGATGAGAAAATAATAGGGAGAAGAATTTTTCCCATGAGAATGGAGATGAGGATTAGTGTATTTGGCCTCTATTTGGCCCTTTGTCATCCTTATCTAAAAATATTAAAACTCTAACTAATTTTAAAATATTATACTTTGTTAAGTTTTTGTAAGGACATAAATATTATTCTCGTAGTTATAGAAGAGTATATTAAAATTTACAAATTTTAAAAATGCCTCAAACTAAAAACATTGATTAATTTTATCGACAGGTTAATATCTTTAAAAATAATAATTTACCTTTAAACATACATTATTTAAAATAAAAAATATAACAAAAAAATAAAAAATAAAAATAAAAAAATTCATGCAAAATCACTTTCTTACCTTTTTTCACTTAATACTGAAGAATCAGGCTTTTTTTAATCTTAAATAATAAAAATTTGACATTCACCGAGGGAAAGTAGTCTTTTGACCTTAATACTTAAAGAAGGAGAATTCACATAGCAATAAACAACTGAGGTTTGGCCGTCGTCTATATAATAATAATAATAATAATAATAATCTCTTTGAAACTGCCTTGCCCACACACACCCTACACCATTCTTGATTTATTACTGTGAAGCATGTGACTTGTAATTTTTGGCTGCTTCTAGAGGATACTTGGCTGGATCCGAATTCCATTAAGGTGCCCCGGTTTGAATTGTTAGTTGTTAGACTTAAAGCAGACAAATTGTACACAAAAAAAACTCCATCATTCAATCAAGGTCAAGGCATTAATTCAACATGCCCGTTTATCGATCTCCGGACTATCCACAACCCATTAAATACAAATATTCAGTTCAATTTCATTCAGGTTCTCTTCCAGTACTTGTCCGTGTCGTTAGACTGGTTTTTCTTTATTATTATTTTTCGTCTTTCAAAAACAAAAACGAAAACGAAAACAAATTACGGTTCTTTGGTTCTTTCAGATCCAAAACGGTCCCACTAATCATCAATCATTATTGATAATTAGTCATAAGAATTTTCTGATTTTGATTCAAAAACTTTTTACATTTGAGATCAAAACAGAATTCAATTCTAGACTCAAGTAAAACAGATGGCGTCAGACCAGTTGATGTCAGATGTTGGGCCGCGCTACGTTCAAATGCGATCAGAGCCGTCGGCCACCACCATGACGGTTGCGTCGTTTTTTACTTCGTTCGGTTCCAGTCCCGAGCCCGAGTCGTCTCGGATTTTCGATGAGTTGCCTGACTCTACCATAGTTTCGGTTTCTAGACCCGATGCCGGCGATATCACCCCCATGCTTTTATCTTACACAATTGAATTTCAATACAAACAGGTGAAAATACGATCTCTTTCTGTAATTGTTTTCACTCATGACAAAGGAGTCGTGAATTTTATTTGGATCATTGTCTTGCTCGGATTGAATATTGTTTTTATGATGCGAACGTATAGAAAATGAAATTTTGAATTATGTTACACGGTTTTCACTTTGTGTGTTCACGAATTAGCGTGAAGGCTTATCTGTTGCGAAGAAATGAGGCAATATTTTTCATCTTGGAGTTCAAAGCATTCTGCTTCTGTTTTACATTTAGAGAGTTCCCCTTTTTGGTTTTCTTGAATGTTTTAAATGTTAGTCTCATTAACTCCGTGCTTGATTGAACTTTGAATGTTTTACTGCTTCTATTGATTGTTCGATGCATTGTTATGCTTTTTTGGCAATGTAAGCATTTTGTTTACGGGAAAGATTTTGTGTTTTTATTCACCAGTTCAAATGGAGGTTAGTAAAGAAAGCTTCACATGTACTTTATTTGCACTTTGCATTGAAGAAACGTGCGTTTTTTGAGGAGATTCAAGAGAAGCAAGAGCAGGTGTGTATGAATACAGTTCTCTGCCTTTGTTTTTGCAAGTATGAACTTTCATTTTTTTCTTTGGGAAAGTTTGGGGTTTGATGTGATTTTTGGAAAATTATATTAAAGGTTAAAGAATGGCTTCAAAATCTAGGAATAGGCGATCACATTGCAGTAGTACAAGATGATGATGAAGGTGATGATGATGCTATCCATGTTCATAATGATGAAATTGCTAAGAACAGGTGACTGCTACCACATGTTCTGATGAACATTAAACATATTCCTTGACATTCGTTATAGTTTTGAAAGTGGGTTTTTTTGTTCAGAGATGTTCCCTCAAGTGCTGCCCTGCCAGTAATTCGGCCAGCTTTAGGAAGACAGCATTCAATGTCAGACAGAGCAAAAGTTGCAATGCAACAATACTTAAATCACTTCCTGGGAAATATAGACATCGTTAACTCCCGAGAGGTATGCTTGGGTGCTTTATCTTAATTTACACTACAATTGTTTGAAACTTTGGATAATTCTCATAGTATTTACACCTCTGTAATAAATTGTCTTTTTAGTCATGTATGTGTTCATAGGTGTTAATTCATATGGCCTTCTTTTCTGTTTCATCATTATCTCTTGTCTTGCCAAATGTATCTGTGACTTTCAACCTTTCTGGTCATTATGAGCCTTACTGTACTTGGAGACCAGCCTCGCACTCTGATTCAAACCAATTCTCAACAACTACCTGGCATTTGCCTCTTGTTATCTATGAGTTGTCAATAAATTATAAAATTTGGCATCATCTGCTTTCTTTTAATGTGAGTACTAGTTTTTTGAAAGTTATGCTTGGTAAACTTGGTAGTAGCATAGTTTTCATGGTTGAATTTTTTACTCTCAATTGATGATTTATGCATGCAAATGATTTTTTGTGTTATGTGATGCAATGATGAATTACATGCAGTTGTGCTTTACCCTTTACCTCTTGTGCACCTTTGAATACTCTTGGTCAATGTCTCTAAAGGATTTTAGGGCCATAATACTTAAATTGAGTGGCTTTGATTTAGTTGTAGAATTTTAATGCACTGGTAGTTGCTATGTGCTATAAATTTGAATCTTTTGTGCAACTCAATTTCCTATTGTGCAATCTTTAGTACATCTTTTCCACTCATGGAATTCATTTGTAGGTTTGCAAGTTTTTGGAGGTTTCAAAGTTGTCATTTTCACCAGAGTATGGCCCTAAGCTGAAAGAAGATTATGTAATGGTTAAGCATCTTCCAAAAATTTTGAAAAATGATGATTCAACAAGATGCAACTGCTGTCCTTGGTTTAATTGCTGTAATGACAATTGGCAAAAGGTAATGAACTTTCATTCTTGAAATTCATGGCTATACATTTAATTTTTTGTCTTTTTTAATTTTATTTGTGCTGTTATTTGTTATTACAATGAGTGCTTTCATTTGAAATTTTGCCTAATTATTGAGAATTTGGGCACGTGGATTAAAATTTGATGATATGGAACATCGGTGGCACTGCTTTCAGTTTCCTTTTTGAGTATTTGACTTTTACTTTTGTTACTTTGCTGTTGCTGTTTTCCTTTTGTTGTACAGGTGTGGGCTGTACTGAAACCTGGATTCTTGGCCTTGCTGGGAGATCCTTTTGATACCAAACCTATAGATATAATTGTTTTTGACGTACTACCTCTCTCTGATGGAAATGGTGACGGACGAGTATCATTAGCAACAGAAATTAAGGACCGTAATCCTCTACGCCATACATTTAAGGTAAGCAGCACTCAGGCTTTTATTTTCTGGAATTTATATTTTGCTTTGACTGATAGGTTATTATCCAGTTTTACTTCTGCCTTTTCCCTTAAAATTTAAGTAACAGTTTTTTTAGTATACTTGATTCTTATATGTAGCTGAAGATGGCAATTTCTAGTCAGAGAATCTGCTGAATACACATGATGCATAGAAGCTTAAAATTTAATAACATATTGCCTATCTGCTTGTTTGAGGCATTCTTTGTAGTAAGCATGTTGTTTTCAGGCATGGCAATATGCACTTCTCTCTACCTTTTTGGGGTCTGACTTAATTCATTAATGATCTCTTTATAAAATTACTGTGTTCATTAAGGAATTGCTGGAGA
This sequence comes from Mangifera indica, assembly GCF_011075055.1. Classification (NCBI taxonomy): domain Eukaryota; kingdom Viridiplantae; phylum Streptophyta; class Magnoliopsida; order Sapindales; family Anacardiaceae; genus Mangifera; species Mangifera indica. The sequence goes on along the minus strand of NC_058139.1, from coordinate 18,251,332 downwards.
AAACACTGAATGAAAGCAACTGATGGGCATTGTAATTTTTAAGAGTTCTTTAGTTCTCATAGTTTAAAATTAAGGCTGAGCTGAGCCAAATTCAGTGTAATCCTTTGGTCTAGTTCGTGTCTAATTTTCATTTTACAAATACTGCCATACCTAAACTTTTAGATTGACACTTTAAATGTATGGGTTAACAGTTTTGTCCCAAATATTCAAGTTCTATTGATTCTTTTTCTTGTAATTGTTCAAAGTCTTTGGGACCTGCATTCTTCACTGTACTTTTTGGATCTACAAAATGTCTAAACAAATTAATTGGCCTGTGAAATATATATGTTTTGAACAAATTCAGAGAAAATAAATCTTTAACGAGTAATGGAAACTTTGAAAGGTGACTTGTGGAAACCGGAGCATAAGTTTGAGGACCAAGAATAGTGCTAAAGTTAAAGATTGGATTGCTGCCATTAATGATGCTGGCCTTAGGCCCCCAGAGGGCTGGTGTCATCCTCATCGCTTTGGGTCTTTTGCTCCTCCTAGGGGTTTGACTGATGATGGAAGTCAGGCTCAATGGTTTGTAGATGGTAGAGCAGCCTTTGAAGCTATTGCTTCATCAATTGAGGATGCTAAATCAGAGGTTAGTCCCTTTCCCATTCTAGTGCTCAGAAATTTATGGTAATCCACATCTTTATCTACATAGTGGTTTAAAGAATCTGATGATCAGAAGTTTCATGCAGATTTTTATTTGTGGCTGGTGGCTGTGCCCAGAATTGTATATGCGGCGTCCTTTTCATGTTAATGCTTCTTCACGGCTTGATGCTTTGTTGGAAGACAAAGCAAAGAAAGGGGTTCAGGTATTCGTTTGTGATACTGTTTTAATATTATTTTATCTAGATTGATGAAGTAAACATATGCAATACATTTTTTCACTCTATACTCTTTATCTGATAGGCCAAATGGTGTGGTTAGACTGTGATTTGTGAATCATTTCTATCGAGATGAATTCTTTGGCTACTTCTGTCACGGTATTCTATTGGCGCTGCCACTGTCTCAAACCTTTTGGAGGAATTAATGACTATATGCTGTATATGATGCTTGTGGCATCAAGATTGTGCAGAAAGCATAGTAGTGTTCAACCAAATATAACTTATATTTTTTTCTACAATTTAACTGGTTTTCCTATCATAACTTTTCATTATAGGTGTACTTGTACACATTTTGGCTGTACAATTAAATTTACATATTATTTTTTCTTGATATGTAGTTCTTTTGTGCTTTAATGGCGGTCAGATCTTGATACAAAAGTTTTATGTTTAGTTTGGTTTTAGAACTTAGCTTTTTAGCATTTTGTTTGAATAAGCAATAACAATAACAGTATCTTATAACTGCAGATCTATATTCTTCTCTACAAAGAGGTTGCTCTTGCTTTGAAAATAAACAGTGTGTATAGCAAGAGAAAGCTTTTAAACATTCATGAGAATGTGAGGGTACTGCGTTATCCGGACCACTTCTCTACCGGTGTTTACCTATGGTATGGTTGGATCACTTGAAAAGTATTCTAGAGTATTTTCAGCTGTAAAGTTTTTGTTCCATCTTTGTATTATACTGGATTATTTCTGTTTCTGATTTCCATGTTTGATTACATATAGGTCCCACCATGAAAAACTTGTCATTGTTGATTACCAGATTTGCTTTATTGGAGGACTGGACTTATGCTTTGGTCGTTATGACACATTTGAACACAAATTGGGTGATAATCCTCCTCTGGTATGGCCTGGAAAGGACTATTATAACCCAAGGTATGTTCTTTGTGCAAACATCCTACTTTTAGAATGTTAAATGGCTTTTGTTTGAGAATTGCTTATAAAATATCATTGCTCTAGTCTACTCGGTTACTATTAAACTTCTATTATTTTTTATCAGTCCATATTTGTTTATAGCATTCTATATCCTTGAAGTAGTACCATCTAGATGATGAAATTTTCTGGAAGACAACTTCTGCTGCTTTGCTTTGTGTGGTCAAAGTGGACAAAATGCTCATGTTTTAATTATATTTTGGTGGTAAAAACTTACTTCTGCAGTAAATAACTAGTGGTTGGAACACTTTGTGAACTATTATTTGTTGGACATGCTATGGTAGGAATTAAAAGACTTGTGTTTACAAGATGTTGGGGCATAACATTTTCAATAGTGCCAATGACTAATTATTGTGGTCTTAGACTATTGTTTTGGGAAGGAAGTTATGGCATGGTGTTTAGTTTATATAATAATATTAAAGTCAAATACATTTTTTCCAGGGAATCTGAACCCAATTCATGGGAAGATACAATGAAAGATGAACTGGATCGTGGAAAATACCCTCGCATGCCTTGGCATGATGTCCACTGTGCCCTCTGGGGACCACCTTGTCGTGATGTGGCTAGGCACTTTGTTCAGCGCTGGAATTATGCTAAGGTATGTGTTTCGATTCAACTTATATGGTTATGTGGAATTTATTGTGATTGGAATTCTAATACAGAGATGTTTTTTTTTAATTCCAGAGAAATAAAGCTCCTTATGAGGAAACAATTCCACTACTTATGCCTCAACACCAGATGGTTATTCCGCATTACATGGGAAGAAGCAGAGAGGTGGAGATTGGACATAAGAATGGTGAAGACAATTCTAAAGGCATGAAAAGACAGGATTCCTTTTCCTCTATGTCATCTTTTCAAGACATTCCACTGCTCCTACCTCAAGATTCCAGTGGGCTGGATGGTTCTCATGGGGGCCCAAAATCGAATGGGATGGATATTAATACTACCAAAAGTGTTTCTTTCCGCTACCAGAAGGCCAAAATTGAACCGGTAACTACAGATACGCCAATGAAAGGATTTGTAGATGACTATGACTCCTCCCAGTCGCCTATGAAAATATCTGTAGATGTAATAACTCAGACAAGCAATAAAAATTTGGATCCAGAGTGGTGGGAAACGCAAGAACGTGGGGATCAAGTTGGTTCCATGGATGAAACTGGACAAGTAGGTCCACGTACTTCATGCCGTTGTCAGGTGAGTCATAAATTGTGTGATATATGAAGTTTTCTCATTCTTGGCTAAATTTAAAATAATCCACTCATTTTCTCACTATGATATCTTGAATCTTTTAATTTGATATATGGTTTACTTATTTTGAGCTTTTGTTGTAGTTTACCTTATTTATAGTTTTATCAAAATTATCAATGGAAATGTCTAAGTACTCTATTAAGGGGTAAGATAGTATTGAATCTTCTGGAGTTTGCCCCCATATATGAATTTAGTACCTGTATGCTATGGTGGGTGGACTGAAGTATTGTAGTTTTTGTGTCTCTGGTTTGTCAAATGGGAATAGCTTTGGTGATATTTAAGTTTTGGCTCACTTTGGTATCATGTTGGTTGCAATATGCATTTTATTTACATCATTCCCTGCACCCTTCTAGCACATTTAGGAATTTAATTTCTGCTAGATGACAATTAATTATGTGTTATGCATAACATAGCTGGACGAATTTTCTTGATTGACTTATCTATTTGATCCTTATTTTACAAATGTTTGGTTTTCACCACTTCTTTTCCACCCAAATTGTTTTGCCTTATAAGTAAAATTGTGTATCCTCTGCCATGAATAATGGTCTCCAATTTTCAGATTTTAAGGAGTGTCAGTCAGTGGTCTGCTGGAACAAGCCTAATTGAGGACAGCATTCACTGTGCTTATGTTTCTCTCATTGAGAAAGCAGAGCACTTTATTTATATAGAGGTATGTACTGAACTTCACAATCTTTTACTTGAAAGAAAGTAAAGCAGTTTAATTTTTTTACCACTTTATGCATCAATGGCTTAGGCTACAGAGATTTTGCTTGACAGAGTTTCGTATGTAAATTTACTTTTGCTTTGTATTTTCAATTACAAATTTGGTTTTTTTGTTCTTTAAGAATAACTGTTCCTTCAAGTTGAGGGGGCTTGCACAATTTCCAATGTATAGTTCCCTTATCCTGACTGCTTTTGAATTTTTGGGCAATTGTTCCCAGAATCAATTTTTTATATCAGGTCTTTCAGCGGATGAAATTATAAGGAATCGTGTTTTAGAAGCATTATACAGGCGTATTATGCGAGCATACAATGACAAGAAGTGCTTCAGGGTTATTATTGTCATACCACTGCTTCCAGGTTTTCAGGTTCTACTCCTTGCATGTGTATCTTGAAATTTAGAGTTAGTTTGATTTTATATATATGTACTGAATCCAAATTGTTGCAGGGTGGTGTTGATGATGGTGGTGCAGCATCTGTGAGAGCCATAATGCATTGGCAGTATCGAACAATTTGCAGAGGACAGAATTCAATATTGCATAACCTTTTTGAACTTCTTGGTCCAAAGACTCATGATTACATCTCTTTCTATGGCCTTAGGTCTTATGGTAGATTATTTGAGGGTGGTCCAGTGGCCACCAGTCAGGTAAGTTCTTTCATCATTGCAATTTATAATAAGCATATATGATCATTTATCTTCCAGAAATATTGGTGAATTTTCTGTGTTTCTTTACTGGAATCTGGGGTGTCATTGTACTCTATGTTTTAATGGTTTGATTGGCATAAATTTATGAAAGCTTTGTGTTCCTTGTTTTTTTAAAATTTTTGCAGGTGTATGTGCATAGTAAAATTATGATAATTGATGATTGTGTAGCCTTGATTGGATCAGCTAATATAAATGACAGGAGTTTACTTGGTTCAAGAGATTCCGAGGTATCATTTTATTCTTGTTTTTTTACCTTTAGTATGTAATTTCAGACCTTGAGGCCAACATACGTGATTTTGTAACAAAATCATGATTTTTTTGTGACAACAATGCATGTACATGTGTTTGCCAGTTGCAGACAATGTGGTGATCAAAATATTTCGGATACAAATTTTGACAGATTTTGAAGCTAGTTTTGTTTTTCTGCTGAAGCTAGTCTACCATCACGATTCAGTACCTAAATATAACTTTTCAAGTAGGGATTACCTGCTGGGCAGGAAATATCATGGCCCAGCACAGCCCTTGGTTTCACAGAAAAATTAAGCAAAAGGCTATTTTACCTGATTCTGACAGCATAATGTTTTATGTTCTAATTCTTTCTTATTCAATGTGTCAATCACTTTCTGAAGAAGTTGCCCTTGCTGACGTGGATTTTTCAGATTGGAGTACTTATTGAAGACAAAGAGCTGGTTGATTCATGTATGGGAGGAAAACCATGGAAGGCTGGAAAATTTGCTTTGAGTCTTCGCCTATCGCTGTGGTCTGAACACCTTGGTCTTCGTGCTAGAGATGTTAGTGACCTTACTGTTTGCTCTTACCTCTAAACTTCTTACATTTTTGCATGTTGGAAGCATGCATTAATTTTTCTAACAGTATTTGGAAAAACATATTGGACTGATACTGAATCCTTCTTTTATTTTCTCCTCAGATAAAACAAATAATCGACCCGGTGATTGACTCAACATACAAAGATATATGGATTGCAACAGCAAAGGTGAGAACAGAAAGAGCATAAGCATAGAGTTATTGACATGTCATCCTCGCTACACAAAGTTTTCTGTGCTTCTTTTGCTCATTGTCTCAGATTAACAACTTATGATGTTAATAAATGTTATTTATTTGACAGACAAATACGGCTGTCTACCAGGATGTCTTTTCTTGCATACCCAACGATCTTATACATTCCAGGTATTTTACTTGCATGAGTTTGTTCCTTCACTTTTCTTCAATGTGCTAGTGCTAGTCTATAATTTTCGTTGAATACAATAACATGCAGAGCTGCATTCAGACAAACTGTAGCCGTGTGGAAAGAGAAAATCAGCCATACTACCATAGACTTGGGAATAGCTCCTGCGAATCTTGAATCATATGTGAATGGAGATATAAAACAAACTGATCCCATGGAGAGATTACAGTCAGTGCGTGGACATCTTGTTTCATTTCCTTTGGATTTTATGTGCAAAGAAGATTTAAGACCTGTGTTTAATGAGAGCGAATATTATGCCACTCAAGTTTTTCATTGAGCTGTGGAGTATCGTAAGCTCCACCTTATTTTTTTCCACAATTGTGGAAAATTCCTTTTTTCTTTGCAAAAAAATGAATAGTAAACACACACACATACACAGAGAGAGAGGAAGACACAGAATGGCAGAAAGAGGCATGCACTATTTATGCTTTGCCCTATCCCAACTATTTTTTAACTGGTCATTTTTTCTTGTATAAAATTCATTAATTTATGTAGAACTATTATTTGGTATTTGCAAGTCAAGAATGAGAAAAAAAGTGTGGTTAGTATTTTACGATATATGGTTATAATATAATATAAATAAAAAATAATATATATTGCTATATTATATAATAAATTATATAATATAGTATATGCATTATATTAATGCAGATCATATGAGTATAGATTTTACATGTGGTCCAAATGTCGGTGAATTGATTATCGTAGTTAATGCAGATTGAAGCCAGCCGCCTTTCTGGGAAGACAAGACAAGTGGTTCATGACTCGCCACCTTCACAAAAGTGAGGCCCCAAAACTACGTCAACTTCTTCAACACCGATTGCTACCGAAACAAACACAGTATTCACTTCCATCCAAACTCCAACCCCACCATTTTCCGTTTCCGTTTCCTTTTCATATGGATGAAGGAATCTACCCAACTTGTCCAAACTAATATAAATTATAGTGCTTGGAGCATACTAGTAATTCGTAACAACTCCAGAATTATTTTATCTTCGTCACCAAACACCACAATACTCCAGAATTATTTTATCTTCGTAAATTATTAAGCGTAATTAGCCTTTGAGTTTGAAATGTATGGCTACTATTTAGCCACGTGTTTGGTTGGGTAATGTGTAGTTATTAATTATTATTGCAGATGTAATTTTTTATTCTCGATCATTTTGACCCACAAGTATATACTAAAATTAATTACCATGAACTTGTCTTTTAATGTTGAATAATATATTTTATAACCGACTAATAATTGTTTATTCTTTAACGTTAATCTTATGTTAATTAATTAATTGGTTGTCATAACCTAAAAGCATGTCTTATGTTAATGGGCGTGACGTTCGCTCTTGACCTTGTTCACCTAGTAAAATGACCGAAATACCCCATTACTATTGCATTGATTGGGAGTCTAACCAAGCTATTAGGTAAATTGGTTGGTCAACTTACAGTTTATGTAAAGCTATACGTTACGCTGAGACACTTGAGCCTGCAAGTTGAAGACGACAAACAATGGAGTATAAGCGATCTTGAAGCTCAAGTCTGGCTGTTAACATCGAACCGTCCATAATTCAGCCTTCAGATTTCAAAAAAATACAAGTTCCGAGTACTGTTTTCTGGGAACTTAACGAAGGAGAAAGGTGTTGTATAGTTAATCTAGCTGCTGTTTTAATATTATTCATTTCGTTGAAACAATGAAAAAGGGTGTGTGATTTATATGTAATATAATTGAACTGCAGGGACAATATGCTTTTTCCATCTCTTCTTGATGGATTGGCAAAGACTGTATCGATCAAAAGAGGTAAAAATTGTAGAAATGATAGTGGGAGAGAAGCTGCAGCAGCCTTGGCAAAAGATGCAAAGAAGAAGGAGTTGATGTTGAGTTCGTCTGGCAACACAAAGTCCAACAAGTCAAACAACTTTGCCTCAGTTTGCTCCAAGAGAGGCCAAAAAGGAATTAATCAAGACTCAGCAGTCGTGTGGGAGGTACAAGAATAAATTATGAATGTATTATGATTAATGAAGTATTTATTGTTTTACGTTGTTGTTGATTTTGTTGAACTGGAATTGTTTAAGGAGTTTGGATGCCAAGAGGACATGATCTTTTGCGGGATGTTCGATGGACATGGTCCATGGGGACATGTTATAGCCAAACGGGTGAGGGAATCAGTGCCGCCTTCTTTGTTGTGCAATTGGCAACAAACTCTAAGTAATTCAACATCTGCTCAATTGAGTATGGATCGAAACCTCCACCAGTTTGATATTTGGAAACAAACTTACCTCAAGACTTACGCTGCCATTGACGAGGAGCTGAAGGGTCATTCCGGGATTGATTGTTTTCGCAGCGGTAGTACAGCTTTAACAATTGTTAAGCAGGTAAGCCTAAGATTTCATTTACCTAAACAAACATAAAATCATTTAATTATAATCCATATGATATACATATAGATTATAAAACATATTATAAGAAAAAAAACCTTTAAATAAGGGAAAATTTTTTTCTATTCCCACCATTAAAAAGTTTTAACGATGGCAAATGGACTTTTAATAATTATTTTTTCATCATTAAAGTTTAATCAACCATAACAGCGATAATAAATTATTGGATTCTATTAAAGGTCTAATTAACCATAACACTCATGTTATTGCTTTTTATCTAAAATATAACTTTTTAAGTGTATTAAATTTATATACATCTATAAATTGTCATTAACTTATTAAATTATTTAATTTTATTTAAATTATAATTATAATTATAATTAATGTTAGTATACATTATAAAATTTGGTAAGAGGAAAATCTTATAGTTTTGAAAGTTTTGAAGCTAAATAAAAGTAGCCTAACTCTTTTTCTCTCTAATGATAATGTATAGGGTGAAAACCTTTTGGTAGCAAATGTAGGTGATTCTCGAGCAGTGTTAGCAACCCTTTCTGATGATGGCAATTTGGTACCAATTCAGCTGACCATTGACTTCAAACCAAATTTACCTGGTGGGTTCTCACCCTTTGAATTTCTGTACAAGTTTGCTCGTAATACAAATGGGGTTTTATTGTATAGGGTTTATTGTGCTGATGTTGGTTTTGTTGGATTCAGAGGAAGCTGAACGAATAATCCAGTCCAAAGGACTAGTGTTTTGTTTACATGATGAACCTGGAGTGTACAGGGTGTGGACGCCGAATGGAGAGACACCTGGACTAGCAGTTTCAAGAGCCTTTGGTGACTACTGCATCAAAGATTTCGGCTTAATTTCTGTGCCTCATGTAACACAAAGAGACATAACTAGTAAAGACCAATTTGTCATTCTGGCAACAGATGGGGTATGAATTCACAATAATATTAATTATCCATACAAGTTAATGTCTTCCCTTGATTGGAATTTGATTTGTTTTGTAGTTATGGGATGTCATCTCAAACCAAGAAGCTGTGGAAATAGTTTCTTCAACTAGGGAAAGAGAAAAATCGGCTAAAAGACTGGTGGAATGTGCAGCTAGTGCATGGAAATATAAGAAACGAGGCATTGCAATGGATGATATCTCTGCTATTTGTCTCTTCTTTCACCCTTCTTCATCAACTCCTAATGTTGGCGCTTTGAAGCTCTCAAAACAAGCAGTTGGTCTCATGAATTAAATAACAAAAGCAAAGGAAATGAGATATGAGTTTGTATATAGAGAGAAGAAAGAACTTTGCTATGTGTGAAATGAGTAGAATAATATTGAACACCCCCCACCCTCTCTTTTTTTGTTTGTTTGTTTTTGGTTTAAGTATATTGAACCTATTTTCATTATTAATGAAATTATTACTAAACATATTTGAACAAAGAAGTTTATTCCCCGAATTAGATTATTTGGATTGATGAAATATTGTTTCTAGGTATGATGGTATTTGTCACATTTGTAAAACATTTTAATTAATTATTTACCTTAAAAAGTAATAAATTTAACTTTTAAATTGAGAAAATACTCTTTGGATTTGTCACTATTTTTAAACCAAAGATACTCATGATCAAAACATACACCTATAAAATCCATCTTCACTCATTCACTCCATATTTATTCTATCTCTATATTGTAAGTTGTTGATTGAATCATTACTCTTTATGAATAAATCTGTTTTACTATAACAAATGAATACAAGAATATTTCGATTTCATAAATAAAACTAGCTAATTGAATATTAATGTGTTATTATGCACCACCAAAAAGACTTTGATATTCTAAGCTCCAACTTGACAATGTGGAGTGACATTCACACAATGTGGCATTCCAAAATGCTTGTGTGATTGTCTCTCTTTACAGGATTGGTGGCATTTGACTACTGTAGATCTGTTTGAGCACAACAAAGATTGTTCAGAATGTCCTGGGAAGGTAATATTTGTCGGTTATATTGTTATGACTTGTAAGAAATAGGTTGCATGTAATGTCATGTCAAAGTCTAGGGTAAGTTCCTTTTTTATATTCCAGACATTAACAATGACCTTTCAAAAGAGAGGTGATAGTATGTTTGATGCACCTGGATCATTATGCATGCTTACTGATTGGAATCTTAAAAAAAGACTACAATTTGCCATAACATTGCATGCAACCTTCTTCTCGTAAGCCAAAGCAGTGTACCCAATGGATATTACCTTCCTATAACATTGTGTATAATCTCCATTATACTCTGCCGAATTCATAGTCCAATATCATTGATTTGATAAAGAGAGACAATCAAACAAGCAAATTTGGAATATTGCATCTCATAATATATGGTATTCCAAAATGCTTGTGTGAATGTCAATCCATTAACAATGCTCTATTGTCCTCGAATCAAATGTCACACTAGACATTCTTTGTACAATAAAGCAAGATACATTAGCTAGTAGAAATTTAACCAACAACCCAACACTCAGACTTCAATGAAAAGAAATAAGCCAATGGCAAACCTAAAATGATGTTTGGTTGCCCTACTGATATCCATGCATTAGTAGTACACTCAAACTTCGTTTAGAGTCTTCAATTTTGACATCTATTTCATCATTCAAACAAAAATTAAGTAAAGTAGTCAATCAATGGTAGAAACTAGAAAACCAAAATGAAGCTTGGTGTCCCATTGATATCTTGCTGATACAAGGATATCGACAGGACAACCACAATTCATTTAGGGCTTACGGTTTATGTTTTTGACATCTATTCCATCATTAACACAATATTCAAACAAAATAGTCAATCAAAAAATAGACACTAGAAATCCTAAAAGAAGATTGGTTTCATGCCAATACACTGATATTAAAAGGTTAACCATTGTTCATTTAGGGTTTCTAGTTTTTGGTATTGACATCTAGTTCATCATCAACACAACATTCAAGCAAAATAGTCAATTAAAATCAACTATAAATAAAGCTTGTATAGATTTTGATAGCCATTTAACCATTCACATAACATTCAATTCGACAAATCAAATTCAACAAAAGGTTCACCTAACAAATCTTATCGATACGAAAACCCTATCGATATGCACACATGATCTTGACAAGAAAACGCAACCCACGTTTAAGGGTTTTTTTTATCTCAACAATATTTGAATCAACTAGTTTGTACATTTCACCTTCCACACAACAAACAATTTGACACATCAATTTCAACAAAGATTCACCCAATGTGTCTAACCAACACAAAAAACTCTACAGTTTTCATCAAAAAACATAGTTTCAATGAGAAAACACAACTTGCATTTAGGGATTTTTTGTCTTAACAATGTGACATCAATCAATCGATCAAATTGTACAATATACTTAAAAAAAAGGATAAAGTGACTACCAAAGATAATTGAGAGAAGATATAGAGAATAAGATTAGCAATTGGAAATACTACAATGACAATGAGAGAAAATGAAAGGCCAAAGGACTTATTCCCACCTATTGATTGCTCATTTCCCAAGTTTTCATTTTTTTACTTTTAAATTTTTTTTTACCCACCCATAGACTATTAAAGTTAACTAAATTCATTGGTTTTAAAATTTTATCTCTTTTCCCCCCTAAACCATAAAAACTAACAATTTTCCCTTATGCCAAGTTTTAAAAAATAACATTTTCCGCTCTAGAGTTTATTTTTCAATCACTGATGCCATCATCGGTGACCTCTCCCTCTCAATGCTTCCTCTTCCTCTGACGGTCTCTTTATCCTCATCTCTCCCTCATACTGGTCATCCAAATAAGAGATCTCATCTTCCCAGATGAAAACAAGAGATCTCATCTTCCCAGAATAAGACAAGAGATCTCATCTTCCTTGAAGAAGACGAGGGTCTTCCTCACCTTCTTGGCTTAAATTAATTCCATATCTCAGCAACCTCACCTCTCATGGAAGATTGGACATTGAAGGTTTCCCAAAGCTCAAATCCATTCTAGACCTTAGTAACTTCAAATATTTATCAATTGAGAAATGCCCAAAACTAAAATCCTTGCAAACTCTGTCATCCCCGCTTTAGCCTTTTCATATTATAGATTGTCCACTGTTTAAAAAATGATAGAGAAGTGTTACAAGAAAACATTCCTCAAAGATTGCTCAAATTCCTAAAGTTGCAATAGATGGCAAATTCATTTACAATTCAAAGGAGTCACCCATAGTTGGTTATTGGAGCTTTCCCACAGCTTTTACTAGCTACATCCAATTTCATCAAAGTTTTGTAAAATATCTTGATGACACCTCTACGAAGGCAACACCCCATTTTTTCGAGGTTCTAATCTTATTTGAAAATTTAAACTTGCTAACGATACACAACCATGTATACCTCTACACACAAACGAGTATCGCTCTGAAAAACATTTATTAACTCAATTTAAAACAATAAAAAAGATTTAAAAAAACTCTTGAGCTTACCTGTAGGTGTTACATGACATCAATCAACTGATCAAATTATTCGATATACTTAAAAAAAAAAAAAAGGAAAAAGTGACTACCAAAGATGATTGAGAGAAAATGTAAAGAATGAGATTAACAACTTGAAATATTGTAACAACAATGAGAGGATGTCATTGTCGATGACCTCTCTCTCCTGACAGTCTCTTTATCCTCATCTCTCTCTCTAGTCGACCATCCAAGCTAAGAAGATAAAGAGTTTCTTGTCTTCCCAGAAAAAGACAAAGGTCTTTCTCACCTTCTTTTGAGAAGACAAAGGACGAAGAGTTTTGTCTTTCTAATAAAACTCTTCATCTTTCTAGCTTGGATGGTCAGTCAAAGGGAAAGATAAGGAGAGAGATACCATAAGAGAGAGAGAAAATATCAGGAGAGAGAGATCACCAATGATTAAAAAATAAATCCTAAAAAATAATTGTTAGTTTTTAAGGTTTAAGAAAAAAAATAAAATTTTAGTTTATTTTTAATATTACAGATAAAATAATAATTTTTTTTTAAAATTAATAGGTTTAATAACTCATAAATAGATAAAAAAAGTTTTTTTAAATTATACGGTGGAAACTTAAAAAAGAAACCATCTTTAGATGGGAAAAAGTCTTTTCGGCAAAATGAAATGGCTAAAGCCTTTTTTAGGAGCTGAAAAAACTTGAGGAAGGTGAATAGAATTTTTATGAAGAAAGGGTATTTTCGTCCATGATGAACAATTAACCCTAACTAGTGTCCATTCCCAAATAAAACGATTAAAAGAGTCGCACGATCGGAGTAATATCATATAGTAATATCACATATTAATATACCAAAACACCCATAGCCTTTAGCCAAAATGTCAACAAACTCCCTGGCTGACTGGCTGTGCGTCTACGCAGCCGCGAGCCCGCCACCATCCTTTTCTTCACTTGTGACCACAACCACCACCAATACACACATTTCACCATCTCCTCGCGCGTGTACAGCACGCTCCTCCACTCTCCTTCCTCTCAGACTCAACGCTTTTTCACTGTCTCAACGTAAAATTCTCTTTCGAGGCTTTCTGTCGATGTCCCTTAACCATCTCGGACCCACATCTCCGGTGAACGAATCGAAGCCGATTCAACTCAATGAAGAGTCCGATTTTTACCAGCTCCTCTCTCCCGAGGCTCTCATTTCCATCTGTGGATTCGGTTCTCTCCTCTCCGGTACCTCCAATTATCATCAGTATCACTGGTTCTTTCTCTTTTTTCCGTTTTCCTCGTAATTGATACGGTGCTTTTTTTCCTCTAGAGCACAGTGCGAGGAATACGTTTCCTGATTTGATCAACTTCAGAGCAGCCAAACTGAACGGATTCCGTCGCGTGTTCGCTCACACGGCTCCCGTTTTCTTCGAGCGTGGCATCGCCAAACCTGAAACCAAGGTCTTAGTTCACTCTTTTGTATTAATTTTCTTTATCATTATTTAATAATAATGCTGGGAAATTTGAGGAAAAATATAAAAAAAGAAACTTGGTGTAATTAATTCAGGAAATTTCGAGCTTGAGTGTGGAGCCATTTGAAGGAGAGACTTTGATTGTTACAGTTTTTGAGATTCAAAAGTCAGAGGTATAACATGTACAGTTTAAGAATTTTTGAACTGAAGTTAATTTGAAGTTCTAATCAATGAATTTCTTACCCTACAAACTCAGATTCCAGCCTTTATCAGAAGAGAGCACGAATTCCGGTTTTTAGCTGTAAGTGCCTAGTCAAGTTATCTGTCTGCTTGTTTGTTCAATTTTCATTTTATAAATTTATTCATGAATCAATTTATTGTCTTACAGGTTTTTCCAGAAACGCTTGATGGGAAGCCATCTACAAATCCCGCGGTGTGTGAATTTGATTTCTCTAGGTTTAAATTGTAATGTTCGATTCAATACTGGCTTTGATTGAGCTGATTCGGGTAAAGATTGCAGGTGCTTTGTGCAAGATCTAGTGACGAGGAATTCTTCCAAATTAGATGCAAAGGTAGAGTTTGCTTTAGTGTTCTTACTAGTTAGAATTTCCCAAACTTCATGATGTTTATAGTTACAGAAATTTGCTGTAGTTCAAGTTTTTCATAGCGAATTTCAAATATTAGTGAGAGGATTGAAGTTATTTAGTTGTTTCAGGTAGCCTAAAAGGTTTAAAATTTTCAGCACCTTGAATGTTTCTTTTATTTATTTACTTTTTTCCAGGAAGCAAGGAGATTTATTTCCAGCATTACGGTCAATACAACATTGATAAGATTTGGAGGGATGATATCTTACCTTGCCGTGTTTATCTGCGGCACTGGTAGGTGTTCTTTCTTACAATTGCATATATATTTCATGAACTTGTTGCTTGTGAGATATAAAGTGGATGTTAAACTTTGATTTTTATGCAAACTAGAGATTTTGAACTCATTATATGTCAACTCCAGCAGAGTCATAAGATAAATCCAGAAACTAGCTTATTTTGTCAAGCAAGGGTAATGTATTGGATTGCTCTCATTCTACGTTTTTGGAGAACTTTTTCAAAACCATTGTGCATATGCATGTGCAGATGGCAAATTATTGCTTCTATTGTTTCTGTTTGATTTGCAGTTAATACTATCTGTCATTTCTTGGCATCAATATTTAGTGCTTCCCATTTTATTTTTAGGCATTACTGTTTCATTTATCCATGTCTACTAACAAATGATTAAACCTAGCCAATCCACGGGTTGAGGGACCGATGTTTCACATCTAAAGTCTGTCAATACCTGCAGTAGTTTCTCTCTAGATAACTTGAGCTTGTTGCATACTCTGCAGTGTGTTGGCGGCCAAAAATCTTGGCAATGAAGCTTACAACAACTTTCTAGACCACACTTTTCTCGGAGATCGTAAAACAACAATCCGAGAGTATTTGGCAACTACTGGTTCAGGCATCATGGAGGAGGAGCCTCCAGAAAGTCTTAAGAGCCGATATGGTGGATGATTGCAACAGATGATGGACTGATCAAAATTGTGCTGATAGATTTCAAAAGCTCAGTTTGGAGGATACAATTATCAAGCTTAGTTTACTAGTAGACAGAGATTGCAACAAATTCAAGAACAATATTTAGTTAGTTATTCTCCCTTTATTTTTATCCCTCAAGAAATGGCCGCTGCAGGGAGGTTATAATATAATAAAGTCCCCATGAAAGTTGTCTTTCATTCAAGATGTACCGTCTGCGAGTGGTTCTGATATAAAATAATAATAATAATAATACTGCCAGTGCAGGGAAGGATATAATAAGCTTCCAATGAAAGCTGTGTTTAACATTCTCCACAATGTTGTTTTTATTGTAATAATCAGCCTGTGGCGTGGGGCAGGCGCATGGGTGTTTAACTTATTATGACAGTGGGATTCAAATAACACTGGGTGGGTAGACAATGAAATTATGTCCCACATCGGTAGTTAGCAAGTGAAGGGCCGGCAAATTTGCATTATATTTGGAACAACTGACAAAACCATCCTCAACCCAGTCCTGTCAGGGGTGAAGGTCGACTCGTCAATGATCGTTTAGAGACGGCGGGTCGTGCCAACACCTTATACAGCGAACACAATTATCTTTTCAGGCGAGTGAGTGTGACCCTACTTTTGGTTGGACTTGCCCGTCAATTTTTGGAGCCCCACCCGAGGGCGGGGGCTCACAAAATCCCGTTTCTCAAATTCTCACAAGTAACACGTTCATGGTTTCAGGTTACATTACACTTACTGAAAATTTAATTTAAAATTTTTTAATATATTTATAACATCATTAATTTGTTAAATAATATTTTCTAATAAGAACAATATTATATATATATGATAATATATTATTTGTATATTTAAATTAATATTATTTGTATATTTAAATTATATATTAAAAATATATACATATAATTTTATTATTCTAATATATATTGTATTGTGTCATATATTTTATTCATATTATATTGTGTTACATTTTTTTATTATGCAAATATATATATAATTAAATTATTTTAAATTAAAAATAAAATTATATATATATATAAAGTCATTGTCTTTATGGCTTTGATACCAACAAGCATATGAAATTATTAATT
Source organism: Mangifera indica (assembly GCF_011075055.1). NCBI lineage: Eukaryota > Viridiplantae > Streptophyta > Magnoliopsida > Sapindales > Anacardiaceae > Mangifera > Mangifera indica. Next base: position 18,234,629 of record NC_058139.1, on the reverse strand, counting down.
TTGAAATTGATTGATGCAATGCAATGTAATTGAAATATTGAAAATAAAATTAAAACTTTGAAACTTTGAAAATTGGTATACTTACTACTTGCTTATCCAAAAGTCTTCAAAATTCAGATGAGAAAATTTGGAGAGAATTTTTATTGATTTCAAAGGAATGCTATTACAAAAGACTTGATTCTCTTCCGAGAACATTCATTCATTTATACAAAAAATTTTGAACTATTGAGAAAACACAATAATTTCAAGCTTTGATTTCTTTATAGGAATTATTGCATAAAATTTTAGCTCTGTAGGGAATCTCGCAACTTTGTAGAAAAATTTTAGTTTTGTAGAGGAATCTTTCAGCCTTGCAAGAAATTTAGGCATCTTTGCAATTGACCTTTTAACTATTGATTCCATATAGTAAATTTGTAAGAATATTGCGGCTTCATCTTTGCACTGGAAGGCATTTGTCATCTTGAATGGAGTAAAAATATGTTTTATTTACCTTGCTTTCTAGAAGCGTAAGTGAAAAATATGTCTTTTACTTTTGAAGCTTTGGTGATCTTCACAAGATTCTTAAATCTTTGTAATTTTAACAAGGATTGTGTTTTATTTATTTTGCATGAAAAAGGGTTTTTTTTTTTAGGGAATCTTTTGTTTTTGCTTTTAGGATAACCAGGTGGATCTTACCTTCTTTGATTAGTTTTGAAAAAGATTTTGACCTAATGGGTATTAATTAGATAAGTTCAAATGGCAAAGTATTGTTGCAGAGATCTCTCAGTGCCAAAAGATCCTGAACTTGATATCATGTTTGAGCAATTTCTTACTCCAACATTTTGAGCCAGTGACTTTTTGGAAATTTTGTCTCGTTTGAATCATATTAAAAATATTAGAGGATTCCGCAATAATCATTCTCATTGCTTTGAACATAACTAATAGATGAATTTGAGCTTTTGTTGTTTGACTCTTCTTCATCCTATAATTGGGATAAAGAGTTTTTTAATTGGAGCTTGAGTACTTTTGATTAGGCTCCAGCTAAGAAAGATGAAGTTATTAATTTGCTTTGTAGAAACTTTGCAATTTTTAGAGTGACTTGTTTGTCATTTGAAAGGTATTTAAAAAATATAATTGAACTTTTTCTTTAGTTACATGGGAATGGTCATACTTTTCCCACCGTTTGACTTTGAACTTCCTTATCAATTGGAGAATTTGGGTGCTTGAACCAACAATCTTATAATCCTATGAAAGAATCTATGAGAAATGGAACTTGATGAGAAATGAAGAGTTAGCTGAAAATAGGCTTCGCTTTGAGGATATTTGAAATTTGCTTTGAAAAATTTCTAAGATTCTTGAACAATTTTTTGAAAGATATACGCTATAAGACCAAATAACCTCCACCATTGGATAAACCAGAATAAGAATTTGAAAATTGTGTTTCTTTTGAAGTAGATCATCTAGGAGTGTCTAAATTGATCATTTTGACAAAGCAAGGGAATGAAACCATGCATTTTGGTAATCCCAATATATATAACCAGGAGGGTCAAACATTTGAAAAAATTTCTTTGGTTTTGAAAGATCTTTACCCCAAACAGAAGAATTGAGGACTTTCATGTTATGCAAAGTTTAGTAAGTTATAAAATTGGGATCTCCTTTATTTTGATAATATTTGAATTCACAAGAGTCAGAATTAACAGAAATAAATTCAAAAAATTTTTGGTTTCTCTCAAATCACTTTGGATGTAATGAAATTCCTTTGGAAAAACATTTATCAAAATTTTTGGATCTTCAGTTTGAAATTCATCCTCCAGGATTAGGATAGTTGCTGAAGCTTGTTTTGAAAAATACTTTCGTCATGGTCTTAAGGTTTTGAGAGGAATTACAACAACTTCAATTTTTTTATTTTGGGAAAAAACAATTTCAACTACTTTTTTTCATGTCTTTAATAGAAATATTTTCATGTATTGAAAAAATATTTGGATTTGAAAAAAGCAATTTTAACGAATTATTCTTTGATTTTTCTCTTTTCTTCATTCATTGTTCTTTTCTTCAACAATGGTCACAACCATTTCTAGAGTTTGCTGAAAAGATTCTATCTAGGCTTGGGTTATTTGGTCTTTAAAGCTCGAGGGAAAGCTGGTTAAGGCAATATCTCTTTGTTTTTTATCCTTATCTTTATTTTGTATTTCTTCTTGTGAAACAATTTCAAACTAAGTTATGGTGTTTTGGAAAATTTGAACATAAGATGTCTTTCATTGTTTTTAGGTTGAGCTAGTTTTGGGTGGCATAATTCATCTCCCATGAAGAAATTTCCTAGTGAAAAAGTCAGGCAGGGAATCAGCTTGTTGGTATCAAAGCCATGGAGGAGGCAACGACTTAGATTTATATTTTATTATTGTTGGTTAATTATTTTTAGCACCGAGTTTATTTGAGTTGTTGTAGGGCAATAGATAGTTGACCATAGTAAGTCTCGTAGAAACAATTATTGTAAGGAACAAAACAATCAATTAATCAATATGGAACACTTAGATATGTTTGCGTCAATTTCAAGTTTCAATACTAATAATAAACAAGTCATTCAGCAAGAAGAAATAAGTATAATTGAAAAGGAGACCAATAATCAATCAAACCAAAACATTAATTTGCACAAAAACAAATAAATAGTCAAACTAGAAAATCTCTAACTTAGTATTGATAAATGGAATATGCCTAGAATAAATTTAACAGATGTGTACAAAGAATCAAAATTATACACTCTAAATAAAGTTAATCCTCTAAATCAATCAAAATATGTAATTAGAACAAAAGAAAAAACAATTAAAACAAAATGTTCTTTTCAAACAATAAGGTTAATGACAAAAGAAATTATCGTAAAACATAAAAAGAGTTACAGTTACCTTTACATAGGACTAGTACAAATTGGAATTAAACCATTGAGTATGGAAGGAATAAATACCGCAATTTTAACATGTTTAAGAGATGCTAGATTTAACAATTTTAAAGATTCACTTTTAGGAACTATTGAATACAACTTGTCCAATGGACTAATATATTTTAATTATTATCCAAAATATACAGTCTGTCTTGAAGACCCAAATATATTAGATATTTTAACTCTAAATATCAAAACATTTAATTATAACATTAAACCATGATCAATACCAATAACTTATATTTATAGAGTTCAACTCAAAGTATTGCAATCTACCTTTGAATCTAGAGTCATTAGACATTACCCAAAAAGACATAATTTTATTTCAAGCATATCTATATAAGTCAAATATTACAGTACCAAAAATCATAAGTTGAGATCAAATTACTTTATCTAAATATTGGGGATTAGATAGAGTAGTTACACTCTTTAATAAAATAACCACACAAGAAGCTTTTAGACAAATTCAAAATACAAAGATAAATAATATTATTAAGAAACCAGATGGAAGCGTAGCAATTTGGTTTAACATACCACCAAAAATAAGTATTGATGATGCTCAAACTTCATTCTCAAGACCAAAAATGAAACAAACTTATGAACCACAAAGATTTTCATGTTCCTCAATCCTAAGATCCAATTCAATAAGAACAAATATCCAAGGAGTAAATAATTTTTCAAATATTCTAAGACCTTACTATTTCGTCCAAACACCCTTACAAGGAGATAATAAAGAAGTTTCACAAAAAATGTCTCCCACTCATTCTCAAATAACTGATTCTTTTGAAAATATACCATTATTAAATGTAATAGAAAATTTTGAAATAAACAATGAAATTTTAAGAAAAAAAAATTTATTCAGAAATAAACAAATCTAAGAGAAAACAAATTTTCAAGAAATATATTAAAGAAGAAAGAGATGAAATTCAACAAGAATATTATAGTTATTTAGAAGAAAATTGTATACATATACCTTTTTTTCCAATGGTTCTATAAGAAGAAACAATTGATGTAAATGAAAAAATAAAAGTATAGAAAACTATCAAGGGGAAAGAAATTAAAAATTTAGAACCAATGCATCCCTCTATTAGGAGAAATTTTAATACCTTTCAAAAGAGTATCTTTAATTGCAAATCCATTCAAAGTAAAAGAAGACTTAGACAAAATTACTGTAAATAACATAAAAAATATTATATAAATAAACATCTAAAATCAATAGAACGTCAATTAAATAGGATTAAAGATGTTTTAAATCAACCGATTACTAAGGGTATAGACAAAAAATCAAAACGTTTAAAAAACAAAACTCATAAACCTCTATTTACCTCACACAAGATTCCAAAAAATATTTCAAAAGACTTGTCAAATAAAGATGAATTCATTCAAGAAATAAACAAAAAACCTAATCAATTAGGATTAGGAATTGTAAACTCAAATTTAATTGTTTCTGATACTCCTCAATCTATTACATCCAAGATAGTTAGCTTTATAGAACAAACATTTTCAGAAAATATGTTGGATAACCAATCATCTTCATCTAAAGACAATTCTTTACAAATAAACAAAATAAATTTAAAAAACCAGAAAAATTTATTATCCAGGAGCTTCGGCACCTGATCTTATACTAGAAGAATCACTATTAATTCAATAGAAAAAATAAAATGTTAATTCAATTTATGAGTGAAATATAGATGAAATGTCTGATTGTAATATCATTACAATATTATAACAAATGACAATGGTAAGCAACACTTATAGAACAAAACTTAATTCGTCAAACGAAGTAATAAGCCATTTGTTAATTATTGGCTTCACCGGCTCCCTAAAAGCTTAGTAGGGCAATTATATCAGAAAAGAACAACAAAATTTGATATTAAAATATTGTAAAAGTTTGATGACAATGGAATTCCAATCTTAGATGAAGAAGGAAAAACTATCCAAGATACAATAAATACTTTAATGTTTGCAATCACCTATCATTTTGTATAAAATTATGCAAATATTAAAGATAAAAGTCAAGCAACTATAATAAACTTAAAATGTAAAATTTTTCACAATTATAGGTGGTATAAAGAAACATTTTCCATAAGAGTAATGCAAATGTCAAAAAGTGACATAACTTATTGGAAAGTCAAAATTTTAACCGAATTACCAAACATCATATGAGAAAAAGTTAGAGAAAAAATTAAAAAACAATATGATGGAGTAATTCCTTATAATGATCTAACTCATGGGCAATTACATAGTTTTGTACAAAAAGTTGGAATGAAAAATTAGCTTTCCAAAGACAAAAAGAAAGAAAACAATTAGGCAAAAAATTAGGAATGTTTTGTGAACAATTTGACTCTCAACATAAAAATTCATACCTTAAAAAACACCAAAAAATAAAAAATCCAGAAATTGTATTGGTCAATATAGTAAGACAAAATCATACCTTGAAAGAAAATTTACAAAGAATAAAAGAAAATTCACCCATAAAAAACAAAACAAAGAAGGACAAAAACCAGCTCCAAAACTTTACAAATAATACACATGCTAAAGATGTGGAAAATAAGGTCATATTTCAAAATATTGTTGATTAAGCAAAAAGATTAAAGAATTAGAATTAGATGATGAAGTTTTAACCAAAATAGAAATGTTAATGGTAGAATCTTCTGACAGTGAATCCTCTAAAAAATAAACATCAGACTCAATGTTCAAATTGATGAAAAAGTAAGCTCAAGTGAAAATGAAATAAATGCCTTAACAAAAGATAAAAAATTTCTATTAGAAATGGTAAACAAAATCAAAGATCCTAACCTCTAAAAAAAATATTTAGAAAAATTAAAATTAATAATTGATAAACCTGAAAAGAAAATAGAAATTCACAAAGCTTATAGTTTCAAAGATATTCTTGACAAATTTGGAAAACATGACAAAAAGAAACCAACTTTGGAGGATTTAACCAAAGAAATCCAACAAATTAAATATGAAATTAGAGAATTAAAAGAACAACAACAAAAAATTAATTCACAGATAATTATTTCATTAAAAGGAAAAGAGAAAATGAAAAGCAATGAATCTAAATCAAAAGAAGAAGAAACCCAAGAAAATTTTCTCAACATGTTTGCAATAATATCATATGAAAAATAGCATATAAAAACAGAATTGTAATAAATAATGAATTTGTCTTAAACATAATTGCTCTATTTGATACCAAAGCAAACTTAAATTGTATCCAAGAATGACTAATACCCAAAAAATATTGTAAAAAAAAATTTTAAATCAATAAGGTCAATTAATGGTTCAAAACTTCACATCAAGTAAAAGGTAAGAGATATTAAAATTTTGCAATAAAAATATTTATCTCAAAACAACTTTTGTTCTAGTAAAGGATTTATCAAGAACAATGATTCTTGGAACACTTTTTATAAGGTTACTACAACCATTCATAGTTAATGAAAATGGAATTCAAACTAACATAATGGGAGAATAAATAGTTTTTGAATTCATTCATAAACCAATAAAAAGAAATTTAAACATTTTCCGAGAAATGTCCACCCAAAAAAAAAGTTAATAATATTATACAAAATTTAAAAACATATACAATATCTCAAAGATGAATTAAAACAATAAAGAATTGAAGACCAACTCCAACAAAAAGAAATCCAATTAAAAATTTGAAATTTAAAAAATGAAATAGAAAATCAAATATGTTCTGATATCTCAAATGTTTTTTGAGAAAGAAAAAAACATATTGTAAAATTACCTTTTATGAAAATTCTTTTGATGAAAAACATATTCCTACAAAAGCAAGATTAATTCAAATGAATGCTAAGTTAGAAGAACACTGTAAAAAATAAATTAATAATTTATTAAAAAAGAAATTAATAAGGTCAAGCAAATTTTCCTGGAGTTGTTAAGAAAAAATGTTGAATTACAAAGGAGTCCCAAGAATAGTCATAATTTACAAACCTTTAAACAAAGCTTTAAAATGGATAAAATACCCAATACCAAATAAAAAAAAAAAATCTATTACAAAAATTATGCAATACAAAAATATTCTCAAAATTTGACATAAAATCTGGATTTGACAAATACAAATTGACTAAACAGACAGATATAAAACTATATTCATAATACCATTTGGACAACATAAATGGAATGTGATATCGTTTAAATTAAAAAATATTCTATCAGACTTTCAAAGAATAATTAATGAAATTTTTTCAATCCATATTCAAAATTCCTAGTTGTGTACATAGATGATATTCTAATTTATTCATTTGATGTAGATCAATATTTTAAGCATATCAAAACATTTATCGATATGATTAAACAAAATGGATTAATCATGTCAAAAACAAAAATAAGTCTTTTTCAAACAAACATAAAGTTTTGAGGATATAACATATGCAATGGTACAATAATACCTATTAAAAAATCAATAGAGTTTAGAAATAAATTTACTGATTAAATAACTAATAAAAACCAATTACAAAAAATTTTGAGAAATCTCAGCTATGTTATAAAATTTTATCCCAAACCAAACTAGGCCAATTACGCAAACTTTTGTATGATTGGTTAAAAAAGATTCCAAAACTTTAGACAAATATTCACATTGATATAATAAGACAAATAAAGAAACAAATTATTCAATTATCGTATCTTTACATGGTTGATCTATGACATTAAAAATTATAGAAACTAATGTCTCAAATGTAGGCTACTGAGGAATTTTAAAATAATTAAAAGATAATAAATAATAAATAGTTTAATTTACATTAAAAACTTAGAATATCATCTAACAAAATTATTCTACTATCAAAAAAGAGATTTTAATAATTGTTTTGTGTATTTTTAAATTTCAAAATGATTTATTAAATCGGAAATTTTTTTTACATATTGATTGCAAAATTGTAAAAAATATTTTTAAAAAAATATATTTAAAATATTACATCAAAACAAATTTTTACAAAATAACAAATAATTTTATGTATTTTTTATTCTGAAATTAAACATATAAAGAAAGAAAGTGAGAGAGAGATTGAATTAATCAGGTTGTGCTTCTTCATTACCGGGCCAACATGTCAAATCGAAAGCAGTTTTCATTTAGGCCAAGGACTATTTCCCACCCAAAGAATGTTGTTTTTTCAAGGTTTTTCCTGTAAATTTTGAAAATCTTATTTATTTACCTATGAATAATTAAAATTAATGATTTTAAAGATAAAATTATTATTTTATTTGTATTATTAAAAATAAATTTAAATTTTATTTTATTTTTTTCCTCTAAACTCTAAAAACTAATAATTTCTTTTAACCCTAAAAATAGCATTTTCCTCCTTAGGGTTTTCAATTTTTCAGAATTAGTTTTTCAGCGTCGTTTTTTCTTCTCCAACAACCTCTAGGCGATGTCTCTTCCTCTTCGGCACAATCTCCTTTCGACAATTGTCTCGGGCATGATCGTCGACGATCATGTCTAAGATAATCGTTGAAAAGAGGCCACACTAAAGAGGAAAAGGTGTCCCCTAGAGGTCATCTAAGGGGAAGAAAAGGCGCCAAAATTTTGAATCTAAAAGTTAGAAACCCTAAAAGGAAAATGTTTTTTAAAACTTTTGTTAAGAGAAAATTGTTAGTTTTTAGGATTTAAAAGAGGGAAATAGTATAATTAATAAACTCAGTTAATTTTAACAGTATATAAATAGGTAAATAGGATTTTTAAAATTAATAAAAAAATTTAAAAAACTGCACACTTTGTGAGTGAGAAACGGTCCTTTTGGCCTTTCATTTATTATGTTGCCGTCGCGAATAGAATATTAACACTGATAATTTGTTGCCACCTGGTCCTCATTTCTCAAGAATCATCTTTAAGAACAAACAACATATGACCCATTATTGGGAATGTCTAACAGCACTATTTACGCTTGTACCATTACACAATTGGAGGATACATCATTTTCAAGTTCCCTGATTAAAAGCTCCGTCATCTTCTTATACATGGGCATGTAATGATCATTAATCATTGTTCTCGACAGCCGGATTTTACTGTATAAATTTCTAGGTGTCTCGTATATACCTATGTGCTCCTCCATTGGAACATCACCATCTAAATTTGCAGCATCAGATGAAGAAGGTGTACAAACGATGTGCATGATTCTTCCAGGAGGATAAAAATGATGATTCTCTGTAATTTCTGATGAAGAAATGGAATTTTGAGTTTCTGCTGAATCAGCAAGATCATTCTCCTCCTCAGTGATTTCTTTTGCTGCCGCGGCTTCTTCCTCCTGGGCTTTCACATCAATTTTATTCTCTTGCCTCTTGAGTTCCTTCTCCAATTCATACCACAATTCGCCTTCAGTAATGCCTTCCACAGTGGATGTAGTCATTACGCCATCCATAGTAATTAGCTGCTCCTCTTCATCTGAATCATCATGTCCGGATGTATAATCAACTTCATTCTGCACCTCATCGCTTGTTGCCGCTGTAGTCACGAGCGCTTCAGAACTTCTTTTCACTATTAATGGAGCTTCATGAGTGTCCTCCACTTTGGAATTTGACAATGGAGGCACAGCACGCCGACGTGGACCCATGCAAGACCATGATGACAGAGATGAGCGTGTTCTGACAACAGCTTCAGCAACATTCTTAGCACGATTCATTACAACCTAAAATTTACCAGTCAGACATAAGTCATAATACAGAATAGAAGAGACAACTCGCAGATGGAAAGAGACAGATTAAGCTCCATGAAGTATTCCTAAACTGATGCACTGCATTCATGCAGAATAGATTCAAGGGAACAATAGTATTCAAAATTAACTGGGCAAAACACACCTGCAAAGCTTTAAATTTCACGGATTATTACTATCTAGGGATTATAATTCAAACAATGAGGCAGAAAAACTCAGTAATTACGAATTTTGCACCTATATGTTACCTGGGTACTGCTTGAAACCGGTCGCAGAAGTGCACCTGCACCAACAACCTTAGCTTTAGCACTAGCTATAGATGGTAAACGAGATCCCAATGCAGTTGCAGAGCGATAAACAACATTCAGGACCCTGGTACGTTCAACTTGATCCCGCAAATCATTTAACCAAGATGATGCTGTGACCTAAAGAAAAGTAGTTTAGTAAGGATTCTGACTTTCTTTAAAATAATAAGCTTGGAAATTAAACCATGATTATCAAAAGTCAATGTTATGTAGAATGCTTCCTGGCTGGGAGAAACAGAAGCAGCACCTCAGAGCGAAGATCGTCTACAGAAGCTGCTGAGAAAGTAGGCACCAGATCAGAACCGTTAATAAGAGTAGTAATGAAGTGCTTGCCTGATTCTGCCAAATCCCATGTCATACAAGCAGCTGCAAATCGGCACTTATAGCATTTAGGAGAAGATATCATGCAAAAATACAGTCAATTTACATATTTAGGAGACAAAAAAGGGCATCATAAAGCTCATTTCTTAAGAATTTTAGAGCAAAACAAACATCAATGCAAGTTAGGAAAACACAATTCTATTTCCAATTCTGTTTCCCTATAATTGTCCAATTTCCTTGGCCAAGGCATGAAGATGTTATTTTGCTAGGGTACAACATGAACGATTATGTTGCCATCATCAACGTTGTCCACATCACAAGATCAAAAGTAGAAGAAGATCAAGAGAGGCCATCAATATCACAATTTTCCTTAAGAAAACATTTGAAGGCACATTTTTCTAATAGCAAGGACATTACTGCAGTCTAGTTACAATATTTTCAGTCACTGTTAAGTTTATAGGTGAATGCCCTTCTCATATTACCAGGATATTTTTGGGAGGTAGTCTAGGAGAGGGGGAAAGTTATCATCCATGCCCAATACCAAATGAAAAAATAAAATGGTTGCATCTTTTGCAGTATCTTAAATTTCTACAAATCAATTAATCAGAATTTACAAGAAAAGTGTAAAGATCAATCAATACAAGTGTGCAACTTCTCGTAGACCAATGAAATGATTTTCAGTTTACAAGTAAAACGAAACTATTAGACCACAGGAAGCTAGTTACCCGGTGCAAATGTGAAACAAGCGCAAGAGGATAGCTCTTTCTGCTCTCGGAGTATATAAGTTAGCAGCGCAGCAGTACCACCACCAAGTGAATGCCCAACAATCTTAATATGAGAAACGAAACATTAGATACAAAAATATTTATACAGGAAAAAAGAGCTTGTAACAGTGACTCCATACAATCAACAATCACGTCATAACAAAAGAAAAAATGCTTCTAAAAGATAAATATAGCAATTACCTTAACTTTGTAGTCAGGATGTTCACCAAGAGCCTTGAGAAGGCAAGGAGTACTAAGTTTCGCAATCCAGCGGGCAGCAGCAACCATTCCACAGTGTGCATATCCTAAAACCAAATTGCTTATTCCACCATCATGTAAAACTGAATGGTGGAATGGTACCACAGCACCAGTTGCTGCTGTTAATGTATCTTTGATGCTATGAGTACCACGAATCAATAGAAGGAAACATTTAGAATTTTGATCACGTATAATTGTGAAAGCAGGCTTCAGCAGCTGTAGCCATTAAAACATCACTCAATTATTATTTTCAGAATAAAATAATAAATTTTGTTAAAATAGTTTCATTACATGATTTAAAGTTGGGGGAATGATGAAAATAAACAGGTTGCACATTTACCCCCAGGAAATAAGCTAAAATATCATTAATGCCGTATGAACTAGTGATTTCTAATGTTACTGTATAAAGGCAAAAGGTTCCCAACCAAAATTTTTGGAAAAATAAATGAGTGAACTAAAAAATTAAGCTCTTTTTTAATGATTTTGGAAATGAGCAATACTATACGTACCCATTTTGGATACACAATTATATGCACATTTTTATGTGTCATCATATGATTGGGCATTACTTTATTCATAATTCAAAATCACTCCATCATATAATGATTCATATAAGTGTATACACATTTGTGTACCCAAAGTGGATACAGATAGTTTTATTGTTTGAAAATACCAGGTAAGAGATTGAGCGTATGATTTGATTGAAAACAATGATAGGAAACCTCAACCAACCTAAAAAAGACAACCTTCAAATCCATATAATTCCAGTTCTATAGCTCAAATCCAACCAACCAGACTGAACCTATGAAATAAGATTAAATCTAACTAGAGAAATTGACTCAAAACAAAATGAAAATACGGATAGTGGCCTACCCCAGCCTTAGGCTTCTGAAGAAGGACATCTTCTTGAGAGTAACCAGCAGACTCTAAGAATACCAGAAATGGTTTCTTGGAGAAAAGCATGCATATGGTCAAAAATCTCAACAAATTATTCAACTCAGCAATAATTTCAGGGCCTTTGAGTTGTACACTGTCACTACCAGCATATACACTTGCAACTTGCAAATTACCCTGCAATTAAATAAGACTTAACATCTCAACAAAACATTAACAAAACCTGACAACAAAATTATTTAACAGCTCATAATACTCTAGAAGATCTCAAAAATTACAGCAGAGTTTAAATAAAAAAGCACGAGCATCATTCTTTAAATTGCTGGAGATGGGTGTTCATGAAAAAATGGCACCTTCACAGTGAAAGAACAAGACAAACCAATTTAGCATTCATGAGCCCTAAAGAGTATCTAACCTCTACTGAAAGCATACGAATCCCTAAAGTACATTTCATAATTTTTCATTGTAAAAATAAAAGCAAACTAACAAACAAACAAAAAAAGAAAGTCATACTAACAATGGACAAAAGTTGACCATAAAGAAAATCCCCACTCAAGGGCAGCTAAACTACCCATTGAAAAAACAAATTACAGACATTGAAAGACAAAATCACACTCAAAATACCAAGAAGCTTATCACAGAAAATATGAATAACAAGTAACAATTTAAAACACCGGCTTAAAACACAGACATAACAATTAAAGGAACAGAAAATTACCGCAATAAACTTAAAATTACACTCACTTGTTTTCGCATAAGATAATTGATGCCAAAAGCTAAGTCACCGATGGGCCATTTCCCCAAAGTTTCGGAGTAAGTAAAACGCAGCGTTTCAGACAAGGTAGTAATAGTCTCAATCCACGTAGCAGGCGCCTGAGCTGGTCTTCTAACAACCCTTCTCCTCATCGATCTATTGGATTTCGACAAATCTCCGCCTCTGCTCCCTTCTTCAGCGTCTTTAGAAGCTAGTCGGCGACTGAGTACATAATAGAGAAGCACCGCAGCCCCCGCCGCCGTCGCCATTGTTCCGGCCGCCATGGCGTCGAATTAAAGCATCTGATGGGAGGAGTCAGAGATCGTGAAAGGTTGAAGTGAGGGGCAAAAGCGTAATCCAAGAGAAAAAGGTGGATTTCGGTGACACAGAAAAATTGTGATATAAAAGAAGCGCACGAAGAGAAGGAAGGAAGCTTGTTTTGTCTGTTTCCTTTTTAGATGTGTCAGGCAGTCAGGTTAAGGGTTTAATTACTAAAAACCCAAGCGGGCATTTTACAAAATTTATTTTCTAAAAAATATAATTTTTTATTACAATATATTCATTTATTTACTTATTTAATAACCAAAAATAAACTATAGAGCTTTTTGTCTATCATATCGCACATGTAAAGAAGTGTATGAAAAACTATCACAGTATTTAATAATGAAAAAAGGAAAAAAAATAATAATCCATTTTTTTGTTTCTGGAAATTAATTAATAATTTACTTGGGAAGAAAATAGTTGAATTAAAAAATAATAATGGGAGAAATGAGGGAAGGGTATAATGGTAATTGGAACGATTGGACGTTGAAATGGGTGTAGAATTGCTAAATTGGGAATCAATTAAGAAGTGTAGAAGAGTTAGCGCACGTCAAGCATCGATAAAATGGTGGAAGAGAAGAGACGAAAGGTGAAAACGGTGCGTTTACTTAAAGAATTGTTTATTCATTTCTTAAATGAATAATGCTGCGAACACAGACAGCACCGGTGTTGTGTTGCTGTCCGGGTGGGGCTGAAGACTGGCTGGATCCAACCCATTTAATAATCTGGGTGGGCCAGACAGAGGTGGAGATATCGGAATCATTCTGGAGGCTATAAAAAAAGCCCAAAGTTGTTTGGTTTGTTTGCTCAACTTCTAAAATTAATTGTATACCGGTTCCAATTTGACTTCACGAGGCCAATTCTAATTTGGGAAAAGGACTATTTCCCATCCATTTTTTAGCCCTATTTTAAACACATATATATGTCTGATAAAAAATTCAAACACCATCCCAAAGTTTAATTGTTTGCATCCACCCACATAGTTTTTGTTAGATGAAGGGGTAAATTCGTTATTTTATCAATAATATTAAATAATTAAAATTTTATCTCATTTTTCTCCCATTAATTTGAAAAACTAATATTTGTCCCCTAAATTAAGTTTTAAAAAATTCACTTTTTCCCCTTGAAATGCAGCCACTTTTTTCGGCGACGACGGAAAAGTTTTCGTCTAGAGTTCGATCACCTCTGGATGACGACCGTCGTCCAGATCTGGATGATGCTTCGTCGTCCAGATCTTTGAAAGACGAATCGTCGTTTAGTCTGGACGACGTTTCGTAGTCTATTCTGGAGGATGAGGGTCATCCGGAATGGACGACGCTCCGTCGTCCAGAGAAGGGATGAGCGTCGTCCAGAGAATGGACGAGCGCTCGTCACTCTCCCTCCAGCCATGTCGTCGCCAGTGGCCGGAGGGAAAGCAAAAAAAAAAAGGGATTTGGGGGGGTGAAGTCACTTTTCAAAGTTTAGGGATGGGGGAAAGTTTAACTTTTAAAATCGGAGGGGGAAAAACGATAAAATTATATCACTGGAATGTAAACAGTAAAATGATGGTTTTACCCCTCTATTTAACAAAGAATTTAACAATGATTTAGAGATGGGTGGGTGTTTGGGTATTTTATCTGACGTGGGTATGCTTTTGAGATAGGACTAAAAAATGGGTGGGAAATAGTCCTTTTCCCTTCTAATTTTTTCCAATGTCAAATAATGATTAATTAATAATCAATATCATTAATAATATCATCATTAATAATAAAAAATTATTAAAATATCTTATTATTTATAAATTAAATAAAATAATAAAAAACAAATTATTAAATTTATCTTTATAAAATCTAAACCAAACAACCCTCAGGCACATAATTTTTCACTTTAATCAAAAAAGGCAAGCCCTTTAGGCCCGAATTGGTAGACCATAATATGAGCTTCACTCTATTTTCCTGTCTGCCATTTTGGCAAAACTTTAATAAAGTGAAACAAAAATCCGATAGGTAGAGTTGTGTCCAATTCAACAGTCAAATATAAGTACCATGTAGCAACCAAAATCCGGTTTTCTAGCTCCTGGAATGAAAGTTTATAGACTTCTGGTTGAGATTCAATTACATTCAATAATTAAATTAGATATTATTTTATTTTTAATTTAAAACCAATCAATTATATAATAATATATAATTATTTGTACATAATAAAACACTGATCTTAAAAAACTAGCTTTCAATTATTGCCCCAGAGTATTACTCTAACGTCTCATTATTTTATTTGCTCTTATCTTATTTTCTGAACAGCTCCACTCCTATTCTCTTCTCATTCACCAAATTTTAACCTATGTAATCTTTAATTTCTAACTCCATCTTCAATGGGAAGACTAGAAGATTCTGATTCTAAATCCCTGTTAGTTTCAGAGATTTTCTCTATTTCTACTTTCCAAACAAACTCTTAGTCATGATGCACATCACTTGAGATGAAATGTTTGAGATCTGTTCAAGACATGTAACATTATTCTTGTTTGCTGATCCTACCTTAGGATTTAGTTTTTCTATGGGATTCTAAAATGGAGAGATACAATTTGTCTGCAGGCACATACTTGTCTCTCGGATAATGCTAAAAGAAGAGCCTTTAACTTGGAAAGGTGGAAAAGGTTCTGCACGTAGTGCAACAGAATCCCCTACACAATCTGCGAGTCCTCCTCAGGAGGACAAGGCTTGGAAGCCTGCAAACTTTTCAACTTCTTATAAAATTCTGAGAAATCCGCAGAACACTAAGGAATTGTTCAGAGGCCGTGGTGCTAGAGAACTGTTTGAGTGCTAATGCTACACCAATTCAACAGAAAATCTACTCCGAAATCACCACAGGACCCCAAAAGAGTCTCCCATATTCAATCCATCTGACTATTGCTTCCAAGTCTACCCACATCACAGGAGCAGGATATACGAGAAACAGACAACTTTTGGTAGTTCCATAGAGAAAGTATACATTAATACCGAAAGGAATGCGAAGCACTTGATTCACCAATCCTTGAGAACAAATCAGAAAAGGGGCTGTACAAAAGTAAACCCATATTTAATATATCAAAATCTCCCAACTTCATGCATAAGAATAGAAAGAGAAACATAAAGAGGTTAAAACTAGAACATTAGTATCTCTCCTGTTCATGTTTTTAAGAAATCGTTGCTCTTGATCTCTTTCTCCAACTAAACTTAAATACAAATGTTAAAACCATTGTTGTTTACTCTTTTTAGGTTGCATTACATCTTGCACATCTCTTCCTAAACAAAATTTGAATACAAATAGAATCACCCTCTAATCCAAATTATGCAACATCTGTTCCATTGATAAAGCCAATTCCTGCTTTTTCCACAACATGGGATTAAGCACCCTAACCTTCATGGTCAGCTTTCTTGGCTTCAGTGATTTTGAGAATGCCATTATCTAATAAAGGTTGCAACTCCTTTTTCGCCATTTCACGGACCTTAGAATCAGAGGATTCCAAGAATGCACTGACTACCTTGCAACTGCAACAACAATTTGAATCATTATATGATATCAGAAGTCATATTCATTTCTTCTTCTTAATTAAAGCAAGCAGAGAGCATATATAGCCTCACCTGTGACCTCGGGCCCACACGTCACACTTCCCTTTCAAACCTTTTTCCCACAAAGTGGAAGCAAAGATAGGGCAATCCAAGACCAATTTCCTAATGGTACGGCTGGAATGGAAATTTTCAAGGATGTGCTCCTCTTCTGATTCTTTGGATTTAGACTCTGCTGCAAGAGATGCTACAGCTTCATGCAAGGTGTTCAACTTGTCATTTAATGTTGGGCATAGAATGTCATCAGAGCCCCCTCTTGCAACCTGCACACATCAATTTTACTACTTAGTCTACCAGAGATATTGGAGGCTAAACAAATTCAAGTAGCTATAAGTGCAATTCATATAAACAGATTTGTATTTGAGGGGAAGGGGAAGGAAAAATTTGGACAAACCACAACTGACATTGGGAGAAATGAAAAGCAGCAATAATAACTCTTTGAATTTTCAATTCCAACACAAATTTTCAGCTAAGAAACAATTGCCATTAGAGTACATATCAGCAATGAAGAAAATTGATTACCTCATACAAAACTTCCCTGCCAAAATTTGATCTAAGTAATTCTCCAGCATTCTCAATACAAGTGTCAATGAGACTCTGTAACAAAAAATCAAAGCATATACCCAGTCAGATACAGGTTTCTCAATAGAAGCATTCCAGGAGACATCATATATGCAACACCTTTAAATTATAACAGAAATCTATACATAAGTGATATCAAAGGGAACAAAAAATCACAAACATGTGATGACATACACAAAATGTCAGGTCCAAGTACAGAAACAAACCTCAGCAAGTCCACTGTTGACCAACAATTCTTGCCTTCTTAGGTAAGGGTCTTTTTTCCCACCCTCAACTAAAAGAAGGTCCTCACCAGGACTTGTACTTTCATCAGCCTGATCCACTGTCACTTCTTGGTCAGTCATCTCATCATTGGCTTCCTCATTCTTTGCAGACTTTATTTCAGAATTTACTTGAGTTTTGTCCTAATAATGTGGGGTTGGGAGGAGCCAGCAATTAGGGGAAGGGATTATAGAGTTTCAGTACTTCAACTTCACTAGTATAAGATAATCTAGAAAAGGTAGCTCTGGTATTACCTTGGCAGATAGAGAAGGAATAAATAGATTGAGGGAAGCCAGATCATCAGGACTGAGATATCGTGAACAATTTGGATGAAGTAGCTGCAGTAGTACGCGCCTCCCATTCTGAAATTTAACCACATATATAATGAGAATTATCCAGCAGTAAACTTAAATTTGAAGTATTCCATGGAACATCTCCAGATAACATTGATGTGAGCAAGCAAAAATCCAGGGAGAAGTCCATCTCAGAGTTTGCTAAAAGTATTACAAAATGCAACATTATATACCATACAACTCCAGCAAAGTGCAAGTGTTCAATGAGTGGCTGAAGAATCAAATGTTCTTTTAAGAGGTCCAAAGAGTTGCAGAAATTCACTTTCCAAGTAACAATGTGGGTTCAATTCAAAAAGAGTTGAACTACATCAAAGCCTAAATGTAAATTAAATGCATGGTAGACCATCCTATTTCCAATCTTGATCAAATATGTATCAGACCTTTGTAATCAATTAGCAGCATGATATAAAAGGAGTTGTAAGAGTAGAGACCTTATCCAAAACAAGGTCTTTTAAATTTGTTTGAAGCTCACGAAGGACAATCTGCAACCAAGAGGTTTTAATTAGATGCTCCTTGACAAAGATACAAAGGTAAACACATAACATCAAACTCAAGAAAAGCTTCACAGCAAACCTTAGTTATAAGCTTTGTGTCATCAACAATTGAAACAATACAAAGAAGTACCTGAAAAATAAATAATGTGGGTAAAGATGGTCTAGAATTATTAACTGACTTTAAATCTCACAAAATATTGAAATTTGTGCCGTTAGAATCCCGAAAGCAGTCCTTACCAGTGACCCACATTGATCATGAGCAATCTTGTCAATGTGCCCTTTCATTCCTTTGATTATCTTTTTCCTTTCCTAGAATAATGACATCAATCATTCAGGTCAATTTCAGTCAGAACCTCACATGTATATGATCAAGGGAGAATACAAGATTCTTCTGCTGATTACTTTTATAAAATCTCAGATCCAAGGCAACAAACCTTAGCACTTCCATGCTTGATACAAAGTATTCCAATCTTAGATCCATCCCTGGTATGGATCATACGAACAAGGAGTGGACCTGATAACTGTTGAATTATATCTGCAGCAGAGGCCTATCAATAAATTTTGCTTTAGAAAGGGAAGAAAATTGATAGTGAAGAAAATATTTCTAGAGAAACCCCAGGAAATTTACTGAAAGCATACAGAAATCTCAAACAAACCTTATCAGCTATGCTAAAGTACTCCATTAAGAGCCTATGTATGATAGAGTGGTCCACAATTCCTTTCTCTAGAATTGGTTGAATCACCGAAGCCATATGTCGTAAAACCGAAGCTTTCTGTAGGCCTAGCTTTGAAATTACATCTACCAACCTAGCACATAATGAAAATTTTATTGAATGATTAGTTGAAAAAGGTATCATGATAATGAAAAATTTATTGAATGATTGGTTGAAAAGGGTATCTTGATCCAAGACCTTGCATGAGAAACTTTGAGTCCAAATGAAGTCTTTCCAGTAAAGTTACCAACTCTTAAGACAAACCCCCAAAAGCCAAACTTGCTACTCAATAGTTATCAATTCTCACAAGAGACTATAATAAATTATTCCCATCTATGCACCAAAAAGAATTTTTCTTTCAAAAGTAAACTTTCAATATTGTGCTGTTTCCAGCTAAAGAAATACTCCCTAGGGACACCAATACAATTATTCCAACACTAAACAATGAAAATTGATACAAACATAAACAATAATAGAATACTCAGAGTTTCACTTCATATCGATGCAAATGTCATGCTGAAAGAGATTAAATTATCTTGATGATGGAACAGAGTGATCTGATGGTTTACCTGCTCTCTTTGATTGAGACCAGGTCCTTAAACAATTGAAGCTCTGTAGAATACAGTTCAACTAGAAGCTCATGTTTTTGTGTTGAATTTGCCAACTGGTATGCATGCTCAATGACTGCAGGAAAAAAAAAAATGAACAGGGGTTTCCATCAAGATTTATTACAGGAAATACATCAACCAATCAATTGTAAGTCCATCTAAGTTATCATAAATCAATGGTAAATGGAAAAATATTGCTTTATCTTTTTCATGGCTTAATGAAGATTGAACTAGATACTTGGTTCTACTGCCACACCTATACCACTCATGTTAATGTCCAAGGGCAAGATGTGAGACTGATTGTGTCTATATGTGGGTAATTATGCCCTTTTTTTTCCTCATAAAATGGAGAAGATGATAAAATAGAAAATAAATAATAAGCACATACCAACAGATCCAACCATGTGTCGAAGAAGAGAAGCAACATGACCATGAAGGACTGAGATAAACTGTGCAAGCTGTTTCTTAGAAGCTGCCAACAGTACAGAAAGTATCTATAAGTAATCATAACGCAGAGGGTTATATGACTCAGAACAGCATATATCAACTAGTCCTCCAAGTACACACCATCAAGATTCTCTATTAACTCATCAAAGCTAAATCATACCATTATCTAACATTTTCTTCACGAGATGAACAGTGTAGGTGTTATCAGCAAGAGTTAGAAAATGTGGCTGAAGCTCTTCAAAAACAGCATCTCTTTCAGTTTGTGTGCAGTACTTAACACAACTCTGAGGTGAAAGAATTATAATAACTAAAACGCACAATTTGAGATGATCCATACTTCACAAGCCCAAAAACATTACCTGCAAAACTCGAGAAGAGACATGGGAGCCAGCAATTTCTGGAATCTTTCCTTTCATCTTTTGTAGGGCTTCACTTATCAGCCTTATGGTAGTTCAGAAAGAAATAAAAAGATCTTAGAAAATTGTGAGCTAGAATATGGAAGTAAAGATACAAGCATGCCAACATGAAAAGAACCTTGAGTGTTACATTTGCACCAAAATACATACTTAGATCTATCTTCTTTAGCAATATTGCGTTGCCTCATCTTTTCCCACAAAGATGCAAGCTCCTATTAAGAAAGGAAAAGAAACTTGCGTTAGTTGATATTCTGATAAACTCCCTTCGTCAGCTCCTGTACAGGTTTTAATAAACTCAAACAAAATAACCCATGCTTAATTACTTCTGTAGCCTGGATTGAATTATATAAATATTTTTTCATGACAATATTATTAGCCATGCAACACTACCACTACCACCTGACTATCAAGAAGAATTTCATAAGAAGCTTTGTAAAGTTGAGCTGTAGATAAACTTTTATGAACTAGAACAACCTAATTGTAAATAAAATCAAATTTCCAATAGAAATTAATAAGACTAAAATAAGGACAAGAAATACTCTTTCTAGATCATAATGTCTCTTCCTCTTCTTCTTCCTAGCCTCCGCCAGTTCCTACAATAAAGCACCAACTAAAAAACATAAGAAATGCAAAATATAATTTAAAGCTCACTCTAATTTAACATTACTTCAATTAGACAAACAAAACTAAATATACCAAGAAAAAAAACCTGCCTTGGCATGAAGACGCCGTTCTCGTTTGGTTTTGGGCACTTTCTGTTCTTCAGTAGCGTCTTTGTTCCCGAACTTTGGTTTCAATGGGTTTTGTTTTTGTTTGATTGGATTGAAAGGCTTGTTAAATTCCTTGTTTTGAGGAGTTTTTGAAGGTTTAGAAGCGGCGAGCTTTGGCTTCTTAGAAGTGGAAGCATTCGCGTGAGTTTTAGCACCTGCGTTCAGCTTTCTCTTCTTGAATTTGTTGGTATCTTGCTGGTTCTTCGCCGCCATTGAAGGTTAGCTCAAGAAATCTTCTCTTCTTCTCCTGTGGCCAGTGATCAGTTAGGGGTTTTTTGAGGGTTTTTGGAGCTGAGTTGAGTAGTGTGTTTCTCTTCGGGCTGGGATGGATGAAAACGGGCTGAATTATGGGCCTCCATGACCCGCTCGCCCCAACAAGAATATGATCATCAGCCCATAAAAATTTAAACACTGTCATCTCATTTATCTCTATTACCTCTAATTCAAATTATACAATTATACATCATATTTTATATATATATATATATATATATATATAATTTATTATTAATAAACATAATTTATTTACAAATTAAATTTTAATATTAATTTTTTATAAAAATAAATAAAAAAATAATATGTATAGATGGTTTTAGACTTTAGAGTCCATATATTATCATTTAATTTATCCGAGTTTGCACCCATTTTAAGCGTGGATAGTCTGAATTAGTTAGCAAAGGTGTGTGTAATTCGGTTTAAAATATAAAATTATATTGAATTATTTAATAATTACGTTTTAATTTGATTTGTTTTATAAAACAGTTTGATTTTAATTTATAAATTAAAAAAAAAACAGTTTATGGTTTAGATTACGGTTTGGCTAGTTTTCAAATTAAACCATGTCTTTTAAAAATATATAGGCTAAAGGACTATTTCTCACTCAAAATTTAATAAAACGATAAATTTTCATCCTTTAAATTTGGAAAGAAAAAACATTTTCTTACTTCGATGTTAAATTTATTAAAAATTTTGTTAATTTTTTTATATAATGGTTGAAAAGACCAAAAAGTCTTTAAGTTAAAAGAACGCTTCATCCTAAAATTTTATTAAATAATTTTTTAAACCTAATTTATATTAATTTCAATTAAAAGTAGAAAAAAAATTTATAAATACAAGTATAGATAGAAATGTTAATGACATATAGTCATATCTTCAAACTGTTTTATAATTTTAGGGGTGCTAATAATTTTTTCAAAGGGTTTTTCAAAATTCAAAAAATTTTGAGGGTATTTTTAAATTTTTTAAATATTTATATGTATTTCAATAGTTTCAAAAATCATAGTTTCATCCTAAAGAATTAAACATAATACAATAAATTATGAGTTTACATAACTTGTTTTTTATATTTATTTTATCTTTTTTTTTACATATTTATTGTATATATATTTTTATGTTTATTTTATATCCTAAATAACTATAATTTAATATTATTTATTAAGTAGAAAATATTTAGAAATAAATAATTTTTAATAAATTCAAATCGTATTTTAAATTGAACCAAACCCTATTTTTTTGGTTTAGTTTTGTTTAATTTAAAATCTAAAATAGTTTGATTTTATTTGAAATTTTTTTCCAATTATGTTTTTTTATTTGATTAGAAAATATTTTTACCACACCAATTGAACCATGCATACCCTTAAACCTTTGCAACTAAGGACTATTTTCCAACCATTTTTCATGGAACAATTATTCTTATATTTTAAGTTGAAAAAATTAATTTTTTTTGGGTCAATGTTAACTATTTTTTTCCATGTTAAAAAATATTTATATCATTTTATATAAATATTATACTAAGATTAATATTACTTATTTCGCTAATAATATAAACAAATTACATTTTATTTTAAATACTCTATTTTTTTTTCTTTCCGTTTTCACTTCTCTCCTACTAGTTCTTCTTTAGTTGAAAATCACACCAATATAATTCTCAACAAAAATTGCATTATGCAATTTAAATTGAAATCACACTTATCAATACAATTTTGAATGTTATCGATAATTATTAAAATTTTAAAATTTTAATTAAAATTAATATAAATTAAGGTAAAATATATTTAATGAAAATTAGGAACAAAATATTATTTAGTTTGAGGTTTTTTTTTTTAATTGTTTCAATAAGATTTTTTAACAAATTAAAAATAGATACGAAAATAAAATTTTCACTCTTAAAATGAGAGAATGTATAGTTTCTCCAAACCTTAGGTGGAAAAAAATTATTCAGCCTTTATGTTATGGGTTTATAATGGAAATTATGTAAACAAACCATTTGCCAAAACAATAGATTTTGAAAAATATTATAATTTTTTTAATATTATAATTAAAATGATGGTTGAGAAATGATATTGTGTTCTTAGTTGATGTAATAAAATATAGTATATATTTGTTAAAAAAATGAATTGTCTATTTAGTTATTCTTAGGGTGCAGTTGGCTTAGAATAATTTTTTATTTAATTATCCACATTTTCTCTAATATTAAAATAATTTTAATTTTATTATAATTTTCCTTTTATTAATTTTATAAGACAAAAATTCTCTTCGATTTAATTATAATTACTTTAAACGTTACATTTCATTGTGACAATTTTACCTTTAAACAATTATTATGAAAAAAATACGCTTATTCTAAATTAAAATTATGTTTTCATTACCCACACCAACAACGACTTCCACCGGCCACCATCTATCGACATCACTACCACTTGTTGTTATGCAAAAAAGGAAAAAATAATCGAATCTCATCAACATGCAAATAAGGTAAAGAAGCGTGAAGCTTGTTATAGTGTGAAGAAGACAAAGAGATAGAGAGGTTTGAGTTGGATCTCCAAAGCGATTGACCTCTCATGACATTGCTCCTTTGGCATTGTTTAAGTTTTGGGTAGTTTTCAATTAACGATTAATAATTTTGTTATAGCATTTTATTGACAGTAGATAGTTTTTCTATAATTTTTTTATCAATAGTGGGTAGTTTTCAATTCAACTCTATTATTTTTTATTTATTGATTTTGTCTCTCCCATGTCTTTTACAATCCCATCTTTGATTTATTGTAATTTTTCTCATATCTCCACACTTTTAATTTAGTTAACGTAGTTAGAGTATTTGAATTGAGGTATCTGCAACACAGTTTATCTAGGTTATAAAATAAATTCAAACTAAATTAATAAAAAAGAATGGTTCGACAAATTTTAAATCAATTCAAAATATATCATACTTCATGCCAGACTAACTTAAATTAAAAAATTATAGTTTAGATTGTGAATTGACCATAAAATTTTCTTATTAGAAGTAACTAAATTAAAACAAAATATCAATACCTAAGTACCAGTGTAACAAAAGTAAACTAAATTACGGTAAAACTAATAAAGGAGAAGGTGATGGTTGGTAATATGAATATTATTGTTCTTCCACATCATCATGTAGATGTTATTTATTTTATGTATATTATGTATATTTATTTTAAATATATAATTATTTATATATATATATATATATTTATATCTGTTATTATATATTAGATGTTATTTTAATTTTAATTTAAAATTATCTAATTATGTAATAATATATATATATATATATATATATATATATATATATATATATATATATATATATATATTTATACACTTAAAATAAGTATATATAATTTTATTGTTATTAAAATTGAGAGAAAAGACTTAGAAGTCAAGCCATCAAATGAAAACTGAATCAATATAACATCACAGTATCCTTTAATTATTACCAACTAAATATACTAGGAGTATGTTTATTTACGATAATCTTTTTTGATAAAAAAATGAGATATTATCATAAAAATAAGTTATTTAAAAGATTATTAAATATAAATTATTATTATTTTTTATAAAACTTTTTAGATATAAATAATTATTGTGTTTGGTTGAATGTAATAAAAAGAATTCAAAGATATTATTTTATTTAAATGTCATCGGATATAATTACTCTAACAAATTTTTCATATTACTTATTATATAAATTGAAAATAACAGTATTTTTGTCCTAAAAATTAATAAATACAAATAAAATTATAACAAAAGTAGGATTACCATAATAATCATTTAACATTTTAGACGGAGGTGATAATCATATTACATTTTATCAGGGGTTTAGGGTTAGCACACACTTACAAATTATCAATAATATTAAAATAATGAAAGTTATATCTTATTTTCTCCTCTTAGTTTGAAAAATTAACATTTCCCCCATATTAAGTTTTGAAAAAATTTACTTTTCCCTTTAGAATACCAACCTTGAAATATGGCTACTTTCTTTAATGAACAGTGGACCAATAGCGGAAGAACAAGACGGAGTGGTCTTAATGATGACTTCTAGACAACAATTATCATCCAACAACGTGTCGCATTGGTCGTTGGTAGTTGGAGAGATGGGTGAAGAAAAAACTAAGGGATTGGGGGGGGGGGGGGGGGGGGAGGAGGAGGGAGAAAGGGAGAAATCATTTTTCAAAGTTCAAACGTAGGGAATATTAATTTTTAAAACCTGGGAGAAAATGAGATAAAATTATATATTTTTTAATATTTTTGTTAAATAATGGTTTTGCCCTCATAGTAACGACAATTTAGAGATGGATGAATGTTTGAATTTTTCATTTGCTGCGAGTATATTTTTGAGATTGAGCTAAAACTTGGGTGAAAAATAGTTTTTTGTTCTAATTTTTAACTATTTAATCATATAATGATACATCGTTATTCGTGTACAAAATTATGCATATAACATTACTCATAATTATGATGTATGGTTAGTAGAAATAAAAGTATATTAATATATTATTTTAGTTAAATGTTTTTAAAATATTATTGGGTGAAAATTAATTATGTGTTTGGTTAAACTAACATATCTTATATTAAAGTATTTGTTTTGTTATTTTTTAAAGGCCAAAAAACATATTGTCACCCATGGTTTATTACAAACCCAAATTGGTATATGCTAAGTATTAAAAATCTAAACCCATTTTAGGTACACAAATATATACACACTCATATGTGTCATCATATGATTGGTTATTGTTTTATTCTTAATTCAAAATCATTCAATCACATGATGACACATATAAATGTGTATGCATTTGTGTATCCAAAGTGGGTTCACATAGTTTTATTGGGTAAAATTATCATTTATCTAGTAGTATATTAAAAATAATAAAATATTATTTATTTCCCCCTAAGTTTAGAAAACTAACAATTTTATACTAAAATTAAACTTTAAAAAATCATATTTTTTTCTTTACTAGGTTTTGCATTTTCTAGCAAGTTTCTCTAACCCTCTCTCCCTCTAGCGACCGTTTCTCCTTTCTCTAGAGTTTTCATTGTCGACGAAGACAATTTTTTTGTTAGAGATGAAGAGATTCGTTTTCATCAGAGATGAAAACTTCTAAAAATGGGGAGAAGGGAAAGATAGTCGTCGAAGGCAGAGGAGACTGGAGAAACTAGTTGGAAAATGCAAAACCCAACAGGGAAAAATATGATTTTTTAAAGTTTAATTTTAAGGAGAAATTGTTATTTTTCTAAACATAGGGGGAAATAAATAATGTTTTATTATTTTTAATATATTATTGGTTAAATAATAATTTTACCCTTGAAACTAACTATTTTTGTTAATTTTAACACCCCATGGGTGAAAGTTTAAGTTGTCAATATTAAGATAAGTGCCCTAGAGCTAATTGATTTGACATGTGTGGATGTAATTCTATTTCATTAATTAATAAAAAATTTATTGTTATTCAATTCATATGTGTGTCTTTTTTATATGATTGTGTGAATAACATACCCTTAGAATAGTAAAATTGTGACAAGGGGATCAAACGACTGATTGTAAGAACTTTATACACACATTAAGTTGTTATTCTAGAAATGTTCATAATAAGGGCATATATAATGATAATAAAATTATTGTAGTATTAAACGACCTTACCGAAAAGTGGTAATAGTTTTCACGTGTTGAAATTGTTTATAGACAGCTTAGTATAACACATTAGTGCATATTGTAGACACGTTTATTAGACTAACCCCACCAAAAAATATCCATATGGATAGCTACTCCAATGTCTATGAAATAAATCTTTTGAACACCATGACTGTATGTGATCTTATGAGTTAAGGTTACCAGACTGTCTCATATAAAAATTAGTATGGTTTGACATTATGTAATGTACCGCTGTAACTAGGGTATCAAAAAGATAGTGAACGACCATATTGTGAAATACATAGAGGCTATGGTTGATTAATAAATGACTCGTCACTCTTGACTGCAAGAGAAGATATCTCACATAAGAATATTGAATAACATTCATGAGTGCTTAAATCTATGACCATAGTGGGATAATGTTGTAGTATAATTCATGTAAATCATTAATATGCATTACTTCATATCAAGGAACTATTAATATAGACACATTTCTATGTCTCAGTCTCAAGAGATACTATTGACGAAATGAATAAATTGCACGTAACTATAATATTGTAAAAGCTTAAGAGATGTTTGCTGACACTCTGTCTTTTGGATGACTATGATGCTTTGCTAGAAGTCCATCTTGGTTTGTGTATGAATTCAATTCGAATTTAAACACTATTAGTTTGATAAAAAGCTTATGAGTCACACACATATAAAGTTGATTCGAACCTAAATACAAAAATTGTTTGGTGATAGTCTTAGTGTTTAGGAAAAGAGAGATAAACGTGAATAGACTGGGTTTGCCTTATAGGTTGAGAGGACTTAGTTTGACCATGCTTTGACTAAAATACATAGCCACGCGTACTTGGTGATGCTAAAGTCGGCCATGCATAGCATGGCATGGCCACACCATGCTCCAAGGAAGCATGTTATGGCTAGACATGTATTGTCCAAGTTGTGCACGCTTGGAGATTTGCATGGGTGGCACCAAATGTGCCACCCGTGCAAATAAGGAAATGCATTGGAGGCACACTTGTGTACCACCCATGCGTGTCACTTTAGTATGTGTAAAGTTGGAATCTTAATTAAATTAGGAGATATACTCACACACACACACATATAACTGTTTTATTCGCATCAAATACCATCACACATAATATACACACGCATTCACATAAACCCTGGTAGCTGTCTAGGTTTTCTATTTTTCTCTCTTCCTCCCGAGAACACATTCTTGTCCAGCATACAAAAGCCTTAACAGTTTCTTCTTGGACAACCTTTCGTATGGATACTAGGGCATCGCCTCACAAAGGTTGAATATCATTTGTTTCTTTGTCACGTAAAGACTTAAATGAGTCATCAACGTAAATATAAATTAAAAAACACCATGATAAATATGTTTTAAAACAGATATCCTGATCAGTGTTTTAAGATTGTATGATTATAAATTTGTAATTCTACTACACTATTGATTATCGATGTCCTAAAATCCTATAATCAATACTTAGCTAATATCATCTTTAGTTTGCAATAAACCTTGGGTGGGAATATGTCTTTTGGCCCTTTTTAAAATATTCTCTAAATTAATATTTTATTGTGAGTATTTTTACGTTGTCAACTTATGAAATTAATTAATTAAATTATTATTTTAGATTTATTTGTTATCTTATTATCAATATATATTTTTTAAATATTACTTGTATAATTTATTATTTTAATTAAAAATAAAAATATTTTTATCTTAAAACTTTAAAAAATAAATATAAAATTATAATAAAATTAAGATTATATTAATAATTTTTTATTATTTGCCCTCTTATTAGTTGACAAATGAAACATATAAATGTGAATAATAAAAAATAAATTAATAAAAAAATTAAAGATTACCTTAAACAAACACTCTTAATTGTATATTCATGTATTCAAATACTATTTTATTTTATAATTTTTTAATTTTTAATAATAAAAATTACCGGAACCATAATCACATTTACTATCAGGGGCGTTTGGTTAAATGTTTATAAAAATTATTTTAATAATCTATTTTTTATTATTTACCTTACTTTATTTAGTTTATAAGTAATAAAAGATTTCATAAATTTTCTATTACCAATGGTGATGTGACAAGTAACATAAAATATAATCTGATGACCACATCCACCTTAGGTATTAAAAGATAACCAAGATAATCTTGATTATATTATAAATAATTCTTATTTATTAATTTTTTAAAGTAAAAATAATCTTATTTTCAATCAACATAACAAATAATATATAAAATATTTTAGAATAATTAAATTTAAGGATATTTAAATAAAATAATATATTAATATTATTTTATTATCTTTAATCAAACACAATAATTATTTATACTTATATATTTTTATAAAATTTTATTAAATATAATAATAATTTATATCTAATAATTCTTAAAATAATATATTTTCAAAATAATTCTTTTATTTTGATTAAAAAAAATCCCCAAGTATTATTCTAAACCAAAACAAGGCCTTGAAAAGGCAAAAATAGTAAATAGAACACTTTTTATTACGGGCAACATATTCTTAACAATCGTCCAATAGAAACTGACAAATCAGTTGTCGAATGCGAGCCATTAACTGATGGCCACGACTGTGACCATGAACGTATTATTTGGATAATGTGGTGGACCCTAAAGTGGTCCAATCACAAAAGCTCATACCCGTCCCCACACGTACTAAAAACACGTGGCAAGCGAATATATCATGAAAAATGTCTAACTCCAAATCTAGGGCATGTTGGACTCGTGAGCGTTTGCACGGCAAAAGTTTTCTTGAATCCCCTCACGTGATTCACAATTTCAACCCCCATTTTGGTATTTTGTTGACTTTTCTTTATCTGTTCCCTTCATATTTCAAAATTACAAATCACCCCCCCCCCCAATATTTGAATTTTTTTGTTGAATTGATGGTTTAAATCTTTGAACTACAACAGTCATCAATTGGCCCGATTGAACTAGGGGTAAATACGAATTGAACTAAGTGTAAATACTTCTTAACTCAAGTTCAATTCGAATAAAAAATTATTCAACTTAAGTTTGATTTGAGTTCGTAGGACTAAAATTTAGACTGATTAGAATTCCGCTTGAATAAAAATGATTTGATTCGGTTTAATTTGGTTTAGCTCGAGTTTATAACTCAAATTGATGGTGTCATTTGATTCGAGTTTATGATTCAAATTTGTGGCTTGGATTTATGATTTAAGTTTATGACTATTTGATAAAATAATGTGTTTTACCCAAATAATAGGTAAAAACACTAATTTGAGCTATAAATCCTAACTGAATTTAATCATAAATTTGAATCATCAATTCGAACTATAAATTTGAACTGAACTAAGCCATGAATTTGAACCTCCAATTTGAGTTGAACTCAAATCAAATTAAGTTAAACATCTGCTAACTCAAATTTAACTCGATTTAAAAAACAAACTAAATCTTGCAATTCAAATTCAAATTAAACGAATTTTAGCTAAGCCAAACCAGACCGAGTCAACTTGGTTCGGATCCAGTTTTAATTGAATTGGACCCAACTTGTTCAAACCCATTCCTATAAAAAAAATTTAGGCTCGAGGTTTCGAGTTTACTCATTTGGGCCTCATATTTTTTATTCACCCCATTCGTTAAAGTTTTTGGGCCAATAATGTAACTTTAAAAACCTATAAAAATATTTTACAATCCCTTCAAGTTTGAAAGCCTAAAAAATATACCCTTACCTATAATGAATTTTTGGTCTTTATCAAGTTTTGGGTTTAAACAACCTTTATTAAGTCTAAGCGTGATAACTTAATGAACAAATTTTTTTGCCTAAACCTAATCAAAATTTAAGTTTTAATCAATTTAAAATTGAGTTTTTTGAGTAGAACAATCGGCTTCGAGGTTGTTTGCCCTAATTGACAGTCATTCTTTGAACTAATTGGATTTAAAACGTTTTATTTTATTAAAATCATTTCTAATATTTCCATAAATATCCTTAAACATACCATTTAATGTTTCTCTCAATGTAAATGTTTTCCTCATCAAGACATAATTTAAAATGTAAAAACGCTTTTAAACATTTGTTTACAAAGTATGTTCTTTTCATGCAAATTTTATAGTTTTATAGTGCAACCGTCATGATTCCAAAAGTGTAAAAATTGTTCATTTTCCCGACCCAAGATCAGTAATCTCAGCACTATCTATTAATGGTAGGTAAAACTGCACTAAGAATTCACATTGAATATATTTATTTTTATTTTATTTACGATGAAAATGACCATAATTATTATTTAATTATCCTTGGTTTGGTCGCTAGCACGATCGACTCTAGAATTTCCATTCAACTACCAATCAAAATATGAGTAATATGATGTATACCTATTTTAGATATATAAATATATATACATTTATATGTGTCATCATATGATTAAGTATTGTTTTATTCTTAATTTAAAATCATTCAATCACATGATGATACATATAAATGTGTATATATTTGTGTACCCAAAGTGGGTACACATAGTTTTATTGATCAAAATATACAAGTACTGCTTGGCCTGAATAATTCATGACATATGACCAAAATGCCACCCTCTGAATTCTCTATTGACGAATTTATTTGTCAAATCATCCCATGAACAAAATCTGGATCCTTGTACACAAATTTTTTATACTGTAATTTACATAATTGGATTTGACATGTTTAAATTACCGAAGAAAGGGAATTCATTAATTTTTTTAATAAATAAAACTATATATATACACTTTTAAGTATATAATTAAACACATAAATTATATGTTACTATGTGATTGAACGATTTTAAATTAAAAAAAATACACTAAATTATATATACTCTAAAATATGGGTATATAACATTATTCTTTGTCACTACTTAGTCATTTAATGAAGTTGACATCTCACTCATGGGTACATACAAATATTGTTTTTCAAAATATAGATGTTATCTTTTGAACAACTTCAAAAGCATAAGCACAAAACCATGAACCTTATTTTAGGCATTTTTATGTATCAAAATATGTATATGCTGTTCAACAAGATAATCTTAAAATTTAAACTGGGTATAGACATCTTGCACAAAATTAAAAAAAAAAAAACACATTATTTTTAAAGAGAAAGTTACTAATTATTTCTCTTAACCAAATATAGTATGAATTTTACTTATAGGTGCAATTTTACTGAATTTTTATTATTTTAGTCAGATTTTGGGTGAATTTCGTAATTTATAAATTTAAACGTAAAAAATGGTAATTTCCCAAAATCTTGGGTGGGACAGAATTTTGAATAGTTAAGTATTAAGAAATTTCTTTAAAAATTTATTTGGCCACGAGACCGTATAAAGAAATTCTGCGAGAGAAGTGCGACACGTTAGTCATCCGACCAACGCACACAATGTGTGGACGCTGCTAATTTAATCAAATTCACTTAAGTTTGCGCTTCGATTCCGCGACAACTTTTCAGCGTCTAGAATTTTCTCCTCTGCTTCCAGTCTCCCTTCTTCACGGTCCATCAGCCGTTGAAGTATTGCCACGTAATTGTCACAGAAAAAGTGAACATCGTCATTGATCCCACAACATGAATGCAAGAGTGTTGGGATCACACTGGAAAAAAGCCGCAGAGGGCATATACTGTCTTATCAGAAAGTCATAACATAAGATCGCTTATTGTTAAAATGATATGTACATTGACTTATCAGTGATAAGTCAGTGAGGCACGAAGAGCCTGCAAACGCATCAAAGAAAGTGAGAGAACAAGTCATCTCTCTCTTCTTTATCTTTTTCTTTTATATTGGCAGCTTTTTCTTTTAATTTCTTTGGTTTCTTTTTCTCTCTACTGTTCTCGTTGAAAGTGTAGCATGGAAATGCAAACCCTAGAAACTACAAGTTTTCCTACTTAGAAACACCGCTGACGCCGTCGTTTTTCTCTTTTCGCCTCCTTATCCGCTGAATCGAGTCAAAGCTCTAAATCTCCTCATAACACGGGAGTTCTAAGTATTATTTAGTTGAATAAGTTTCGGTTTGAGCTATAAATGTCGTCTCTGAGCAGAGAATTGGTGTTTTTGATTCTTCAATTTCTCGATGAGGAGAAATTTAAGGAGTCCGTGCACAGGTTAGCTCATATATTTTTGTTTTTTCTTGTTGTTGTTGTGGTCTAGTTACCGTGTGATTGATTTTTGTCGGTGGTGATTAATAAGGCTGGAGCAAGAGTCGGGCTTTTTCTTCAACATGAAGTACTTTGAAGAGAAAGCTTTAGGCGGAGAATGGGACGAAGTTGAGAAGTACCTCTCCGGATTTACCAAAGTTGATGACAATCGTTACTCTATGAAGATTTTCTTTGAGATCAGGAAGCAAAAGTATCTAGAGGCTCTTGATAGGTACTTTATTTTTTTTCTATATTCAATATTATATTATAAAGTGTTTGTTTTTGGTCCTTGTGGTTTATTGTAGTTTTGAAAATTTGATCAGGCATGATAGAGCGAAGGCTGTTGAAATTTTAGTCAAGGATTTGAAAGTTTTCTCCTCATTCAATGAAGAGCTCTACAAGGAAATTACGCAGCTTTTAACTCTGGAGAACTTCCGGTAATGTCTGTCTTGTTTTTAAGTTACCTTAATTATCTATATGTATGGAACTTGAAATATTTTTCAACTGGTTATCTAATTCGATCCAATGATAAAGATTTAAATTAAAAGTAATTAGCATTATCTGCTGAGAAACTCTTCAAAAGTTCAAACAGAACCCTTGTATTTGTGCCCAATTTATTATTATTATTATTTTTTAAGTTGACCCATAAGGGAGATATGTGTGTATGTACGTGTGTTGAATTAAAAGAAAAAAGAGCAAACAAGTGTAGCTTTTGTTATTCGAAGTCATAGAGTATGAGGGATTGCAATTGCATCTAAATTAAGCGGTGCGGTATTTACTAAACACAGGGAAAATGAGCAGTTATCTAAGTATGGCGATACAAAATCAGCTCGAAGCATAATGCTGGTGGAGCTTAAAAAGCTGATAGAAGCTAATCCCCTGTTCCGGGACAAGCTTGGTTTCCCGACGTTGAAGGCATCGCGGCTCCGAACTTTAATAAATCAAAGGTAAGTTTCATGTTTTTACATTTTCACATTATTGAAATTCTGTTTTGTATATTCATCTTAATTTATATACCTATTTAAGCTTGTAATATCTACTTATATCAAAAACCAATGTAATATGCTTGCAACATGTTAATCTGTTGTATTTGCAGTTTAAACTGGCAACACCAGCTGTGTAAAAATCCTAGGCCCAATCCTGACATCAAAACACTATTCACGGACCATTCGTGTTCACCTCCAAATGGGGCTCGTGCACCTACTCCTGTCACTCTTCCAGTTGCTGCTGTTGCAAAGCCTTCAACTTATTCTCCACTGGCAGCACATGTAGGAGTATGATGATATCCTCCCAACTGACTTTGAATTATCTCTAATAAGAAGTCTTTCTAATAAAGTGAGATTGGGATGTTTTCTTTGGTCTTGTTATACAGTCATTTCCACCAACTGCAGCAGCAGCTAATGCTACTGCTTTAGCAGGCTGGATGGTCAATGCCAATCCTCCCCCAACTGTCCAATCATCAGTAGTGGGTGCATCATCATTGTCTGTTCCAGCAAATCAAGGTAAGATTGTTAGTATAATTGAAATGAACTTTACTGGTTTTACAACAAAAATCCAGTTTTTTTTCCTTCTTCTCAAAAGGATAATCAGAAGAGCAGAACCTACTTCTGATTCTTTGAGTTTTTGCCTTGTTAGTGCTGATCATGGTTTTTGTTTTTTAACAGTTTCTGTTTTGAAGCATCCAAGAGCACCTTCAACTGCACTGGGAATGACAGATTACCAAAGCACTGATCATGAGCAACTAAAGAAACGTTTGCGGTCTTCACAGTCTGTTGATGAGGTATTCTTGCAATGTTTACGTACTTTGCATGCATCGAAAAGCATATGCTTCATGACACTTTATCATTGTTCTCTGGATCCTCCACAGTTAATTTTAACTTGATGTATTCAGGCCACATATCCTGTTCCTCCTCAACAAGCTTCATGGTTCCTTGAAGACCTACCAAGAACTGTAGCTTGTACCATGCATCAGGGTTCCACTGTAACAAGCATGGATTTCCATCCTTCTCATCACACATTACTTGCTGGTAAGTTGGATACATTTTGTGCTGTTCCTTCCATAGGCAATTGTTGACTGTAACCTCTATTATTTAGCTACCATGCAACATTTCGTTCTTCACTGATTTGGATATATGTGTTTATGGATAGTTGGTTGTGGAGATGGTGAAATTACGCTTTGGGAAGTTGGGTTGCGTGAGAGGCTGGTTTCCAAGTCATTCAAGATATGGGATTTGACAAATTGTTCTATGCCATTGCAGGTTATTTCATTGAATCACTATAGTTTAAGTCCTTGATTTTATAATTTTTAGTCAGTTGAGTCATAATTGATCCAAATTTATGTTTTCCTCTCTAAGTGCTTGTCTGTTTAATGGTTAGACTATGTTATTGGAAAATGTTAACTTCTAGCTGCAACTTCTGCTTTGAAGACAATAGACTTTATCTGACCTGTTAGACCACCTGGGTGAATCCTATTGCAAGATAGGTGTGCATGAGGACTTAGAGTTGTTTGGCCTTATTTTGGAATTCTTTTTCAAGTAACTATGATGGCATTCTCCGCTGCCTTTGCTTGTTGTACTATGACAGCATCCTCTGCTATTGTGACTGCATAGTAATGATGTTTTTATGAGCTCTATTGGGGTGACTGGATTCATTTTATTTGTTTGATCCTTTTATTTTTAAAAAATTATACATTCAGAAGTTGCATAATACAATTTGCACTCTCTTATCATGTTTTTCTTACAGGCTGCTATTGCAAAAGATCCATCAATATCCGTCAGTCGTATAGCATGGAGTCCAGATGGAAATTTGATTGGTATGTGCAGCAATATATATGTAGCATGATTTTGTTGCATGTTGAATTTCTTCACATATGTCTTTGATTTTTTTAATTTAATTGTTCTTGGTGCAGGTGTTGCTTTTACAAAACATTTGATCCATTTGTACACTTATCAAGGATCTAGTGAACTAGGCCAACATTTAGAGGTGTGTTTTGTTTTATTTTATGCTACCTTTTCAATGAGGCATTTGTTGGGACCATATATTGATATTTAGCTTCTACTTTTTGGCAGATTGATGCGCATGTTGGTGGTGTAAATGACATAGCTTTTTCTCATCCTAACAAACAACTTTGCATTGTAACTTGTGGAGATGATAAGTTGATAAAGGTGAGCTTAATTTTAACCAGTCTGGATTTTATTTTATATTCCTCCGGAATTGGTCTCCTTTTTATCTGAATTATTATTCTATAATTACAGGTTTGGGATTTGTCTGGAAGAAAGCTTTTTCACTTTGAAGGCCATGAAGCACCTGTTTATTCTGTTTGTCCCCACCACAAGGAAAATATTCAAGTAAGACCACTCATATAAATTGGATTTAGTGGTAAATGTGGCATACAAAAATCTATTGAAATATTAATATTCGCTTGGCCTGTTATATTCCTTGCAAACTGATATGGGGATAAAACATCAGTGAATCAGAAGTAATGGCCATGAGCTTTCTTATCAATCTTTTCCCTGAATTATGTTGGTTGAACAACTTGTCCTCTATTTAAACTGTTGTAGGTTAAATATAGCCTTATTTTTCATGCTTGTGATTTTTGCCACAATTATAACTTGGGTTTTCTTTAACATTATTGTTAGATTCCAGTGATATTGAGCATGATCTGTGTTTGAATGAGCACAAAGATTTTTCTCCAAATTGGAAGCACTTTGTTGTAAAAGAGTTGGACACTGATATTTTGGTTTTCAACTCTCCTTTTCAGTTTATATTTTCAACTGCTGTTGATGGAAAAATTAAGGCTTGGCTGTATGATAATATGGGCTCCAGGGTTGACTATGATGCTCCTGGCCGGTGGTGCACTACTATGCTCTACAGTGCAGATGGTACTAGGTAATTATAAGTAAGCCTTTAGATATGTTTGTGAATGTGGTGAGTCATAATTAAAATGTAACCATCCTTTCTCGGAATTCAGATTGTTTTCCTGTGGGACAAGTAAAGATGGGGACTCATTCCTTGTTGAATGGAACGAAAGTGAAGGAGCTATAAAGAGGAATTATGTTGGCTTCAGAAAGAAGTCTGCTGGTGTAGTGCAATTTGACACAACAAGAAATCGCTTCTTGGCTGCTGGTGAAGATAACCAGATAAAATTTTGGGATATGGACAACACAAATATGCTTACAAGTACTGAGGCTGAGGGTGGACTTCCGGTCAGTATCTTGACTATTTATTACTGTTTTCTTACTGTTTTTCTAGTTTTAATATGCAGATGTCTATTATTGCATCTATAGTCTGATGTCATTTGTTGGGTTGCTTCAGAGTCTTCCTCGGTTGAGATTCAACAGGGAAGGGAATCTGCTTGTAGTTACTACAGCTGAAAATGGACTCAAAATCCTTGCAAATGCTGATGGTCTGAGAACCTTAAGAGCAATGGAAACACGTTCTTACGAAACATCAAGAGGAATCACTGAGATGAAGGTTGCTATATTCTGTCTCCACACCCTTTTGCTTTGTTTTGGAGTTTTATTGATCTTGATTTGTTGTGTTTTCATGGATCAGGTTTCTAGTTCTGCTGTGGTTACAAGCATCAGTCCAGTTATTAGTAAAGTGGAACGTGTAGACAGAAGCTCCCCTGCCAGGCCCACTCCTACAATTGTATGCAATAAATGACATGGATATACTTTTATCATCTTTTGGAAGCTTAAAATCAGATTATTTACAAGTTTTCATGCAATGGATTGGCCTGTTAACTCAAAAGTATCAATAATTTTAGAATTGCCTCTTGTTTAAAAGATTTGACTAGCAATATGATCTCATGCAATTTTTTTAGTTGTTTCTGATGTATGGAACAATTTTGTTTGTACCACCATCTAATTCTGGAAAGTATTCATTCTAGAATGGAGTTGAATCTATAGCAAGAGACATTGAAAAGCCAAGAAATTTGGAGGATGTATCTGATAAAGCCAAGCCTTGGGAACTGACTGAGATTATTGATCCTATTCAGTGTCGGGCAGTCACCATGCCAGAAGGCACTAATTCTGCTTGCAAGGTTTTGAGAATAACTTTTTCATAATGTTTTTATTTTTTGAAAAAATGAAACATTAGATGCCAAAATAGCACCTAAAGTGGTAAATATAATAATTATTAAATTACATCATTCTTATGAAGGTTGCTCGACTTCTCTACACAAATTCTGGTGTTGGCATACTAGCCCTGGGGTCAAATGGGGTTCAGAAGCTATGGAAATGGGGTCGCAGTGAACGCAATCCTGGTGGAAAGGTAATTGATCTATAGTACTGATGTACACTGCATGCATGCATACATATAATTTTTCATTTTTACATCTAAAATCAAAATGTTTCTGTGTAGTAGATCTAGAATATGTAGCATATTTTTCTGGCAGAAATTTCTGACTTCTCTGTTGGTTTCAAAGGCCACTGCCAGTGTTGTTCCACAACATTGGCAACCAAGCAATGGTCTTCTTATGATCAATGATGTTCCTGAGAATTCGGAAGAAGCTGTTCCGTGTATAGCACTCTCAAAGAATGATTCATATGTCATGTCTGCCTGTGGTGGGAAAGTTTCATTGTTTAATATGATGAACTTCAAGGTAATTGTTGCAATCTTCAACAAATGCTTGATTTCTTGTGGACAAGTACTTGTTTACTACATCATTGCTGACTGCATTGTATGAATCTGAAGTATTGTGGCTTTTGAAGCTATTAACTTGGGGACTTGCCTTGGTTTGTAGGTGATGACTACATTCATGCCACCTCCACCAGCTTCAACATTCCTAGCATTTCATCCTCAAGATAATAACATCATAGCAGTTGGAATGGAAGACTCAACTATCCAAATCTTCAATGTCAGGGTGGATGAGGTAGTTAATTTGATAGGCATTTAATGTTATGTAATTGATATTTCGGCTGCTTGGTCAGTAACCTATGTGAAATGAACTTCTGCTACAAATAGGTCAAAACAAAATTAAAGGGTCACCAAAAGCGCATTACTGGTTTGGCATTTTCCACCAGTCTTAATATCCTGGTCTCATCTGGGGCTGATGCTCAGGTATGTTGCGTCCATAATACTTCATTTTTCCCTAAAAAAGATGTTTGTTTGTTACTGCACTTGCTCATAAGCAGCCACATCTTCTATCCATGTATTCACCTAATCTATTTCCATTGAGAAACCAAACTGGACTGAACTCAGTTTGCTGATGGAAACATTATTTGCCATGAGATTTTAACTCTTCAAATCTATTATGCTAGGTCAAAATTGCATCTAAACAGCCATGAGCCATTGATCTGTCTGATTCAACTTATTTGTTATATTTGATTAGTTAATATTTTGGATGATAAAATTCCATTTGTTCTTGAAGAATGACATGTAAGGTAGTTCTTTTTGAGGCTTTTGTTTGGATCTGCAACGTATGTTGGAGTTGAATGGAGAGTTTCCTGCAACAGTGGCTATGAAGTGGAGCCGTCATATTGATCACAAAATTTTCTATTAGTAGGATAACACATGGTTTTGATTTGTACCTCCGGTCTGAATTTTTATGCAATATATGTGCCATTTTCATTTGCTTATTACTTGGTAGATGAATATGCTTAGTCTTGCTTGTGCCACATGATATACCTGCCCCTTAAGCTGTTTGTCTTAACATTTTACAGATTATCTTCTGGAACACTGATACATGGGAAAAAAGGAAATCAGTTGCAATTCAACTGCCTGCTGGAAAGGCGCCTGTTGGTGACACTAGAGTGCAGTTTCACTCTGATCAAGTTTGGCTGTTGGTATGCCATGAGACCCAGCTAGCACTGTATGATGCTGCAAAGATGGAATGCATTAGACAGGTGAGAAACCTAATTTTTACACATATAAATCATGTTCACCGGCAGCAAGTCCCTAACATGTTTTAAAATTGCAGTGGATGCCACAAGATGTACTTTCCTCTCCCATTTCTTGTGCTGTATATTCCTGCAATAGCCAACTAATATATGCTACATTCACTGATGGTAATATTGGAGTATTTGATGCTGATAGTCTAAAGCTCAGATGTCGTATAGCCCCATCAGCATACATATCCCAGGCATCAACAGACAGGTATGTTCATTTTTAAGTTACATGGTTTTGCCACTACTACCACCAACTAGTTATTTCTTAGCTTTTGTTGCATCTGTCGTGTGATGTGGCATACATTTTTTTATCTATTGGCTATCTTCTATTTGGATCTGTGATAAGCATTGCATTTCTGTTTCCCCTGTCTGTTTACATTTAAAAAAATGTGCATATAAGAGAGAATTTTTCGTCTTATTGTGAAAAACATTATCCATTATTCTGATCTATTTGACTGATGACAATATTATTCAAATTCAATGTCTGTTTTTAATTTCTTATTCTACTGTGCAACAGCCAAACTGTGTACCCATTAGTTGTCACAGCTCATCCTCAGGAGCCAAATCAATTGGGTGTTGGGTTGACTGATGGATCCATTAAAGTAATGGAACCTTTGGAGACTGAACAGAAGTGGGGAGTTGCAGCGCCTGTTGACAGTGGAACAGAGAATGGCAGGTCAACTGCATCATCTGCTACTAACAATCCCACTCCAGAGCAGGTCCAAAGATAAAACTACTTATTTTTAATCTGTATATTTTCATGTACCATAGTAGGCTGGCCTCGCATAGATTTCTAATCAAATGTGAGTCATGGAAAAGAATTAGATATAGTGAAATAATTTCATGTATATTATCCATTAATTTCGCATATAAATGTGATATCTTATAATTTATTTAATTCTGCAATTTTGTTGTATGCCTTTTGTACTTGAAACCTTAAAGTGGAGATCTTGAACAAAGGAAATATTATGCATTTTAATATATTCAATATCTAGTTCTTCAAGGGGTTGATGCTTGAAGAGTTAATACTTGAACTGCCACAGGTTTCTCTTTTTTTTTTTTTTTTCCCCTATATATTTGTTGGCTGTCCAAATCCATCGATAAATGGGTAGTTCATGAAAAACCAGTAAGATTTGAGCCAAGCTTATAAAATAAGAAAATGCCCTATATAGCTGTCATCTGTTAGTTGTCTCATCTCATCTGAATAAGCTGACAGTGAAGTTTTCTGTTCTTGCATCTTGTTCCTCGAATAGTATTTACTGATGAACAAAACAAGAAGACAGCTATATGGTGGGGAATGGTTAGAAGTTTGCTTCGTTCTTGTAGGGTCCTTACTCCCTGAGATTAAGGAACAGATCATGGCATGCGTAATTTCATGAAGAAGAAAATGGTCGCCTATTTTGATGTAGGAAGAAATTAGTAACAGACAAATGCCCACCTATTCATACTTATAACTCACTGTACTGCTGTTTCAGGTGTGCATATTTTACACGTGGTTAAGGGTCTTCATGCTTGATACTCACCTCATTATTATGAATACACATAAGTCTGTTATCTATATCTTCCATCCTTCATCGGAATATCTAAACACTGTAAATGCTTTCCCAGATATCAGATTTCTGAGTAAACTTGCCCATTCCTATATCTCCTGAAGAGGAATGATATATTGTTACGACAATCCAATCGGATTGCATAGAAATGTTACTGGTGTTCAACAACTACAATCGACTAAGGAAATTATGATGGTAACAAATAAGTCGAAGAGAGACATTTGATGACCTATACAATTCAGGAACTAATATATTACAATCATAATATAATTTTGATAATCAATTTCTTATTCTTAATTTAACAAGTAAATATTTAATTAGTTTTTCTAAATTATTATTTTAGTTAACTTTGGAACTCCTATTTAGGGTGAATTTTAGTGAATAAAGGAATTTGTTTTTCTTCAAAATTTTCTCTATTTTCCTCTTTCTCTACTTCTCTCTCTATTTCGTTTTGCTTCTTTTTGGTTGTTGTACATACAATTTTTGGTGCTTTCATTGATCTCAACCTCCATGGTTGATAGAACTCGCTCTTGTGAATTCAAGGACCAACTCTAACACCTTTAACAACAATAGGAGGCACAAGCTTCTTAGATTGTACACGTTTGGGACTCCGTGATCTCTTGGTTGGAATAAAGCGAAAAGCGATTGATGGAACTAGGGGTGGATTCGAGTCGAGCTAGCTCGAGCTCGAAATCTAGCTCAGCTCGGTCAAGCCCGAAACGAGTCAGGTATTAACGAGCCCGATCCCGAGCTCGAGTTTAAAGTTTCAGAGAAATCGAGCTCGAGCCCGAATACGAATTGTAAGTCGAGCAGCTCGCCTTGGCTCGCGAGCCAGTGCTCGTCAAGGCTCGTGAGCCGATCAACTCGTCAAGGATCTCGAGCTGATCAGCTCGTCAAGGCTCGCCACAGAGCAGCTCGACTCGGCTCGCGAGCCGATTCTTATTTAATCAGATGTGGAATTCAACTTGTTTAGAGCAAATAGAGGATAGTTTCAATGACAATATAGAGACGTCCGAAGATTGCGGAGAACAAGAAGTAGTTGGCTTCAGAGTAAAGAATGCATGTCTCTTCCCTTCTGAAGTTGAGAAAGGATTATGGCCGGAGAACTACTTTCTTTCTGACCATGCACGACTTAGCGTTGTATTTTCACCAGTGTCGCTGCAAGTTTCTTAATGGTAATTTATTGAAGACTTAGGCATATTTGTAAATAAAACCATTCTAGAGAAAGAATCAAAATTTTGTAAAAGCTTTGAAAATGAGGTATAGACAGCCCATAGAAAATCTTCTTTTGGGTTGCTTGTTTGTTTTTGGAAATCCTCATTTGTGCAGAAAAAAAGTTGTGTAACCAAAATAGAAAGCACTTGTTCAAGAGAACCATGTGCTCAACTATATCAATGACAATATATTACTTAGTAATAAATTAAAACTAAAAAATTAAAAAAATAAAATTGCCCACCTCCCTGCGTCTCTTTACCCCCTGAAATAGGAAAAAACAAACACAATCTTTTTATTTGGATTTAAATCTGCGTCAAGGACTTATAAAAAAAAAAAGAAAAAAACTACGTGAAGGAACCAATAGTGGATACTGGAAGTGGAAAGTCACTGGTAAGGATCGTGTCATATGGGACGATCGGGGACGAAGGTGACTGGTATAATAAAGATTTTGGTTTTCTACTTGCATATGTGATGATGGGTGCAGACTATTACCAAACAGAATCTGAAATTGCATCTCTACTGGCAGAAGGGAAAGTCCCTATTGGAATCGGATAGAATACGAAAATCAGGTAACTAGATGCAGAGTTGAGGAGAATTAAATATCAAAGACACTTTTTCTAATCATTTTCCCATTATTTTTCTTTGTTGGAACTGCATCATTGACAAAAATGCTGTTACTGTGCTACCTTTGCTTCTGCTGCTCTACTGTGTAGAAGTCACAAGTAAAGAAAAAGGAAAATCAAAAGCAGAGGAAGCCATTTGCTTTTCTACATTGCTTCTCCGTTTGGGTTATCTTTCAAGAAACACACTTCACTGTTTTCTCTTCTTTCTCAAAATATATAAATAGATTGATTTACAAACAATGAAAATGTATTAAACAATGTTTAAACGAAAATAATATTTTGAAATTTAAACTGTGATCTTGTGAACAAGCTCGTTAGGCTTGGCTCGACAGCTCGCTTGATAGCTCGACTCGTTAAGCATAAACGAGCCTAGCTCGATATCTCGGATCATGAAACATATTCGATTTTCAGGTTGTTATAGACTTGCGAGTAGCTCGGATCGGT
Organism: Mangifera indica; assembly: GCF_011075055.1. Taxonomy (NCBI): domain Eukaryota; kingdom Viridiplantae; phylum Streptophyta; class Magnoliopsida; order Sapindales; family Anacardiaceae; genus Mangifera; species Mangifera indica. Next base: position 18,190,384 of record NC_058139.1, on the reverse strand, counting down.
ATGTATTGCGAGCCAGACTCGTTAAAGGCTCGCGAGCCAATGAGCTTGAATACGAGTTGCATTTTTGTTACGTTCAACGAGCTCGAGCCATGGCTCGAGCTCGAATGAACAACTATCGAGCTGATACCGAGTTTGCCTATGTTCGAGCTCGGCTCGGCTCAAATCCACCCCTAGATGGAACACATTACATCCACTATTACCACTCACTTGTCTAATTTTTCTAGTTCTAAATCTTTTTCTGAATTAGCATGTGATGACATTTTAGGATTGCCTCCCTTTTTGCTACTTTCCTGCAGGGATATACCAAAATGTCATTTGAAATTGCTTTGTCCAATATTTGCTTAAGGGGATCCAACACATTGGTTATTTGACATTAATCAATATTTTGTTTATCACTCAACTCCGCATGAAGCCAAGGTTCTGTTCGCTTTTATGCACATGGATAATCCAACTTGTCATTGGTATCAAGGGTTAGTTCAAGATGACCTGATACGTGATTGAGATGCTTTTGTGATGACAATTAAATGTTGTTTTGGCAATTCTGAATATGAAGACCTTGCTGGCCTTCCAACCAAGTTGACACAAACAGGTTTAGTTTTTGACTATTAGGATGTTTTTGAGACTTACTTTACTCAGGTGATGGGATTGTCGCCTACATTCCTCAAAAGTACTTTTATGTTTGGGCTTAAGCCCTTCCTTCGTCACGTAGTCATAGCACAACAGCCTTGGGATTTCCATGATACCTTGGCTCTTGTGCATATTTTTGAGGATCACTTTCAAGAGGAGCGAAATTCTTCTTGCACATGGCTACCTCATTCTTACCACCAAGTGCACCAATGACTTTACTGTCATAGCAATCCTTACCAGTTGATTTGGGGAATGCATGATTGTTTATTCGTCAACTCTCACTAAAGGATATCCAACGTTGTTGGGAGAAGGGCTTATGATATTATTGTAATGAAAAATTTGTAGTCGACATCGTTGCAAGGGTAAACCGACTCTATTGTATTTGGATGACATCATGGATGAATAGGAGTTCATTCTGATCAAGATGTTTTTAATTCTCATGAACATAAGATCAGTTTAAATACTTTGCTTGATGACCATTCAGTTAAAACTACTTGGTTGCTAGGTTTTGTGTTATTGTCTCTGGTTCAAATTTTGGTAGATAGGGACAGTACATATAACTTTATCACAGGTTCTATGGTGGAATACCTTGCTTTGCTAATTACTATAATTCCTCTGTTTCGAGTTCAAGTAGGTAATGGTGATGCATTGGTATGTTAGGGGGTTTGCCGCAAGGTTTTACAGTGCATCTAATCAACTAAATTTTCAATTGATTTGTATGTATCGAATTTACAAGGAACAGATGTTGTGTTGGGAGTGTAATGGTTGTAGACATTAGGTTCTATCACTATAGATTATACGACCTTTTTCATGAAATTTCAGTGGGGTGATCAACTTGTTACATTGGTTGGCACAAACTTATTTTGTCCTAGCTTAGTTTCCTCCTCTCAATTCCATAAGTTTGTGTTCAAGGGTAATAACTCTGCATGTTTTTTGGGTTTCTTGGTTTCAAGTAATCCAAATGCTGTTACAACTCTTTCTTCATGTCCACTTTTGGATGGTTATGGTTCAATAGACTTTCGCACTATATTGGATTAATACTAAGATGTTTTTGGGCATATGACAGAATTACCGCTAGAACGCTCAGTGTGCCATCATATTAACTTGGTCAAAAAGACTTCTATAGTGAGAGTGAAACCTTATCGATACCCGTATTTTCAAAAGAATAAGATCGAGCGCATGGTGGAAGAGATTTTAGCGACAAACATGATTTGTCCAAGCTAGTCAGTGTTTAGCTTGCCTGTTTTCTTGGTTAAGAAAAAAATATAGAACTTGGAGTTTTTGTATGGATTATCAAACTTTCGATGTGACGATTATTTATGACAAGTTTCCTATTCTTATAATAGATGAGCTATTAGATGAATTACAAGGTGCCTCTATTTTCTCCAAGTTGGATCTGGCTACTATCAAATATGTATGTATGCCGACGATATTCATAAAATGACTTTTCGCACATCTCATGGCCATTTTGAGTTCGTTATCATGCCATTTGAATTGACAAATGCTCCTACAACATTCTAGTCTCTTATGAATGAAATATTCAGGCTATTTCTTCATCATTTTGTGGTTATTTTCTTCAACAACATCTTGATTTATAGTCAGACTGCCATGACTCATCTAGATCACTTATGATTAACTCTTTAGGTTCTCTGTAGTCATCGCCTATTTGCTAAATTACCTAAGTGTTCTTTTGGGTATTCTACAATCAATTTTTAGGGCACTAAATCTCTCACTCAAGTGTGGCAGTTGATCCAAAAAATATAAACACAATTACTAGTTGGCCGACTCTAAGCACGTAGTGGTAAGTTTGTGGATTTTTGGGTCTTATAGGGCACTATAGACGCTTCATGAAAAATTATGCCATACTCGTAGGTCCTCTAACATAATTATTAATGAAGGATAGGTTCATTTGGAATGAGAAAATGATGCAAGCTTTTACAAACCTTAAGGAAGCTAGGATTCATGCATCAGTTTGGCTTTGCCAAAATTTTTACTTCTTGTTGTTGTTGAAACTTATATGTCTGGGGTGGGTATTGGTGCAGTGCTAATGCAAAATAATCATCCTATTGCTTTTTACAATCACAAACTGTAAAAGACAATTCAAGCCAAATCTACCTACATTCATGACATGTTTGGCCATACTTCTGCCGTGTTAAAGTGGCGACAACAATATTTAATAAGTGCTGAGTTTGTAATAAGAACTTATCAAAAGTTTGCTCCACCTATTGACTCAAGACATTCCAACACTAGAACTACCGAGTTCTTGTCCAAGTTGTTGGGGTTTAAGTCTGGAAAGACTAATCAAGCAGTTGTCACTTTATCTCGTCTATATGAGTCAAGGTTGACTTCGCCACATGAATCTCTTATGGCCATTTCCTTTCCAAATAGCTTAGACATTTTAGTTTTGAAAGGTGAATTAAAAGTTAATTCTCATACCAAAAACATTTTTAGGTAGTTACATTCAGACCCAAGGAGTTTATCGTGTTGGTGCCTTATTAGAAAACTTCTTCTATTTCGGGAGAGACTCTTTATTCCTTTTTCATCAACCTTGATTCCAAAGTTGTTACATCAGTATCACTTTTCATTGTAGGGGGATATGTCAGGGTCTAACACACTCTTCAAAGACTTTCAACCTATTTTACTTGGGATAGTACTAAAAAAAATGTTGCGACTTTCGTAAAAAATTGTGAGATTTGCCTAAGGGTATGCAAAGTCCCATTTGGTGCGACTTCAGAGCTTTTTCAAACTAAATTGAAAAAACAGTTTAGAAAATTTTTAAATTAAATCAAACCATTCTATGTTTGAAACCAAACTAATTCAAACTGAAAAAATAAAGGTTTGGTTTGGTTTGAAGTACGAATTGAACCTATTAAAATTATTCACATTATATTATTTAATAAAATTAATTGAATTATAATATACTAGAACCTAATGTAAACGTGTATAATAAATATTATATATATATATATGTAAAGAAAATAACAAAATATATATTAAAAAAACAAGTTGTATACCTAATTACTTATTGAAAAATTATATCAAATATGTTTATATATATGTATTTAAGAAAAATATGATTTACTGTTTTGTTCAGTTTGAAAATTGCCCAAATTGCAACTAAAAATTGTTTTTAAAAAATTTATTAACTAAAATCATACCATTTTACAAACTAAACCAAACCAAACCGTAATTTTTAAATGGTTTGGTCCAGTTTTATGATTTAAATCGAATTATGCACACCTTTAGACTTGCCAAAAAAGTGAGTCTGCAAACCATTCTCCTTTTAGGTTGTTATAACCAATTATTCCATTTGCACTATTAGGGGCATATCTTTCCTTGAATTTCATTACTCATCTTTCAAATTTAGGTGGTTTCACTGCAGTTTTGGTGGTTGTTGATAGGTTTAAGGGTTCCTATTTTGCAACCTTTCCAACTTCTTATTTAGCCTTATATGTGGCTTGTATTTTTTGGGATACAGTAGGCAAATTTCATGACATGCCTTAGTTGATTATTAGTGACCATGATCCGACTTTTGTTAGTAAACTTAGAAAGCCTCTTTTTTGCTTTGAATGACACTACCTTGAGCTTTAGTTCTACTTACCATCCTTAGTTTGACCAATAAATAGTATGAGTCAACATGTGTCTCCAACAAGTTTTGTGCTGTTTTGTGTATGACCAACTGACCAAATGGTCAAAGTTGTTGAGTTGGGCAGAATGTAACTATAGTAACTCTTTTGAACCCTCAATTGGAATAACACCCTTTGAAGTGACTTTCAATAGGATACCACCTTAACTTCTAACGTATTGTTATGGTACAAGTGTTGTTATTGTTGTGGAAGCCGATCTTTGTGGTAAGGATGAGGTTTTGTCTCAATTATGTGCCAAGCTGCTAAAAGCACAAACCATGATGAAACAGTCAATTGACAAGCATAAAAGAGACATCTCCTTGCCAATCGACAATTGTGTGTTGGTTAAGTTATAGTCGTATTGACAATTTTCTGCAGGATGTTGTTCTTCTCATATATTAGGTCATTGGTATTATGGGCCTTTTGTTGTGTTGGAATGTATGGGGAAAGTAGCTTATTGTCTTCAACTGCCTTTCTAGTGCCGCATTCATGATGTTTTCCATTGTTCCTTACTTAAGCCATTTCATTGAGGGTCAACTACAACAATCCACTATTTTTTGTCTAATTTTTTAGGTCATTAGTTAGTACATACTTTTTTGGTTATTTTGAATGAGTGTACTATTTTGTGAAATGGTGCTCTAGTGAAGTAGGTTTTAATTTAATGACATGATCTTCCCTTGGATGATGCTACTTGGGAGGTTTGGGATGATTAATAATTTGTTGGCCTTGTAGACAAGGTTGTTTCTTAAGCATTAAAGAATGTTACGACAACTCAATTAGACTTTAATGGTGTCCAACAACTACAATCGACTAAGAAAATTGATGGTAACAAATAGGTCCAAGAGAGACATTCAACAACCTATACGATTTAGGAATTAATAGATCTCGCAATCATAATGTTATTTTGATATTCCATTTCTTATTCTTAATTTAGTAAGTACATACTTAATTAGTTTTTCTAAATTATAATTCTAGTTAATGTTGGAACTCCTAATTAAGGATGAATTATAATAAATAAAGAAAACAATTTGTTTTCCTCAAAAACTTTCTTTTTTATCCTTTTCCTCTGTTTTTTTCTCTATTCCATTATATTTTTTCTTGGATGCTCCTTATATATATAGTATAGAATTAGAATCTCGTTGATCAATATTCGATCATAGACCTTATTAAATGATTGGGATTTTGTCATATTCCAATGCATAATTTTGTCACATCTATATTATATGACTAATAGCTATCTAACTACTGCATGCTCGGTTGAATTATTTGTGGAGTAAATTAAATTTTCCTATCCAAGGTTTGGCCTAATAAAACTTTTCCAACCCTCATGACAAAAATTACACTATCTCACAAACAATCAAACTCTGTTTAAAAGAATATGTTATAAAGATAAAATAATAAATTTTATTATCTTAAAATTTTGAAAAAAATTAAAAAAATAACACTTTTATAGATTTTACTTTAACATTTTAAACATGAGAATTTAACCCTTTTATATATTTGAAAACCTGCAATTTAATTTCTACTAAAGATTGAAAACTCTAGACCTAATTGCCAATTGCTACCTTCCAACATAGTTTATGCTCATTGGTGATGAAGTCATAACTTCCAACATTAAAGAATATGTGTCATCAGCAAAGAAGTGAGAAAACTAGAGTTAACTGAAGGATTGAATACCCTAAGAGGGAGAGGGGGGTGAATCAGACAATTTAAAACAATTTTTATCAAATTAAAGGATTAAATCAATTTATTCAAATCAATGAACGTTGCCTATTTTTAATGCAATTTATGACGATAACAAGAATATTTCAAATAATGTATACAATTAAAAGAATATAACACAAAGTATAAGTTTAAGGGAAGAGAAAATCAAACACGCAATATATAGTGGTTCGGCATAACCCGATCTACATCTACTCCTCCAAGCTATCTCCTTTGGAGTATTCCACTAATCCTCGGTTGACGAAAACTCAATCAAGCTCTTCTTCACAACAAAATAGCTTCCAAGGTGCTATTAACCTTTACAAATGTTAGTGCTCAATTTCTCTTACTAAAAATTTTCTAATCTCTTTAACAGTGAATCTTACTTTTTTATAGTACAAATTTTTTGTATGAATTCGAAATATAATCTCTCTTGAAGAGTGTATATGAAAGTTTAAGCTTAGTACAATATAATACAAATGAAATTACAAAGTATATGAGCAAGGATTTTGAATAAAAAAGAGAATTTGTAAGTGAATAGCTCAAAATTAATTTGCTCTCAAATATATGAAAGTTCTTGGTGGCAAAAAGTCTTTTACAAATGAATTTGATTGGGTTTATATAGGGAAAAATGAGAAAAGTTACCGTTGTACACAAAAATTAGCCGTATTAGTTTCCAAAAAACGTAAAATTAGATCGATCGGATGTAATTCGGTCAATCAGATGTGATGTGACACTTTTGTGGAGTCTACGTGGCACTAGCCATTCGAAAATTCAAAGCAATATTCGATCAGTTGGATTTAATTTAGCCAATCAGATTTAATTAGGTCAACCAAATTTTTGAAAGCCATTAGAAAAGTCAATGCATGGCTTCTGGATATTTTAGAAGCTACCATCAAAGAATTTGACTAGTTTAATTTGGTCAAGCAAATTTTATTACATTTTACCCTTAAATTTTTGAAAACTTGAAATTTGCCCCTTAAATCTTTGAAAAGTGACAATTTAACCCATATTTGAAAATTCTTTCAAAAACAACTTTGAGATATAAAAATGTAGTTCACGAAATTTCATTATTTTAAATGAGTTAATAAACTTTGATAAAAAAATTGACTTAACCCAATAAGTTTGAAAAACAACATTTTAACTCAAAATATGAAATATATGAGAATAAGTTTTCAAGTGAGTTGTCACATACAAATAAATATTCTAATCAAAATGAATGCTCCAAATTACAAACATATCTACCTAAACTTGAGTTTTTCTTCAAATCTTTAAGAATTCTTCATTTGAGTTTTGTTTTTTATTTCCATTTTGAAACTCCTTCAAGTGCATTAGGTAAATTCTTGCAATCTAAACTCATACTCAAGTAAAGCTATTAGTCAATATGTTTAGAGACTTATTAGTTTGTTATCGTCAAAATAAGAGTATAATGACTTTTTGAGTCAACAATCTCCTATTTTTTGATGATGACAAACACATATGTACTTCAAGGGGTTTTATAAAATATATCAATGAATGTATTTCTTTGAAGTTAAGAAACACTTGATTTTTAAGAAAATTTTGCAAGAGTTCTCCTTAAAAAATAAGTTTCCTCCCCTTGAAAATATGCAAATAATAATATAATTCAAATCAATATCATATATCCAACTCAAATCAATATCGAAATATCCACAACGTTGATCACATATATCTTCATCAAAATATCCACAACATCAAATATCTTATCTATAATCATAATCAAATATATATTCATAATCTTCTATAACCACATCCAAGTATCCACAACGTCAATCGTCAATTAAACTTTTCTCCCCCTTTGTCATTATAAAAAAGAATGAGGCAATGGATAAAAAAGATATAATCAATGAGACAAAAGAAGATTAATAAGCATGAACAATGTATAGAAATGATCACCAAAATGATGAAATATAAGCAACAAGGTACAATGCATGAATGCAATGTCTAAATAAAGATGATAAGCAAAATAAGAGTATATAAGAAAAATCCATACATAACAAAAATATAATGAAAAGACAGAGATAAACTAAAGAGTGGAGGAAAATGACGAAGAAGTTTATCTATGCCACCCTTGAGCTCAGCTCAAAGATCGGTAATGCTAGCACGAATAACAGTAAAATTAGAGCGAACCTCAACAGATAAAATAGAGATAGGGTCAATAGTTGAAGGGGTGGTCTGCTTAGTAGATGAACTCACTCCAGTTGTCATCCTAGATCTCTTGCCAAAAGCATGAGCCTATAACTTGAATGAATCTCAATCCTTATCTGTCTCAGCATCATCATCATCAATATCAGTGTCAACAACATCAGTTGGAACATCAGGTGCTTGGGATTCAACATCAACATCGGGGCTGAGATTGTCGACAATCTCACCTTCACTAGGTATTATCTCGAAAATATGATGTCATACACCATTCTGTTGATGAAAGCCTATAACATGGAGGTTGGAAGCAGTATATGGATTAGCAGTTAGCTCAGCATCAGGCTTCTTAAGGAAGGAAACTCCCACCTCTGAAAGAATTAGTGTGATGATAGGTGCATAAGGTAAAAATAGGTGTGATGAGAGAGAGTAGAAACCATTAGATCAAAAATTACATGTATGGATTCCTCGACTACTAATGTCCTTTTATTAAACACCCTATATGCTTTGTTAGATGATGAATATCCAAGAAAGATGCCAATGCCCGATTTTCAATCAAATTTTCCTAAATTTTCTTTCGTGTTCAAAATAAAGAATTTGGATCCAAAATCTTTAAAATAACCAATATTTGGTTTTTTGTTTTTCCAAATTTCATATGGAGTTTTATCTAAAGATAGTCTTATTAAAACACGATTTAAGATATAACATGCGGTGTTTACGGCTTCCGCTAAAAAATATTAAGGTAAAGCTTTTTCATTTAGCATGGTTCTAGCAATTTCTTGAATTATCCTATTCTTTTTTTCAATAACACCATTTTGTGAAGGAGTTCTAGGATAAGAGAATTGATGTTCAATACCATGCTCATCACAAAAGTTTTCAAATAAATGATTTTCAAATTCTCCTCCATGATCACTCCTAATGCAAGAAATATGCATTTCTTTTTCTTTTTGTATTTTCTTAACAAATTTTGAAAATGTATGAAGGGCTTCATCTTTTGATGCATGAAAAAGTATCAAAGTGAATCTCGAAAAATCATCAAAAATAATAAAAGCATAATGTTTTCCACTTAGACTTGTAGGATATAACAACGGTGAAGTTGACGTTGAATGAAATAAGATATAACACCCCTCCAGAAGTATTACCTTCCAAAGGAAAGTGTCACTAAATTGCCTATTATGAGCATGCATTTAAGTTAAAACAAGTAATAAATTGATTATATAGTTAAGTAAAACCTCATTTATTAAAACTCACAAAATTACTAAAATAACCTTGTTTCGAGAATAATTAGAAGCATCAATAGGTGTCTGAATATGAAAACATAAATATGAAAACACAATGTATTTAGTTTGAAAAATCAAAGAAAATCGGAATTAAACAAAAGTTGAAAAGATTGTTATTGCCTTCGCCGTTCTATGCCCGTGGACGCCACTCATTCCATAACCATCATGATCGCTTGTACTTACACATATTAAAGTAGGGAAGTAAGTGGTGAAACACTTAATAAGTAGGAGATTAAACTGATAACTATTGTTGAAATCCCCAAAATGCCCTTAAACTCAAACCATACTAACTCTATCGTTCAGAGTCAGCATTAAACCCCTCTATGAATGTTGATAGGTCTTATAAACTGTCTTTGTACTCATAATGTACTTTAGGGATTGCCCAGGTTGTATGTCATAACTCTCGGATTGAATTATGTCTTTCTCGGTCACTACGTAATCACTCTCCTAAATCTCTATCTGGTTTGACCATACTCAATTAAGTGAAAGTATATGAATATGAAAAACTATATTGAAACTGTATAATAGGTTGATCAATTTGGATCAAATACAAGGATTTAACACTTTGACCATGTGAGCTTTCTCTTTGTTTTATTACACAAATTGTATCTTAATTGGATTTTACTATGAGTATGTACCTTTCTGTAGGTCTAATGTCTTACTGCGAATGGTGTAATGATTGTATGCTCGCGATGTCCTTCGTAAAGATCTTATCATGTTTAGCATGGATACATGTCAAGCCTGTACTTACTCTAGCTCACTTGCTTCCACCTAATAATTGTATTTTGTACCATTTATAGCCTAACTCTTAGGTACATGGGGTATGTTGTGTATTTGGGGTCTTTGTAATTATTACTCGGGATAACCCTTAACTCTAGATTAGTTTCCTTATTCTTTTCTTTCTCTTACCCTAAGTACACTGGCTTGCACCTTTAGACACATGAGGGTGTGTCTTTTAAATTCACTTGCACACCCACTTCTCTGTGGCTTCTCCGTGTGTGCTCTCATTCATCGACACACAGGTGTGCATCTATACTAACACCGACGTGTGCCCCTTAATATATTTAATCAACTTTCCTTTTGTATTCTTTTCCTGATGACACTATTTCTTAAGGGTGCTATGGTCATTTTACCCCATACATGGTCATGCTACTAATATATATAGGTAATCCACGTGTTTTAGGTGACCGTTAATCGGTCAACATCATCCAACTATCATCGAAACACCATAATAACCTATCTTGAATTTTAGGGATTACACACACGGTTGTGTGCCCCATACCACATGACCATGTGGCAAACCTAGAAAACACATCAAGTGCCCTTATTTTGATCTCTTCTTCAATACCAACATGAATCTATTCTTACTAATAGATGATCCTATAAAATAACATCATGTTATAGGCTTCTAACTACCAACATCTTCATTATTCAATAATATAGTTTTGCCAAACAACTTCACAATCTCATAGGCTTTAACATATTTAGAGTTCTAAATTCCATTCTTCCACAACACTTTGCCCCAATATAAGTGATCATTATTAATCATTCATTGAGATGCATATAAATATATAAATATAATTCAAGATTCCAACTTAAACAAAATAGAGGCAAACAAGAACTATCCAAAGGTTATCAATTATCAACTTATTCTTAAAATCACAATGAATTCTCACACATCATAAAGATTATCATATAGGTATACATATATCTTGATTAATTCATTGTAGATAATATCATCAGGGATCACAAACAATAACACCCCAATCTACATATAGCACAACAAACCTTACTTACCCGAAAAAACAAGCCCTCTTTTTTCTAGAATTACCCTTAATCGGATTTTCATGAGGTGTCATTGAAGCTACCAAATGAAAGCCTGATGATCAAGCTTTCTTACCCATTCAATTCTAGGGTTTTTATGCATTTAGGGATTATGAAATCATAATCCCAAAAATGCAGCGACGTGCCATATGTAAAATAAAAACACGTTACATATATATGGGCATATACTCCAAGCACACAGGTGTGTGTCATTTAAATTTAAATTTCACACAGATTCATCTTATCTAACTAATGTGGTGCAACACATGAGTATGACCTCACTATACACAGTCGTGTGTCACCCAGAACCATATTTTGACTTTCACAATTATGCTAACTTATGTAAAATGACTATCTTACCCTTGAGATGTACCTATGGGTGTTATAGTTCCTCCCCACATAATGGAATTTTGACCCTGAAATTCATTGGAACCAAGTTGTGATGCTTATCTCTCATGCTTTGCTCTATCTCCACGATAGCCTTCTTAACATTGTGATTCCTCTAAAGAACCTTAACCAAGGGAATTTGTTGATTCCTTAACTATTTGATCTTCTTATCTAGGATCTGAATTGGTCTCTTATTATAACTCAAATCTTTTGATAACCGAGTCCTCTCAGTCTTTAACACATGAAAAGGATCACCAATATACTTGCACAATAACGAAACATGAAATACATCATGAATACAATCTATGCTCATCGGTAGTGCCAACCTATAAGCCACTTTGTCAACCCTCTCCACTATCTTATATGGGCCAATATATTTATGAGCCAACTTACCCTTTTTCCCAAACCTCATCATATGCTTAAATGGGGCTACCCTAATGAAAACTTTGTCACCCACACTAAACTTCCAATCTTGATGTCTCTGATTGACATAACTTTTCTATCAATTTTGAGCCTATTTTATTCTTTGTCTGATCAATTGAATACCTTCAATCATCTTCTGGGTTAGCTCTAGTCTAAGGGATTGGACTAAGGCATCTGTCTCATCTAATTTATCCAATTGTAGATGAGAATGACACCTTATATTATAGAGTGCCTCATAAGCGTTATCTAAATCATTGCCTAATAACTATTGTTGTAGGCAAACTCCACTATGGGTAGCATCTCAACCTAACTCACCTTATGATCGAAACAACATGTTTTTAACATGTCGTCTAACACCTGGTTGGTCATTTTAGTTTATCCATCTGTTTATGGGTGATAAATTACACTAAATGCTAGATCAGTGCCCAATAATCTATGTAAACTCCTTTAAAAAGCTAACACAAATCTCGTGTCTCTATCCAAAACTATCATCTTAGGCACACCATGCAGTCTGATAATCTTTCATACATATAATTTCTCTAGTTGATCTGTAGAGGTAGTGTCCCTAATAGATAAGAAATGTATTGTCTTAGTTAATTTATTAACTATCACCCAAAGCATGTTAACTCTACTCTGAACTCTTGAGAGTCCTATAATGACGTCTATTGAAATATGCTCTTATTTCCACTTGAACACACTCAAAGGCTGAAGCAATCCAAACGATTACTAGTGTTCGACCTTAACTTGTTGACAAGTGAAACATTTAGCCACACGCTCATTCATGTCTTTCTTTATGTCAAACCACCATAAACTTTGCCTTAAGTCTTGATACATCTTTACATCCTTAGGATAGGCTATGGAAAGAGAACCATGAGCCTCTAAAAGAATTCTCTATTTAACTCATTCATTGGAGGAACACACGCTTTGTCTCCGAACTTGAGGACACCAATTATCTCTTGAAAATCTAACTCAAGACTATCTTGAATCCTCTGTTTACACCAGTTATTTTAAAGCTGAGCTATCTCAATCTCAATCTCTTTCACTAACATAGATTTGATTTCTAATCTAGCTAGAGTCCTAATTGCTAACTCAATTTATTCTTAATCCAAATTTGACTGAATTTTTTTTAACTGTCAACTGTGACAAGTACATTTTTTTACTGAGGCATTTACAACTGTATTGGCCTTGCCCAAATGATACTTAATATCATAGTCATAATCTTTCACTAGTTTAAGCCATCTTTTCTATCTCATGTTAAACTTTTTCTAAGTGAAAAAGTATCAGTGACTCTTGTGATTGGTAGAGATATTATATATTACCCTATATAAGTAGTGTCTCAAAATCTTAAGTATCTAAAGCTCTTGTAAATCTCCTTTTTAACTCTTGGAAACTCTCCTCATAAGACTTTGACCATTGAAACCGAGTTTCCTTATTTGTGAGAGCTATGAGAAATCTTACTAACTTGGCAAACTCTTCTACAAATCTTTTGTAGTATCTTACTAAACCTAGAAAACTGTGGGCCTCTCTAACTGTCTTTGGCTTCTGTCAATTTAGAACTATCTTAATCTTACTTAAGTCCATTGATATACCCTTTATGGAAACTACATGCCCCAAGAAGGTCACTCTATCTAGCTAAAACTTACACTCGGAGAACGTTGCATTTAGTTACCTCTCCTTTAACCTCTGTAAAGTAAGTCTTAAATGTTGCTTATGCTCCTCATGACTCTGAGAATACACCAACATGTCGTCAATTGAGATCATTATAAACTTATCTAGGTAATCATAGAATATCCTGTTTATCAAATACATGAACACTACGGGAGCATTGGTTAGTTTGAACGACATCACTACAAACTTAAAATGGCTATATCTCATTCAAAAAATGATCTTGGGTATATCTTGCTTAACCACCCTTATCTGATGGTAGCTTAACCTTAGATCAATCTTAGAGAACACAACTGATCCTTTTAGCTGGTCAAATAAATCATCTATTTTGGGTAACAAATACTTGTTCTTCATTGTTACCTTGTTCAACTTTTTGTAATCTATGTACATCCTCATAAACCTATCTTTCTTTTTAACAAATAAGATAGGAGCTCTCTATGAAGAGTGACTCGATATGATAAAGTCATTCTCTAATAGTTTTGGAGCTACTTCTTTTACTCTTGTAACTTGGTTGGTGTTATTTTGTAAGGTGCCTTGGATATAGGTGCTATACTCAATGTCAGTTCTATATTGAACTCAACCTTTCACTCAAGAGCTAATCTTAGTCATTTGTCAGGAACATATTTGTAAACTTCTAAATAATTGGTGTCTCTTCAATGAACATATTTGCTTACTTTGCTAGAGTTAGGTACATGGGGTATTGTTACATACCCGAGGCCTTTGTATTGTTTCTTGGGATGACCTTTAACTCTAGCATAGTTCCCTTATTCTTTTTTTTCTCCTACCCTAAGTACACAAGAGTGCACCTTTAAACACATAAGATAGTGTCTCTTAAATTCACTTACACACGACCACCTCCCCATGGTTTCTCCACGTGTGTTCTTATTCATCAACACACCAGCATGTATCTAGACTAATAGGGTGTGTGCCCCTTTAGATATTTAATCAACTTTCCTTTTCTATTCTCTTTCTGACAATATTATTTCTCAAAGGTAATATAGTTATTTGATGCCACACATGGTCATGTTACTACTATACATGGGAAATCCATGTGTTCTTGTTGACCGTTAATCAATTAATGACATCCAACAATCATCCAAACATTGTGATAACCTAACCTGAATTCTAAGGATCGTGCACACAGACATGTATCCTATACTACATGGTCGTATGATGAACCCAAAAAACATACCAAGTGCCCTAATTTTGATCTCTTTTTCAATACCAACATGAATCCATTCTCACTAACAAATGATCGTATAAACTAATATCACGTTATAAGCTTCTTACTACCAATATCTTCATTATTCAATAACATAGTTCTACTAAACAACTTCATAATCTCATAGGCTTTAGCATATTTAGAGTGATAAATTCTATTCTTCCACAACACTTTACCCCAACAAGGGTTATCACCTTAATCATTCACCAGGATGTATATAAATATATAAATATAATTCAAGATTCTAACTTAAACAAAATAAAGGCAACATGAACTATCCAAAGGCTATCAACTATTAACTTATTTCCAAAATCACAATGAAGTCTCACACATCATAAAGATTATCATATAGGTATACATATATCTCGATTAGTTCATGACAAATAATATCATCAGGGATCACAAACAACAACACCTTAATCTAAATGTAGTACAACATGCCTTACCCAGAATTTGATGAAAGTAGTGCACAAACAAGCTCTTTTCTCTCTAGAATTGTCATTGATTAGATTACCAAGAAGCATCATTGAAGCTGCCAAACAAAACTCGGATGATCAAACTCTTTCACCCACTCAATTCTAGGGTTTTTTTTTTTGTATTTAGGGATTATGAAATCATGATCCCAAAAATGCAGTGATGTGTTATATGTAAATTGAAAACGTGTTACATACACACATGCATGTGCTCGAGGCATATAAGCGTGTGTCACTTAAATTTGAATTTCATGCAAATTCATCTTATTCGACTGATGTAACATGACAAATGGGCATAACCTCACTATACACGGTCGTGTGTCACCCAATACCCATATTTTGACTTTCACAATCATGCTAACTCATGCAAAAAGACTATCTTACCCTTGAGACATATCATGGTGTTACATGGAAAAGTGTGAGATTGGTGAATTGAGTGTTAGATTCGAAATAAAATATGGAGTTGGAAAGTGGAAGTTTGGTGTGTGGAATAGGTCATCAGAGTTTTGGTCCAAGTGAAATGAGATGAAAACAATGATATTAGCATAGGCCGAGTTAGGAAAGAGTAGAATGGTGTAGGAATGAGTTGGAGATGTTGAGATCAATGATGAGAGTGGGTGTAGAAGTCGAATTGAAATTTTGATAGTAGTGAATGGAAGAAAAAAGTGTGAAATGAAAGGAGAAAAAAAGGTATTAATAAATATGATCTTTAAAGGGAATTCTTTAAACTTATAGTTAATTTTAGGTGATATGATAATTTCAAAAAGTGATATGGTCAATGATAATATGATAATTTAACTTTTTAATATTATATAAGAATTCTTTTATGTCAATGTACTTTGATTTTGCATGAAAAAGTACAATTTATGTCATCAATATGTAAAAAAGTGTTTTTAAGCCAACCATGAGCGAGTGAATGTAATTTGCTCTTATTTGTGAGGCAAATTACAAGATGGGTTTTGGACCCTATAATTGTAAATTCTCTATGGTGCTTATATAGAATGGTCTTGTAGTAATTGAGGCTCTGCTACTAGACCCAAAAACTTATTAATTAAGTAATAGTTTACATCTGGATTTTGATTCAATTTCTATTTAACCAACAAAAGAAGAAAGAGACCATAAAAGGATAAGAATTCGTCAATCTATTTAATGAAACAATTAGTGAAGAAGACTTTTGCTTTCTGTGTTCTGATTGTAAATTTTTGCTTTCTTGTTTACATAGTTGAGTCTCTCTCTGAGTATCACATTCAAATATCAAGATTCTCAAGGCACTTTGATCAGTTCACACTACATATTACTAGGGTTGGATCTGAACCAAACTGACTCTAGTTTAAAAGCTAGCTTAGCTCAGTTTGAACTCGTTTAACTTGAATTTAAATTGATTTTGAATTAAGAGATTTTACTCGTTTATGAAACTGAATCAAATTTAAGTTATAGAGAATTTAACTCGATCTATCTCGTGAGCTTGGTGGATAGCTTAATTTGATTCGAATTTAACTTGTGAGTTAATTCGAATTATATTAAATAATTGTTAGAACGATATCTTTTTACTCATTATTATATAAAAGTCCAAAAGACTTATTTCTACCGATGGTTTGATGTTTTCTCAAAATCCCACTTATTTACTTTAGAAAACCCAAAATATTACCCATCAGATGTTAAAATTGATAGTTTTTGTTAGTTTATAGTTTAAATGACTATTTACCCTTTACATATTAAAATGACCAAATTATCCTCCAATTATAATGACTATTTTACCAAATTACCCTTTAATTACTATTTTGTCTTTTTGTTAATTGCATTTTAGATTTAATATATGCTTTAAATTGATTGATTGTTTAAAGGTTACTTAAGGCGTCATTGGGCGATCTAGTCAAATGTCTTCGGGCATCTATACTTGGCTACAATTGGGGCTACAATTTGAAGGTTGTATGTTGCGGGTTGGTGACTGTTGTGACTGGTTTACACTTCAAAGTTGGACTTGTGTACCTTTTTGTCGTTATCTTTTTCTTTTTGGTTGGCATTGGTTGGTGGATCAATAACTACATACATGACAAAGATGGGAGTTAAATGGGAGTGTGCATGATCGGATGAGGTGACATGATTGGAGGTAGAGTGCTTTAAAAGAGCTGGTTTGGTTGGTGAGGACTTGAGAGGTGGTAGTTGTGAAGAAAGTCTTAAAGTTACAACCCTTTTTTTTCATTCAAACCTAAAACTACATGTGTCACCCTTTAAATCAATTCAAAATTGAAAAACAATTTTAAAATTAGAAGATTTTTGTTATTTTGCCGAAATGACAAAACAATTCTCCACGTGTCACTCTTGTATTTGTTAATACTTTTTAAACTAATCCTAACCGTAGACTTATATAGATAATTTTGAATCACTGTTTTTATTAATGATGACACATTTATTGCAGTAATAGGTTGACTTTAATGCGTTGAAGATTAATTAAAAACATTTATTAATATTTTAATATTCAAGAATTACAATTATAATGATACCCTTTTTACTAACAAAAAACATTAATGATAACAGTAAAAATATAGTATTTTTGGTTTTTCAAAGTTAATAGATGAAATTTTGAGAAAACATCAAAATATGAGTGGGAATATGTCTTTTGGCCTATATAAAATGATATTGTCTTGTTAATAAGTCACAAATTTGAATCATAAATTCAAGTCATATTTGTAGCCCTAGATTTAAGCTATAAACTTAAACTGCATACTAAACTCAAGTCATATCATTTTCATCCGAACCGACTAATCTAACACTTGCATTACATTGATGCAAAATTCTTGCTTTTCGATTATTATAACAAGGGTGAAGTTAGAAAAGTTGGTTATGAAATAATATTTTGACCAGTGTAAACTACAATTTTACATAAAATTTTAAGTCTAAGGATGCATTTGATTTGAGTAATCTTTTGTTACTAAAAAATGAGAGATTATCTTGAAAGATAGATTACCTAAAATATTATTAGACATAAATTATTATTATATTTGATAAAATTTGATAAAAAATGATAGGTATAAATCATTATTATGTTTGGTTAGAGATAATAAAATAATACTAAGAGATTATTTTATTTAAATATCCTTCAGTATAATTATTTAAAAATATTTTTCTTGTTACTAATTATATTAATTGAAAATAAGTCTATTTTTGTTCTAAAAAATTTATAAATAAAAATATAATTATTATAAAATAAATATTACTTTACTGATTTTTTAATACTTAAAGTGAAGATAATAATCATATTATTTATTATATTACTTATCATATTATTATTGATAATAAAAAATTATCTAAATATTTTATTATTAATAAAACAACTAAGATAATATTAAAAATTATCAAAATAATTTTTTATTGCTACAAACAAAATTACCTCCAAAAAAGTTGCCCCACTCAGGACTGCGAAGTGGGACGCTGAAAAAAGGGCCAATAAACCTAGCCAAAATTACTCATTTATTCAAAATCTAAACTGTGCATAAGAAAATAATCATTACCTTATGAATATGACAATGATGGCCTTTGAAAAATCTACATTGGTTAAGTGGAAAATGGAAAGAGCATATGAATCTTATTGAATGGTTGTAGCCTATAGGGTGAGCTGTAGTTCCACAGATACAGAGAATGTCTCAAATTGATGCCTTTCACGAGACCTTTTCACCCTTTTTGCTCCGTGAACAATGCCTTATACATGCCTACTCTTCCCTAATCCTGCTGCTCACAAAATTCTGTCAAACTTTGAATAATCCCGCAATCTAAAACGTCCAGGGAACTAATCAAAACATTCATAATTGACAGATTTTCAGGACTCAATGCATCTTCAGCTCTTCTTCTTTCTTTGTTTGCTTGTTGGAGTCTTTGTTGTGCTATGTTCTGTCAAATGCTTGATGCCAGGCTTGCATCTTCTTCATCATTGAGGTGGGAACCGCACGTACCTCTCTGCCTGTCAACCACATGCACTCCATATTCTCCATTACCCACAGTTTCACCAACTCTTCATACCATCTTCTCAATCAGATTACGCTTCCAAATGGGTGCTCACTCAACCCAACTTCCCCACATTGTTGTACTAAAAATCCGTGCCTCCAGATGCGCTCTGTCCTCACCCATTCACTAATCTTGTTCTCAATGTTAACAGATGTAAACAACAGTGCTTAGTTTAAGACTGTGACAGTAAAAAAACATACACCAAACAGAAACTTGTCTCTTAATGGAGGGCCGTTTCAAACAAATTTGTCGGAGAGAGACGTTGATAATCATGTTGTAATAGAGGTTAATTATCAATAATCAGTGGCAATTAATATTTTTATTAAATTAACATTTTACTTTACATTATTATTCTCTTTGCACCTACCATTTTTTATTTGCATGGGAAGCTGTCACTTCCAATAGTGCCTGTTATATTATTACTTGCTTGCCATATAATTATTATTTAGATCCAAACAAAAAAATGTGAGTCATTTATATATAATTAATGCTCATAATACACATACTTACACATACCAGTTCTTTTTCTTCTTTCTTCTTCTTCTGTTCTCTGTTGCAGTCTCTCTTGGTTGTTGTTTTGGGATTCAGTGACTCTTCTTGTCTCTTTAATAATTGTTGCTGAAGCCGTGACTCATGAAGATGCTAGTAAGTACGTTGTTTAAATTTCTGGGTTGTTGGCTTTTCATTTAATTTTTCTGTGTTATTTGTTGACAAATCCAGATACATACTACTTGATTGCTTGGATTTTATCCATTTCAGTTTGTGTTTTTTTAGCTCTGTGTCTGATTTATTTGGTGAGATTATCAGATTTTGTTGAAATTCTATCTTCATATTCTAAATTCTTTGTTTTGTTATCATGATTAGTTTCAGTTGACAGTGGTGCATGATGAGGATGCTGTATGGAGTAGAACTAGCTTTGTGATTTTCTCTATGCTTTATTTCTTTTGCTTTTGTCCTTCTGAACAGAGTTTTGCTTTCACTGGAATCTAAAACTTTTCACTTTTCAAGTGGTTGTTTGTTTCCGGCATTATTTTGCTTTGCTTTTGGAGTTACCAACTCATTGTTTAAATTGCACATTATGTTGCCTTGTTTCTTCTGGAAAAAGTAATGATTCCCTTATCTTTTTTCTTTTTTTTTCTAATTACAACTTCAATTTGGTTTTGATTAATTAAGGTAGACTCTGTTTAGAATTCTGATAAGAATGGATTGGCTTGTGTTGTTTCTGTTTCCTTGCAGGTGGCATTGCTGTTGCTGCTGGCATTGTGCAATGCCAATAAAGTTACTGTTGAAGAAAGTGATGGACAGTGTGATTATAACTTGATATTGGAACCAAGACCCCACAGTGTGTCAATTCTAGAGTTTGGTGCTGTTGGTGATGGAAAATCATTGAATACACTTGCCTTCCAGAATGCCATTTTCTATCTCAAGTCCTTTGCTGATAAGGGTGGCGCTCAGCTGTATGTACCGCCTGGGAGGTGGCTCACTGGAAGTTTCAATCTCACCAGCCACCTCACTCTCTTCTTGGAAAAGGGTGCTATCATCTTAGCATCTCAGGTATCTGTAATTTGCATCGTCATGAAAATCAGTTGAACTTATTTGGTTGGCTTGTAATTGGGTTTTCATTTTTTCTTGTTGGCATAGGATCCATCTCACTGGGATGTTGTGGAACCATTACCCTCGTATGGTCGAGGAATCGAACTTCCTGGTCGAAGATACAGAAGTTTGATAAATGGTTATATGTTGCATGATGTGGTAATAACAGGTGAGTTTACCACTAATTTTGCTCGATTTGATTACTTTTTTCCCTGTTGAAATTGTTGCTAAAATTCTCACATGAACAATCTATAGGTGATAATGGAACCATTGATGGTCAAGGCTCAATTTGGTGGGAATGGTTCAATTCCCACAACTTGAAATACAGTCGCCCTCACCTTGTGGAATTTGTAACATCAGAAAATATTGTAGTTTCAAACCTTACTTTCCTAAATGCCCCTGCTTATAACATACACCCTGTCTATTGCAGGTTACTTAGAGAAGCAATACTTCTGTGCTCCATTGAATTTTAATTTTATTTTTCTTATTATCAACAAGAATTGAATAAATTCAGAATTCTATGTGATGCAGTAATGTGCACATCCAAAATTTATCAGTTTATGCCTCACCAGAATCCCCTTATACTGTTGGTATAGTCCCAGGTAAGCGAAAATTGATTGATTCCCATTTTCGTATTACATTATCATCTTCTGCTTCTTCTTACTGCATATTTTTTAAGTCATGTAGTACCTTGGTATAAAGATGTCATTTCACTCTTGTAGATGCATTCTGCCTATCCCATTTCTGTTTTGGGATAATGATGTTGGAAGATTTTGTTGTCTAATGTTTGCATAATTTTATTGTTGCTTTCAGATTCTTCCAATAATGTATGCGTTGAGGACTGCAACATTGCAATGGGGCATGATGCTATTGCTCTTAAGAGTGGCTGGGATGAGTATGGCATTGCTTATGGTAGACCCACCACAGATATACATATAAGAAAGGTTCATCTTCAATCATCTTCAGGTTCTACTATTGCCTTTGGAAGTGAAATGTCTGGTGGCATTTCTAATGTATTGGTGCAGAAGGTCCACCTTTACAACTCATTGAATGGTGTTGAGTTCAGAACAACCAAGGGCAGAGGTGGTTATATTAGTGAGATTTTCATATCAGATGTTTATTTACAGAACATCCACATGGCATTTGGTGCCAGCAGTCTTTCAGGGACCCATCCTGATGACAACTTTGATCCAAATGCTCTCCCAATTCTAGATCAAATCACCTTGCAAGATATCATCGGCGAAAACATTACTATAGCAGGAAATTTCACAGGAATACAGGAATCTCCCTTGACCAATATATGTTTATCAAATGTCTCCTTATCAATCAATTCTGCCTCTTCCACTTTTTGGTCTTGTTCATATGTTCATGGATTTTCGAAGTTGGTCTCCCCTGAGCCTTGCCCTGAACTTGAAAGCTCATATTCTTCCTCCTCAACTTGCTTTTCTCTTGTTAATTCCTATGGTAGAGCCTCAGCATTATGATTACTATTCTTCGTACTAAAATCCCCATTGGAAATTCATATTCTATGACCATTTTACCATCTCAATAAATTATGCCAGATTCTTTCCAATAAGACACACGTCCAGAATACTTGTTTCTTCATCATCCTATATGCCCATTTTCGCATGTTTCACTATCGTCAGATTACATGTACAGCTTCATATCTTCATTCATGTTTAAGGAGATTTTTCGTAGTGAGGGCTCAATCAACATAAATTGAAATCCTTAATTGATGATTAGGCTTGGTGCAGTACAGTTTCCATTGTAACATCTTTTATTTGATGTGGACTGAAATGCTAGGTTGAAATGGAAGATAAAAATGTTCAAGTTCAAGTCACTGTCACTGCCACTGTATTTGAATTCAAGGAGTTTTTATATATGCATGTTAACATAGAAGAAGAAAATGAATTGAATTTGACAGTGTTGTCTCCATCTAAAATTGGAAGGCACCGAAGTCTGAATCCCAGTCCCCTGAAGATTCTTCTTATTTTCTTTACTTAAAAGGAACAACCATCAATCTAATACTTTCTATACAAGTCTGTGTTACTCTCAACCTTTAAATTAAGACTTAACAATCTTAATCCTTTCGAAATCCATTACATCGTTTACAGTTTTGGCTGATTTTGGCTTAGTTATAATGTTAAGGTGAGTTCAATTCGAATTCATTTTGATACTATAACCGAGTTCAAACTCGACTCTTCTCAAACTGATTTGAATTTGAATTGGTTTAAAGAGAGCTTAATTTTTTCAAAGTCAAATTAAATTCGAGCTAAATCAAACTCAAGCTTAGTGAGGGAGAGAAAGACAACAATTTTGAATTTCGTAAAGTTAGTTTGATTGAAGGGGTGTCATTATTGGTCTTAGAACTAAATTTTCTTTTGAAGCTTTATCAGATTTTAAGACTTCTTGCATGGGGAAAACTGGTTGATCTAATGCAACTACTTTACTTTAATGTTTCATTGATGGGTGGAAATTTAGTGGCAGAAAGAATTTGATGAGATTGGGGAGTGAAATTTTACTACAGAACTATGCTGTTATAAGATGGGAAAATGCTTCTCTAACATAGCAATACTTGAAGCACACCTGCCTACTTCACTTGCCTCACCTTGAATCTTTTGTTCCAGATTTTTTATCATTGGCCATGTTTTTGGGGTTTTTTTTTTTTTTTTAATTTTTCGTTGGGTGGTGGGCAATTGAATGTAATGCTCATATGTGCCTAATATAAGTAATTTTGCAATATGTATGAAATGATACGGGGAATTTAGGTTTAAATATTGAATTAAAAGGTTAATCGATTGTTTGAAAAAATGAATCGTTAATTCAACATATGCCAAGCGGACAACTTAGAGAACACTTTGTTAATAACTGATTTAGAAATCGAATAATTGTTCCAATGAAACAAACTCAAGATTCAAATTCTACCACATTATTTTTGTAACATTTCAAATAACTCTAAATTATGAACTCCAACTCAACACTGTTTAACCTCAAAGTAGTTTGAGGTTGAAAAATAGAAGTTCTATATATAAGAGAAAATAAGTTTAAATCTCATTTAGTGGTATATTATATGTCTTAATTCGATATAAACTTTTTTATGATACATATTCTATGAAACAATATACTTTTTTTTTATAAAAATGATGATATAATAATAATGTATATGAGAATTTTTAAATTTTCAAGGATATTTATAATATTTTTCAAAATAATGACTTAACAATTAAAAATTTTTATTATTTGATTGATATTTTATTATTTTATTTATGGTATTTTTTATAATGATGATTTGTCAATTATAATTTTTTATTATATTATTAATATTTAGTTTATAATATTTTTTAAGATAATAATATAATAATTTTATTTTTTATTATTTTATTAATTTTTATTATTTTATTTAATATACAATACGAAAATTTTTTCAATTACAATTGTTAAAATACAAGGACTTATATATGCACAAATATATATATATATATATATATATATATATATATATATATATATATATATATATATATATGTAAAATAATGACAACGTTGGTCTCCATTTACGCTTGGAAGGCACTGAATCCCAGCTTTGGCTGGATCGGGTTGACACGGGTAGGAATCCACAATGAGTTGATTTAAAAAGGTTACGAAATTACAAATCAGCCAAAGACTTATTTCTACCCAAAGTATGCTATGATCTTAAGGTTCGTTCTAGTAATTTTGAAAATCTTATTTACCCACCTATGAATGGTTAAAATTAACAAAATCTTAATCCCTTAAAATTTTATCTCTTTTTCCCTCTTAACCCCTAAAAACTAATCATTTTCTCCTAAGACAAGTTTTAAAAAATAGCATTCCCCCCCTAAGGTTTAGTTTTCAATCCCTAGTGCCATCGCCAATGACGAAACTTTCTCGACGCATCACCATGTTTCGATGGTCTCTCTTTCCTCTTCTAGAACATCGGTTGGCCTAGATCTGGTCTAAAAAGTCAAAGAGTTTAATTGACTTTTCATACCAGATCTAGGCTAACCGACACTCCTAAAGAGGAAAGAGAGACTACTGAAATATAGTGATGCATTAGGAAAGCTTCGTCATTGGCGATAGTGTCAAATTTGGCACCAAGGATTAAAAATAAACCTTAAGGGGAATGCTATTTTTTAAAACTTGGTCTAAGGGAAAATGGTTAGTTTTTAGGGGTTAGGGGGCAAAACTAAATTAAATTTTAATTTATTTTTAATATTACAGATAAAATAACAATTTTGTCCTTAAAATCGTTAATTTTAACCGTCTGTAGGTGGGTAGATGAGATTTTCAAAGTTAACAGAGAAAAACTTAAGATGATAGCATACTTTGGATGGGAAATAGTCCTTTGGCCAATACCATCTTACAGATGCAATAGACACACATGGAGGTAG
This sequence comes from Mangifera indica, assembly GCF_011075055.1. Classification (NCBI taxonomy): domain Eukaryota; kingdom Viridiplantae; phylum Streptophyta; class Magnoliopsida; order Sapindales; family Anacardiaceae; genus Mangifera; species Mangifera indica. The sequence goes on along the minus strand of NC_058139.1, from coordinate 18,164,995 downwards.
CCATGTTGTCTCAACATTGACAACTTATTTTTGAGTGATTAGTAATTGGCTTTTTTTTTAATATTGTTAAAAAAATTGCTTTCCATTTTTTCCTATTAAAAAAAAGAATAAGTAGATTTCTTTTAATATTTGAAATATCAAAAAGGGACAATTTTATATATAAATATTTTAAGATACATAATTAAATATAAATCCAATTATTTAATAATACATTATTTGAATATTTAATTGAATATATATGTACATAGTTTTTTCAATTGTGAAGTTATTGTCAATACCGCAAATATACTAAGCACACCTGTAAATGAATATTTATGAGTTAGAGTTCAAACTTAATCTAAATGAATATTTAGGGTTCTACCCCTTGAAAAAACACATCCTACGAGAGGTATGACTCATAGATTGGACGGTTTGTGTCAGAGACCTTAGGATTCGACCTAAAAGAAATAATAAAAAAACAGTTAAAAGTTTAAAAAATATATAAATATATAATAGTTTTAGTGGACCAATTTGCCAAAGGTCATAGAGGTATGCCATAGAGTTTTGCTTTCCTGTTAATTTAATCCTTCTAGTTAATGAACCAGTAACTCTTTTGTTTATTAATGTTTATTCAGCATTTTGTTTTCTTTGAACTGGTTATATTATAGTAGTGAATAACTTAGTTGTTCCGCTGTTCAAGTTGATGTAAGTTTGTCCATTTGATCTGACCATCGATGTACACAAAGATGATGATACTGTTAAAAATTGATGCAAAGTTAATTTTTATTTGTGGCTTGGGTTAGTTAAATGTGTCCTAATATTTAGTCTAATGGGTATTGTTAGTGGATTAATTTTATCCTAGTCTTTAGCTTAATGGGTGTAGTTAGTGGATTGAATTTATTTTAATATTTAATTTAATAGTGTTGTTAGTGGGTGTTATTAGTGGGTGTAGTTAATAGCCACTAAATCATAATGTGACATTTTTTTCTCATTTGTTTACCTATATATGTGTGTGTCTTGTTGATAGATTGAATGGTGAATGGAAGCTGCATTTTTTATCTTGTTCTTAGTTCATTTCCTTTGCCTACAAATTATATGATAAAATTTCTGAGATACTATCTTTATTCTTAATTCTCTTCATTTGCCATATTTCATTACTTTATTCCAACACTTGTGGTATCAGAGCCAAGTTCCGATTAGAGTGGGCGTATTGTGTGATCGAGATTATTGCTGAAGCAAGTAAAAAGATTTGTATTCATCATGTCTAACGGTGTGAATACTCTGAATGTTTCTCAAACATTGGTGCCCATCTTCAATGGAGAAAATTATGCTTTTTGGAGCATAAAGATGAAGACATTTTTCATTGCCCAAGAGTTGTGGGATTTTATAGAAAATGAGGAAACAAAATCTGGTAGACCTAAAAGGGAGGTAGAGATGAGAACATGGCGGAAGAAGAATGCAAAGGCGTTGCTCATATTGCAGCAAGCAGTGACAGACTCAATTTTCCCTCGTATTGCTAATGCGACAAAAACAAATGAAGCTTGGACCATTCTACATAAAGAGTTTCATGGAGATAATAAGGTAACAGTTGTGAAACTCCAAACTTTTCGTAGAGAATTTGAGAATCTGTGTATGAAAAGTAATGAATCGGTTTAAGATTATATTGGTAGAGTTTCTGTCATTGTGAATCAAATGAAAAATTATGGGGAACAAATTAAAGATCAAACAATAGTAGAAAAAGTTTTAAGAAGTTTACCTTCTAAATTTAATCATGTTGTTGCTGCTATTGAGGAGTCAAAAAATCTTTCTACTTATTCTCTTAATGAGCTGATGGGTTCACTCTTAGTACATGAAGACAAGATGAACAGATCTGAAGAGAAGAGCATGGAACAAGCCTTTCAGACGAAGATAGAGATTTCTGGCAAGGATAAAAAATACAATGATACTAATTTTGCTAGCAGAGACAGAACAAAAGGTAGAGGTGGCTATCGAGGTAATGGTAGAGGTCGAGGAAGATCATATTTCAGTCGCCAAGAAACTAAAAATGGTGACAAAGGCAATCAGAGGCCAAGTTATAAAGGTAAGCAGTGCTATTTTTGCAAGAAGATGGGGCACATAGAGGCGAACTGTTGGAGAAAGGCAAAACAACAAGCAAATTTTGTTGAAGAAAAAGAAGATGAAGGTAACATGTTTTTGACTTGTATGAATCCAAAGGAGATTAACTGTGATCTTTGGTTTCTAGATAGTGGATGTAGTAACCACATGACAGGAATTAAAAGCCTTTTTCAAAATATTGATGAATTGGTGAAGTTGCAAGTTCGCCTCGGAAATGACAAACAAGTGCAAATTGAAGGCAAAGGAACAGTAGTAGTGAAAACCAAGTCAGGTATCGAAAGGTTGATTCATGATGTTTATTACATTCCTAGCTTGGCACATAATTTACTTAGTGTGGGGCAGTTGGTTCAGAAGGGATATTCAATTTTGTTTCACAATGGTGTATGTGAAATCAAGAGCGAAAAATCTGATGCTTTTTTTGTTAAAATTCCTATGGCTAAAAATAAAATGTTCCCTCTTGAAATTTCATGTTTGGATGATTGCGCACTTGTTGCTAGTATTAAAAATGACTCATGATTGTGGCATTTGAGATATGGGCATTTGCATTTTAATGGGTTGAAGCTATTGAGTCAGAAAAATATGGTTCATAGGTTGCCTTCTATTTCTTTTACTGATGAAGTTTGTGAAGGTTGTATTTATGAAAAACAACATAGACAATCATTTCTGATTGGGAAAGCATGGAGAGCGAAAGAACCTTTAGAATTGGTGCATGCAGATATTTGTGGGCCAATGAACACCCCATCCTTGAACAAGAGTAGATATTTTTTGTTATTTACTGATGATTTTACTCGGATGAGTTGGGTGTTTTTTCTTATTCAGAAATCAAAAGCGTTGGCGAAGTTTCAAGAATTTAAAGCCTTCATAGAAAAAGAATCTGGTCATCAATTAAAAATTCTTCGAACCGATAGGGGAGGAGAATTTTTATCTGATGAGTTTATATTATTCTGCATGCAAAATGGGATCAAGAGGCAACTAACTGTGATAAGAACACTAGAGCAAAGTGAAGTTGCTGAAAGGAAGAATCGAATCGTAGTAGAGATGGCAAGAAGTATGTTGAATGAGAAAAAGCTTTCAAATGATTTTTGGGCTGAAGCAGTTGCTACATCAGTTTATCTTCTTAATATTTCACTAACAAAAGTAGTGCGTAATACAACTCCTTATGAAGCATAGTGGAATCGCAAACCCAATGTAAGTGCTTTGAAGATTTTTGGGTGTATTGCTTATGCCATGTTAGCTATTAATGATCGAACGAAGATGGATAAGAAGAGTGAGAAGTGCATTTTTGTTGGGTATAGTAATGAGACAAAAAGATATAGGTTGTATAATCTTATTACTAAAAAGCTAATCATTCGAAGAGATGTTATTTTTGATAAGAATAGTTTTTGGGAGTGGAATGCAGAAAATATTCAGCATCTTTCATGTGAAGAAAATGAGTCAAAAGGCTTACAAGAAGAAGATAATGAAGTGACACAAGAAAATTCTCCTACATCTAATTCTCTAAGGTTGTTGTCGCAAGCTTCTCTAACTCCTCAGCCATCAAGAATGACTACTAGAAGCTTGTGTGAGGTTCTTCCAAGAAAGGTAAAACCTTGGGAAAAATGTTTATGACTCTAATACATTTGCTCTTTTAGTGACAGAACCCATGAGTTTTGAAGAAGCATGTGGAAAAGATGATTGGGAGATAGCTATGAAGGAGGAAATGGCTTCTATTGAAAAAAATAACACTTGGGAACTAGTTAATATGCCAAAAGGAAAAGAAGCAATTGGTATGAAGTGGATCTACAAAGTGAAGTATCATGCAGATGGAAGTGTGAAAAAACATAAGGCAAGGTTGGTGGCTAAAGGATATATTCAAAAGTATGGTAAAGATTTCTTTGAAACCTTCTTTCCTGTTGCTAGATTTGAGATTGTAAGATTGATATTAGCATTGGCAGCTCATATGAAGTGGAATGTATTTCAATTTGATGTGAAATCTGCTTTTTTTGAATGGTTACTTAGCTGAAGATGTTTATGTTGAGCAGCCACAAGGTTTTGTTGTTGAAGGAAAAGAAGATAAAGTGTACAAGCTTAAGAAGGCCCTTTATGGACTCAAGCAAACACCACGAGCATGGTATGGTAGACTTGATTCTTATTTGAATGATAATGGTTTTTATTGTAGTAGCAGCGAACCCACTTTGTATGTGAAGGGAAAAGGAGACGATATTCTCATTGTTTGTGTTTATGTGGATGACATTATTTATTCTAGTTCTTATGAAATTCTTATTAAGGAATTCAAGAAGAGCATGACTAATGAATTTGAAATGTCAGACTTGGGGTTATTGCATTATTTTCTTGGGTTGCAAATTTGCCAAACTGATTATGGTATTTTTGTTTCACAAGAAAAATATGCTTTAGATTTGTTAAAGAAGTTTAATATGCAGAATTGTAAGATGTTTTCTACTCCCATGAACACAAATGAGAAGTTGACAATGGATGATGGAACCTCTAGGGCCAATGAAAAGTATTTCAGAAGTTTGGTTAGAGGGTTGATGTATTCAACTCATACTCGTCCAGATATCATGTTCCCAGTCAGTTTAGTCTCAAGGTTTATGCATAATTCCTCCTTACGTTACCTTGGGGCAGCAAAGCGAATTCTTCGCTACATGCGAGCTATAAGTAATTTTGGAATTTGGTACAAACCAGTTCCTAACTTTAAATTATCTGGTTTCACTGATAGTGATTGGACAAGTTTTGTAGATGACAGAAAGAGTACAAGTGGCTTTATTTTCAATTTTGGCTCAGGAATTGTGTCATAGAGCTCAAAGAAGCAAACAAGCACAACATTATCATCTTCAGAAGCTGAGTATATTGCTGCAACCTCAGCTGCTTGTCAAGCAATTTGGATGCGAAGGATTATGGAAGATTTACACCAAACTCAAGCAAAGGCTACAGAGATTTTTTGTGATAACAAAGCAACAATCTCAATGACTAAAAACCCAATGTTTCACGGAAGAACAAAGCACATCGAGCTTCGTCATCATTTTATTTGAGATGTCGTGGCAGAAGGGTTGATTGTGATGAAGTACTGCTCAACAAATGATCAAGTGGCTGATGGCTTTACTAAGGGCTTGGTTACTCCAAATTTGTGAAGTTTCGATCATCACTTGGAGTTGCCGACTTTGCATCAATGGGGGATGTTAAAATTGATGCAAAGTTAATTTTTATTTATGGCTTGGGTTAGTTAAATGTGTCCTAATATTTAGTCTAATGGGTATTGTTAGTGGATTAATTTTATCCTAGTTTTTAGCTTAATGGGTGTAGTTAGTGGATTGAATTTATTTTAATATTTAATTTAATAGTGTTGTTAATGGGTGTTGTTAGTGGGTGTAGTTAATAGCCACTAAATCATAATGTGACATTTTTTTCTCATTTGTTTACCTATATATATGTGTGTCTTGTTGATAGATTGAATAGTGAATGGAAGCTGCATTTTTTAGTATCTTGTTCTTAGTTCATTTCCTTTGCCTACAAATTATATGATAAAATTTCTGAGATACTATCTTTATTCTTAATTCTCTTCATCTGCCATATTTCATTACTTTATTCCAACAGATACTTAGTCATCGAAGCTAACTTCTATCTCTTACCACTTCGAAGACTTTGATAGATTCACTACCTTAGCCATTGGCAAAAACGTATCTATATTCGTGATTGATTTCCCATATTGATCCGATTAATGTTAACGATGTTTTTGTTCTCACGTATTTTTCTTTTTGTGGCTTGTTTCTCATTTGAAGCTAGGAAGAAATTAATATGTGAGAATTGCGTTTCTGTTGGTGAACTCTGAACTCATTGATGGTGACATACGTTATGATTTCCAACTCCTAAGGACCTGAAGGCCTGTTTATGGATCATCAGCATTTAGATATCCTTCCTTGACTTTTATGTCACCAATTATATTACTATTTACATATTATTTCGGCCTGGCACTGTGGACAACTTTTAAGACGAGGATGCATTGATGTAATAGAAATAGATGTAGGGGAAGCGATGGTAAAACCTCAAATACGAGATGTAGTGAAACAAATACTGTGTATTGGGAAGTACTTTATAGGAGTATTATTATTGGTACTACCGTGCTTGAAGGGAACTAATATTGCTTTTGAAGCATTATCAAATTTGAAGAGTTGTGCATGGGGAAAATTGGTTGATCTAATGCTACTACTTTACTTTAAGTTTGGTTGATGGGTGGAAATTTAGTGGTAAAAAGAATTTGATGAGAGTAAGTGAAATTAACTAAAGAACTGTGCTATTATAGGATGGGAAATTGTTTTCTAACTTAGCGGTACTTAAAGCTCACTTGCCTGTTTCGCTCACCTCAACTTGAATTTTTTGTTCCAGATTTTACTGTTGGTCTTGTTTTGTTTTGTTTTTTTTTTACTTTTGTCATTGGTCTTAGAGATTGGGACTTTTGCCCATAAAGTAGGCTCACAACTTCACGTGAAGAAGACAACTTGGGAGTTTTGTCCCTGTGGCTATTCAAATCCCAATCTTGGTCTTTTTATCTTTGTAGATTATAGCCATCTTGTACTTTTCCTGGCTTTGTTAAGTTGAACATAAGTTTGAGTGATTGTTTGATTCCTGGCTAGCTTCTTGGCCAGAAAGAGGAACTAGGAATCAAGAAGTGGTTGGCTAGCTGGAAGGATGGGATGGATCTTCAAACATGATGTCTCTCAGCTAGTAGATGAAAAAAATAAAAAGGAGAGAGGGGAACTATTTTGGTGGGCGGCGGCGAGCTAAGTAAATCAATGGCCAAATCACTATGTCCCACCCAAGGTTTGATGCAAAGCCCAGTTTCCACCTACTAACTATTGAAAATCTAAATATCCACTAATCCGTTAAATTATATTGTTACTATTGAGGTCAAATTGTTATTTAATAAAAATATCTAAAAGGACTATAAATTCATCATATTTTCTCCCCCAAGGTTTAAAAACTAATAATTCTCCCCATCCGAAGTTTAAAAAATGACTATTTTCCTCCCAAGTTTAAAAGCAAACAATCCACCCCCCCCCCCCCCCCCCCCCAAAGTTTGAAAAATGACTATTTTTCCCTAGGGTTTGCGTCTTCTCTTTTGCCGCCTCTCTCACAACCTGCCAACCTCCTCACTCCCATCTCTCGAACTAGGATGAATTGTCGTGTGTGGTGTTGTAGATCTGTGCATGGCCGATGATTCGTTCTTGTTTGGGAGATAGGAGAGAGGAGGTTGGTCGGCTCCAATCATTAGAGAAGTAGTAAGGGAAAAAATGCAAACCCTAAAAAGAAAATAGTCATTTTTCAAACTAGGGGGAAAGAGGTGGGGGGAAGGGGAGGGGAGGGGAGGGGAGGAAATTGTTAACTTTTAAACCTGGGGAAAATAAGATAAATTTATAGTTTTCTTAAATATTTTTATTAAATAATAGTTTTACCCTTAATAACAACAATAAAATTTAGCAGATAGATAAATATTTAGATTTTTGATAATTAATGAGTGAGATGTTGGATTTGCATCAAACCTTGGGTGGGAAATAGTCATTTGGCCTAAATCAATGTGTGAGCACAAACAATTTAGCTGTAGAATATGTCTTTTGAGCTTGCTCTTGGCCATGATTGATTATCTAGATGTGAATAAATGCTATAGCTTTCGACTTTAAGAGCTCTTGGCTGTTTCGTATGTATTTGCTATGAGAAACTATAATTAACTTCATCCCGTGGTTGTGTTTGTACTTTTCATTTGTTTGGGGTCGGGTTATTCCCGCTTTGGAGTCGATGCTTTAATTTAAGTTGGTATTTTTTTTTTTTGGCTAAAGGATTATTTTCATTCAAGTTTTAATATAAATACAAATATACATCTGTAAGATTTAAAAAACTCAAACATCTACTCATAAACTAATTTTTGTTAAATTTTTCTGGTAAAGGTAAAGGTAAAATCATCATTTTATCACTAAACCTTAAACTCTTTCAAATTTGTATCATTTCTCCCCCTTAGTTTAGAAAAACAATAATTTTCCTCTCTTAGGTTTCCTCTTTTCTTCTCCATCTTCGATGATCGGAATCTAACCATGCCTATCTATTTCTAGTTGTCGATGCTTTCTTCTCCTGGATTCTTTGTAAATGACGACAAAGATGTCTTCATCTCTGACAAAAAGTGAAGACGGAGTTTTTATCCGAAGAGATCTGAAATCTCTTCATAGGAGAGACAAAGAGATTCTAGATCTCTTCGTCTCTAATGACATCTTTGGAATTTGGATTCTAAGGTTCTTCGCACATGGCATGGAAAGAGAGGAAAGAATTGGAGGGCAAAAGGATTAAGGGCATTTTTTTCTATGTTCTTAAATCTCTATATACTATGATGCAATTTAATTTCTTATTGAATATTTCATTCATACTTGCCCTTGACCAGAGTTTTTTTTTTTTAATATAATTTAATTTTTTCCCAATGTGTTATGTTCTAAAAGAAATTATTTTTATACAACATAAACTGTTGTTGATCTGTTTTGTTTCATTAAATTTGTATAATTAAATTTTAAATAAAATAAAAACCTTTTCAAATACAATATTTATACACAATTTAAAATTTTATAATAAATTTATAATTTATTATTAATTTGACAGTATATTTAAATCATTTTCCTTTTTATTCAATTATTATAGTACATTGCAATTGAAGGGCTTATGTCCATGGCGCAAGTATCGCCTGAACATAAAGTCCCAGAGTATGAACTCCGGAAACACGCTGGCGCTACTTAAACGGCCAAACATTATCGTCATTCTGTTCCGGATTGTAATCTCTAATCTCTTTGTCTCCCTAACTCTTTAGCCATCTTCTACTTTTACTTCTTTCTCCCAACTCAGCTGCTTTAGCATGGTAAGCTCCCTTAGTCATCTGTTTCTTTTATTTCGTTTATGTTTGTTTCCCGATAAAGTGATGGAGAATGTAGTTAGAAAAGATCTCTCTGTGAACATTGGTTGACTTTTGTCTTTTTGGTGGTTGATTGAAACAGTTTGTTTTTTATGCTTAGAAAGAGGTGTTTGTTCTTGTGTTGTGTACTTGATCTTGTTTCTGTTTGGTTCTCGAAGAATTGCGGGAAAATATTCCAGGAACCATGTTGATCAAATTGATTGATTTTAGCTCTTGATAAAAATGGTTCATTTTTTGGTGGTAGGAAAGCGGCATTTTTCATTGTGTTGTGTACTTGTCTCTTTTCTGAGTTTCTGTTTGATGCCCGAGAAAATGGGTGAGAATGTTAAATGAAATTGTTGTGTACATAGGTTAATTATTGGTTTTGTTTATTAAAACCATTTTGTTTTTGTTTTGGTGAGATGCGTATTTGTTTTCCCATATAATAGTTGTGTTATAGTAGAAGCTCAAATTTTATGGTTCATGCTGACATGCTGTTGTTTTTTGTTTTGACAGATATTTGTGAAGGCTCAGAGGACTAAGGCTTGCTTCAAGAGGTTGTTCTCAACTGCTTCTTCACCTCTTCCCCTAGACCCTGACCCACCAGATCTTGCTTCTCAACTCTTTACAATCCTCTCCAATAACCCTACAAACTGGCAAAAACACCCCTCAATTAAAAAGATCCGTCCTTTCATTTCTGCATCTCATGTTTCTTCCCTCTATAAATTGAACTTGAATCCCCAAATTGCTCTTGACTTTTCTTATTGGATTTTGCAGAAACCTGGGTTTAAACATAGTGTAGAATCATATTCTTCTTTGGTTAATTTGTTAATTGGGAGTAATTTTGCTAAGGCAGGTGAAAAAATTGCTTCTTTTATGTTTAAATCTTGTCATTCGTTGAAGATGTTGGTGTCGCATTGGATTTTGTGAGGAAAATAAATGATGGTGATGGTGAGTCTAAGTTTAAGCTTAGTGTTAAGGGTTATAATACATTGCTGATGTTGTTGGCAAAGTTTTGTTTGGTTAAAGAAATGAAGTGGGTTTATTTTGTAATGTTGAAGGACATGATTGTTCCTAATATATATACTTTTAATACAATGGTTAATGGGTATTGTAAGGTGGGAAATGTTGTAGAGGCTGAGTTGTATGTGAGTAAGATTGTGCAGGCAGGTTTGAGTCCAGATACATTTACTTTTACATCGTTGATATTGGGGCATTGTAGGAAAGAGGATGTAGATAGCGCATATAGGGTGTTTAGAGTGATGCCGCAAATGGGTTGCCGAAGAAATGAGGTTTCGTATACGAATTTGATACATGGTCTTTGTGAGGCGAAACGGGTTGACGAGGCTATAAAGTTGTTTAAGAAAATGAATGAGGATGATTGCTGGCCAACTGTGAGGACTTACACAGTGATTATTTATGGGTTATGCGAATTAGGTAGGAAATTGCATTGAGATTTTTCAATGAGATGTCCGAGAAAGGGTGTGAGCCTAATGTTCATACTTACACCGTGTTGATTGTTGTTTTTGTAAAGAGAATAAGCTTGATGATGCGAGGAGGATGTTGACTGAGATGTTGGAGAAAGGATTGGTTCCAACTGTGGTCTCATATAATGCAATGATTGATGGATATTGTAAGGAAGGATTGATGGAGGCTGCATTGGAAATTTTGGGTTTGATGGAGTCAAATAATATTAGTCCAGATGCTAGGACATACAATGAATTGATTTTTGGGTTATGTAAAAAGAAAGATGTACACAAGGCAATGGCGCTACTTAATAAATTGCTTGAGCTCAAGTTGTCACCAACCTTGATTACCTATAATTCGTTAATTCATGGACAATGTAGAGTGGGTCAGTTAGATAGATACTGCATATAGGTTGCTTGGTTTGATCAATGAGAGTGGTCTAGTTCCTGATCAGTGGACTTATAGCATTTTCATAGACACTCTTTGTAAAAGAGGGAGTTTGGAGGAAGCTCATGTAATGTTTGAGTCTCTCAAGGATAAAGGCATAAAGGCAAATGAAGTAATATATACTGCTTTGATTGATGGGTACTGTAGGGCTGGGAAAATAGACAATGCATTCTTTCCTTGAGAGAATGCTTACTGATGATTGTTTGCCAAATTCGTACACTTATAATTACTTGGTACGTGGGTTATGCAAAGAGAAGAAGTTGAAGGAACCATTGGCATTGGTCGAAAAGATGGTGAACATGGGAGTGTGTCCCACGGTTTGCACTTACACAATTCTCATTAATGAAGTATTGAAGAACGGAGACATTGACCATGCTCATAGGCTTTTAGACGAAATGCTTTCCTTTGGATATAAACCAGATGTATTCACATATACTACATTTATTCATGCTTATTGTAGCACAGGGAAATTAAATGAGGCTGAGGGTTTAATGGTCAAAATGGATGAAGAAGGAGTTGTGCCAGATTCGGTGACTTACACTCTACTAATTCGTGCATATTTAAATATGGGTCTAGTATATTCTGCATTTGATGTTCTCAAGCGCATGTTTGATGCTGGTTGTGAGCCTTCTCATCATACATATGCTTTTTTAATCAACCATCTCTCAAAGAAAAAGTTGATGAAGGAAAACAGTGATGTAATGGGACTTTCTTTGGTTTCAAATGTCAAATTTGTTGAAGTTGCTGATGTGTGGAAGATGATGGAATTTGACACTGCAATGGAGTTTTTTGAGACAATGCTCAAACATGGATGTGTACCTAATGTTAACACATATGGAAAGCTCATCGTAGGACTTTGCAAAGTAGGGCGCTTGGCTGTAGCCCAAAAGTTATTTGATTATATGAGAGAAAGAGGAATACCCTCAAATGAAGATATCTATATATCTCTTCTCAGTTGTTGCTGTGGATTGGGAATTTATGAGGAAGCTGTGAGACTGATGGAAGCTATGATTGAACATGGTCACTTACCACATCTGGAGTCCTGTAAACTACTTCTTTGTGGGTTATACGATGAAGGGAACATAGAGAAGGCAAAAGAAGTTTTCAATAACTTGCTTGATTGCGGATATAATAATGATGAAGTAGTTTGGAAAATTCTCATTGAAGGCTTACTTAAAAAGGGCTTTGGGGATGGATGTTCAGAACTGCTAGGCATCATGGAAAAGAAGGGTTGCCAGATTCATCCTCAAACATATTCAATGTTAATTGAGGGACTTGATGGAATATAAGATGTCAATTTGAGAAATTGTTTCTATTTTACCTCTGTCCTTTTGAAACCGGATTACAGAAGCGATACCATGCAAACTAGGCTAGCCACATCCAGACCAGAGGCAAGGGAAAACATCTCAAATCTTATTTTGCAAAATCTTTATGCCATTTGTGTTGCTCTTTTTTTCTGACAGTCTGATTGATTTCATTATTCATATACAGAGTAAAATGTTGCTGATGCATTGAGCTTGAGTTGTCTTGGTAATCTGTTTGTATCATTACAGAAAAGTTTTCATGTGAGGCTGAGCAAAGATTAGAAGATCCACTGTGTTAATCTGCCTTGCAGAATGAAATGTTGCTGATGCATTGGCCTTGAATGACTTTGATAATCTCTCGCATCAAAATGTAAAGTTTGTGTGTGATGGAGGCTGAGCAAAGATTAGAAGAGCCATTGCTTTTTCTGCGTTTAGGCAGATGGATGAGGTAAAGGATCTTATCTGGAAGGAATCATTTAGCATGGACTTTACTTGAAGTCTTTTTAACCCTTATCATCCTGTATATATGTAGTTTACATCAGATGCTCATATGCTTTTCTTTTCTTTTTAGAAAAGAAACTGTAGGTTACATCAGTTTACCCTTATCATCCTGCGTTTACATCAGATGGCTGATTTTGTTAATCTTAAGTACATTCTAAAAACTGTTGTCAAGGCATTATGTTTGCAAAATTAGCTAGATTTAGGTGTTTATATATAGAATTGTGAAAAGATTGAATTTTTTGAGGTGGAGTAGAAATTTGTGTGAGAATTTGACAGGAGTTTTAATCTGGATTTGTTGTTTCTCATGTCTTGGATTGAAGTTGGATGAATATTGGTGTTACTATGTCGTTTGAAGTGGTGGGTTAAGTTTCAAGTGTGATTGTTGTGATTAGTTATGTGAGGTGTTGGTTAAGTGGTTAGATGTGTGGTTTGCTTTAAGTGTGCAATGGCTAATTACATGGAAATAAAGTTGTAAATTTTAGTTTTTTGTCAATTTTATGCTAGATTTAGGTGTTTATACATGGAATTTTGGAAAAAGATTGAATTTTGTTAAATGGGGTTGAATTGGGGCGTGTGTAATTTGGTGTTGATTTGGAAGGAATTTTGATCTAGATTTGGTAACTTTTGTGTTGTGAATCAAAGTTTGATGAATATTGTTGTTGGTCTGTTGTTTTCAGTGGTGGGTTTAGGTCAAGTTTCAAGTGGTAATTGTAATGTTTTAGTTAGTTGAGTTGTTGGTAAAGTGGCGATATGTGTGGTTTGCTTCAATTCATGATGGTAACATACATGAAGAAAAGCTACAAGTGTTGTGCAACATGAGGGAGTTCTGATTTATCTGGGAAACAGTGTAAATTTTATGTTTGGGCAGCGATTGTGGAATTTGGAATCCGTATTAGTTGGTATGTGATCAATTCACACTTGTAATGCTTTTAATTGTGAGGGGTATTGGTTAAGTAGTTACATATGATGGAGATATACATGGCATTATGTGATGTGAGAAATATCTTGCATATCAAGAAAAGAAGTTGTAAATTGCTCTGCTTTGATGGTGTTAGTTTAGTTTTGAACTTCTAGTAAAGGGTGGTAGTATAGATTTAGCAGGGATCTTGCAGCTATGTTGCTTTATTTTTTTAAATTATTAAAATTAAACAGGATTTTTTTTTGCTTTTATGTATTATATGCAAAGTAAGAGTGTTAATGCATTTTCTCTGTGGTTTATGTTATGGTTGGTGATTCAAATGACTCATATGTTATTGTTGGTACCCTGAATACTAAAGTATGAATCATTGTTAGCTTGTATTCTAGGAGGGGGACAAGGTGATGGGTGAGACTTGGCTCACTTAATGCTTGCAGCAGACTGATTTTTAGTTTTATATTGAATCTTGGGGTATAATAAGACTTGATTTAGAATTTGTTATGCATGCATATGACACTGTTAATGTCACGTTTTCCTTTTCATACGAAAAATCCTTGTCTCTTGCCCTGATTAAATTTTCTTGAAGCACTTTTTAGAACTTATGATTTATAGAATGACTATTAGGGCCCGTTTGGTTACAGAAATTTAAAGATTACCTTGGTAATCTATCTTTTATTATTTACATTACCTTATTTGGTTTGTCAGTAATAAAAGATTACGATAATCTTTTATTACCAATGCTAACCTGACAGGTAATATAGGTGATAATCTGGTTACCACCTTAATCTTAGATATTAAAAGATTACTAAGGTAATCTTGATTTTATTATAATTATATTATTATTTATTAATTTTTTGAGATAAAAGTAAATTTATTTTTAATTAATATAACAAATAATATAAAAAATTTAAAAATAATTATATTCAAGGACATTTAGGTAAAATAATTTACTAGTATTCTTTTATTACCTTTAATAAAATATAATAATTATTTATACTTATCAAATTTTATCAAACATACTAATAATTTATATCTAATAATCTTTTAAGTAATTTATCTTCAAGGTAATCTCCTTATTTTAGTAATAAAACATTACCCAAACCAAACGCCCTTTTACTGTTTTATTCATTGTATCCATGAAAACTTGTGTGGTTGTAATTTTTCAATTGAGTCATTTGTTGTAAGGTCGAGTGGGTATTGTATATTATTGTAATCTTTAGAGTTTTGTTGGTAGAGTATGCCTTACAAAGCTTGAAAATCTCTTCTCTAATGTCAGCATTTGTGTGATTTTGTATACTTTGTTTGCTGCAAGATTATGTACCACGTAATTTACATATAAGTCAGTTCAATTTTTTGTAATCTTGAGATGGTTTATTTATTTTACATTTCTTGGTGATATAATAGGTTGAAACAGCATCAGATTCAGTACAATTTTTGTCACTTCTTACTCCATTGAATTATGGATCATGCCTCATATCGGAAAGCTCCTTCTAATACTACATTTGTTGAATTTGCTATTGCTATTGGTACTCTTACTGACAGTACTGGGGTCATCTTGCATGTTAGTTTAAATGACTATTCTGTGGCTGACACTCCCAGTGTAACGGCGTCTATCTCTTCATTTTCTTTCTGTTTGATGAAATTTGGTAAAAGTCTAGTGGTCTCTCTATTATTGCTCTACATCACAGGATGTGTCACATTTACTGACGAAGTGAGGATGAGTGTCACATTTACAATAGCAGGTAGTTACTTTTGAATTTTAATTTTATTTTTTAATCAACAACGAGAATTGAATCAATTCAAATTCTATATGATGCAGTAATGTGCACATCCAAAATATATCAGTTTGTGCTCTGACAGAATCCCCTTATATTGTTGGTATAGTCCCAGGTAAGATAAAATTGATTGATTCTCATTTTCATGTTACATTATCATGTTCTGCTTGCTCTACTGCAATATTATTTTAAGTCATTGCCTTTGTTTAAAGATATCATTTTAATCTTTTCGGTATTTTCTTTCTGGGTTCTTTCTTAAATCGCAACAATAATCAGGGAAGAAGCTTTTTTCATAGAAAGAAGAAGCAAATATGTTTTCAAAATTTTCTCATAAGATTTTTTATTCTGAATTATGTTGACTTTTTGGATGGTAGTTGCAATGGTTATTTTTGTAAAAATATAAGCAGTCTTTATTTCTAGTATGGTGAATCAGTTGTTTGAATTCTGAGATCCTTATAAAAAACTTCAAGCTAGATACAAACTTTTAAATTTGCTATCAATTATTTAGGTGGAGCTGAACTGTCCTTCACATTCCTTTGTTTCCAAAATATATTTCCAATTGTTTCACTTTTGCATATGCATTTCGCTTATCTCATTTGTGTTTTGGGATAATGTGTGAAGATTTGTTGTCTGCTGTTGATATAATTTTATTGTTGTTATCAGATTCTTCTGAAAATGTGTGCATTGAGGACTGCAGCATTGCCATTGGGCATGATGCTATGTGCTGCTATTGCTCTTAAGAGTGGTTGGGATGAGTATGACATTGCCTATGGTAGACCAACCACATATATACATATAAGAAAGGTCCATCATCAATCATCTTCAGGTTCTACTGTTGCCTTTGGAAATGAAATGTATTGTGGCATTTCTAATGTATTGGTGGAGAAGGTCCACCTTTACAACTCATTAAATGGTGTTGAGTTCAGAACAACCAAGGGTAGAGGTAGTTATATCAGAGAGATAATCATATCGGATGTTGATTTACAAAACATCCACATGGCATTTGGTGCCAGCTCTGGGACCCATCCTGATGATAACTTTGATCCAAATTGTTTCCCAGTTCTAGATCAAATCACCTTGCAAGATATCGTTGGCAGAAACCCTAAACCCTAAACAATAGCAGAAAACTTTTCAACAATACAAGAATCTCCCTTAACCAATAAATGTTTATCAAAACAATAATGTTATATGCACCAACAGTTGGTACTTAAATCTGTACCGATTGGCTTGGAGAATGACATGGCATATACCATCTCATCTGCCACATCACCATATCAGCACAACAGATTCCAATATTTTTTTTTTTTAAATTCCATAAATCACAATTTTCTCAAAACACCAAAATCAGAACTAGCAATTCTCTCAAACACATTGTTTACCACCATCACTGTCGGCCATTGTTTTCCAGTCCTATTCCACTACCGTTCAATCTTGTGCACATAGCATAACTGGTGCTATTTTTTCCATATAAATCTCCCATCTTTCAAGCTAAACTATCTCTTGGAAGAAATTCACAGGTGGGTTCTTAATATTTTTCATGATTTTTCTATTTTTCAGTGGTTTTCTTATTTGGTGTTTGAAGTAGGTGTTGATTTATTGATTCATTCTTGTTTTGCATTTTTATGTCCAGACTGTGAAGAATGGGGTTGACTCATGAGTCAGCTTCTGTTGAATTTGTGTTTCTTGTTTTTAATCATAAAAGAACCAGAAACCCCTTTTAATTATTTTAGTCAAACCTCAGCTTGCTGTGGACTCCAAGGACGATGATTTCTATGGCAGTGAGGCCATAGGTTATGACAGTGACTACTACAACACTGACAAATTTTAAATTGCATGCCTTGTTGCCAACCCTGGTCTAAAAATTTCCAGAAGGAGGCTGTACATGGTTTGACAGAGATTTTGAGTGAGGATATAAAAGGTGCATGCCTAGTTGCCTGTTGTTACCTGACATAAATTCAACATCCTCTCCTTCCGCTTATTAAGGTTTATGTTTATAGCACTGTATTTAGAATTTTTATTCCTATTTAATTGGTGTTGAGTACATAATAATTGATTAAAATTTATAGCATTGTATAAGGTGTCTGATGGACTTGCATTGTTCTTTTATTTGGCGGATACATCTTATAGGGTAATTGGTTTCCTTTTTTCTTTTCTTTTAATTTCTCTTTTTGAAGGGCCAAACATGATTTTAAGGAAATGAATATACATAAGAAGAATAGGATCTACTTCTCCAATAAGAAAAATTATGATAAAGTGGCTTGTATAAACTGTTCTACTGGATTTAGACCTTATGCTGCATGGTTTCTGCCCAACCATTCTACTTGCAGCATAATTGGTATCCTCATGGTGTTTAGGCTTTCTATATCTCGTTACATACTAACTCTTTCAGATGCCCTGTGACTTTCTGCTCTGTTTTGGCTTTCAGGCTAATCTGATTCAATATAGAAATATAATTATTGACTCAAAATCCGGGTGTGAGTGGAGCAGGTAGGAACTCATTTTCATCCTTTCAGTTATTTTCAGTTTATCTCCATATACTTTGTAACAATTTGTGATATGTGTTCCCTGTTGCATTCCTTGAGTTTTGAGCTGCTGTCCCTTTGCAGCTTTTATGGTTATGATCGCTGGAATTTTAAGTTTAATTGGGTTAGGAATTGAGTGGTGGTTGAATATTTATTTTTTTCTTTTTGAACATTTTGGTTTTGCTTTAATGGTTAATTGTTGGAAGATTATTCCTGTTGTTTGTTTAGAAGGGAAATGGCATCATGGTGAGGTGATGTATAGAGGAGGATCATAATAAATCCTTAATTTAATATTAATATTGCCTCACCTGTGGAATTTGTTATTTCTGCATTTTGAGTTGGTAAGGTGAATTGCATTGTGTTGTTCTCTGCTGTTTTTATGCGGAGTAATACTTTATGAACAAACAAATCTAATTAATTTATTCAATCAAACAGACAGGACAGCATATGATTGTGTGATTTTGAAGTGAGAAAAAAAAATATGCAGTCACATGTTGTCACATTAGTTTGTGCAAATAATTTAGTAAAATTTCTTTTTGCATCTAGTCCTATACTTTATGCTAATTTGGAAACTTAGAGGATTTTGTAGAGGGAAGAAGTTAGTGAAAGTATGTGGTTGTGGCTGTTCTTTGGGTATTTGGTAGGAAATGAACTAGAGAGTATTTTTAGGTAAACAGAAACAGTTCTTACTGGTAATTGGACAGTCTTTGTGTACTGGCATCAAAGGAATTTTAAAGAAGTTCATTTTCTTCTTCACTTATTGGGATTGAGAGACATTTGATTGTAATTTGGGTTGTTATGTGCTCTTTTATGGCATTCTTCGGCAATTTCTCACGACATGAATAGGTACTGAAGGCTTTTGTTCATGGAGATGGTAATTTGTTCAATAAACTATCTGGAGTTGCAGGAGGCTTTGGTTTGGGTTATTTTCGTTCAAAATTCCTAAATTCAATGGAGCGGAATGCTGAGGGCCTCTCAAGGAAGCCGTGAAACTGTCTAGTGCTGGTGGTGGGACTAACCAGGAAAGTTTCATAAGCAATTGGGAATTATCGGAACCATGTCTATTATGGTTATTAGTACTTTGTAATATACGATATGTATTATATGATATGATTTGATATAAATAAAAAATAATGTGTTTTAATATATATTGAAAATTGTCGATACGATGAATTTATTGTACAAGACGATATGTATCAAATAATATGATATATATTATCAATACAAATGAATACATCTTTTAAAAAAGTGATGACATACTAAGAGTATTTATAAAAAGTTTTAAAATTTTTTAGATGTTTGTGATTTTTTTAAGATAATAATATGACAATTAGAATTTGGTATAATTATATTTTTATTTTTAAAAAGCTGTATCATTATTCATTATTCATTATTCATTATTAGATTATTATGATATGGAGAGATTTTTAATTGTTGATCTCTGCCACTGAGCTGATCCATCCCATCGTCACAAAAGCTTACCCATGAAAATCAAAATCAGGGGACCTGAGAAAGCTTCCAACAACAAGTCAGATTATTATGAAATGCTTAAGATCATTGTAGTTCGAGTTTGTCACGTCTTATTTGTACTGCTAAAATGTACAGGCACGATAAGTCAGTCTCAAGAAGCTCAAAAACTAAAACGTGGCCAAATATAATATTTTCGCAACCTTGATCCTGGCGACAGCCCCACAAGGGAACCTGGAATATTATAATTACAGTGGAAAGTACTGTTACAACATAGCTCTAGCAATAAAGATGAGCAATACAAACACATATATATTTATATGTATTATCATACGATCGAATATAATTTTATTCAATCATAAATGACATAAATAAATGTATTTATGTATTCAAAATTGATATATATAATTTTATTAACTAAGTATATATACAGTAGAAATGTACAAATACACAAGACCAGTGGTTTCAAGTACTTTAGAAATAATTGTAAAACTCTACTTGAAAACATGAGTTTATCAAACTTCAAACTGTAACTGAGTTGATCTACCATATTTGTGCTGGCATCATGAAAATAAAAAAATTATTCAAAACCCATTAAGTAAAATAAATTAGGCTATGCAACATGGTATGTTTGAAGAAAAAAATTTTACTTTACCTCCTAAGTAGAATAGTACTCTGGTTCTCAGAACGATAAAAAAAATGACTGTAGATGTAGGTTTCATTATAACACTTAATGATTACAGTAGAAATATACAAAGACAACATAACTCTATTTTTAAAGATATATGTTGAATTTTGTTGACAAATTCTTCTCAGAAACTTATTAAATACTGTTTCTTGTATCTGTATTTGTATATGTAATAAGGGTTATTGTAGAAAGATACGAGTAGCAGTATGTAGATTGGTGTAATCTTACAATACATATAAGTATAGTAGTTTATTAACAGAAAAACATGATAAAGTTCCCTCAGGATTCACTTGTTTTCAATATCACAATGCAAGGGAGGCACAAGGAGAATTGTTAACGTTCCCTCAGTACAACAATAGATAAATCATTTGAATGGGTAAAAAGAAAATCAAAACCATATCTTCAAAGTAGGCAAACATATTTGACCGTTTGTATTCACAACTTTAGCTCCTTGCCAGTATTTACTATTAAAGGGTTTGGTTCAAGCAAGACATGATTTCAGACTTTTTATCATAATGTCATGTCAATCTCCTGGGATAACTAGTTGAAGATTGCATAAGAATTTGAATAGTGCTAAGGCCGAGGTTAGCAAATGTCACATAATTTTAGTTCTTCCAAGGATGATGCCCTAATCTCACTATCAGTATTCTGTATTGATATCCAAAAGTTAAACAAATAAGTTTTCACATGTCAGAGTATCAACAATTTTATACATATAAAGAAATGCCACTAGTAGACAATTTCGATTTGAGGTAACCATCTTGGCTAAATTTATTCTCCTGTATCAGTTTGAAGCATCCATTTGGCAAACATTTTCCTTCATTAAAAACATTTAAGTTTGAGTACACAATACTTGAATGAACATTTAAGTCACAGAGCACAGGATTTTAAAGAAAGTTTCGGCGGTTTCAAGTTTTCTAGAAAGATTACAACACTAGAAACTACATGAGCTTATCAAACCTCAAATTGTAACTCAGTTGATCTACCATTCTTGTGCTAATATATCAGAAAAACAAAAAAAATTAATAAAATGTTACATAGGAAATAGCTTTCCACCAAATGTGAAAGCAATAAACGATGGAAGACTTGTGATTAAATGTGTTGATTTATTAGACACAAATTCATTTCATTAGAAACAAAATCAATTAATGTGTTGTGTGAACACATTTAAGACAATTGGGATTTGGTCAATTTTTTACGCTATAATGATGGCATAAAAGTGTTATATAAACCCCCTCTATCACTTATATTTTGGATATAATTCACACAACATTCTCTCCTTCAATTAAAGCATAATCACTCTCCAATTACTTTTCCAAATTTCCATTTTTGTTTCTTTAATTCTCCTTCCTTTTACTTCAGTTTCTGTGTCTTTAATTCTCTTCCTCTATTTGCAATTATCATTATTATTAATTACATTTATAACATATTGTCAACACGATCAACTTAGGTATGTTTTAATATTAGTTATCTTTCAATTATGTTATTGTTTTGTTTGTATATTACAAATACGAATATTTCAGTTATGATATTGTTTTGTTTGCAAAATACAAACTATAAATGTTTTAATTTCTATTATGCTTCTATTTAATTTTTCATTTATAACTGTATATTATATTTGCAACCTCAAGTTTGTAAAATTATGAATATAGACCTAAAGTCCTAAATATCATTGAAATGATACACAATTTGTAACCTTAAGTTTACAAAATCATGAGACAATATATATATGGGCTTGAAGTCCCAAGTTTCATCGAAATATTTATTATAACTATATTTCATTTGCAACCTGAAGTTTGTTTAAGTGATAAAAAGGATGAAATTGAAGTCTGAAATGTTATTTAAGTTTTACATACTATAATATTATGAATATTAATTACAAAATTAGAAGTTTTGTAAATATGAGACAAATATGAACCTAAAGTTCTGAATAATTTTTTCTTCATCATATCACTAATTTTTATTTCTTTCATCAATCTACAATTGGTGAAATGACAAACCTCATAAAACTTTACTATGTTGCCCTTCGATTAGATGGAGAAAATTATACTGTATTGGCCTTGGATAGGGTTCTCAATTTAGAATCTATGAGTCTTGCAGAAATAATATAAAAAATAAAGCATCATAACAGGATAAATCCAAGACTACTATTTCCCATTGTCACCACATCTATGAAGGGTTACGAGCATAATACGTGGATATTATGGATCCACTAGAATTATGGAGAAACCTGAAAGAAAAATTCGATCATCATAGGTCAATCACATTGCTAATGACCTAATATGAATGAACTCATTTACACTTACAAGATTTTAAGTCTGTAAGTGAATATAATTCCACTATGTTCAGAATAGTTTTTTGAATGAGATTATATGGAAAAAAAAAATAACTGAAGAAAATATTGTTAGAGAAAACTTTATCCATATTTCATCCCTCAAATATGCTTTTGCAGTAGCAATATAAGGAAAGAAATTTTAAAAAATATTTTGAATTAATAAGCTGTTTGCTGGTGGCTAAGCAAAACAATAAATTGTCATTGAGAAACCATCAGACACACCCATTGGCACCACACCGTTCCTTGTAATGAACACAATTATTATTAGTAGTTATCATGGGTTCAAATGAGGTCCTGGACGAAATAAGTTTTGAACTAGAGGTGGTTATAATAGAAAATTTTTCCACCATAAACGGACTAAAGATGAAGCAAAACATGATAAAGGAAAAATGATACAAAGTAAACCACACAAAATCATGAAAGTAAATGTTATAAATGTGATTCTAAAAGCCATTGGTTGCGTACCTATTCTACGCCTAGACATTTGGTGGATTTATATCAAACATCCATAAAAAATAATGACAAAAGGATCCATTCGAATTGTGTAGATAATCCAGATCCTGTCGATTTAGAGAATTTTGATATTTCTAAATTCCTAAAAGATTAAAAAATTATGTATATTATGTTATGTAATTAGTACTTTGTATTTTTTCCTTTCAAATTTGTAATGACTAATGTAAATTTTAAAGTGAAAGGAAATGAACTCTAAATTGAAGCATTAACTTTAAAAACCAGTGATGGAAACATGTGTCTAATGGATAGTGCAACAACACACACAATATTAAAGGAAAAAAAATTCTTCTTAATTTTATTACCAATTGACGCTAAAATAAACACTATATCAAGATCAATAAATATGATTGAAGGCTCCATAAGAGTCACAATTTTATTGAAACATGAGACAAATTATGCATCAATGATGCATTATATTCAAGTAGATCTAGAAAAAATTTACTTAGTTTTAAAGATATAAGAAAGAATGGTTATCATATTGAAACCTTGAATGAAAATGGTGTAAAATATCTATATATAATTGATAATGCCTTCAAAAGAAGGCATTTAGTAGAAAAATTGCTTGTTTTTTATCTAGATTGTATTATACAATCATAAAGGATATTAAAACCTATGCAGTATCAAACCAAAAGTTTTTGATCCAAAAATATTTATGTTTTGACATGATCGTTTAGGCCATCTAGGATTTACAATAATGTGTAGGATTATTAAAAATTTATATGGACATGCATTAAAGAATCACAAGATTTTATTCTCCTATAAAAAATTTTGCATCACTTGTACAAAAGGCAAACTAATAATCGGCTATCTCCTTTAAAATTGAGTTGAATCCTCATGATTCTTACAAAGTATGTGGACTTATTCATCTACCAAGTAGGTTATTTCGTTGTTTTATAGTCTTAATTAATGCATTTGCATGATGGTCTCATGTTTGTTTATTGCTAACTTGAAATATTGCATTTGCTAACTTGAAATATTGCATTTGCTAAATTGTTAACACAAATTATCAAATTAAACATATTTAGTAGATTATTCGATCAAGTCAATATGTCTATAGGGATTAATGTTGAATATCTAGTCTTCAAGTCCACACTTAGAATGGATTAACTGAGTCTCTTATCAAACGACTCCAGATGATTGCACATACTTTATTACTAAGAACTCAGTTACTAACTTCTATGTATTGGCATGCTATATTACATGCTACAATGTTAATTTGCTTGCAACTTTCCTTTTATTATCAATATTCTCCCTTATAATTGGTCTTTGATCACCAACTTGATATATCTCATTTGAGGATATTTGGTTGTGTTGTATATGTTCTATTGCATCTTTTTAACACACAAAAAAGAGACTTCAACATCGTTTAAGAATTTATGTTGGATATAATTCACTATTTATTAGCAGGTATCTAAACCATTAATAAGTGATTTTTTTATTACATGATTTACAAATTGTTACTTTAATGAGACGACATTTTCATAATTAGGGGAAAAGAAAATGCCTACTGAAGTTAGACATGAACTTACTTGATACGTACCTACCATATCTCATCTAGATCCTTGCACATCTTAAAGTGAAACTAAAGTACAAAAAATAGTGTGTTTATAAATTATTGCCAATCAAATGTCTGATGCATTTGTAGATATGGTACAAGTGACAAATCACATGTAACAGTTGCCAATTGACCAACAAGAATTAATGTGACTGTTAAACAGTCCATTCGAGCCATGATTGGTTAATTTACTACACACCAGAAGTGTGGTAGACCTATTGGATCGAAAAAACACTATCCCTCGAAAAAGAAAGAAAAATAATCAAACAAATATCAATTATGATGATATTAAAATAAATGAAAAATTCACACTCTCTAATATTCTTCTAGATGAGATTATAGTCCTTAAAGAGACTCAAGCTCTTGAAGTGGTATAAACCCTGAAATGATACAACATCCTGAAGAATGGGAAAATGAGAATACTGAAGTGTTTTTATATTATGCTTATGCACAAGAGATGTGGAACTGTAAAATGATTCACATTAATTATATATTTCATTTGTAGTAGCTATTGAAATTATGAATGATGATGATTTTGAATTGTGTACTATGACTGAGTGCAGATAAAGACATGATTGACCTAAATGGGAAGAAACAATTCAAATAAAATTAGCTTATCTAACAAAACATAAAGTGTTTGGGTATGTAGTTCTAACACCTAAGATGTACAACTTATTGGATATAAATGGGTATTTGTGCGAAAATGACATGAGAAAAATGAGATTGCTAGATATAAAACTAGACTTGTAGTCTAAGGCTTTTCCAAAGGCTAGATATAGACTTTGATGAAACATATGCACTTATAACGGATATAATATATTTAGATTTTAATCAGTTTAATAGTCTCTAAAGGACTGGATATGCATTTAATTGACGTAGTTATTGCTTATTTATATGGAAACTTGGATACTAAAATTTATATAAAACTCTCTAAAGGATTTAAATTGTTGAAGCAAAAAAGGTAATTCAAGAAGCATGCATTCAATTAAATTACAAAGATCATTTACAGATTAAAACAATTTGGAAGAATATGATACAATTACCTTAGTGAATATTTGAAAAAGAGGGTTCTGTGAATGACCCTATATACTTATGTGTCTTTATCAAAAGGTTATAATCAGAATTTGTTATTATAACAATTTATATTAATGACATGAATTTAATTAGGACTTTGAAGAGCACTAAAAAACTACTAAATATCTAAAAAAAAATTTGAGATGAAAGATTTAGGAAAACAAAATATTATCTCGGTCTACAGAATCAAGTACAATTCAAATAGATA